>NC_080687.1:71617446-72242446 GCF_030445035.2 Dasypus novemcinctus
TATCATATCCATTATTTTTTTGCATATGTTTACAGTTTCTTCAGTATGCTCTCCAAGTGTTTTCTTAATATCCTCAATCTCTTCCTTCACTTCACTAAGGTGGCCCATGATATTTGTTTGGACAGCTTTGATTAGTTGTTCAATGTTCTGCTCCTCTTCATGGTTTTTAGTTTGTTCATTGGACTTAGCCATGTCTTCCTGTTGATTGGTAGGTTTTTAATTTTTTGTTGCTGTCTGATCATCATTTTTTTCTGATGGCTTTGTTCAGTTGATTAGCTTCTCCCTCTTTTCTCAGGTTTTGTTTAAGTGCTGTTTTGCATGTGTGTTAAGTTTTTCTTTGACACTTTGTTCTTCTTATTCTACTTCCTTATTGTTGTCTAAGTTCCCTTGAAGGAAAAAGATTAGGGCTAGGGAAAGCAAGCGAGGTAAGAAAAGAAAAAGTATAATATTAATATTGATAGTAAAAGTTAGCAGAAGAACCATATAAGACCTAGGAGAATGAATATTAAGTTCATGTAAGCAGTGTAGAGCTATAGGAATAAAAAAGTGGCATACCTATAATGAAATGGGAAACTGTATATGGAGAAGAATATAGTATGAATTAAAAGGCCAGTGTGATGAGGAGAGAGGGAAAGAGAAAAGAAAGGACAAAAACAGAAAGAGTTAATAAAAGATTAAAAAAAAGAATAGAAGTGTTAGAAATAAAAAGACAGAAAAATTGGAGGATAAACAAAGAAAGGTGAAATGTAAAAGCAACAACAGAGGGCAGAAGATAGAAAGACATAGGAAGGAAAAGAAATAGCATTGGTAGCCAGAAACAGTACACACAGAAAAGAGGAATTCGAGGAAGAGGAAACACAGCAAACAAGAAACAAACCAGCAGCACCTAATTTTAAAAAGGGGGTGTGGGGGGGATAAACAGGAAGGAAAGACAAGAAAACAAACAAAAAAACCACAGACAAACCCACAAGTAAGGAATCAACCAAACACTAAGAAAAAACAGACTTCCTTCTTAAGCTCCCGTGAAGCTGCTTGTCTGGCTGCCAGTGTTTATCAATTACCCTGCAGCTTTCTTGCTGCAGATTTTGAAATGGGTTTTAGTGAGTAAACTAAGTTTAATCATATAATAAAAGTAAACTTATTTTTTTTTTTTAGGAAAAAAAAGAGACCCAAGGGAAGCTAATACAAGGATAATGTCTGTGTTTTCCCTGTCCTAAAGTATCAGCTAGATGTTTAATATTCCAATGGGTCACTACTCTAAGAGGAGCTGGAAACTGAAATAGAGACCTTGGATATTCAAGGATGAAACTCCTCCACTGAGCTAAACTTTCTTGCTGGGTTGATTAGCTATTCTGAAAGAGTCCAGAACCCTAAATATGCTCTTGGAGGCTTACTGAGCACTTCCTACAGTCCTCCTCCCTTAGGTGAGTTGTACAGGACTAGTTAATTGCCTTATTTCATCTTCTCCTAGACCAATTTTCCTTATCCTAGGGAGGTTAGGTAAATCAGGCTGCCTCAGCATATTTGCCTTTCCCCTTTTCCTGGTTTCTCCTCAGGCCAGCCAGTATACTCCTCAAAGCTCAAAAAAGGGGGTCCAGACAATTGAATGCACACTTGGGGAAACCCTCTCCACCTTTCATAAGAACCCTTCCACTCTCAGAGTTTGTCTCCTCCAGCTGGCTGAAGAGCAAGGCTCAGGGAACACCACAGCTTCCTGTCCTAAGGGAGGGGCTTAGCCAACCCATAGCTCCAGCCTCAAAACCCAGAATCTCCGTTTGACCTTGAGGAATCACTCTTTTTGTCACACTCTCTCCAGATCAATGCCCTGAAGTCTCCTGCTTCCCAAGACAGCTCACTCAGGCAGGATTTTGCTTCCACTTAGCCATTTTTTGTAGGAAAGATGATGTGGGTGCTCTTAATCTGACACCATCTTGTCCCCTCCCCTATATATGTTTGCTTTTAAAGCCTAAGCAGGCTTCCTCTCCCCCCTCCTGCCCCTTGTGGCTTGCCTGCTGTCTGTTTTCTGTGTCCATTTGCTGTGCATTCTTTCTATGTGTCTGTATTTTTTATTTATCCCCCCCTTGTGGCTTGCTTTTTGTCTGCTCTCTGTATCCATTCACTGCATGCTCTTCTGTGTTTTTACTTGTCTCCCTTTTCTGTTGCATTACCTTACTGAGTTGACTCTCCACAGTGCTTGCAGGCTGGGCGACACTCAGCAGCGCTTGCAGGTCAGTGGCTCTCTGTGGCGTGCAGGTGGGCCTGCTTTCACAAGGAGGCCCCAGGATGTGAACCCAGGGCCTCTCATATGGTAAATGGGAACCCAACTGATTGAACCACAGCTGCTTCCCCTCTTCTATACTTTTGATATAACTTTTCTGTAATCTAAACTTCTTTATAAATAAATTTTATTATATTTTTTAAAAATCCTTTACAATAAACTCTGTTTCAGAAACAGCTTCATCAGGAACTCAAAAAAACAACAGGTATTTTATTTTTTCAACACATATATAAATTTATCTTTCCATGGTTTAGCTAGACTCATCAAAGCCAATACAATAGATGCCCTATATATGCTTTCCACCTGATTAAGATTACCATAAGTAAAGAAAATTTTCTCAAATAAAGAAATGTTGTCTGCCCTTAACCTTGTGACTACCATTTCAATTACACATGGTGAAGAAAAAAAAACCACGGTTTTCCACTTTCAATGTATGTTGCCAGGCCCCCTTACACTACGTTATTATATTTTTATCCAATAGCTACTACCTAATAATATAACCAGAATGCTCGTAATCCCTTCCTTCCAAATTCATGTCAATTTATTGGACAACAGAAATTCTCCTCTCCTTTCTGATTCTATTTAACAGTACTAGCTACAGTGTAAATGGCTTGTGCCAAACCTAATATATCAGATGCCACTACAGACTAAATAAGGAAACCTTTGGTCAGCCTAATAAGCAATGCTTATAAAAGAAAGAAATGCATGCATGGGAAGGAACATGAGGTCTTTGGGTTTCACAAGATGAGGAAATTGCAGCTATTTTCTTCCTTCTTTAATGGTAAATGATGGGGGATGATGAGTAGAAGGTTGTCAGTGGAAATACAAGCCCCTTTCTCTTTAATTCAGTAGAAAGATGTTCCCAGAACAGGGGAAGAAAGAAGGGTGGTAAATTCCTGCAGGTCAAAAGACAAGATTCATTCTGAATATCCCATAATATTTCTGTACTGCCATTATATTTTTGAGTCAAATGAAAGCCAAAATTTTAATACATTCTACATTACATAAATTACCATTGTGTATTTTGCTATTTTGACCTTTTCAGCATTCCTTCATAATTTGATTGGGCAGCTATTATACTTGCTTTCTGTTTATAACATTTAACCTGAAAGGAAGAGAAATATTGATCCAAACAAGCAAAATACAAAAATAACGCAGAGACTTAATTAGAAGTATAATATGCTTCAATTTAGGGAACCAAAATGCCAGTAACTCTGAAACTGCCTTGTGAGTTTTGTGATTGACAGAGACAGGAAGGGAAGGGTAGTGATAAGTAAAGTGAGGACAACTAAAGCCAATTGTTGGTATTATTTAAATGTCATTTTTCGATAATATATTAGATGCAGTAATGATTTTTAAAATGAATAAATAGTTGAGATTGCAGAAAGTAAAGAAGTTACAAAGGCATTGCCTTGGATAAAAGCAGGATTTTTCAGACCAAATCCACTTCTCAAAAGGTGACACTTCTTGAGTTATTGGAATGTACAAATCACCAGTTTAGGAACTGAGAGTAAATAAATATAAATATAAAACATGTTTCAAACACCTTGCAATCTCCAGCTGAGACTGCAAACAGTGAATAGAATATGTAGTAACACAAATTCATACAGTTGAGTGATATTTGCTAAGAACATTCAGAAAATTGAATGAAGAAGCATAGGTGATAAACAGCTGGATTGATCAAGGGTTGAACTTTACCAGCCCATGGAGCAGAAAGATTAGGAGACAAGGAAGTTGAAGCTATTTGTAAGTTGGTAGTTTCAGCAAGTTCTATGGGTATGATGAGTGGAATATAGCATGAAGAAGGGGAATAAAGAGACAGTGAACAGTGAAGAGATGTTGGAAAGAATAAAGCAGAGATTAGTCTGGGAATGAGTATAAGAGAAATAATGTGCATCTAGTACTTACATTTCAGTGTTGACCAAGAAAGACATATATATGAGGCATGATGGTTTATCTTTTAAAAAGCACGTGCTTTAAAAAGAAAAACAAGAATTCAAATTAAGACATGAAATGGAATAGCTCATCTCTAGATTTGACTCTCTGTAACTTTAATGTACAGTGCCTCTGAAATTAATCCAAAATGTATTCTATCCTTGCATATTCTAGCATAATGGGAGTACAGATAGTCTAAAGGGACCTCTATGAAAAAACAATTCCTGGTTAAAATTTATTTCATGTGTTAATGGGCTTCCAAGAAGCAAGGGAAATCACCAAGAAGCCTACACTCAGAAAAGAGAAATTGAGACTTGGATTTATAGAAAAATAAAAGTAGGTATCTTTCCTCTATCTCTCCATCTAAGTAAAATTAAAACCTCAGATAGGTAGAACAAGCAAGACTGACTAGGTAACTAGGGAGTCAAACTGGTCTATTTAAGGATCACAACAGGAGTGTTCTGGCCCAACACGGTTCTACCAACTTGCTACATGACCACTGACAAATTCTATAAACTCTCTTTACATTAGTGTTTCTCATTTCCGAAATAAAAAAGTTATGCTAAATGATCTTTAAGGCCTTTGTGGCTCTACAGTTATTCTATATTCAAAGATTGCTCAAGGATTTCCCATCTTAGAAAGCTAATATTGCCATTTATAAGTTTAGGAAAATTATTGTATATGTTCCATCTATAGAGGTGGCATGGTGTAGTGGAAATATTTTTGCTCTGGAGACACAGAACATGATTTTTTTTTTATATACTAGCTCTGCTACTTACAGAATATATCACCATGATACTTAATCTCCATGAGCTTTAGAGTAAATTTTGGAAAATGAAATCTACTTCATAGTTTCATTCCGTGAATTAAAGAATATATAAAAATAACTCAAACACTCTCTCACCAAATCTGACTTGGTGCCCAAATCTGATCTGCCTGGGAAGTTTTGTAAAATGTATATTCATTCCTAAGCAGCATCCCAACATTCATGAGTTAGAATTACTAGAGGGATGGGGAGAGGTAAGTTTTCTAGGCTGCTGAAAGCAGATACAATGATATGGTTTGGCTTAACAAGGGGAATTTTTTAGCTTACAGTTTTGAGATTGAGAAAAAGGCCCAAATCAATGCACCATCAAGGCAAAGCTTTCTTCCTGAAGATAGGCTACCAACGACCCTTGATTTTTCTGCTTCATTGCAAGGCACAGGGAGGTGTCTGCTAGTCTAGTCTCTCCCATACCTTCCAGGATCTTTACTTTCAACTCTCTCTCTCTCTCTCTCTCTCTGAATTCATTCTATTTATACAGGACTTCAATAATAGGATTAAGTTCTATCCTGAATGAAGTGGGCCACATCTTAACTGAAGTAACTTCTTCTTACAGGAGGTCCATATCCATAGGAATGGATCAAAATTATGGACATGTTTTCTGGGGTACACCACAGAGGGTTTTCATGAATCAATACTTTAATTTATTCCCTGGTGATAGTAAGATACAGTAGCCACATTATTGTCACTTTTTGAATCTCTTTTGAGAAACCGCTTATTTAAATGGCAATGGTTTCATTGTTGATCTAAATGAAAGTTTTACCTCCATAATGGAGAACTATTGTTTTCAAATTTGAAGCACTCTCAAGGATTATAACTCATTTCTTAAGTTTACTATTATCCTCTTTAAAGAAAATCTACCCACACCTCTGCAAATTATTTTATATCTATTATTTATAAATGAGAATTTTTCAACCAAAATTCTAAAGTTTGAATATTCAAATAAATAATTGTGTCTAAAAGTCTCTGCTAATCTCTCAAGAGAGCCACAAGTAGCTTAACTACTCACAACAAGCTATTCAATAATTTTGGTTATTAGCATTTCACAATTTGCATTTTAAGCTTCAATGATATTTTCTCAGAAATATTGTAACTATCATAATAATCTTTTTTTCGTAAAAGTCTTTAAATATTTTTTTTTGCTTTCTCTTATTAAAATCACTATAAGGTTAAATTATTTTATCTGAGGTAGGATCAGGTCATTTTGCATGCTAAAACTTACATTTGTTAAATTTGTATTTTTATTGACATATAAAAGCATGTACTTATGAAACTGGCTCAAACGTCGTTCTTGAATGTATAAAAGTGATGAAAACAGTGATGTAAATATTATAAATTGTACTTATCATAAGTGTAGGCAGTGAATTGGATATCAGGATTAATGTAGATTATGGCTATTACTTGGAGAAAATGAAATTGTGTGTGTGATGATTTTAAACCAACAGTTTAAATGACTTAAAAGACATAGAACTGAAAAGTGGATTATATTGAACTAAAATTCATTACTTCAATTATTAAATGTTACTTAGGAACTTTCTAAAAATAAAAATAAATTCTTGGAAATTAAAATTTTTATTTTAAATATTAAGAATTCAATGGAAATTAAATAATAAATTCCAGTAATTAGAGCTAAAAACTTTTTCTAGCCATTAGAACTAAAAGAAATTAATTGGAAAGTTCAAAAGTAAAGAGTATTGTGATAAATATTCTAAAAAGCTGGTTCCCAAGAATTCCTCTCATCCTTGTATATCCATGTCACTCCTACTATAAGGAGATGGAGTCTATTTCCAGTCCCCTTGAATCTTGGCTGGTTCTGGAATTTGCTTTAATCAGCAGAATTTGGGAGAAGAAAAAAAAAGGATAGCAAGTCTAATAATAATAATAATAATAACTGATGCATTACCAAATTGGCCAAGGCTTTACAATAAATAACAAAGAGGGATATTAAGCTTCAGCACCTTAGTATGATATACATGAAAAGAAAGATTAAGTATTTATCTATTAATTCCTCATTATCTCCTTTCAGTGTTCAAAATTCACCCTATTAAGTGTTAACTTTCCTGCAGTTGTAGGCTGTTATTGATCACTCTGGGAAGTTACTAGGGAAGTCAGAACTCTCCCCATAAAGAGGTATTTTAATCTGAGCCTGAAAATGGTGAAAAGTGATTGTGTCTATTGGTTCACACCCAGCAGGAGGAGAAGTAGCTCAAGGCATTGGGCACTCACTTTCCACATGGGAGGCCCCAAACCCAGGGCCTCCTAGAGAAGATGAGCAGACAGACGAAGGTGCCATCTTGGGGTGGGGGTAATAAAAAAAAAATTTTTTTTAAGTTATTAAGTTATCATAGAAGCTCTTTGATTGTGACAAGAGTTAAATTAGCAATTAGATTTTTTAAGCCTTATAACCATAGGCTTATAACCATAAAGCCTTATAACCATACGACATTATAAAGTGTTTTTCATTGGCCTCATTCTGATCAACTCTACTTGTTTTATACTTATATCTCTGATGAAAACATGACTATAATGTCCCTGAATGCAAAGGGTTATTAACCCCCTTCTTATCAGGAAAAACATGACCCTATTTCATTTGAACATCATCAAGTCAGCTCTGAAATGCCACCGGCAGGTCTACTTTCCAGAGTCAGTTTTAGTCAATTGTTTCAGCCCAAGAGCCCTTGAAAATGTGGCTTTAACTTAGGCTTGCATGCTAATGCTTTTTGAGAGATGAAATCCCAGGTAGCAAGAGGGAAGTAAAAATGACCATGCACCAAAAATGGAAAGAAAGCAAATAATAAGGTACCACATCTGAGCTTAGACTTTGGAAGTCCTGCAGCTCCCACTGCTGTGGAAATGTTGGGGACTGCCTTGTCCTTACCTGATGTTTAGTGAAGAAGAGGTGCTTGCTGTGGCCATAGTCCACTGTTAAGCAAGGAAAAAGAAGGCAAGAGGCACTTAGAACCTAGGTGTGTGCATAAACTGAGCCGGATAAAATAAGGTAGAAAGACTAAATGTAAATTGTGAACATTGCACTTGGAATAATAGTTTGACTATTATTGTTAGTTTACCCCAGACAGACCTGTAGTAGTTGGTATAATTTTATTCAGATGTTCTGGATAGTAGGAATTTACATACATTTTCTTTGATCGTCACTCCAACTATAATACATGTATTATTATCACCAGTTTAGATTCCTAGTAATTGAAGTTAAGAGAGAGTAAATAACATTTCAATATCAGAAAATTAGTACTTGTGATTTCAATCTATGTCTGCCTGAGTCTAAATTCCATGCTTTTTCCACTATGCTATAACTCAAAGAAAATCAAATTGCTGCTTGTTTATTGCTTTATATCTAAAAAAAATTATGAATACACATTTTCTCCTTTAAAACTTGTAGACTAAGTATAGCATAAGTCATTGCCCTTATTTTATAAGTATGAACTCTGAAGCTCAAAGAAGTTGAACATCTAACTCAAGTGCACATTCCTGGAGAGCAAAATAAGGAAGGTTTTCTATCATCAATAGGAAAATTCAGTTAAGCCACCACAAGGAATCTAAGAAACCAAAAACATTTCATAATGTGGCTCAATTTTCTATACAAGCATCATATTTGCCAATGCTGATTCCTCACATCTATATACTAGTTTGACTTTTTTGCCCAAAGGAAAAGGAAACCAAAATGCTTCAGGCTACCATAATATAGACCTCACTCAGAAAGCCTTCCTTCTAATGGAAAACCACAAAAATATACAGTAATTCATAATGTCTAAGAGGAAGGAGTCTCTAAATTCTTTTGCGCTGAGTAATAAATCAGTTTTCTCTACTTGTGTTAATAGAAAAGTTGTAGATGTAACTGGGTGGTCTGTGCTTTCAGAGTTTGTAGGGAGGTTGCCAAATATAAATATTTGCTCTGGGGGCAGACATCTGGCATCTAAATATTGTTCAGTCACCTAACAACTATGAGATATAGGGGAAGTTAATGAAACCTCGTTTTCTAATACATAAAATGGAGATATCTAACTTGCACATAAAGTGGAGAAATTTAACTTGAGCCAATGCAAGGTATTATTTGCAATGAATTTAGTAGGTTGTTAGTTCCAGAATCCTCAACACCTGGGAGCTTGTCCTGTGCTTTAATTTCAGCAATTAAAATACCCTTCTTATTGTTCATATATTTCAGAAAAGGCAAGGTTTTCATTCATTTCACTTTCAGCCCTCATACATTCTCACAAAGTTGGACATTAATAAGGTTAACTTTCAGTTGCTAACTAATTAATCTGAAAATGCTAAATACCCACGTGAATTAAATCCTTGTTTTCATCATGAGTCACTCACTTAAAAGGAAGAGCTGTTTAAGGTTGTGTAAAACATTGATTAATTATCTATCAAAAATAAGAGTCCAGGGATATTTAAACTCTTAGCATTTCAATAGCAGAGTGATTAACGCAAATCACTAAACTAAGTCATTTTATGATTGAGGATGAGAAAAATGAGCTCTTGACTATGAGAAAAGGGTAACATGACACAGGAGAATGACCCTTTTCTCTGCCTATGTGGCTCCATGCGAAGTGTGTTGCTGTGAAGTGAGCAAACAAAATCACATATGGAGAGAGGCAACAGCTGTCTCCATCAAGTCTCTGGCCTCCTGCTGCCCTCCATCCTAGAGGCAGACGGGGTGGTTGATGGCTGCCCACCATGCTATACTTTATTGCTTCATTGACTCTGTTGCAAATGCTGACAACAATTTACCAGCCCCAAAGAAATTATTTGATTTACTCAAGTTCCTTTGCTACTATTCCAGAGTCTTGTGTGTCCTTGGTTAAATGGTGCCCTTGCAAAATTGCAAGGCAAAAAATAAACTGTTTTCCCCTTAACCAAATAGATATAGTGCTGTGATGTGAAATTACTGAAAAAAAAAATGTGATTTGGGGAAATTACAGTTCCTTGTTTAGTATGTATTGTGCATGCCCTACAGCCTTCCCTAACCAGTAGCTCCCAATTTCATTTAAATTGTAATGATTTCCTTTAAGGACAATTAAGTTGCCTAAGAGCAGTGCATGCATACTAATGCGGCAGAAGTAAGGCTCAGTGTAGAAGAGAGTAATAACTGTTTATTAATATGATAATTAAGTGTTAATGCTTAGCAACCTAATGATATCTGTTAAATAACTTACATTTTGGAGCCAAATCCTGGCAAATGGAATTCTATTAAAAATAACAAAATGCAATGGATATAAAAATAAATGATGCTAATCTGCTATTAAATCACATATATTTCTGATTTGCATCTCATATGAGAGAAGCCTCCTATTCTCTCTCTTCTACCAAATATGCGAAACCAGTATAATTTTCTGTGCCTGTTTCAGAAAGTGTTTTAGACTTGTGGATGTTTGTATAAATATTCAAAAGCAAGAAGTAATAATAAAAAGAAGAGAATAAGATGAATACCATTTTAGAATATTCATTTTTAAAATATTCTTTTGAAAATGGGCATATTCTGGATTTTCAAAAATTTCTGAAATAAGAAATGAAACATCACAATTTGGACACTTTATATGGGTCCTAATTCTCCAGCCTGCAAATTTTCTTTCATCTTTCCATAGACTTTTCCATAAATAATAAATGTTTCCAATTTCCCCAGGATTATCTGCATTTTTTTAAAACTCACTTTTAACTTTTGAAATGTATATCCTTATTCCTTCATTGTTATTGCACCTTTAATGACATATAGGTTTGACGGTGTGGCTAAGTATTCACTGTCAGTTTAAACAGGATTCCAGCAATAATAAATGTAGGAGAACAAATAGAAATTCTCATTGCTCTTGCAAAATAGGTAACAGGGAAGATTAGTACTGCACGTGTGAGGTCACACTTCCATAAATTTCATGAACAAAGCTTTCCTATGTTACTTCCTTTCAGGCGTTTACAAACTACTGCTTATGTTGAAGTGAGATACCTCAATATCTTATTCACTGAGCGATTTTTGGTCTTTGTTCTGCAGTCCAAACTCAACAATAAAAAGAAGAAACTATTTGCCATCCAAAACCACATTCCTGAAATCCATTTTTTCTTGTACTCTCTCAGACTTCTCTCCTTATTATCATTCTGCTACCCATGTGGTAAAATACGCACAAACAGGCTGAGGAGAGTCCTTTGAAAAAGATAAAAATGGCTAATAAAGTCCTTTCCAAACAGAGAGAGTGGCATGTACAAATGTATATCAAAAGAAGAAAAATATCAAATGCTTGGGTGATTAAGTGAAAATGAGGACTAGAAATATTCATTGGATTAAACTGAATTACAAACAAATTAAGACAAAATAATAAGTAAGTTTCAAGAAGCATGGCTATAAAGGGAGGGATAGATGTAGAGAATTAGCTAGAGGAAGACTACAGAATGGCTACATTGCAGAAAGAGTATACTTTTATTTAACTGTCTTTAGATGTTAAAGGAATAGCAACTGGAAAATAGATGTTGAAGATTAGCAGGAAAGAGTAATAAGTGATAGAACAAGTTCCCTGAAGAAGTGGGAGGGGATGTGACGAAGGGCACAAAGAGTGAGAATAGTCTTGAATCCTTCCTTTCTTGAATTCAGAAAGAACATCTCTTTCTGAAACTGAATAATGGTGTGTGTGGGGGGGGGTGTTTGTTTTATTTGTAGTTGTGAAGGCAGGAATTCCATGTCAGATTGCCTGAAATATCTCAGTGAAATGAAATAAAATTTAAAACACTGCTATTTAACAACTTCTCCATTACAAGTAATTTTAGGTTTGATATATTTCTTTCAAAAAATACCAAGCAGTGGAATTTTCAAAATATAAACTTTTACAGCATAGCTCTCATTACTCCTCTTCAGTCTGAAGACCTCTCAACCTCGAAGGTTGTGACTGGTCTAGTTAGTCTTTCCTATTTTCAGCTTCTGACTCAAGTTACTGCATTAGGTCTCACTTTGGTTCTCTTAGGTAGTAAAGAATTCTTTCTTATTTGGTTCCAAGTTCATCCCTTTGGCTTCCAGTTAAAATTATACTGACATACTGTCTAACTTCTTGCAAACTTGACTGGTATTCATAATGCTGGCTGGAGAAGACTTCTGTCTCTTGGCTAATAGTTCTATTCAGACAGGGGCACAAATCCTGCTCCTTCCATTAAAACTGCCTACGTATTCTGTTTTTCTCCTTTTTCTGTGTGACTTTAGCACTTCATATTTACCTTTTACAAGATGCAGTAAAGAAAAAAAAGTGCAGATAGAGAAAAGAGATAGTTTACATTAGAAATGCCAGTTAGCTTTTCATGTTGAGTAGTTTTGGGGAATTTATCAGAGCTTGAACTTTTCATCAATATTCCAAAAGCTTGGAAATTTGTTGTCATCTAATGCAAGTTTCCTGAACAAAGAGAACAAGTGAGGGATTAGGATGCAGAGCTCTGGAAGTGAGCATAATAGTTTGACTGAGTTGAAGTTTTAAATGACTTCCTACATTTTATGATTGGGTAGAATTTATGTGTAAGAAAAATTACACACTCAAATAAAATGTTTTCAAAGAGGGTCATGGAGGGGGTCAAACTCAGCTCAGGCAAAGTGAAAAAATCTAGAGTTCTGAGTGGAGATATACGTATCATCAAAAGTTTTCCTTGTGAACCTGGCAAATGAATGCATGTGTCAATTGCTTGGGGTTAGGTAAATGAATATGTTTAGGTGACTTTACTAAATAACTCTAAATGCACACTAGAAATCTATTTCTCAGGGTCAGATGTTTATGTTATATTTATTGTATTTTGTTTAATCAGATTTATTAGGATTACTTCGTTAGAGTATGTATAAAAAATTGCATGAACACTGCCCAGACCAATTGAGGTAAATTGTTTTAGGTAGATCAAATTTCAAGAAGGTCATAAGACACTAAATCAGAGTCCAAGGTAGAGAGTCTAGTAGGAAACTGTAAGGAGACATTTCTCCACTTAAGTGTTAGGCCTTGACTACACCAAAAACTACAAAAAGGAAAAGTCTTCAACAAAGCAGTGAAATTTCCAAATCAGACTAATCTCTGCATTAACCCCTTTCCTTTATCTTGCATTTACACTGAAAGTGTTTCTCAATATCCCACTGGCAGAAGATGAAGGAGTAGAGAGACTGTAGAGCAGTAGGCAGAGTTTGGATCAAAGGTTTAAGGAACCCCACTAGCACCCTTCACTGAAAGCATCCAGATACTGCATTCATTTCCAAACTTTACCTCTTCAAGACAGCATGCCAGCTTCCATCACCAGAGGAATGTTTTACCCCACGCAAGAGCTCACTTGGAGAATTCCCTAAGCATAGGAAGATAATTAAAGTAGTGAGTAACCAAAGAGTTCACTATTTTGCTCATATCTTCCATTTGTATATATTTTAAATCATAACATAGTCCAAACTTGTACCTGCCATGTTATCTAAACCTATCACAATAAAACTAGAAACTAACAACAAAAAGCTAAACAAAACAACTAACCACTTAGAAATTTAATAGCACTTCTTTATAAATCTGAGATGAAAAACTAATTCAAAAATTAAACTACAGAAATACACACCAAGGCAACTGCCACCTGGTGATGGAACTGGAAAAAGACCTTGGATAAAAGGGGGAAATAGTAAAGACCAATTAGTTTATGTGGCTAAAAGACTTCAAAATAAGTCAGGAAGTCTTCAGATAGGTACGTTTATGTGTCTCAGCAGATCTCATAGACAGCCAAAATAGATACTACTCCAAATAGTGGGGCTCCTGAGAGCTCCAGAGACACCCAGGTCCTATGGTGATGGCAGATAGCTCTGGAGTTTGGTGCCTTGCTAGTGGGAAATACTTTAGACTTTGTGCTCCCAAGTGTGTCAGAGATGGACTCAGATGTGGCTTCTCTACACGTCTCTTCTGTCCTTTTCATTGAACCTATAGTTGATGCTGGAGTTGGTAGATGTGTATCCAAGAGACTTGAATCTCTCAGCTGTCCATGTGCTAACCAGCCCTGAGTGTTAGAGGAGTTGCAACACCTATACCTACGCTTCAGTTCATTGGACTCACCAAGGACAACTAACAAAGAGGTGAGGATGGACAACCACCACAGCAAGGAACGGAGAAAGTCTACAACTGCAAGTAAGAGAGTCTCATCCATCAGCCATATGGGATTGAAGCCCTCTTTCAGTTAGAGGTGGAGTGGGCATCACCGTTCCAGAATCCTCAGGATTGGGGAATAAAATGTGAACTAGAGTAGACTTACTGGTATTCTACTATAGACTTGTGATTCTAACAATGGAAGAAATTATATCACTGATGTGGAGACAGTGGCCACTAGAGTTGCTGAAGGCAAGGAGAGGGAAAAAGAGGTGTAATAGGGGGCATTTTTGGGACTTAGAATTATCGAATATGACATTGCAAAGACAGATACAGGCCATTATATATCCTACTATAACCTACAGAATGGAGTGGGAGAGAGTGTAAACTACAATGTAAACTGTAATCCATTCTGTGTGGCAATACTCCAAAATGTGTTCATCAGTTGCAATGTACCACACTAATGAAAGAAGTTGTTAATGTGGAAAAGTGGGAGGTGTGAGGAGTGGGGCCCATGAGAATCCCCTTCATTTTTTTAATGTAGCATTTTATGTAATCTATGTATCTTTTAAAAATATAAAAATATATTAAAAATGTATTTTTTAAAAAACTAATTCAAAAATTAAGCTACAGAAATACACTCCAAAGGGACTGCAGCAGAAATGAGAGCTAATCTGCCCTTCAAAATCTCAGAGAGGCACTGAGCTGGATACCAGCACCTAGCATGGAGAGCCAGAGTGAGAACCAGGGCTGAAAACTGGAGGATTAATTTAAAGTCT
The DNA here is from genome assembly GCF_030445035.2 of Dasypus novemcinctus. Classification (NCBI taxonomy): domain Eukaryota; kingdom Metazoa; phylum Chordata; class Mammalia; order Cingulata; family Dasypodidae; genus Dasypus; species Dasypus novemcinctus. The sequence goes on from NC_080687.1 coordinate 71,632,339, forward strand.
ATAAAAGGAACAACTGTACATAATACATGTCATCACCCCACCACTAAACACACAAAGAGAACGTAACTTCTGACAAAGGAAAAGTAGCTCTTCTCTAAAGAAATTGAAATAGTAATAAGGTGAGAACAAAGGTTTCTAACAGAGTGTTGAGGCCTCAGAGAAATGTCCTCCAGTCTAGAGATTTCAGAGTTCCTAGCCTGACACTAGCTACCTGTCTGTTTATCATACAGTACAGACTGCCAGTCACCAGAACTTTTCCCCACACATGAAAGTCCCAGCAGACTTCTCAGTCAGGGGTGCTGAGAATTAATTCTTGTATTTTTGCCAGAAGAAGAAACCCATGCCACATTTCCAGGGCTAAATTATAAAATATTAATGGGCAACTAGAGATCACCAGGTAGATATATAAAGAAAGCAATTAGCATGAAAGAAAACGGCCAAATTCAACATAAGAAAAGCTATTTCTGAGGGGAAAATGTAATTCAAAAGAAGATATTGCAAATATCTGATCAGTATATCGAAGAAGAGTAGGAAAAATATCATACAGTTAACAGAATTAATAGAGTGCTGAGGGGAAGAACAGGGGAGAAGTCAGAGAACAGACTATATGTGAATATGAGTTTTGTGTGCAAAACATGGTATATTTATTATTTCATCCACTCAGCAATTACTCATGGAATGTCTGCTCTCTGCCACGGGCACCTTCTCCCCATGTCCTTCTTGGACTTGAAATTGTTTGGATTCATCCACGCCAAAAATACAAATTTAAAATGTCATTTTCCAAAATATCCATCAATGTGCAAATGACAAAATTTTAACTGAGGGAAGCTGGTCACTAGAGGGAGAGGATAGAGCAAAAGCCTATGGGAAAAAAGATAAACGTGCAGTAAAGAAGGATACTAGGGACTAAAGAAATTTGCTTAATTCAAGCCACTTGTGACCGAGCTGCGAGCACCTGCGGTGGCGGAAAGCAGTCGTTCTGGCAGGTTGCCCACACCTGGATAGGGTGTTCTAAACACTTCACCCAGGCCTCCATTCCAGTTGTACTAAACCAGAATTTCCAGGCACAGGGTCCTAGTTAAAATCTGGAATCCAGTCACTAACTGTGGAGGGAAAGGAGGCAGAGAAGACAGACCGACCCTCAAAATCCATAAAATTTAGCTCCAGGGACCTTGAATCTCCCAGCCTACCAACCTCAGCCACCCATGCCCCCTCTCTTTCTGACTTATTTCTGCCCCTGCCTATAACGTTAGCTTCTCTAAATTTGAAATTCAAACTCTACAAAAGGAAGGACCTGGTTGTTTTGATCTCGGAGAGTTCACTTTACTGTTCTAACCATCAGTCTTGTTTAAAATGGGAACGTTAGTACCTGTTATGGAGTGATGCTGTGAATATTTAATAAAAGGACAATATAAGGACTACCTGGCATAGTGCCTCATGTACACGGGGCACTCACTAAGAGGGAACTATTAATACCTGCGTATGTGTGGCTCCTATTAAATATTGTAGCCATTTTAGTGATTTTTCTCTACAAATATTTTTCACTTTACTTTCTTCTGGAAATATTCAGGAATACTTAAATACTGATTTTAACTACTAAAAATAAAAATAAAAGTAAAAATAAACTGCTACAGCTACTGTTTTCGTTTCTTTACTCAATTCTCAATGTGTCGGAACTTTCTACAGCAAAAAGCATAAGTTAAAACAATGCATAATCATACTTAATTAAGGAAAATTTCCTTTTATCAACAGAAGAAACTTCAAGGCAGTTGAGAAAATTTTGTATACATAAGAACCAGTTGGAAAACTTGTCACAGAATAGAGGCCCCTCCTCCAGAGTTTCTGATTTGATGGTTGGAGTAATTCACACAGAACCTACAGTTCCCCAATTCTACACTTGCAGAATCAGTCCTTGTGTATGAATTGTTGAAAAATTAAAATATCTTCTTATGTCTCTAAGTCAGCTATTTCTGGCTGAGCCATTTATTACATTTTAAACTATTAATAGAGTTTAATATCCCCATTTTTACTCTTCCTTTAATTCAGAAGGAAGAGAGATCTGCTGTAGGGGAGTCAATTAAACCACTCATTACTATAAATATGATGAAGGCTGAATTTTTTTTATATTATCATAACTCCTGTAAGGAACTTTCAGGCAGATTTAAGAGAATCTTAGCAGAATATTTATGTTGCTTCCAACTTCACGGGTACAAACTGTGTAAATCTACAGTTGAGTGTATTTGATGGGTGCTAGTACTGTGTTTGTGATGGCTCAATACACAAAAATGGGCTTGAATAAATTGAGAGGCTACAAAGGGTAGAACGCAGTCAAACTGTCGTTTCTGGTTCTTTAGGGATCCATAAAAGCAAAGTCATTGACTTTAACTTTCAATCTGTTGCTTTGCTATCCAGAAGCTATTAGATCATTTGCTGATTCAGTAAATAACTACTAAGTACCTACCAAGTGTCAGGGAACATATAACAGGTTAATTTATCTTATTCTTACCCAAATGCATTTAATGAAAACTTATACAGTTCATTATTGCCAGGAACAAGGAAAATACCAGTGATGTTTGTGGTGGCTTGAAGTTATATGTACCCCAGGAAAGCATGTTCTTAAATCTAATCCATTCCTGTGAGTCTAAACGCATTGCAAATAGGATCTTCTGATAATGCTACTTTCATTCATGTGTGACTGACCTGATTAGAATGGGTGCTGATCCCCTTACTAGAGTCCTTTATAAGGGAATGGAATTCAGACACACAGAGAGAAAGCCACAGAAGCAAGAAGCTGAGAGCAATGAAATCTGGAAGAGAAGGGAGAGACTAGCAGACCCAGCCATGTGCCTTACCATTTGGCAGAGGTGGAAATGATCACCAGCAGCAGGTCTTTGGGAAGAAAGCATCACCTTGATGATGCCTTGATCTGGAAATTTTCCAGCCTCAAAATTGTAGGCAAATGAATTCTCATTGTTTAAGCCAAATCTATTTCATGGTATCTGCTTTAAGCAGCCTAGGAAACAAAACAATATTAAAGAGGAAAATAAGGTAAGTCTATTTCTATTTGAAACCTATTTCAAATTCTCTTTGCAAGTCTGCCCACAGGGAAAGCACATGGGTAGACAGATTCTTGAACTGTGCATTTATGAGCCTTAGCAGTTACATGCAGATTATCAATTTATCAACAGAAATAACCACACAAATTATTTAATTCTAATCCACAGTTTGATTTGTTTATCAAAGGTTTCTCTCTGTTTTAAAGCCTCAGTATTCTTTCAGTTCTCCACAGGTCCTCTTATAGAGGGCTACAGGAAAGAATAAAAGTCTCCACAAACATGTCCATTTTAATTACTTACCAAAAGAAAAAAGCACTTCAGAAATTTTTAACCTAGTAAAAATATTTCTTTCCTATTTCTCTCAAAATAAATATGTCTGGAAATATTCAGATAATAAGATTTAAAATCACAAACTATGATAACTACTAAGTCAATGCTCAGTAATATAGTAAGTAAAATTGTGTATGATTGGTAAGCTTGTTGCCCAATTAATACATTTGAGAAGAGTTACTATCAGATTTTTAAAAATCATTCATACTTGATTAAATATAAAATAAATGGGCATTTCTTTCATTTATTTAAAAAAATTCAGCACAATGCCTGTCAGAAATATTTTACCATTATTTCTATAGGAATATCAAGTTTGATTTACATCATTTTGACTTAAGGAAACTTTTACGGGTCTGCTACACCCCTTAAGCATCAGGATTATTCTTGCCTTACTACTTTTTTATTTTTTATTTTTGCAAATCCAACGCAGTTCAACATTTTTCAAGGATATCAACAATATAAGAACTACATCATCTGAGGAAAACAGAAATGGAACTTTGAAATGACCTGGAAAGATTAAAATGCCTGTCTGAATACAATGAGGTACAGGTAATAAAACTGGTAGAAGGAAATAAATCTGATCAGATATATAGATAGTAATCTGCTAATGGAAACAATCTAGGAGAGATAACGGAAAATAGAATGAATAAGACCTTCCAGAGAGAAAGCCACTTTGATGACATATTGATTCTAATAATTAGAAATTTTGATACTAAAAAAAATAATCAGATAGAAACAAGGAAATGATGGCAACTTGAAGGTATGACTTTTGCAAAGTTAAAACTGTGACCCCTACTAGGTCGCTATGTTGATTATAGACGACTCTAAGTAACCACCCTGTTTCAGTGAGTCTAGGATTAAAATGTGAAAGGATTCATGGAAAGAGTTAATGAGAAGCAATTTAAAATTTTACAAATGAATTAGAACTGTTTCAAAAAGAGAAATTCCTCAAGCCAGGAGAATAAATGCTGGAAGAGTATAACGAAAATACTGTCATATGTATAGCACTTTACAAAAAGCTGTACATTCTTCAACCTTTTGCATCTTATCCCCACATCAACCAGTAAGAGAGATGAGGAAGATATCCCTTCTACAGATGAAAAGACTGAGGCTCAAGGAGGCTAAATTTTCCAGACTGTCTTCGTAAGTTCCTCTCTTTTTCACCAATAATTGCCAGCATTCTTTAGGTAATTTTTCTCCTTTGCCTCCTTCTGCTATGCTTGTTTTTCTGTTTTGCTTTGTTTTGTGTTTTCTGGTGCCAGAAGACAACAGGTAACATGATGGATATATTCTCTGGGATCTCTGATGGCTTCCTTCCAACAGAACAAAATTGAATGGTGACACTAGCAGATCTGAGGTTTTCTACAATACATAGTAGTAGAGAGAGACTCCTGTTTCAGTTGTAGTTCATGTCTGTGTCTGTGCGCTGCTTCTCTCTATACTCCAGACACACTTCCTTCTAAATTTTGTGGTGGAAGATTGTCTTCAATTTGTTTTCCCACCTACCTTTCTTTAGGAGGTTGAGATTGCTAAAAATAATTTTCCCCTTTTCTTTCCTACCCAAGTTCTAAACTAACTTAGGGACTTGAAATGATGGTGTTCAAAATGAATATGTCAGTAACAGAAGTGCTGGAGAACACAGGTCGGGGTGAAAGGAAATGGGCTGCTAACCTCATTTTCCGGTAACTTGTCACTGCCCCCTTGAGAATAGATTTGAGTCTGTATAGCAGAAGAGTTACTCAAACTACGACCTCTCCCTGGCCTTAGTTAGGGAGGGATGGAAAGAGAACCCTCTACTTAAGAACTTAAACTGGTGTGCCCAATTGAGCAAAAGAAGAGTAACATAAGGGAAGGAACATTTCACTAATTAATTTCCTTTCCACATCAGGAATGAGATTAATTTTAGCTGTGAAAGAATACGAATTAAAGTGGCTTAAACATGACAGAAGTTTGAATTCTTTATCTAAATCCTGTATGTAGTACAGGATTGAGAGGGCATCTCCAGGACCCTAAGAGAACCAACCTTTTCTAAACTGAGTCTCTTTCATCCATTTTACTCAGTCTCTGCCTTGTGGTTCAAGAAAACTGCTCCAGTTTCAACCCCTGCATCCACTAGCCAAGAGAAATGAAGAAAGAAGAGAGGAAAGTCTCTCCTCAAGAGCACCTACCTAAAAAATGCACATATTACTTTATTCTGCACTCCACTGGCCAGAACTAAATCGGGTTTTCAATGCCTATTTCTAGAACACTAGAAAGTATAGTCTTTATCTTGTGTGCCTCTGCTCCCAGCTAATATTTTGATTTCTGTTACTAAGAAAAGGAAAATGGGTAATGGGGCAGCCAGCAGTTTCTATCACACCCACGAGAAACTTCTTACATACTACCATGCATAGGTAATATTTATTCATAGATTTTCTTTCTGTCTGTGGTCAATAATTTTTCAACTATCTGATACGAAATTTTACCCTTGATTAGTTAGCTACCTATATTCCAAATCAATTCAACATCATTCAAAATATGTGATTAAAACCTTTTGGACCGTGTAAATAGCAGTCAAAACACACAGGAAAAACAACAACAACAAATTTTTACTAATTTGACTCCGTAGTTTTACATCACAAATTGATGCATAAAATAATGGAGATAATTGGCCTTTCTAGGTCCGTTTATTTCTTTAAATAATGCAAATATACCCAGTTCTCTTGCTTTCATGTAAACAACAAAGCAAATGATAAGGAAAATAAGTTCTTGTACTCTCATATCAAAAGACAAATCTCTGGCGAATGTTACCAGTATATGCACATTACCTAAGAATAGGCATGGTTTAATGAACTCTGAGGCTCACTAGCTGATGTGGCTTGAAATTTTTTTCACCACATTAAGTATACTCATAATACAAGACATAGATTTTTCAAATAAATAATACTGTCTTAATGTTGTCATGACTCTTTTGAAACTTCCTGTTCTTCATAAAACTAAGAAAACTATATAAAAAGGGTTGCCCAAACTTTTGTGATACATAAGCAGGGAAAGGCTTCAGGAAGATCAGAGATTTGGACACTTCACCTAACTGAATTATTCAAAAGTGTTATGTGAAATAGTTTAGAGAAAGTTTTAGTTTGCCAAAAGGTGTACCAATGCAAAGTACCAGCAATGTATTGGCTTTTATAAAGGGTAATTTTTGGGGGTAAAAGCTTACAGTTCCAGGATCATGAAAAGTCCAACTCAAGGCACCATAGGATGTGCTTTCTCACCAAAGTCAGATACCATATGTTGAAGCAAGATGGCAGGTGAGTTCTGTCTGATCTCTGCCTTCCCCTCTGAGCTTCCACTCTCTGGGTTGGCTGCCAACCTTTTTCCCAATTTCAGTTGCAATCTATCAGGCATACGGCTGGTCTCTCCCTGGGGCCTTAGCTTCTGAGTCTCTCTTTTCTGTCACATGGCAGGGTCAAAAATGGCAGAACTTCTCTTCCTATGTGCCTCCATTTTTATCAGACCCAGCAAGAGGGCAGAGTCAACCTGAGTCATGCCTCACTCAAACTGCCACAGAGACTATTAAATAATATTTCTTTGGACAGTGAAACCAAGTAAAAGATTTTTACTCAAACTATTTTCTCCACCTTCTTATTCTAAACAAATAAATATTCATTTTATCTTCATTTGAATGTAACTCTCTATTGTATGTGTTGGCTACCAATATTATCAATATGACTATTATCATCTAATATTTGAATACTGCTTAACACACGGCAGTTTGGATGCCATCATTGGTCATTAGGGTCTTTTCCACTAGATAGGTATGATATATATAGGTATGTGAAGGCATAATCAATAAGGCTATCACTATCAAAGTATACAAAGTTAGTATGTACTTTAAAGAAAAAGCTATATATCAACAAAGATCATACATCATTGCACTTTCACTTTTGTTTTAATTACTACTGTATTAGTCAGCCAAAGGAGTGCTGATGCAAGAAACCAAAATCTGCTGGCTTTTATAAAGGCTATTTGGGGTAGAAGCTTACAGTTACCAGACCATAAAGCATAAATTACTTCCCTCACCAGTCTTTTGCCATGTGTTCGAGCAAGATGGCTGCCGATGTCTGCAAGGGTTCAGGCTTCCTGGGTTCCTCTCTTCCCAGGGCTAGTTTTTCTCTGAACTTAGCTGCTCCTCTGTCGCTCCACAAGGCCAGCTGTAAACTGTCAAGCAAACGGCTGGTCTCTCTTCTCTGGGCCTCTGCTGTATCTATTCGAGCCTTCTGCTTCTCTGTGTGTTTACTTCCCAGGTCTCCAGCATTAAAACTCCAACTAACTCTTGTGCCTTGTGGTTTTCTCAGTGAGTTCCCCCTCCCTCGTGTGAGTTCTCACCCACCACGGGGGCAGGGACTCAACATTCCAATGATGTGGCCCAATCAAAGCCCTAATCATAATTCAATCAAGTAAAAGTAAAATCTCCCACAGACCAGCTTACAAATATAATCCAATATCTATTTTTGGAATTCATAAATAATACCAAACTGTTACATCTACTAACAAAGCTATACTGGGGTTTCTATAGTGAATGGAGTGGAGTACAATAGTGGGAATATTAAAAATTTATTTAGGCAATACTGGATCTCTGTGTCCCAAGGATTAGGTAAGTTTGTAGAGAATTATGGTGTACTGGGGAAGGTGCAGGCAGGATGATTACCAGGCTGATGGGAGAAACCTGATATAGCTATTTGTTTTTTCTGGAAATTCAGTTTGGTGGCACAATTGCCCACTTGTTGTAAAGACTTTTTATAAAAGTTGTCATCAGGATCAGGAAAGACACTGGGAAAATTGAGATATTTACAAAGACTATTTCCATAGGCTTGTCAAAGAAGACTAAAAACAGGACAAATAATTGAACCAGCTCCATTTGATTTTAGAAATGGTCAGCAACAGGTTTTCTATGATGTCAGGAGCAAGTTAATTATCCAGGATTCAGATAGGTATGGAAGGCAGAATCCCAATATTAAAGAAGTGAGGGACAGAGTGAAGCTTTAACCAGGAACCAAACTTCAGGAATGATTTCCCATCTTGGAATATAACTAGAAGTCCAAGATGCAGTCAATTTCCACTTATAAAGTCATCGCAGTGAGGGAAGTAGAAAAGTGTGACTTGGGGGCAAATAGACTCCTACGTTTTATCTGTAAGTTTCTATTGTAGGTCTAGATGTGAGCCAAGGAGAGATGGGCATCAGTGAGGAAAACTGTCCGTCAAGATTGCAGTGGCAGAGCACCAGTCATTCCAGACAGGAGAGGCTTAGGAAAGTAGAACCAGAGAAAATAAGATGGGCAGCTGAAAAGCAGAAGAGGATCAATACTCAGCATTTTCTTTTGCATAGAATTAGAAATGACAACATTAAAAAAAGCTGAAAACGAGAAATTGAGTATTTTTAGATTTAACAGAAATGCTGAAGGGAAATAGTAGGCAGAACAACTATTTTAACAAAAACACTTTCCAATCAATTATATGGAATTTGAGATACATTTAAACTGAGAATAAAGAGTTAAAATTGCAGTAGCCAAAAAGGAAATTATGATATATTTTGTAGTTATTACGATTTGGAAAGACATGCTACTTGTGATTTAGAGGAGTTTTAGGGACAACGGGAAACTGCAACTCGACTATGCCAGCAAGTTTAGGGCTGTTTCCAACATTTAAGTTACAATTAGAAGCAAGCCTGATAAAGGTTTAGTATAAAGAAATACAAGAATAGTTTGTTTATAGGCAATAGCTGGCCTAGAACTGCTTATCAAATATAGGTTTTATTTTCATTTTCATTACAACTTAGCCATCTAAATATCTTTTCCTGCACCAATAAGAAGGTTAATCTTCAATAGTTATCATTAATATCCAGCCTTGCTCATCTTCTTTAGCAATATTCAGGCTTTCGGAGCTAAGGAAATCTCAGCTTTGTAGTCATTAGTGATCATTATCCTTAAATGAAAATGTACTGGAAATAACTTTTATATCGTTCCTGTTGGGTAATCTAAGGAAGAAAATGAGTATATTAATGTTGAAAAAGTAGAGTGTAATAGCCACAAAGCCTCCTGAATAGAATCTTGAACTACAAGGGATCTCACCAGGGGAAAAAGGTGTCCTTGTCCAATGCTTCATGCAAGATCTGTACTATTCCATTGCCCTTAACAGAAAAACTAGTACCTGTCTTTCAAAGCAGAGTAAATGAATGCTGACTGATTCACCTTAACACCAAAGTGATGGTGACTTAAAATATCAGCAGTGTGTAATAACTGCCAGATTAAGTTATTTATTAAGCCTTGAATTCTCCATCTTTTAATTTATAACTCGATAGAACTTTTATCCCTCAGATTGACCAAGCGTTCATACACAGGAAACCCTGCTTGGTAGATGATGCATTTACGCTTCAGTGGAAACAGAGCCCTCAATGCTTCTGTAACTTTGCGGTACCCCACAGGCCTTGGCTCAACAGTCAATGGGATTTAGCAAATCTAGGCCCCAACAGTGAAAGCAACCCAGTGACTTGCCGTGAAGAAAGAAACAGGACAAGGCACTCACCCCTGTTGCACATAGATGTAGATTGTGCAGCACCCATTGAGATCACGCCACATACCAATATGTGCTGCAGGCTCAGCTCAGCAACACTGTCTCTCTCATAGGCACTGACATTCCACGGAGCCATTTGGCCCTAAGTCATTTAACATTCATGGGCTGAATCCATCCATAGCGCACATCTCTGCAATTCCTGACACTTGAATATCCTCCACTTGCCATTTTTCCCATTCTCTTATTCATATATGGCTTTCTACTTCTCTGCCTTTTTATATAATCCAACTTCATTCCATTTCAAAAGAAAATTCCCTTATTCTCAGTCCTTTTATAGAATCTTATATTCGCATCCTTCCTATAACTGAAACCTGAAAGACTCCTAGAAATCATTCCTTTTTCACCAGTCTCTACTGGGGGAAACTGGTCATTCTCTGTCACATCACATTACTATTATTATTTTTTAAAGATTTATTTTTTATTTATTTCTTCCTCCCCCCTCCCCCAGTTGTTTGCTCTCTATGTCCATTCGCTGTGTGTTCTTCTGTAACCTCTTCTATCCTTATCGGCAGCACGGGAATCTGTGTTTCTTTTTGTTGCGTCATCTTGTTGTGTCAGCTCTCCGTGTGTGCAGCACCCTTCTTGGGCAGGCTGCACTTTCTTTCGCCCTGGGCGGCTCTCCTTATGGAGAGCACTCCTTGCGTGTGGGGCTCCCTAACACAGGGGACACCCCTGTGTGGCACGGCACTCCTTGTGCGCATCAGTACTGCACATGGGCCAGCTCCACACAGGTCAAGGAGACCCGGGGTTTGAACTGCAGACCTCCATGTGGTAGGCGGACACCCTAACCACTGGGCCAAGTCCACTTCCCCACCTCACATTATTAACCATGAAGCCAGGAGGTAAAGGCAGTATCATTCCAACCATACTTTTCAAAGTCTGGTGATTATTCTTTCACCCTCAAATATACCTCTCTCCTTCTTTCAAATTAACAACTGCTTGCTGTCTTTATCATTAATATATTGATGGGATTTTTTGCCCATATTCATGGGGCGTTAAACTGAAGTACAGCCTTTTTCATCATCCCCAGTCCTGCCCTAATACTGACAATTATGCATATCTGTTTGTATGATCCATCAAACGACAAAGTCCAATCTTTTCTCTTTTTTCCTTCATTCAGTGCCCTCTGTCACCACTCTATTTCAGCAGCTCACTCCCTGAGCACACCTTAAACTTTATCACTCAAAACTACTACAATTTAAAAATCATACCCATCATTATCCTCATTTCTCACCACAAATTTCTATCCTTTCATGACTTTAAATTTTGTAGAATGCTGAGTACATAATAGAGGGTTTTAAGTATTTTATTTTAAATGAGAAAAAATAGATGAGAAATTATCTTAAACTTTCAGCAGAATATAAATGTCAGAGTAATCTTGAAGCTGTAGCAAGAGGACATAAGAAATAAACAATTAAATTTTTAAAAAGATTTAATAGAGCACAATAAAATGCCAAAAATCTAATTACTTATAATGTCTAATAAAATAGAAATATCACTGGGGAGATTAATCAAGCAAAGCACTGGGAAGACAAAGGTAAAAAGCAACATAATCATACCTAAAGAGAGATTTAAAATAAATATGAGAGAATGCCATAAAACATATATCAATAAATCAAAAATGTAGGCAAATGGGCAACTTCATAAAGAATAGAGTTCACCAAAACTGATGGGGAAGTAAAGGAGAACCCAATAAGTCAATCAGCACTATCGAAACTGAATCAGTAACTAAAAATTTATATCCTAGAGGCAAATAAAACACAGTAGGCCCAGAGAGTATTTCTTGCTCTCTATCACACTATTTTCAAACTTTAAAAGAAAATTTCTAAAAGAAAATTTTAGGGGTCAATATTTCTCGCTGAATATGGTTTTAATTTTTCAGTGAAAAATACTTCTGGGAAAATGAAATCCCCGTGGGCCACAAATGAAGTTTAAAGCAAGGGTGGTGAATTGCATGTTCGCAAGATGCCAGTCTTCATAATTGCTCCAGTTACTGTGGCTGCAAAACAAACTACCCCAGAACTTAGCAGCTTAAAACAACAGCAACATTTAGATTGCCCACGAATCTGCTACCTGGGAGGAATGTCAGAGAAATTACTGACATTTCTCAAAAGCACTACAGTAACAAAGGAGCGGGGTTTTTAAAGGACTTGAATGGATAGAAATAAGATGGAGGCTTAGAACTTGGACTTTCCCCAAAGAGAATGAGAACCTAAAAGAGTTTAATCCTCAATGAAGAGTGTTGCAGGGAAAACCAACCCACCTGAAGAGAGACAACATAAGAAACACATGTCTCAGCCAGTAGTCTACACTGAAAAACAAATCACCTTTTCTACCTTCCTGAATTTGTAACCATTGATCCAGCCCTAACTGGTGTTTGGAGTTTGATTCCTGATGAACCTGAGTTCACAATCCAAAATTGCCAAACATACAGAAAAATATCTACTTTGATGAATGTAAGAAGTTAGCCCCAAATTTTCCAGAAAAAGAAATAACAAGCACATCTCATTTTCTACTCAATATTCTTTCATCCCTTCCTTCTCATGAACAGAATCTCAAATTTGTCGGGATAGCAATGTTCCAAGACATTCTTCAAGTTCCCTTGTAGATAGAGGTTGGTCTAAGCAGAGGTTATTGAATTGGGATTCCGGGAAGCCTTGGTAAAAGAGGGCAGACTCAACTGTGCTTGCTCTTTTATCCTTTTCCCTTTTCCTTCTCCTTGTCTAGACTGCAGATTTCATAACTAGAACTCTCAAAGTCCTCTTTGGGGCCTGAAGATAAGCTTTTTAATTCATCTACATTAAAAATCTTTCATTTCCTCTTTCTAAACAACCAGGATTTACTCTCTTTCCTCCTCTTCTGCTCACTCTTTCTTTTTGCTTGTGTTTACCACAATATAATTGAAAAGCACACACAAACCATTCCAGAAAGAATTTATTTTTGGCATGCTATAAGATGCCAATAATGTCTTAGGCACCACCCACTTACTGAACATGCAATCTTTGAAAAGGAGCTTTTATTCAATTGCAACATGGAATCTCCACTCCAGGCAGTACAATCACATTCCATAAGATAAAAGGGGAATAAGGAAGTGTAAAAAGTAGAGGACAGCTGAATCTATCTCTCTTAATCTAGGAATAAACAGCTTCCCTAGTAAACCTAATCAGTATAGCTCTTCTTCCATTTCATGGGCCAGAAATGTGTCACTTAATCCATACTAAGATAGGCGGCATGCACGAAGTCAAGTATTTAGCTGGGCACCTGAAATATTTCACACAGAATAGGGTTTCTGTTAATAAGAAAAGGACAGAATGAATATTGAGTAGGCAGCTAGCACTGACTAGTATACAATCCCTCTTTCCTTAACACTCTGTTCTTTTATGTGCTTGTTTGTTTAATGACATGTAGAAGTCAAAGTCATTGGAGTAATGCATATTTAGTCCAAATTAGCCAAATGGATGTGATTTTCAAGATAAAAAAAAAAAAAACATGGACTTTCAGTAATGATTTTAATTATTGTTATCCGCAGATCATCAGGCCAGTCTTTGAAAGGGATCTCATTAGAGTGAGTGGAAGGATTCAAATTATTATATTTATTTGGCATTTAATCAGCCTTCTGCCACGTTTAGTAAAAGAATACTTGGACACCTGTGTCTAACTTCCCAGTGAAAACTTTTGAATACTACTATATTCATAGCTCAAATGTCCTTATTATATTTTCCCTAGGCGTTTAGCCATTTCGTTATATCTTACAACAGCAATAATTCTCTATTCTATAAAAATGGAATTTTACAAGCAAGACAAACAGTTCCATAAATTATGAGGAATACCTGCCTATGCTGAAACAACACATTTCTTTCTTATTCACACTTTTGTAATGTATTTGTCTTGGAATCACACTCTCATTTTTCTTAAATTTACAACTTCTTTTTATGAGTTGAAAATCCAGTAAAAACTTGGGTGACACCTAGAATACCAAGAAGCAAAGAATTTATAAGTAAAACACATACATCAGAAATGAATGTTTTCACAAAAGATATAGCCCATTCTAAAATGTTCCTGAAAGAGTTAGCAAGATTTTTCTCTCAACACACTTTCCAACACATACACATAGTCACACGTGCAATTGTGAATTATTTCTTAAATATCCCATACAGAGGGATTTCATTAGCATATTATACTATTTTTCCTTCAGAGAAAATCTACTAATATGAATTGAAATCTATGTATGACTTAAAGGTGAAGGAAACTAAATTGTAGAAACAGTAGTATAGTACCAATAAATAACTTATACTTTACATTTCAAAGAAGTTGCATGATTTACCAGATTTTTTTCTCACGTGTTAGAACTGAGGCAGCTGAATCAGGATGGGTAAGCACTTTTCCCATTTGAATTATTGCTTATTGACAGAGTTAGGAATGGAATCAGGTGCTTTACACAAGTCAGACACTTCAAGGAGCTGAGCCAATACTATGGAAATCCCTGAAAATATCATTTGTGGAAATGTAGCTTTCTGACATTACTTTGTCCACTTATTCTTACGTGTAATAAATGCCAAGAAAATGTGAAGAGAAAGTATAAAAGTACCAAAAATACTTTCTTTAAAATATTTGAAAACTTTTTGGAATTAAAAAATTGCAAAATCAGCAATAATTATATACTTAGCTTAAGGTTTTTAACTTTAAGTTTCTGAAATATTGCTCTTCTAATGTTTGGAGAAAAATCTCTTCTTTCCAAAATCCAAGACAAATTTACATTTTTAGAGGTATGTGGTTCCTGTCTTTGACCTTGAAAAATGTCTCTGCAGTTGGATCAGACTTGATTCAAAATATATATATTTAATAACAAGTTATGCTTGGCACAGTGCTTATTGAAGAAAAGATTGTAAGTTTAACTAAACTTTCGTTAAAATTTTTAAAACTCCAGGATTGCAGGAGTGAAATTTTAAAGCTAAAATTAGTTTTGCATTTATACCTCCTATGATTTTTTTTTCAATGAAGGCTTAATGCTCTATTTCTATTTCTGTTTCAGATTAAATACAGATACAGGACCTGAGAGAAAGTTTACTAATCCTTTCCTATATTCGAAAAGCATGGGTTCTCTCCAGTCAACAAATGCTTTTAAATGTCTGCTGGAAAATTTGCTAGGTGCTTAAACAGATAAAAAATGAAAAAGACTCTGGCCTCCAGCACTTAGAATCTAGCTGGGGGAAAAAAAAAAAAGTTATTATACTACAAAGAGAAATGGTTGGTGAAATTTTTTGTTACAGGTATTCACAAGAGAGAGAGTATGAGTGTGTTCAGAAGAGGGGAGAATAGGTTTCTCTTTGGGACATCAGAAAATTGCTTTACATATTTAATCCTCACAATGGACTTGCAAATGTAAACCTTCTGATTCAAACTCTAAATAACTTGCAGAGTCTCAATTAATCTGGGTCTCTGGGAAACTTTGTGGAGCAAAACCCTTCCCCCACCTCCTTGCCCTCTTCAACAAACTGCATTAAACATAAAATGTTAGCAAGAAATAAACTTCTGTTAAGTTATGTCACATTGATTTGGGGGTTGTTTTCTGCAATGCAACCTAGAATATCCTCAAGCAAAGGCATTCTGTGTAGAAGAAACAGTGAAAGTAAATGTTTAAATGAGCACATTAGATAGGTCTGTAAAATGGTGAGATGAGTTTGGCTAGAGTATATCACCTGCAAGGTTACTAATGAGCAATCAAACTGTAAAGGCCATCTGGATCTATGGTACGGAAGTCCATGAACACGAGATGGGAACATCTATACTCAATTCTGTCGGCAATGGTGTTTAGGCAGCAGGTCAACACGATCATGGCATCTTAATCATCAGCAAAACATAGAAGAAAAATGCCTTCTAGACTAATGACTCTGTTTTCCTATATTTTAAAGATGTTCTCTCTATTCTTTCCTAAGTACATATAAATAATCCTTCCCTAAAATGGTTTTCATAAAAGATATGCAATGAAATAAACTGCAAATAACCATTTGGTATAATAAAATTATTTTGGAATATCATAAATAAATACATGTGTATGTAGTAATTATATTTTATATGTGGGTTATATATAATAAATACACAAATATAAATAAGTATTAGTCATATTTATTAAACTATTAAATTACAATAAGAAATATTACTAGAAATGTATGTATTATTATACTAAGTTAGTCTTAGTGTCTATTCAGTTAACAGATATTTAAAGAAATGCCAAGGGCTATTTTGATAAATATAAGGTTTTTCCCACTTAAATCATTGCTAAGGTTATTGATACATTTTTTTTTCTTTTTTCTTTCTTTTTATTTATTTATTTATTTATTTTTTGAGGTACTAGGGTCCAGGGATTGAACCCAGGACCTTGTATATGAAAAACCAGTGTTTAACCACTGAGCCACATAGACTACCCTGAGTTGGTTTTTTCATTTGTTTTGCTTGTTGTTTGGTTTGTGTTTTTTTTTCCTGTGTGGAAAACAAGTGCTCAACTCTTGAGCCACATCCACTCGCATATTGATACACTTTAAAAGATGTCTTGCCATGGCGAGGATTCCATCAGCAGTCATTCACTAGTTACTATTTGCAGTGTAATATATATCTAAAGGTTGGGCCATCCCTCAAACCAGAGTCACACACACAGGTGGATATAGGACTGGCAGAAACTGACGCTACTGCAAATGAAAACTGAAGAGGTGGAATCTGGAATAAAAATAGAAAGAGGTGGTGCCCCATGATTTATGGCAATTGAAAATATTGTTGCAGATTGCTATCCAGCAAACAGCAAGAGATAGGGATGAGAGCATTTTGCAGCCTATGTAGGTAGACACCCAGGAAGTTTTTAGAGAGGTAGCACAGCTCTGCAAGACACACCACCTCCCCAAATCCCCACATAGGTGATTATAAATAGAACTATATGTGATGGAGTCACAAGAGCGCAGAAAATAAAGTGCCATCGAGGTCCATAAGGAGATTGGAGATACTATAACAGGGACTGAAACAAGACTTTGGAAAGAAGATAAGAGCCGAAATAGTAAAATTTTTAAAAATTATGACAGGTAAATTTGGAACAGTAATCCACTGTGATATAGCCTGTAAAAGCATATATTTTTGGTACATTTAATTTGGTTTGAACTTAGGAAGCAAAACTGAAATTGATATATTTTACTAATCCATGCATTTTGCTAAACTTGATTCTAAGGAAACCCTAGGATCAAAAGACTATTAATTCATTCTCTAAGACCTTCATTCAAGTGAACATTGGAATTGGTCTGTATTCACTTCCTGTAATATCATACTATAATTATGATATTAAAGTTACCATAATGTCCCACAGTAAAGAAATTATTATCTTCAACTTGATTTGAGTTAAGTAAATATATTCACCCAAGGGAATTCTTTTTATTTGGTTGTTTCTTGAAAAGCAACCCTAGTAACACACCCTTAATACTAATTTGAGAAGTGCCACTCTAGAATGCTTAAACTAGAGTATCTCAGCTATGGTGCTCTTGACAGTTTGGGCCTGCATTTGCTTCCACTGGCTGTGTACCAGCTCTTCACAAATTTGGTGGCTTTAAACACCACCATTTATTAGTTCACAGCTTGGCAGTCAGAATCTAGTATGGTGTGGCTGAGTTCTTTGTTCAGGTTGGAATCAGGGTGGTGGCAAGGCTGCATTCTCATGTGGAGGCCCCACGTCTTCTTACAAGTTCATTCCTGTTACTGGCTGAATTTAGCTCTTTGCAGTCGTGGAAATAAAGTCTCATTTTCCTGCTGGATATCAGCAGCAGACAGCTCTCAGCTCCCGAAGTCCACTCACAGGCCCTTGCCCGGTGGCTCTCTCCATCTCAGCAACAAAGAACCTCTCTCCCGTTGAATCCCTTTCACTCTGAACCACTCTGATTTCCTCTCCTCTGACTGTCAAGAAAAAAGCTCTCTGCTTAGAAAGGGCTCATGATTTGGTCAGGCCTGACAACATAATCTCCCTTATTTTAGAGTCAATTGTACCATGTGATAACATAATCATGGGAGTAAAATCTTACTTTATTCTGAGTCCCGCGATCATCCAGAATGTGTTACACCAGGAACATGGTAAATCATGAGGGACATCTTAGAGTCCTACCTACCAGAGGGCTGGAAAATTATTTATTAAGAAGGCAGTCCCATACATTGTAGGATATTTAGCAGCATCCCTACCAATAGCACAATATGCCACTAGCACCCTGTACTTAGAGTTGTGGGGAAAAAAATGCCTCCAGACCTTGCCAAAAGTCTCTTTGAGACAACATTATCCATGATTGAGAACTATTGGTTGAAACCCTAATTCTACTATCCTTGAAACTCAGTCCCAAATTTAAAAAATAATTTAAAGCTGAGCCCTGATTTTTAAAAAATTCCAGTCAATATGCATTGTGGTCAAGCAGAATTTTATTTAAAACTTGGTGCTGATTTTTAAGTATATTACTTATTCCATAGCTAAGATCAGTACAATATACACTTCCACTCACATGGACAGCAATTGGTTTAATTTTGCTAGTGGTACAGCAACCATGATTTTTAAAAACCCTAGTTATTAAAAAGAAAGCATATAGGAGTCAGTATAGGGGAGTTCAGGAACTTCAAAGAAATTGGACTCTACTTAAATTATTGAGATACCTCATTAATAAAAGTCATAGCTTGGAGCTATATCTGCCTTCAAGTCCTAGTTTCCCTTCAATTTGTTATGGATTTTCCAACTATGAAATTTTCTCTATCCCCTTCGGATTTATTTATATCTCCAACATCAAGTATTTTCAAGTTTTAAGTCCCACAGCTTTACAACTAGCTCTGTAAAATAGAAGTGTCTTTTATTAGTTCTAAAAAGTGTCTTTTGTGAGTTTCTGGGGACAGCGTCTTCAAATGTTCTGGGATTTAATGAAAATTTTCCTGGCCATCCTCTCATAATATTTTTGAATTTATGGACTTTATAACGCCTTCTTGACGTTTATATCTCCAGGTTGAAGAATTCAATTAAAAAAAAAATCCCTACTGTACGGAAGCATTTTTGGCTCTCTAATTCATGAGGCTTAAGCATCTGTGGTGAGGGTCAAGTTTGTTCATGTAGAGCTGTACCATCAGTAGTGTGGGGAGAAGGCTTATGAGCTGACCCTGCCATCACACACACTAACAAGCTCTGGAACTTTAGAAAACTTCAACTCCAATCCTCATTGGCCTTATCTAACCCAGGGATTATATCAACTTCCTCCAAGGATTGTTGAAAATTAACAGCTCACAGAAAGCACTAGTGAATTTATTCATTCATTGAAGAATTATGTGTTGAAAACTCGACTATGGTAATGCTGAGTATTTAGGAGTTGAAAACACACACACACAAACAAGTATGGCCTTGTTCCTCATTGACCTAGTAATTTGCATCTTTATATGAGGGTAAAGAGGAGGAAAAAGATGAAGATGCTGATTATGATGTACTTGCCTACTCATGGGGCACTTGTTGAGATTTAAGAAGCCACCACACATGACTTGGCACTAATGACAATTTGCATTGTTCTGTCGTTACAGAGAACTATTAGTAAGCAGTAGACTACTAGTTTATTTCCTAATGATGTTCAACATCTGTGACAGATTTTAGGAAACATAGATATGCAGGCCACATCCAAAAGTAATGACTCATCAAGCTTCTAGTGTGGAATAAACAGCAGAATTTTTAAATGGGCCACAGATGATGTTGGTGCATAATTGAAGTCCATAAACTACAGGCATGAAGGCAATGATTTATAGCTACGTATCGAGCATCACCTATTAACCAATCGAGTATTACCATCCTAACAATTTATTGAATTGTTATGAACTTTCCCAGTGTGATCATTTCTTGCCTAAAGGGCAGTTTTCAGAAATACATATAGTATTTCAAGTCTGGAAGTAGCAATATTTTATAGAATTGTAGGGTAATATTTTCTGTTTTACGTTCAACATTCCCCATCAAGAGGTCTTAACTTCCTGTTATATCGTGATGATACCTTAATGGAAAAGTTGGTATTAACTGCTTTATCTCAGCATATATCTGATTTATAGAGAATCAAGTAAAAATGAAAACAATTTCCCCATATTTTGCATATTTATGTTGAAATTTGTATGCTTGTCCTCCCTCAATTCCTATAATCTTTCCTAATCATTATAATTTTTTGCAACCCATTTTCCATTCATTCTCCAGAAGATACAGTGACTATAATTCTACTTAACTAATCACTTTAGAAATAGCATAAAAGGCGACGGACTTGGCCCAGTGATTAGGGCGTCCGTCTACCACATGGGAGGTCAGTGGTTCAAACCCGGGCCTCCTTGACCTGTGTGGAGCTGGCCCATGCGCAGTGCTGATGCGTGCAAGGAGTGCCCTGCCACACAGGGGTGTCCCCCGTGTAGGGGAGCCCCACGCGCAAGGAGTGCGCCCCATAAAGAGAGCCGCCCAGAGTGAAAGAAAGTTCAGCCTGCCCAGGAATGGTGCTGCATACAGGAAGAGCTGACACGGCAAGATGACGCAACAAAAAGAAACACAGATTCCCGTGCCGCTGACAACAATGGAAGCAGACAAAGAAGACACAGAGAACAGACAACCAGGGTGGGGGGGAAGGGGAGAGAAATAAATAAATAAATCTTTAAAAAAAGAGAGAGAAATAGTATAAAAATAGGAAATAATAGTGGTCTCACAATCAATTTTTAGACTCTTCCATTCACCATTTTCATCATATTTTTCTCTCTAATCTTTGTTCATTGGCTTTAATTAATTGTATAACCATAACTACTGTTTGCTTGTTTCCCCTAAGCATTAGATTATTTGATTGATTAATTTTTCATTGCTTAAATGTTGTTAGACTAGGGTTAGTCTAATTGTTCCCCCTTTGTTCCAAAAAGCAAACAAATCAATAATTAACAAAATAAAACAAAATATTTCAAATGATTAATCAAGAAAGATTTTTGCTTACAAAAATTTTATTATGTTTCCTTATCGAACTCCATAAATGCCTCATAATCCTACTTTATATTCATCCTATAAAATGAGATAGTATGCAAATGAAACTAAATGGGCTATAACTCATTAAGTTTTCCCAGAAGCTCATCTCAGGAATAAAATCAATCAGTATTTGTTGGATTGATTCATGTCCCCCATAAAGACATGTTGAAGTGTTAATCCTTGTTCCTGTGGTATAAACACATTTGTAACTAGGTCTTTTGAAACTGATATTATTGTTAAGGCATGGTTTCTTTTGTAATAAGATCTACAAAGATGCTTTTTGGATGAGAGAAAATTGAATTAGGGTAGACCTTAATCTATATAATGGGAGGTCTTAATAAGAGAAGAAATTTGTAGGCTGTCAGTCAAAGAAAGCCACAGGAAGAAACCAGAAGTCAGCAGAAGTCAAGAGCAGACAAAGGAAAAAAAGACAGAAAGAGTGCAAGAGCACCATATGAGGGGATGCAAGCCAGCACTAGAATGCCACAGACATCAGGGAAAAGTCATGGCCTCGCTAACCCCTTGATTTTGGGATTTTAATCATGAGAAAATGAATTATCTCTGTTAAGCCAATCAGTGTGTACTATTTATTATAGCAGTCTTGGGAAACTAAGACAGTATGCTTAGAGGATCTATTTGTTAATCACATGCACCACATTTGTATATTTTTACCCTTACATGTTTTTTTCTATAATTTTTGGGTAATTGACTATTTGGTCTTCTCTAGTCTTTCCTTAAAATTTTTAAAATATATTTATCATGGCAATAAATAATATATATAATTTAATAAAGAATGTCCAACACAATGGATAACCAAAGACACCATCTTGACCTTGCTTACAAACTTCCCTCCAATATGCTCGGTGGGTAATAGTAGCCCCAATTTGTGGTGTAACCCAATGAAGAAGCTCCAGGAATGAGTATCACTGAGCTTCTCACTGACCTTACCAAATGGGCATCCAGAATTAGATTTGTTTTGCTTTGAAAAAATAAAGACATGTCATATTCCTTCCACTTCTATTCATGGAGCATTAAAACCCTTTCCAATGCAATTCACTTTGGTTATTTATGCTTTCTTCTCTTATTGTTTTATACTGCTTCTGAAACATGACAAATTTTTTCTAGAAACCCAAGGTCACATTCTCTCACTGAATTGAAACTGGGTGTGATTTGTGCTTTTGGAGCACTCTAGAAGTGGTGTCTATATGATGCTCACATTACGATGATGGATGGAATTCTAGAAAGAATTCTAAGGTTGGTGATTTTTTTTTAAGAAGAAAAGTAAGGCTATTTGCCTGAGACTATTTACAAAAAGCACTAAAAGTCATTTATTTTTACAAAGGTTATGCAAGGCAAAAATAGTTTTGGATTTTCTCTTTTAAATATAAAAAGTATCTGCTGTATTTTCTAGGAGGATGATGAATTGCTTCCAAAAATATATACTTTTGAATTGAAATGACTCACACTTGAAGAAAGCCTAAAGGCAAATAAAGTTTAGATATTTGAATTTACCAAGTTTCATATGCTACCTTACATCATCAACTGATATATATGCTATGTTAAAATATGTAAATATCAGTAAAAGATTCTTACTTTCTCACAAAGAGTTTTTATCTCTACTCCTAGAAATGTTATACTTTCATAGTTAAAAATTAGTACTCATAAAATTAAGTTGATCAGCACAATAGGAATGAGAGTCACAGAAATGAGATGGAAATGCCACTGTCCAAAGATTAAACATTTGCTGAATTATGTCATTAAACAAAATACAGTAAAGACTTCAGTACCTTTTTTAATCTACTTCCTTCTGTGATCTTATCATAGGACACCCTATTCAAACAGCAGCCCTAATGAAAACATATTGAGAAAGGACAAAAAAGTCATTAAAATACATGTAAAAATGGGAAATAGGCTGCAAAAATTCTTTTAACTATCGACATTCAGTACTGTGAGGTTCTCTTTTATGTGATCATTTTGGTTTTTGCAGCTGTTTTCACTTAAAACTTATCAAGTAATAAATATATTTTTAGGCACAGTAATGTTACTAAGCAAATGCAGGGTTTTTTCTGCCCCATGTGCTCCAATGACTAATTCCTGAGACACCAGTGTTTCAGAAAGAGTATATAACTGATTGGCAAAGCAAGGAGATCAGAGGGTCTATTGGCCTAAAATCTGTCTCCCCCAACTGCAGTAATTCTGATAGTTTTATAGTATCCGAAGACAGGCAGGTTTTATGCTAATGAATAAAGGGACTTGAGATGATGAAGTTAAAGATAATCTAATTATTGAGCATGCACAGATTGATTCCATGTGTAGTCACAGAAGCTACTCATGCAAGGTGGGCCAATTTTGGTAAAGACTAGCTTTGCCTAGTAAAATATTCTGGGAATTGTGGTGGGTTAGTTCTGGCCTGATCCGGGTTCCTTCATTAATGAACATTAGGGGCCTGCTAGTGATCATACGACTTCAAGATTGTAAAACAGGACAGAGATTTGTCAGCTTGAAGCTGGGTAGATGCCAAAAAATTCTGTTCTTACAGCTAGTCCATTCCTGTTCATGGAAACCTATTACAGTAGGAACTTTTGATTAACTTATTCAGTAGGAACTTTTGATTAACTTATTTCAGCTAAAGGCTTGTAATTAGACTGCAGGACTCAAGGTGGGTCTTAATCTTCTTATGTCCTTTAAAATGGAGGAATAAAAAAAAGCACAGACCCAGAAAAAAGCTTCAGAGACAGAGAAAAGCCTCCCAAAGTTGAAACTCACAAACCAGGGAGAGGAAAAGCCACAGATTCCGCCTGTTCCTATGGCCCACAGCTGAACTTGGGAGAAAGTAGGCTGGAGAAGAAGGCAGAGACTGGCAGAGCTGCCACTGTGCCTGCCGGTGGCAGGAATCCAGGACCAACAGCAGCCCTTCCTCAGGGAGAAAAACATCACCAGATGAAGCCTTGATTTGGACATTTTCACACCCTCAGAACTGTAAGCTTTTAACCGAATCAATTCCTGTTCTAAAAGTCAACCCATTTCTGGTATGTTACTCCCAGGAGCTGTTATCAAACTAAAAAATGGGGGTACAAATAGGTGCAAGTCACAAGGTTTTTACAATCCCAAGATAAATATTATATAGTTTCATAATTATTATCAGAGATCAAAGCGTCTAAGTTGTAGTTCAGCAAGTTTTAGTAATTTCAGGTATTTACTTACGGTTATTCTACAATATACTGGAGAGTGAAAAAGGCATCTATATAAAGATTTAGTAATCATGATCATTTGTTAATTCTTAACCCTTGGTTACAGATATATGAGCTTCACTTTTTTTTTTTTTTAATGACTAACTACTTTAGGGAACACTATTTAGTGAGGAACTGACATAGAAACTAAGAAGCATAATATATTGACTTAATTGCTACAAATTTGGAAGGCAGTCTGTCTTAGAGTAATAGCCTGAGCTTTGAAGTGAAAATGAAGTGTTTTTAAATCTCTGTTCTGCCACCAACAAGCTGCATTAATTCGCAATGTCACTTAACCTTTCTAAATATGGTTGTTCATCTGCAAAATGAAGACCTAAGTTCCTAGAGGTGTGAAGATGCTTACAGGAGAGATGACATTTTTAAAGTACTTAGTTGAGCGCCTAACACATGGTAAGCATTCAACAAATGATTGCTATTATTTTCAGCAGTGAGTAATTTTGCCCAGGGGTGAAGGTATTAGGAATGCATGGTAGGAAGGATTTCACTGAGAAGATCTTATTGAAGCTTAACCTAGGAGGATGGTTTATATATGCAGTCTGCCTTTGATAACTAGTTTGCTCTAAAGTTATACTTGGTCTGACATTTGAACTCCTATAAAATGGATACAGCATAATGAAAGCAAAAAGCTACCATAAGGTTCATTTAAAACTTTAAGTTGTGCAATGGAGATCAAAATATGATCATCAAGAACAGCTTATTAAAAATACAAAAAGTGATACTGAACTAACTAATTTCAACATATTGGAGTCCTAGCACCTTTGAATTATACATTACTTCAAATAAACCAACATTGACTTGATAAATTTTATCAGATATTAAAGTGTCTAGAATCAGGACAACTTCAACTGTGTTTTAATAGCTTTCCTGAACATATCCAGAAATAAATTACTAAGGTTGAAAATAGGGAAATGAATTTAATTTCCTGGTTGAAATTGGAAAATTAAGTGACTACAACCCTGCCACTTGGAGTCCGTATTGGTCTATCAATATCCAAACTATCCTGAGACCTTGTTCTTTTACCCTTTTATAGAGAGGGATGGGAAGAAACATTTGGAATTAGGATAGTGGTTATTATTGTGTTTTTAGAGAGGTTAGAAATGGGTGGAAAAGTTTAAAAGAGCTAAGATCAAAAACATAATGTAAAGAATGACAAGTTTCTGATCCTTATCTAAGTTTTGCTCTGTGAGTAAGTGCTCAGTTTTCTTGCTGGATTATATGGGAGTATTCCCATTATTTAAACAATCACTCATCAAACACATAATTATTAAGTACCTGTTAGGTGTCCAGTACTAAGTTGAGAGCTTACAGAGCATCAAAAAGGAAAAGGGGACTGTCTAGCACACTCTTCTTACACTTTAGAACTGAGATTGTTAGGTCAATGGAAGTGAGGTTATGTACTGATAAATATGTATAGAAGGCATTCAGTGAGATAGAGAAACAGAATGACAAGAGAGAACAGAAAGCAACTGGTGACGGTTAGTGGTTCAAGGGAAGAAGGGAATGTTTCTGGAAAGTCTATCAATTTTCTGAATGAAGTGATCCCTTGGTCAAGATTTCCTTGCCATGAACAAGGTAAGAAAACGAGAAGGGGAAAGCAGCATTCCAGGAAGAATGCCAACTTAAGAGAAACGGCACTGGTAGACAGCTAAACCCTGAACTGATTAAGTAGATATTCAAAATGCACATTCTTAAATAAGTAAAGACTGTTATACTTTTAATTGAAAAACTTTAGTCCTATCTTCCTTCCAACCCTGTGCCTATACTATATAAACCTTTATCTTGGGATTTTAAAAACCTTGTGACTTGCACCCATTTGTATCCCCCTTTTTAGTTTGCTAACTATTCAATACAGTGGGGTCACAGTAAAAAATATAGTTCAAATATGGAAAGGAAGAATCCATAATTTCTTGCTCAACTGAAAGTATTGTGTGAATTTATACTGCCATCTCATGTAGTACAAGAGGTTTGGCTTCTGTACCTTTCACAGCAACTCTGTCTCTCTAGGTAAACAGAGGGTTTATGAGTGTTTTGCATTATTGAAGAGAACTTGTCCACATGAAGTACTTCAGATGGGCTGAGCAAAGATTCAGACACAAAAGTTATAGACACCAAAGAACTTTCAGGAAAAGATAGGCAAGACTACTATAAGAGAGGTCCTTGCAGGACAGAAATGATATATACAAATTGAGTAGTTCCTTTGCCATGTGGTTGGGGGTAGTACAGGCATACCTCTGAGAAACTGTGCTTTGGGCTCCAAACTATTGCAATAAAGCTAACAGAGCAATAAAGCAGGTCACATGAAATTTTTGGTTACCCATTGCATATAAAATTTATGTTTACACTATCTTATAGTCTAGGAAGTATAAAATAGTGTTATGTCTAAAAAATATACAAGCCTTAGTTAAAAATATTTTATGACTAAAAAAAATGCTAAATGTCATTTGAGGCTTCAAAAAGTCATAATCTTCTGCTGGTAGAGGGTGTTGCTTAAATGGTGATGGCTGCTTACTGGTCAAGTTCATGGTTATTCAAGATTGGGGTATCTCTGGCAGTATCTTAACTTAGACAAGGACGTTTGCCACATCAACTCTTCCTTACATGAAAGATTTCTCTTTAGCATGCAATGCTGCTTGATAGCATTTACCCACATTATCCACATTTCAAAATTAGAATCAATTCTCTCAAACCCTTCCACTGTTTTACCAACTAAGTTTATGTCATATTCTAAATCCTTGGTTGTCATTTCAACAGTATTCACCAGGAGTAAATTCTATCTCAAGAAATGACTTTCTTTGTTAATAAGAAGCAACTCCTCATCCATTTAAGTTTTATCATCAGATTGCAGCAATTCAGTCATGTATTCAGGTGCCACTTCTAATTCTAGTCTGCTTACTATTTCTACCACATCTGCAGTTTCTTTCTCCACTGATATCTTGAACCTCTCATAGTCATCCATGAGAGTTAGAATCAACTTCTTCCAAACTCTTGAGGAAATTGATATTTTGACCTCCCCCCATGAATCTAGAATAGATTCCTTGATACATGGACTCCTTGATACATGGGCTGCAGAATGGATGTTGTGTTAGCAAGTATATTAGTCAGCCAAAGGGGCGCTGATGCAAAATACCAGAAATTGGTTGGTTTTCATAAACAGTATTTATTTGGGGTAGGGTAGGAGCTTACAGATACCAGACCATAAAGCATAAGTTACTTCCCTCAACAAAATCTATTTTCACGTGTTGGAGCAAGATGTCTGTCAACATCTGTGAGGGTTCAGGCTTCCTGGGGTTCTCCCTTCCAGGATCTTGCTTCTCTTTGGGCTCAGGGCTCCTCTCTTCCTCGGGCTTGCTTCTCTTTCCTCTGTGAGCTTATTTCCTGGGGCTCCAGGTTAAGGCTTCAGGATCAAACACCAACATCAAAAACCCTCAACTCTGTCCTTTGCATGCCTTTTTTCTATGAGTCCCCACCCCTTGGTGGGTCCTAATGATGTGGCCCAATCAAAGCCCTAATCATAACTTAATCATGCCCAGGTACAGACCAGATTATAAACATAATCCAATATCTATTTTTGGAATTCATAACCATAATATACTTCTACAGCAGGCATGAAAAACAAACATTAATCTTGTTGTATATCTCCATCAGAATCTTGGGTTGCCAGGTACATTTTCAATGAGCATAGTAATCTTTTGAAAGGAATCTTTTTTTCTAAGCAGTAGGTCTCAACAGTGTGCTTAAAATATTCAGTAAACAGACATGCGATAATCTGAGATTTGTTGTTCCATTTATAGAACACAGGCAGAGTAGACTTAGCATAATAACACAGGCAGAGTAGATTTAGCATAATTCTTAAGGATCCTAAGATTTTCAGAATAGTAAATGAGCATTGGCTTCAACTTTGTCACCAGCTGTATTAGCCTCTAAGAAGAAAGTCAGCCTGTCTTTTGAAGCATTGAAGCAAGACATTGACTTTGCCACTGTGGTTATGAAAGTCCTGAGTGACATCTTCTTTCAATAAAGGCTGTTTCCTCTACATTGAAAGTCTGTTGCTTAGTGTAGCCACCTTCATCAATTACCCTAGGTAGATCTTCTGAATGACTTGCTTCAGTCTCTACATCTGCATTAACAATTTTACCTTGCACATTTTGTTGTGGAAGTAGCTTCTTTCCTTAAACCGCATGAACCAACCTCTGTAAGCTTCATATTTTTCTTCTGCAGCATCCTCACCTCTCCAAACCTTCGATATGTATAGATATTGAAGAGTTAGGGCCTTGCTCTGGATTAGGCTTTGGCTTAAGGTAATGTTGTGACAGTTTGATCTTCTATCCAGGTCACTAAAACTTTCTCCATATGGATAATGAGGCTGTCTCACTTTTTTAACATCCGTGTGCTCACTGGAGTAGACTTTTAATTTCCTTCAAGAACTTTAATGTTATGTTCACAACTTGGCTAAGTGGCATAAGAGGCCTAGCTTTTGGCTTATCTCAGTTTTTGACAAGCTCTCCTCACTAAGCGTAATCATCTTTAGCTTTTGATTTCATGTGAGAGATGTGTGACTTTTCCTCTCACTTGAATACTTAGAGGGCATCGCAATTTTCAGTACTGTTGTTCTTAGAGAATAGGAAGACCTAAGGAAAGGGAGGCAGATAGGAAATGGCTGATAGGTGGAACCATCAGAACACCCACACATTTATTGATTGGTTTGTCATCGTATATGAATATGGTTTGTGGTGCCTCCAAACAATTACAATAGTAACATAAAAGATCACTGGTCACAGATTGCATAATAGATATAATAACATTGAAAAAGTTTGAATTAACAAAGTGTGCCACAGAGATGTGAAGTAAGAGCATGCTATTGAAAAAAAAATGGTGCCAATAGAATTGTTCAACTCAGTTGCCACAAACTTCAATTTGTAAAATTAAAAATTAAAAAAATAAAATCTGAGAAGTAAAAGAAGTGAATCACAATAGAACAAGGCGTGCCTGTACTCACTCACATAAGAGGGATTACTTGCTTGGCTTCTTCGCCATCTGCCACCAGGGAGAGTTGGTGCTTGATCACTTTAATCTGGCATAGACTTTCCCCTGCCACCCCCCAGATGGCTCCCTTGTCTGTTTGCTTGTTGTTTTTGCTCATTGTCTGTGTGTTGGTTTTTTTCCTTGTCTGCTCATTGTCTGTTTGTTTTGTCTTTAGGAGCCCTGGGAACTGAATCTAGGATCTCCCAGTTGGGAGATGAGTGCTTAACTGCTTGAGCCACATCTGCTTCCTGCTAGTCTGTTTTTGCTTGTTTTCTGCTCATTGTTTGTTTGTCTTGCTCATTGTTGTTGGGGTTTTTTTGCTCATTGTCTGTTCGTTGTTTTTGCTCGTTGTCTGCTCATTATTTTTTTTTGCCCATTGCTCATTGTTTTTGCTTGATATCTGCTCTTTGTCTGCTCTTGTTTATCTTCTTTAGGAGGCACTGGGAACCAACCTGCAACCTTCAAAGTGGGAGGTGGGTGGTCAACTGCTTAAGCTACTTCCACTCCTCCTGACATAGACTTTTAAAGGACCATTCCACTGGTGCTCACATCTAAGGCCCTATAGAATTTTAGAGCTTAACTCTTAAATCCAAGGTCTTGGAGCTCAATTTTTTTTTCTCTCAAATTAATGCTTTGAGATGAAATTTAGAAGCATATTTTGAAGTCAAAAGATAAACCCTTCTGTTTATCTACAATTTTCCATTGTAGCATCTGTTTTAATCTCCTCGGTTGCTTAAGGCAAATACACTGAAATGGTTCAACTTAAACGATAGGAATTTATTAGCTTCCTGTTTTGAGGTTGGGAAAATGTCCAAATCAAGACATCATCAAAGTGATGTGGTTTTTTTTTTTCCCAGAAGACCAGGTCTGGCGATCCTTGTCTTCTGTGTCACTTGGTAAGGCAGATGACAGTGTCTGCTGGTCTTTTTCTTCTCTTCTGGGTTTTGATGATTTCAGCTTCTTACTTCCATAGCCTTTTCGCTCTGTATTCATTCCATTTATAAAGGATGCCAGTGACCCATCCTGAATGAGATGGGCCACACCTTAACTGAAGTAGCCTCATTAAAATGTCCTACATACAATCGGTTCACAGACATAGGGATGGATTAACTTTATTTTTCTGGGTGCCTATATCTTCAAAACACCACAGCATTGTTTCCTTGGGGTAGGCAAGGTAGAAAACCAGAATTACCCAGACTACAGAGTAATTGTATAAATAAATGCACACATATACATATACACATACATATAGAAATGAATATGTTTTTATAAAACATATAAGAAATATAATACATTATAAATATATGTATATATATATTAATCTTTCATCAAACATCATTTGTAATTGCTGCCTCTTGGTAAAAGTGTTCCATCAATAAACAAATTTGAGAAACATTTTGTTTACTTTTTAGTAAGTCATAATAGATATTAGCATATAAAATATATCTATAGGTGCTTAATTAGTATGTTTTTAATGATCTTGGGAAGAGTAAGGCTCTTGTAGATATGATGTGAAACTTAGAATTTGAAATGAAACATAACAGGTGCATTTGATTTGATTACATTGAAATTTAATCTGTGTCTATTTAAAAATATATCATAAGTCGAAAGACAAACAACAGACAAAAATAGTCTCACTATCAGAAACTTTATTATCCATAATATATATATAAAAAATCATTATCAGTTATATATATAAAGAATATAAATTTAACTTACAAAGCAATAGATGGAGACAATGCATTGGAAAAAGTACCATGAAAAGGCAACTGCAAATGAAGTGCAAAAAACGAATGTACCTTTTCAAAATATCAAATTAACTAAAAATTAAATCATTATAAATTTGAAAAAATATATTATATCAGATTAATAAAAATGTTAACATTGATCAGACACATTGTTAGAGAGTATTGGGTATTTACCATTGCTATATCTTTAAGTTGATATCCTTTTGATATGCAATTTGGAAATATTCCTCAATATATTCATCTTCATTCTCTTTGACCCCACAATCTCTTCTAGATATTTATCCTAAAGGGAGATAAAGTAAACAAAGACATACATATTATGACAGCCAACACAGTACTGATTTTCTAGGAAAAAGAAACAAAGTTTATAGGAATGGTTAGATTTCTACACAGTTCCCACCAAAATTGATAAAGGTGATCTCCATGTATTTCCTGATGACAATGCCTTTATTTGTATGCAAGCATGGTGAACAAGTGAAAAAGAGATTCTGGAGATTCTGGAGTTATTATAAACCAATATATTGATAATAGAAGTGGAATTATATGGAAAAGACATGATGAAAGGAAGCATTTACTCTCTATTTTATTGTTTCTAAGGTTTTCTTTTTCCCCAAGGAGTACCTATAGCTCTTATCATTTAAGATAGTATTTCAACTTTGAAAAATATTTTCACATATGAATACCTCATTTTGGTGGAGTAAGAAAAGTGTTAAAAATAAAATTAATTTCAAGATAGAATTGAATCGTTGATGTGAATAAGTGACAACTCCTCTTGTAGTGTACTAAAGCGATCATCATACCAACCCAGAATTGTTAAAATATTTCCAAAACACTTATTTTCTTCAGTTATATGGGGAAAATACTCTCATTTCAGTGATTGAAAGCATTTTCTTAGGAATTTGAATTTAAATAGGCAGAGAACAAGTCAAATAGCTAATATAAATTTAACTTACAAAGCAATAGATGGAGACAATGCAATCACATACAGTATCAGAACTGCAGGCAGCAAGTATAATTTGTACTGATAGAATATTTTAAAATATAAAAGGACAAGTAAAAACACTATTGAAACAAAAATCAATGAAAATAGTAAAAACAATGAAAACAGTAAAATAAGTAAAATATCCAATGTAAGGAATTATAATTTTTAAGAATAAATTTTTGAAACAATAATTTCTTTATTAATTTCATAAACTGCAAAATATTAGTAATAAAAATATTTTAAAGATAACATTTTTTTCAAATATACATAATTTTCTGGGTTCTTTCCTTGAGGTTTGTGATGGTTAGGCTATTGTGTCAACTTGGCCAGGTAATTTTGCCTGTTGTTTGGTCAAGCAAGCACTGTAATACAAGGGTATTTATGGACTTTAGTCACTATTGACTTTACTGCAGTGGTAAATTATAGATAGCTGGTTATAATTACATCAGTCAGGGAGATTGCCATCATCAATGAGTGATGCTTAATCCAATCATTTGACTGCCTTAAAAGGGGAAGTGATTCCAGCATTGAGAGAGAATTTCCAAGCTCGTCTTTGGACAGCCAACATGTCTCAGAACTCATCAAGAATCTTCACTGGACTTTCATTTCAGCCCCTGGTTGCAGCCTGCCTGCATAACCTGGACTTGTGCATCCCCACGGCTGCATGAGAGACTGATAAATCTCTTACTATCAACAGATATCCCTTGTTGATTCTGTTTCCCCAGAGAACCCTGATTAATACAAGGTTTTAAAAAGAATTTCAGAAAAATATAAAGTGTTGTTATGATGGGTGATGTAGACCCTTTAAGGTGAACAGATTTCTAAAAACCCAATCAGTGAATGAATTTGTTTCAATGTAGGCTACTGCATTTTATTAAGCTTATATTCTGTTGCAATAGAGATGCACAGAGCACTTAGACCTGCTGGCAATGTTACATACCCCTTGGACTGATGTTCAATCCTGAAACCCCAGAAAATGTCAACAACAGAGAGCATAACAGGCTGGTATCATTGTTTCAGATTGTGAGGAAGTTATCTACAATTAATGCATTGTAGCCTTTTAGGTTTGTTTGTTTGCTTTTTAAACTTTTACTTTTGAAATAATTTCTGTTATCTATATCTATCTATCTATCTATCTATCTATTGAACCAGCTATCTATCCATCTTCTGAATAATTGAGAGCAGGTTTTACATATCATAATCTTTAAACATATCATCTATTTCCATGTACATTTCCTATGAACAAAGATACTCACTTACATGACCACCTTATGTGTAGTTATCAAGGTCAAGAAATTTAACATTGATATAAAGGTTACATTCTATATTCTCATTTTTTCTTATGTCCCAATAATGTCATTTTGGGCCTTTTCCCCTCTATTCTTACTTCCCACCCAGTATCATGTACTGCATTTAATTGTAATTTATCATGTTAATCTTTATATTTAATTGTGAATACATATACAACATAAATTCCCCCACCCAAGCTCCTCTCAAGCATACTATTCAACATATTAATCACATTCACAATGTTGCAGTACCCTTATCGCCATCCATTTCTAAAACTTTCCTTTCAACCCAAACAGAAACCCTGTACTCATTTTGCATCAATTACCCATTTCCCCATCCCCTTCCCCCTGGCAAGTTGTACTCTAAATTTTTGTTTCTATGGGTTTGCATATTCTATATTTTCTTTACAGTTAACATGAGGCTTAAATTTAACATGCTAAATCTGTAAAAAGTCATGTTTGCTTTGATACCAACTTAACTTCAATAGTGTACACAAACTATGTTCCAATACCTACTCTTCCCCCCACTTTTATGTAGTTCTTGTCACAAATTACATGTTTGTACACAATGAGTCTCAAACCACTGATTTATCATTACATTTTATGCATTCGCCTTTTAGATCCTGCTGGAAGTAAAAAGTGGAGTTACAAATCAAAATATAAAAGTACTGGTATTATACTTATCCATGTCATTATCTTAATCAGAAATCTTTACTTCTTCATGTGGCTTCAGTCAATTATCTAATGCCCTTTCAATCTACAGAATTCCCTTTAGCATTTCTTATAGAACTGGTCTTGTGGTGACAAGTCCCTTAACTTTTGTTTAGCTGGGAATATCTTAATCCCTCCCTCATTCTGTAAGACAGTTTTGCCAGATATAGAAATCTTTGCTGGCATTTTTTTTCCCACGTTCAGTACTTTAAATATATCTTCCCACTGCCTTCTTGCCTCCATGGTTTCCAATGAGAAATTGTCAGTTAATCTTATTTAGAAACCCTTGTTTGTGACTCCTTCTCTCTTGTGCCTTCCAGAATTGTCTATTTTTGGCATTCATCAGTTTGATTATAATATGTTGCAGTGGGGTTCTAATTGGTTTTATTCTGTTTGGGGTTCATTGACCATCTTAGGTGTGTGTATTCATATCTTTTGTTAAATTTCGGAAGCTTTCAGTTATTATTCTTTTAATATTCTCTCTAACTCTTTCTCTTCTCTTTCTGGCACCCCACAATGTATATTTTGGTATGCTTGATGGTGTCCTACATGTTCTTCAGCCTCTGTTCATTTTTCTTCATTCTCTATTCTTTCTGCTCCTCAGGCTGGATGATTTCAATTGTCTCATATTCAAGTTCACTGATTCTTTCTGCTGCCAGCTGCAATCTGCTGTTGAACCTCTCTAGGGAATTTTTTATATTATTACTGTAGTCTATTTCATTCCTTTACATCATTTCCATATCTCTATTTATATTCTCTTTGTGTTCATCTATAATTTTCCTTATTTTCTTTAGTTCTTTGTCCAGGTTTTCCTTTTAGCTCTCTGAGCATATTTAGGGCCATTTTTAAAGGTTTGTCTAGAAGGTCCCAGGTTTGATCCTCCTTATTCATAATTTCTAATGCTTTCATCTTTTCCTTTGCCTGTGTCATTGCCTCCTGCTCTTTGGATGTTTTATAATCTCTTGTGAAACCTGGATATTTTGATATTTTAATGTGTTATTGCTGGAATTTAGACTCTGGAACTTTCAGCCTATGTGTAGCTAGTGTTATGGTAGAGCAGTCCTTGATTACCAGAAGCTAACAAATAGTTATAATTATAATAATAGAAGGAAAAAAGGAAAACACCTTTTCCAGTCTTAATGGGTTGCCCTCTGTGAATACTCTCCTTTAGAGTTTACCCTACAATGAGTTTAGAGATTAGATCCACGTCAAAGTGTAGAAGCCTTCCTTATGCTTTCTGCTTATGTATCTTGTCTTGGGCAGACACATGCAGCCCTAGGAATTTCCTGCATTTACACAGGTCTGAATGTCCCTTCTTTCCCAAGAAACAGTTTCCTCACAGTCCCAAGTGCTGCACTATATGTCCTACAGCCAGCAATGCCCCAGACTGCATGACAGTGACTTAACTGCTCTTACACAGCATTCTGTAGGAAATCTCTGTGCAACAAATCCCTCAGGCCACACCAGACAGATTGGGTCAGATACACATGCTCCCAGTATGTGCACAAGTGTTACATTGCTTCTTCTAAAATTGAGAACAAGGATCCACACACTGAGTGCAGCCCAGCTCTGCCCAACCCATAAGGTGTGGGAAAGAGGCCAGCCAGTGCACCATAAGATCCTATCATGTTAAAGCAGCCTCTCTCTTGAGCCTTGCTCACTCTGTTATGGCAATCCTTTAACTCTATTTTGGAGCTTTGAGAAAGATGTTTCTGGCAGTTCCTGTTGGTTGTTCAAGGTTCCATGGGGTGACAGTACCCTGAAGATTCTTTCTCTGACAATTTAAATAGGGTTCTGTTTGTTTGCTTTTTTAAATGTGTAGAAAATTACTGGGTTTTTTTTAAGTGATAAATTGCTTTAAGGAAAAAATCCAAATTAAGGAGCAAACAACCTGAGAAATAAATGTGCAGTAAGTTTAAAAGCCAAATGATAATGACTTCAAATTACCTGAAAACTATTACAACCTCAGTAGAAGATTTTTCAATATTTATGGGGAAGGGAGGTAAGAAGAGAAGAGGAAAGAATGAGGGGAACACTTAAGAGGGTGGCAGGCATGCAGTAGGGCCGGCAGACAACAAACAGCAGGCAGGAAGCTGGATCTTTTTAGTACCTGAGATTTAGTCTAGTTGCAGGAAAGCGCCCCATTAAATGCAGAGCTGGGGGTAGGGATGGGGATGAATAGGGGCAGGCATTACAAATGTTAATATCCAGGACAAACTGAGAAATTCAATTCCAATTCAAAACATCCATCATCTAGCAGGTCAGTAATTGGCAATTCTAGCCCTTGACCATGAAGATGCTCAGAATCAAGTCAGCAATAGTATGGTACCTGCCTCTTCTGTTACTCTATGACTTAAGGCTATCTCCAATCAAGGTTGGGACAGGGTCAGGAAGGGCTCCCAACATAGCCCATTGACGGGTGGTTAGGATGCCTGTCAGCTCCTCAGCTTCAGAACCACTGGGGACTAAAGGAAACTCAGGAGGACAGACATAAGACTGGACAGGAAGAGACAGAAACATCGTGGGAGTCAGGGCTGCATGGGTATTAACAAGGTTCAGGCCTCACCCTGTCACCGACTGGTTCTCAGGTTAGTTACAGACAAGGTAAAGCAGCCAAGAGCAACACAAGGCAGAAGTAAGAAGGAACTGTGCCACCATTCTGTCAGGGGAAATGCAGAGCACTCACTACAATTTAGAACTTTGGGGAAGTTCTTCTGTTTACTTTGTTTGGGGTTTTGTGTCTTATTTTTGTTGTTGTGCTTTGTTTATATTTGTTATGAGCAGTGATACAGAATTTTTAACAAAAGCACAAAAGTCTAACAAATAAAATGTCAGAACAGAGATTTATTTTTGAAGGCTCTTTCTCAAATGGCCTTAGAAGCTTATTTATTATTATTTAGCAATGAATTCATTTTCAATGACAAAGTGACTTTCTTTCTTTTAATGTTTAATTTCTGCTTAACAGTAAAGCAAGTAAAACTTTCTTTATACTCAAATACTGTTACTGAGAACTTTCTATTTCCTACCAAAAATCAAGCTGGATATCACTCTTCATCCTGGGGAAATGGATTAAGAAACAGCTAGGGAGAGAGGTGAGGGGCGTTCAGAGAAAGGACATTTTGAAAGTGTTTTCTCTGAACTACGCAGTATACATGCAACAAAAATGACAGAGAAATCAAGATGTTTTCTGTATTTCCTTTGTATTAGTCCACCAAAGGGATGCTGATGCAAAGTACCAGAAATACATTGGCTTTTATAAAGGGTATTTATTTGGGGTAAAACCTTACAGTCCCAAGGTCATGGAATATCCAACTCAGGGTACCATAATAGGTACCCTCACCAAAGTCAACTGCCACGTACTGAAGCAAGATGACAGGCACTCTGCCCGGTTTCAGCCTTCCCGCATGGGCTCCCTCTTCCTCTTGAGGATCCGTGGGCCCAGCTTCCTCTGATCTCGGCCACACATTGACATAAGGCTTATGACTCAGGGCTTCCTATATCAGCCTCAGCTCTCTTTCCAAGGTCAGGTGTAAAGTGTCAGACAAATTGTCCATCTCTCCCTGGGCTTTAGTGGTTTGAGCCTTCTTCTGTCTGGCTGGATGAAAAATGATAAGTTCTCTCCTCTGTGTGTCTTCTTGACTGAGTGTCCATTTATACCAGATTAAGATTAAGATTAAGAAGTCCTAATCTTAACAGGTAATCTAATCAAATCCACCTCAGTTGAACTTAATGCAATAAAAGGGTATTACACCCAGAGGAATAGATTAGTTTACAAACATAATCTTTATCTTTTGGGACTCATAAGCAATCTCAATCTGCCACACCTCTCAAGGCAGGAATAATCAGGTAACTAGAAGCTTTAAGATAACCAACTCAGATGATGGTGTATTCACATTAATGCAAAATAAACACCTCATTTCTGGGATATATTTCTAAATCAAATATTATAATATGTTTATACTGACTATATATACACGCATACATACATATATACATATTTATATATATATATATATAATTTCTTATTTTACATGGGAGAATGGACATGTTTCTTTTAACTCCTTCAAAAACCACTACCACAGTGACAGTAGAGAAATGAAATGGGACAAAAAACACAAGAATGAAGAGCACAGAAGGAAATCATAAGCAGAAGCGAAATTTCAATAGGTTTATGGAATACTAAAAGCCAGCAGTTCAAACAGAAGAAAGCTGTAATTCAGAATACAGGAAGTCTGAGTCTAAGCCCTTGGAAATCCCCAGACTCCAAACAAGTTTGGGAATATGAAAGGTTGTATGATGTGACTTTCAAGAATGCTGGCTGATGTGCAGGAGAAACCTGAAATCTCAGAGCCATACCATAACAGAACCTCATTCCTAGTGGGTACTATTTGTCAAGGGTCAGCTCTCCCTCAAGGCATGAGCCTGGAATCTAGCTCCTTCTATCCTGGGCCTTAACCATCTTCATAGTGTGGACTCCAAATGAAACTAAACCAAGATCTCTATTGCTCTCAGAAAAATCTGAGAAAATTTTACCATCATGAAACAAGAATAAGATCCAGGCACAAGGTACCCTCAGAGAATAAGAAGGAGCATTTGGAATTTTAAATAAGATTGCTTTGGGAAATACAAAAAAAAAAAAAGAAAGAAAGAAAAAGGAAAAAGAAAAAAAAAAGCATAGAGTAGGGGAAAGGAAAGCCCTTCTCTTTGAAGAATGACATCTAAAAGCAGAAGGGGTAGGAAATGTAACTAACAATTCAGAAATTCAAAACAGGATTATGAGTGGTTGTTAGTATCATTCTATGACTGCTGGTCAAGTAACAGAATATTCACAAAGAGTCAATGTATCTCCTTGCAGATCATTTACTAATTTAAAAGTGGGAAAACTTTGACAATAGAGAAGATTAAGTTATTTCCTGAATAAAATGGCGATACTTAGCATCACGAATAGTGAAGCAATCTGACATTATGAGTCTCCTGGTGCAATTGAATATGAAGAACACAATGTTGCTCACTAAATATTATTGTCCAGAAATTTCAACTTTAATTTAATAAAAACCTTAAACCTCCGCTTCTCAATATAGTAGTCACTAAACACATGTGACTGCTGAGAACTTGAATTGTGTCTAGTCCAAGTAAGTATAAAATGCACACTAAATTTCATAGGTTTGGTATCAGAAAAGAAAAGAAAGATAAAATATATGATGAACAATTTTTATGTTGGTTACATGAGGAACTGATGTATTTTTGATATATTGAGTTGAATAGACTCTATTGTTCAAATTAATTTATCTTTATTTCTAATTAGTTTAAATGTGGCTACTAGAATATTTTAAATTACATATGTGGTTCAAATTATATTTTTATGGGGTAGACTACCTTGGATCGAACTTCTAGTTTACAAAAATACAGATCACAGAGAATGAAGTTAATGATCCTATGAGTTAGCAATTAAGAAAATCCATATTGGGAAACAGTCTACTGACAACTGTCCTGAACTCATCAAAATTCAATGTCATGGGAAAAAAAATTAAGCAGACTGTTTAGGTCTAAGAGACTAAAGAGATACAATGACAAAGGCAAAGTGAACACAGATTGAATTAGAATTTAGAAGGATAAAAGCATGGCTATAAACTTCATTCTAGGAATGGCTGGACATTTTTTAATATAAAGTAGATATTAGGTGATGTTAGGAACTTATTATTGTTTTCTTAAGTGTGATCATATTGTGGTTATGTAGGAGATTTTCCTTATTCTTAGGAGATGCACCCTGAATGATTTTGTGGTCACATGGTCTACATACTCCTTGCTTTTAAATGGTTTAGCAAAAATAGGGAAAATTGGGCAAAATCTTAAAAATTGCTTACTCTGGGTAGAGGATGGTACTATTCTATCCACATTTCTCTTTGCATATAACTTTTCCTATTAAAATATTGAAAACCCAAAGTTAGATATGGGCAAAAATGCCAAAATTTTTACATTTTTCATTCCTCTGTGGTATTATTCTATTTCCTTCCATATCTATTTAGTACTTTGAGAAAAATATATAAACACAAAATCTACTAATATAAAAAATCAGAAACCTCCACTGGGAAAGGAGT
Source organism: Dasypus novemcinctus (assembly GCF_030445035.2). Classification (NCBI taxonomy): domain Eukaryota; kingdom Metazoa; phylum Chordata; class Mammalia; order Cingulata; family Dasypodidae; genus Dasypus; species Dasypus novemcinctus. The sequence continues at coordinate 71,672,458 of NC_080687.1, forward strand.
AATTATGCTTACATATACATTGATATTGGTTCAATTTCTTGCTTTCTCGTCAGTAATCATTAACAATTGAAACACCAGATGCAATATGGTAATGGTTATACCAGTTAGCATTCCATCACTATCATTAACCCTGCAAGTTTTGCTCACTTAAATGTAAAACTATCATGGAATAAAAATGGTATTAGACTTTATTATGAACATTCAATCCAATTAGAGCATCAAACTATGAAAAGAAAAATTACTTTTACTCTAACTTGTCATAGATTTCAACCTTAAGTAGGCAACTTGACAGCTTTATAGCAACTTTGCAGAACTATAGTGTTAGTTTATTAGAGAAGTTGTGGGTTCGCAGAAAAATCATGCATAAATTACAAAAGTAGCATATACCACCCTTTTATTAACGCCTTGCATTAGTCTAGTACATTTGTTTCAATTGATGAAAGCATATTTTTTAAATTGTACTATTAGCTATAGCCCATGGTTTAACTTAGGATTCCCTGTGTGTATTGTGTGTTCCATGGATTTTAATTTTTTTTACTTTTTATTCTAGTAACATATATACAACCTAAAATTTCCCCTTTTAATCACATTCAAATACATAATTCAGTGTTGTTAATTACACTTTCAATGTTGTGCTGCCATCACCACAATTCCTTGCTAAAACTTTTCCATCATCCAAAATACCTTATTTTAATTCCATGTTATCTGTCTTATTTTGACTTGATTTGAAAGTTGCACATTTCTTCTTTTCCTAATCACAGAATTAAATTCATAATCTCTGAAAGAATAACTATAGGTATATTATTAAGAAGATACTAAAATAGAATTGAAGTCATCCCCAAAAAACTGCAGATACACTTAACATTGATTGCAAGTGATACAAAGTAAACCAGGTTTCACAAATTTCACTGTAATCAGTCTGGAATTCAGAGTTATATAAAAATAAATTTCATTAGCAATATTTCTGTAATTTTAACTATAAATGCTTATATTTAATAGTCTTGGGCCTTAAAAATGGGTACCATTGATACTTGGAAATTTTGTCATGCAAAAGATTTATTTTCGTTTTCACTATTCACAAATTTTTTAACTATGGAAACTTCACAAGTGTCAAGGAACTAGTATTTCTATTTAAATAGGTAACACAGGAAGGTACCTCTCTTTTTGCACTTTTTTAGGTCCTGAATATCCCTCAGAGTTTCAGCTACCCTTCATTAATGAGTAACTTCCTAAGAAGCAGACCCAGGAAATCAGCACATCATATACGTTAATGAAACAGGATTGAAAAATGTCCACATTAATACTAACACAAAAGAAGAAAGAAAGAGAAAAAATTACAAGAACAGCACAGGTAAAATCTAGTTGTTTTTAATGAAAGAAACATATGTTATAAATGTATATATTATATATTGAGATCATTGTATTTCTGGATTTTCTAGCTATTAATTCTAATTTATATTTTTCAGGAATCTGACTATAATTATGATATTATAATTAGTCTATTAAAACATAAAACATAAATTACTGTTTGGCAAATATGAGAAAATAAACTTCAAAACCTCCTGGTTAAAAATTATGATGTTACAATAACTTATTTGACATTGTATTAATCTTGATACTTGAAATCACAGCAAGAAAAATTGCTTAATATATTACTATTTTTATTAAGTAATTTTTCTGAAAGATATAAAATTTTGTTTGTCAGATTTAAGAAAAATTATAAAAGTTATAGAACAAAAATGCTTGTTTCACACTGGCAGGTGTTTTGGTTATGATATGCATTACAAGAAAACTCCTCTAGATGGCAGTGTTTACCACTGTTAGAAATATTTTACTGCTTAAGCGTTAAAAACTGAATTGAGACAAATAGTATGAAGTTAAAAATCATTTGCCTGTTACACTAACATTTTTTGTTTTGTTTTGTTTTGTTTTGTTTTGCTCTGAATGAATTTCCAACCTCATTCAGCCAGTTTTGGTACATTTATTAAGCTATTATTGCAATTCAATTTGCAAGTTTCCAAGAACAAGTAAGTTGACCCAAAACTTTGCCTGAAGAATAAATATGCGATCTGTATCCTTTGGGGAAATTTAAATGTTTTTAAGACTATGATAATAAAGGTAAAAGAAATCTTAGCAACTAACCACATGAATTATTTTGTGCTTGTCAAGCTTATCTAAAATCACAGTTGAATGGAGCTATAGATGCTTTATTAGCACTTATAATCTTATAGCCAATTTTTATAACTAATTTTCTTATCTTCTTTTTAAGGTAATTATGGTTACCTTAAAAAAAAATCCCAAATGAGTTACATATATGTAAACATAATGTTAGGCAATCATATTTTGTCAGAGAACTTGGGAAAGGGTTAGGTTTTAACTAAACATGGCAAATAACGGCAAAAATACTGACAAAACTATTTTACAAAACTAACTTTTATACTGGATATGGTACACACTAGTCCAAAATTAATAATAATATCTCATATACATTGAAGACACATTTTCTGAAAAGAAAGGATAAGACAGAAATGGCTAATAGGCACAATGAGTTGGTTTTCATATTTACTGTGCCTTCTATAAAGCTGGAAAATTAGCCAATAATGATTGGCAGGAAGAGGTTTCTTTCTTAAAGTGTCAAGTAATTATTTAGAGGCACAATTTATCATTTATTTTGTGTATTTGTGTATAGGTCATCAAATAAACTCCAATGACAGTTTAACATTTGATTTAGCTAATTTCTTTAAATCATAATGTAAAAAATTACAAATGTGATTCATCTAAACCAGAGTTTCTCAAATTCAGCACTAATGCCAATCTGAGCCAGACAATTTGTTGTAGGTGGACAGGGAAGGAGGCTATCCTGTTTGTTGTAGAATATTTAGCATTATCTCTGGCCTCTACCCACTAGGTGCCAATAAAAATCCCATCCCCTGCCCCAGGTCCCAGTTGTGACATTCAAAAATGTCTCCAGATGTTGCCAAATGTCCTCCAAGGGGCAAAATTGTCCACAGTTGAAAGCTACGAGCTAAACAATTCATTTATTTATTTTTATTTTTCTTATGCTCCCTTGTAACTTTAAAATGCTAATCAAGTTATTATAGTTCACATTTTAGCTCTTCAGTAGATAAATTAATCAGGAACAGGGTCAAACAAAATTACCAAATTGCTTGCCTTCCCCCCAGCGCGAGACATGACACCCGGGGATGAGCCTCCCTGGCAACGAGGGACCACTATCAACTACCAACTGATGATGCAACTGGAAAATGACCTTATACGGAAGGTTCAATGCGGATCAGCAGAATATCCATGTCTACATAAAATACCATGACTTTAAAATGCTGTTTGACCTAAAGTAAGGGGGAAATGGAAAGGAGAAATGAGTTTATATGGCTACGAGTTTCTAAAAAAGAGTCTGGAGGCTGGCAGAAGGTTTGCCCTCATGCACAACTGAGCAGAGTCAGAGAGACAGATAAAGCAGATACAACCCCCAGATATTGGTTCCTTTGAGGGCTAAAGAGACCCATGGGAGTTATGGTCATGGCCGATGGGGTTAACTACCAGGGCAGATGGCCCCTCTTTGGAAATGGTGTTTATGTGTGATGAATCTGGACTCAGATGGGATCTCCCTTCATAAGACTTTCATGCTAATGTGCTGGAGGTGCAGTTAATGTTGGGGTTTAAGATATATTTAGGGGATTTGAATCTCTGGACTGACAATGTGATAGCCAGATCCTGAGCCTCAACAGACTCCAGCACCTACAATCTGATTTATTGGACTTACCACACTCAGCTAAGATGGAGATGAAGAAGGACAACCACCACACCATGGAGTCTAGAGTGATTACAACTGAAAATGGGAGGATTGCATCCAGCATCCAGGTGGAATCTGAGCCTCCTCTTGACATAGAGGTGCAATGGACACAACCAATCCAATGTCCACATAGAAGAGGTGGCATTGGATTGGGAAAAGTGGACATAATGGACAAAGGGTATGGGGAAAGGCAGGAAGAGATGAGAGGTGGAGGCGTCTTCGGGACATGGAGCTGCCCTGGATGGTGCTTCAGAGGTAATCACCGGACATTGTAAATCCTCACAGGGCCCACTTGATGGAATAGAGGAGAGTATGGGCCATGATGTGAACCAATGTATATGAGGTGCAGAGGTGCCCAAAGATGTACTTACCAAATCCAATGGATGTGTCATGATGATGGGAACGAGTGTTGTTGGGGGGGGGGGAGAGGGGGGGTGGGGGGGGTGGGGTTGAATGGGACCTCACATATATATTTTTAATGTAATATTATTACAAAGTCAGTAAAAAATAAAAAAATTAAAAAAAAAATTACCAAATTGCTGTGCTTAGTTCCATTATGAGTTAGAGGTCTTGGTTGCAAGTAATAGTTATTATAAAGGGCACAAGTGTAGCTCTTAAGAAAGAGTGGCATGGATACAAGTAGGCACCATGAATGAATTGGAACCAGACACAACTTCCATCAGGGGTTCCACATCTCTGATTACGTCTGTTTATTATCTTCATTTTCCTTCTTCTCTCTACCCCCGCTCCCATCCCCTCCCCCTCAACCGTCCTTTGATCTTCTGGTCTATATAATGAAAGCCCACTGCTTCTAATCACTCCTGTGTCCCTAAATCACTTCCTGTTCATAGAGCAAGTGGACTGATCTTGAAGTATCTGTTACAGATCCAGGGTTCTTTGATGAAGGGGATCATTTGTCCATTGTGTATCTTCATAAATCCAGTCAAGTGTGGGCAGAATGTATTGGACACAATCTATTCAAACAAGGTGGGATGAGTCCACAGTGGGTGGATGTAGCTGCATTGCCCATAACCATGTTGATGGAATAAAAGGAAAGAGATTTCCAAAGGAGGAGGAAATCTTGTGAGCTTTGGAGATGACCTGTAGTTACCCAGAAATGCCTTCTATTATCTCCATTTTGACTGATGTCTTCTACATATATCAGTGGTCCATTGCCCTTTCATTGATCAGCAAATAGCTAAGCCCTCCTGGTTTACACAGCTCTGCCTTTCTCTGAAGGGTGCTGGGCTCCAGACTGTTTCCTCACTCCCAGCTACAAGTAAAACTACAATTTAGCTTTTGGTTTCTAACTGTTCCAAGATCTAACCTCTTGAAGAAAACAAACAAATTGAAATTATCATGTGAATGATGTATAAATCCCTTGACCCTCTGATTAATATTTGCATCAAGAGAACAGAAACTCAATCTCTGCTTAGTGAAATAATAGCTATAATCTTTTCTTCACCTCACTTAATTATTAGGAAAGACGGTTTTTTGTACTTAAGATGTTTTCTAGTCTCTTCCTACTAAACTTCCAGCAACATTAGGATCTCCTGGGAAATTGGTAGAAATGCAGAATATTAGCCCTATCCCAAAACTAACACAGCAGAATCTGTGTTGTAATTAACAAGATCTCTTATTTTAGTCATGTTAAAATTTGAGAAACACAGAATCAGTTTAAGTGTATTACCCTAAAATGTTGTTTAAATCATGAAGATGTCAACTTTATTTTAATATTGGGCTCACAATTCAATAAACAATCTTGATCAATATGAGGATTAACATTATGTTGCTAATATATCTATTTATACATACTATCAAGATCTTGCTCCCTTGTGTTTGAACTGTTAATGTAACAAACAAAATTGTTAAATCCAAAATATAAAGAAGAGATAAGTATTAGCAAAGTAAAAGGAACTCTCAGACTAGTAAAACTCTACTGTGGAAAAATAGAAAATGAGTAAGAGTTCTCTAATGAATTATTGAATTGTGCTTGAAATACGTGTACAGAGAGAAAGAGAGCACATATGCAGATAGTGTGTCATTCAAACAGATGAATACTACTGAATAGATTCATAAAGTTGAAACTGTCCCTTACATGTTTTATAATCATTTCAGAAAATTCTTATTTACCCCTTTACCTACCTAATCAGATATTACCTAAAGCATCACCTGGTCTTTAGGACATCACAAGTTACCTGTTGTGCTCTGCCACAAAGCCAGTCTAGTGTCATGATGAGGAATAAATATTACAGGAAAATAACCCTATTATTCCATTATTAGTTGCTACTATTAGAAATTAGTCAAATTAAATAAATTTGTAGTTAGACCATAGATAAAGTGATGTGGCACTTAAAAAATGGCACTTATTTATTCTACAAAATTGATACATTTCCTGACTTTTTTATGATACAAATAATTTACAATTTTTCCTAAATTATTTAAGAGGAACTGCTTTTTCAAGTGATGTTTTTCCAAGGAAAATTTCCCTAATAAGATTTCTTATACACTCCAGATATTATGTTTATTATACTTTAAAAAAAAAAATCAGTCTCTCTTTTGGTACATCCTGGCTTACTAAGTACTTTAAAGTAGACCGACCCCATTCCATATAGCTAAGTTTCTTTGAGGCTTCTTAATCCTTCCTGAAAATTTTACAAATATGTTTGTGACTAGAGCTCAGGAAATCCATAGGAATGGGATTGAAGAGATGCTATGCATTTTAGGTTCTTTATAAAGATTGTATTGGTGTACAATACAGAATAAGATCTTCATTTAAGGAAAAAATTATCTGAAATAATATATGTGTTATGTATATACACACACATGCATACTCACACAATTTTTATCAGCAGGATGGGAAGACTTAAATCTCCAGACAAAACACAGCAGTTTCTTTTAAACCCTATTCCATTACTTGGGTGTTATCAGTGATATGGAATTAAGCCAGGGCGGCTGCAGGAGGCAACAGAATATACATGGTCTCCCTGAGTCATTCTGATTCAATTAGAGCAGGACTGTGGTCGAATTTGATCCCTGAGAGGAGACTATAAGAGAAAAATAAGAATTATACATCCTGCCCTATATTTTAAGTCTATTTATGTGCAAACTTTGTAACAAGTTGGGCTCCTAGAAGGATATCATATGAGGTTTTTTAAAGGAACGAAAAAGAATTTATAGACATTAGAAGTGGGGAAAATAGAGAATGACAATTCCCACAAGATGCTGTTTCAAGTAATATGAAGTTCTACTATTCTCTAGAACATACTCTTATTAATGAGAGTATACTGAAAGAGAACAAAGAGAAAGTTACTGTATTTTTAATTTGAAAAAAAAAAAGTCCTAATAATTAAGAAAATCACTTCTTCAATTATCTTTGGGCAAATGCTGTGGTACTTGAAATGTGTTCTTGCCTCAACATTTTTCTATCTCTACTTTTAAGTGTGAATAGAGGTGCTTCCAAACAATGCACATATTTTTTCTGTCTTTGGACATTTTCCATTTCTATAAAAGTAAATTGAGTAGGTAAGATTTAATATTCTAATCCAGTAGTTCTTCTCTACAAAGGTAATCAAACCATAGACCCAAGAATATATTTTTAAATCTTGGTTTAAGTTACATGAAATTAAAATGACCAATTTATTTAAATACAAGCATGAATTATATTTATACTCTTTTTAATGTTTTAAAACCATTTTTTTTTCACATTTTCCTAAATGACTGCTTAAACCCTGCTTGAGAAATATTTGTCTTTAAGTCTCTATATAATCTGAAAATTAAATTTGAGAATTCACTATTTTCTTCATTTATACAGTAATCAGAGTAAAAGAGTGGCACTGGAAAAATGTCAGCTTATATTGTGATAACTGTTAGAGCTACAAGCCTGACATCTATAATCGTTGCCAGTCTTAAAAATATAACAAATTGGGATAAATTTAGTAGAGTCATTTGAACCGAATGAAGGTCATGACCTGCTCACTTCTGTGCTATGATACCTTGGACTAGGTTTTCCTTTTTAAAAAAAGAAAAGAAAAGAAGAAAGGTATCAAAGAGGAGAGAGATAACAGTGAGGCAAAAGAATTACTTGAGGAGCTTACTACACTTTGCCAGTTTGCACAGTCTTAAAAGGTGTTAATTTTCTTTTTGTGGTGTTAGAAATCTGCATTGTCATTTTCTAAACAGTGATAATACAAATAACCCTTAGCATTTTTAGCACAGTGAATTTTTTCCGAATTATAGTAGAAGACTTGAGCCTCTTCGTGAAATGGGGACAATAATACCTGCTGTGACATAAGATCCTTTATGATTGATCAATAAATGTCTGTGGTACAGAATAAGGCATCTGGACTAAAAGAACTTTAGAAGTACAGGCTACAAAAGTATTATTTTTACTTTAACTTAATTGGAACACTGAACTACACATCGAGTTGAAAACATTAGTCTTGAAATCCTTGGGGAGCTCATTTTATCATTCTAAATACCACAGTCTACATCTTTTATATAAAATGTAACATGGGGAAAAAAAAAACTTTACAATCTCTGTAAGAAATGTAATTTTAAAATGCTGAGTTGTAACCAAAAAAGTATAGATGAAAATGCAATCAACAAACCAAACTGCTTATTAAGTTGGGTTATTAAATGCTATTCTTTGGAAATTACTGTTTAAATGTATAAATAGAATAATGTTAAATTGTAGAATATAACATAATTTCATTGGCAACATCGGTTTGGTATATAACTATAATAGCATTTTAGTCTTTGGTTATCTGGCCAAAGGTGATAGCTTCACAAGTCAAGAATCCCATGACCTATATAATCAGCAGAGAATGCTAGGACAATTTTACTATAGCCCAGATGGTATAATTTCTAAAGTACTAATTAGATACAACATAGGTGAGGACATCTTAATTCCTTACTGTAGAAAACAATCATTAACAGATATGAAAAAGGGTTGACTAAAAAGAGATCTAATTGGATGTTAATATATATTATTAATGTGTATACACATACACACATTATAGATATTATATAATATATACTGCAAAGTCTGCATTGTAAGTCTTATAATTAGAAGTCTAATATTTTAATAAATGCACTAATGAGAAAAAGTTATTAAAGCACAACATAAAAAATAATAGGTGTTTCCATACAAAAACTAAAACAATATAATTTTCTTGATTCATAATTATGTAGATAAAACTTGTAAAAAATAGTATGAAGTGGATTATGCAAATAGTTATATAGTATATGGGGCAGAAGCCTCAAGTTATGATAGCAGAGGGTTTAGAATGTAACCCTTTATATTTAATTTTCTTTCAGGAATATTAATGAGATCTCTGATAATAACTCTATTAGAGTTTAGCCATTGAAATATAATAGGGCAAACAAAAAGCCACCGTTATTGTAGCTTTAAGATGTAAAACTTGTAATATTTAAGAATCCAAATAATTTACATTTGTCAAATAAACATGTATACAAGTCAATGCACTGAGCCAGTAGCTCTATTTCTATATTATGTACATTATCCCTTGAAATGAATTAGGCATAGTTTATTCTATAGTTTTTACCTGTGGTTTTCCTTAATTGAGGTCAAGGCCATAGTTTTAATCGTGAAGATTTTTTTTTTTTCTGCCCCAACCTTCCTCCTGTGCAAATACTAAGATTTCATTTATAGCCCAAAGTAATAATAGGTTCTGACTATAAGTCAAAGCTATCCCTTAGCCAAGAGAAGCAATTCTGCCTAGTAATAATTAATTCTTGCTAAGCTATGAATTGCAACTACATGGCTTTGAAATGACAATGATTAGAATAAGAATTTGATATGACTGTAATGTTCATGAAATGAACTGGAAAGTGGCTGTGCTACTATGTTGACCGTGTATGTATCAGAACTCTGGTTAATTTACTATTTTAAAACAGCTCAGAGCATAAAATAGTGACACTTGGAACAATGAACTAGCTTTAATAGTAGCTTTTATGAATGGCAAAATGATCATTCACTCTGGCAAAGAATCTTCTTTGAATTCATTCTCATCACTGCATGATTTAATACTTTTCTTATAATTTTTACTTGGATACTTAAGCAGTCCTTTTTCTTCCTAAATCCTGTATATTCTAATCATACAAAATTATTACCATAAGAGTTGTTTGGCTATTTAAAAACAATATCCACGGATTGCCTGCAAAAAAAAAAGTTTTATATTTCATATATAAGTGATTGTTTTCACAATGGGCTTTAATTAGACACCACGGTTTTACTGGACTGTGTACCTGTGAAAAAGTTTTAATAAAAAAAATAAGCTTACATTTTCACAGATGTTGGAAAATTGTGATGACAAATGAATAATAGCATTATTAATAATATAGGGGAGGTTTGCTTAGTGAGATTTTTTTTTTTTTTTACTTTTAACTTAAGCATATAAAAATAATGTCCTATTTGGAAAGAAAACTACACTAATTCAGAATCAAGAGGTCTCGCCCAACATTCCATCACGGTGCATGAGAATGCGAATAGCTTTTATGCAACTCAGCACAGAGTAGGGAACACACGGTTTTGTTTTGTTTTTTTAATGCCCTTTATCCTTCCTGTAAGTTTGAATAAGTTACCCAGTCATGCAGAAAGACCTTCTCAGACAGCATTTATGTCATTCAGAAAAATATTTTTTTTGTTCCAAGTGAACTGTTATGATCATGCCTCAAACTTTGGTCGGGTATCTGGCATAGTGGGTACAACTCATTACACAAAACTTTGTGTCTCAACTGATTATAAAAGATCAATCTGATATAAATAATACTCTCGGGGTCGATATTTAAGGAATACGGAATTTTTTCGGCCAATTCAACCGGCCCTTGTTTGAAAATGAGATCGTTGTGAGGATGCACTATATAGCCGGAGTCACAGAAATGAACTGCACGAGGACAGACACGGAAAGCTGGAATCAGCAGAACGTGCAAGGGGAAAGGAGGTGCTCCACAGCTGGACGGGACTCCTTCCAGCCTTCTCAAAAGCCCAGTGTGCAGGTGGGTGACCTGGCGGCGGGCTCCGCTGCAGCCGCGCGTCCCGGCTCCCGCGCGGCGGTGGCAGAAGCGCAGGGGCCGCCACGAGGGGCCGCCGCCGCCGCGGCTCGTCCGGCTCCAGCAGACCAGACTCCGCCAAGCCCGCCGGGCTGCCCAGGGCTTCCCAGGGGCGGGCACTTCCCCTTCTCCCGGCGGCTGCCTTGAGCCTGCACCTGGCAAGCGCTCACGCTAATTTTCTTTCCTGTCGCGACTGAGATTCAAAAATCTCCAGCCCCGACCCTTCGCTCTCCTCCGCCGCGCGTCTCGGGTCTCCAGCCTGCACACGCCCCTCTGCGGCACGGGGCGCGCGGGCCATCTTACGCGCTCGGCGGACCTGCTCGTCCCGGCTCGCCTCCGAGGGGAGGCAGAGGTTCTCGGGACGCCCTCGGGACCCGCGAACGACTCTGGCCCATCGCCGCATTCCAGCTCCTCCATCTGAGCAAAGCGAAGTCGAAATGGGCGCCCGGGACGAGCCACCTCGGCGGCGCTCGTCTGCCCGCCGCGGCGCTCGGGACTCCCGCCGGCTTCCGCGCCGCCCCCTGCGCCTCCCGCGCCAACCCCGCGCTCGCGAGACCGCCGGGCCTCGGCAGTTCGCCGCTCGAGGGAGCGCCGAGCAGCCGCCAGGCCCGCGCGAGCCTGAGAGACCCACGTCCCAGCCGGCCTAGGGAGAAAGTCGCGACCCTCCCCGGGCCGGAACCTGCTGGGCATGCTCAGTGCGCCGCCAGAAACCCGGCTCTCCCGGGGCCAGGATCCGCTCTCCGGGTTTTTGCAGCTGCCGAGGGGGCGCGGAGGAGGCGAGGCTGGGAGACAGTCAGCGCCTTGTTTCCCGCCCCCTCCCTCGCGCCCGGCTGCGGCCGCCCGCGCCGCAAGATGCGGACCAATCAGGGGCCGGGGGTGGGGCCTCGCCCGTCACGCCCTCCCTCTGGGCTTATTGAGAGTTATATCAAGAAATTCAGTTCAGAGAGAGAGGGAGAAGGAGAGAGGGGCAGAGGAGAAGGGAGCGAGGGAGAGCGTGCAAGGCAGGAAGGAGCACCTCGGAGTCTCTGAAGCACGAAAGCGATAACCTATGAGGAATTTTGCGGGCAACTGTCACCTCGGAGAGCAGCCAGAGAGTCCCCATCACCCCAACTCTGACGTTTCCTACCAGAAGTTAGAGACTTCGGCAGTATCGATATCGGATGGAAATCGTCTGCTGGATGCTGTGGGAAATACCCCTGCGCTGAAGAAGTGCAGCTGGATGCTGTGTGTGTGTTAAATACCAGAAGAGCCCAGACCCGGTGGGTAACAGAGATGAAATGTGCGGAGAATGACTAAAGACAGATCTGTGAATTTGTTCTCTGGAGTTGCTAATTTGCCAGCCCGAAGCAGCACATTTTACGAGGAGGAAACGTTTTGCTGCTTCTGATTTCTCCCCAAACTGGTGCTACCAGATGCGTGGCTATCTATGTGTTGGAACAAATCCTTCCTAACTGCAGCATACCGGGAAAGGGGAAAGGTTGAGACAACTAACGTAAGTGTAAAGTTTCACATGCACAATTGTAAATTCTGGGTTTAGCTATGCCCTCGGTGTAGAAGAGGGATGTTTGTAATTGGGTGGACGGTTGGGGCAGAGCTCACCTACTCGGCTCTATCTGCATACCTACCTGCATCACTCTGCCGGAACTAATCGCGGGCATCAGCTACCGTGCAGCCTAATGCAGATAAGATTAGTGCTGGAAACTGACCGGTTCTACTCAAGTAGGTGGCTGCCTGGAGCCTTGCACCCATTTAAATTGCAGTTAGGGGAGCATCTAAGCAGAAACCTTTTTACCTGCGTTATTGGGTTGCAGTGTTGATGTGTGGCAGATGTTACTAATATTATAACCAGGGATCAAGGCTAAGAAACTGCATTTTTTTTCCTTTTTTTCATATTAGAAAATATTGTGCCGTTACATGGGAATGGTAGCTGCGTTTCACTTACATCTCAACACTCTCTTCCACCTCTAGAATAAGCAATCCTATATTATTACACATTTTTAAAAGTTTTAATGTGTTTATCGATTCTAATAAGGATAATTTGGCAAATATGGAGAAAGGAGAACAAGGTCGGGGTAAGAAATTTGAAATCTTGGTATTACGCTTTTAGGCAGTAAGGCTATGAAGTGGCCGGTGACTATTGCTTCTGATGCTGCCGCAGCATGTCCGGATGCTTGTTTCCCAGTGAGGTTGTATTAGAAGGCAGTTGAGGAACTGGCAGGAAAGAAGAAGAGTCTTTTTAGAAGAAAGAGATGACTCAGAGTGGCACAGAAGAAAAACACATCGCATTTGACATGTGACAAAGCAATTAGCAGGAACCATAGCTAAATACTTAGGGTTTTTTCACTTTCACCTAAAAAACTGAGGGAGGTGGATTAGAAACCGGGAAGCGGGTAAGAAAGGGGGAGGGGAAAGGAGACCATGAATGCATGTTTTGAATTAAACAGTATCCTACAAACAGTGTGGGTGAATACAGGTAAATATAGCAGTTGCCCTTAATTCAAAAGTAGCTGATTTCATTTTTCTGTGGTCCAATGTAACAAGCAGGGGTTATTGAGTGTTTACCCATGGAGTTAACTTGCAAACAGTAGCAGAGCAAACTGCCATGTTTACTAATATGCAGTGGAAAATGTGTTGTGATAGTTCGTGACTGTGTGTCTTTATTTATTGGAGAATAATATTGTCTATACGATTGTGTTGACAGTGGCTGTCTCCAAATAAGCGATGAGATGTAATGCATCCTCCAGTCCATACACGCTTCCTCTTGCAATTTGTGCAGCATTCCTCAGTGGAAACCTTTAAACCCTAAAATCCAGGAAAAGAAAATAAATACATTATCATGGACCTGAGGGATTTTTACCTGTTTGCTGCTCTGATTGCCTGTTTAAGGCTGGATTCCGCAATAGCTCAAGAACTTATTTACACTATTAGAGAGGAATTGCCTGAAAATGTGCCCATAGGAAACATACCAAAGGATCTGAACATTTCTCACATCAATGCTGCCACAGGGACCAGCGCAAGCCTTGTCTACAGACTGGTTTCTAAAGCTGGGGATGCCCCTTTGGTGAAAGTATCCAGTAGCACTGGGGAAATCTTCACAACCTCCAATAGAATAGACAGAGAAAAACTCTGTGCTGGAGCCTCGTATGCTGAGGAGAACGAGTGTTTCTTTGAACTTGAGGTGGTGATCCTCCCCAATGATTTTTTCAGGCTGATCAAAATAAAAATAATTGTCAAGGATACCAATGACAATGCCCCCATGTTTCCATCTCCTGTCATCAATATCTCCATTCCGGAAAACACTTTGATCAACAGCCGCTTTCCAATTCCATCAGCAACAGATCCCGACACAGGCTTCAATGGTGTGCAGCATTATGAATTGTTAAATGGGCAGAGTGTTTTTGGACTAGATATCGTGGAAACTCCGGAGGGAGAGAAGTGGCCGCAATTGATTGTTCAGCAAAACTTGGACAGAGAACAGAAAGATACCTATGTGATGAAAATCAAAGTAGAGGATGGAGGCACTCCACAGAAATCCAGCACGGCCATACTGCAGGTCACAGTAAGTGATGTAAATGACAACAGGCCAGTGTTTAAAGAGGGTCAGGTAGAGGTGCACATTCCAGAGAATGCTCCCGTAGGCACCTCTGTAATTCAGCTCCATGCCACTGATGCAGACATAGGCAGTAATGCAGAAATTCGGTACATTTTTGGTGCCCAGGTTGCCCCTGCAACCAAAAGACTCTTTGCTTTAAATAATACTACTGGGCTGATTACAGTTCAGAGGTCCTTAGATCGAGAGGAGACAGCCATTCACAAAGTGACAGTGCTGGCTAGTGATGGCAGCTCCACTCCAGCTCGAGCAACGGTTACCATCAATGTCACTGATGTAAATGATAACCCTCCTAACATAGACCTCAGGTACATTATAAGTCCCATCAATGGCACAGTGTACTTATCTGAGAAAGATCCTGTCAATACAAAGATTGCCCTAATTACAGTTTCAGATAAGGACACAGATGTGAATGGCAAGGTGATCTGTTTCATTGAAAGAGAGGTCCCATTTCATTTGAAGGCAGTTTACGACAACCAATATTTGTTAGAGACCTCCTCTTTGTTGGACTATGAGGGCACCAAAGAATTCAGCTTTAAAATTGTTGCCTCGGATTCTGGGAAGCCCAGTTTGAATCAGACTGCCCTGGTAAGGGTTAAGCTTGAGGATGAAAATGACAACCCACCAATTTTCAACCAGCCTGTAATTGAGCTGTCAGTTTCCGAAAACAACCGACGTGGGTTATACTTAACAACTATTAGTGCCACAGATGAAGACAGTGGGAAAAATGCAGACATTGTTTATCAGCTTGGACCGAATGCCTCCTTCTTCGATCTGGACCGAAAGACAGGAGTTTTGACAGCCTCCAGAGTCTTTGACAGAGAAGAGCAAGAACGATTCATTTTTACAGTAACAGCCAGGGACAATGGGACCCCTCCCCTCCAAAGCCAAGCGGCTGTGATAGTTACTGTTCTGGATGAGAATGACAACAGCCCCAAGTTTACTCATAATCATTTTCAATTTTTTGTGTCTGAGAATCTGCCAAAGTATAGTACTGTGGGGGTGATCACAGTGACAGATGCAGATGCTGGAGAGAATAAAGCTGTGACTCTTTCCATTCTAAATGACAATGAGAATTTTGTGTTGGATCCCTATTCTGGAGTCATAAAGTCAAATGTTTCATTTGATAGAGAGCAGCAGAGCTCCTACACTTTTGATGTTAAAGCCACTGATGGAGGACAACCACCTCGTTCCTCTACTGCAAAAGTAACCATCAATGTCATGGATGTCAATGACAATAGCCCAGTTGTCATTTCGCCACCATCTAACACTTCCTTTAAGTTGGTGCCCCTCTCGGCCATTCCTGGCTCCGTGGTCGCAGAAGTTTTTGCAGTGGATATTGACACCGGAATGAACGCCGAGCTGAAGTATACAATTGTGAGTGGGAACAACAAAGGTCTGTTTCGGATTGATCCAGTAACAGGTAACATTACTCTGGAAGAAAAACCGACACCTACAGATGTGGGCTTGCACCGTCTGGTGGTCAACATAAGTGACCTGGGGTACCCTAAGTCTTTGCACACACTTGTGCTTGTTTTTCTTTATGTTAATGACACTGCAGGAAATGCCTCCTATATCTATGACTTGATACGCAGGACTATGGAGACGCCCTTGGACAGGAACATAGGGGACAGTAGCCAGCCCTATCAAAATGAGGACTATCTCACCATCATGATCGCCATTGTCGCGGGTGCCATGGTAGTCATAGTCGTGATCTTTGTCACTGTTCTGGTGCGCTGTCGCCATGCGTCAAGGTTCAAAGCGGCTCAGAGAAGCAAGCAAGGTGCTGAGTGGATGTCCCCAAACCAGGAGAACAAACAAAACAAGAAAAAGAAAAGGAAGAAAAGAAAGTCTCCCAAGAGCTCTCTTTTGAACTTTGTGACCATCGAAGAGTCCAAACCTGATGACGCAGTTCATGAACCCATCAATGGGACAATAAGCCTGCCAGCTGAGCTGGAGGAGCAAAGTATAGGAAGATTTGACTGGGGCCCGGCACCTCCCACCACCTTCAAGCCTAACAGCCCTGACTTGGCCAAGCACTACAAATCTGCCTCTCCACAGCCTGCTTTCCATCTTAAACCAGACACTCCAGTTTCTGTGAAAAAACATCATGTGATTCAGGAACTCCCTTTGGACAACACCTTTGTCGGGGGCTGTGACACCCTTTCCAAACGCTCTTCCACTAGTTCAGATCACTTCAGTGCCTCAGAGTGCAGTTCCCAAGGAGGCTTCAAGACAAAGGGCCCCTTACACACCAGACAGGTAAACGAGCACTTTTACTGGTCTATAAGTACTGCATACAAGTGCCCAGTCAACCAGTATTAACGTGCCAGTGCGGCTATTGTTTTGGTCTAATTTTAGCTTAATTATAAGGAGGGAAAAAAACAGCAACAACAAAAAAAACTTGACCCCTTTTCTATTCCTCTGGGGATAAGTCAAGAATTTTTAGAACAGCTTTGAAATTTCTAGGTTCTGAGAATTATTTTAACCTCCCAGATTCCTTCAAATGACAAAAGATGAAAAGAGGAAAATATTCCAAAATGTCCCAAGATAACGTTTGCTGAAGAAGAAAACCTGTTCTGATATGCCAAATTCGACTCCTGGGGTTTCCAAATTGACTGCTTTGAGATTTTCACACTACCTTTTTGATCTAAAAAGTCACCTTCAAATCTCAAGTTTTAAATGACATTTGAAGGTCTGAATGTAATTATACTGGAGCTATGGTTGTTAAAGGGGTTAATTTTTTTTTAGTCTTTAAACACAATAGTAGTATATTAAATGTACATCAGCTGTGAAGCACATGATTGTTGATAGATTACAACTAAGCCATATAGAAAGTCTTCTCTTTAATTTCAAATTATTTTATTGTAATATAGCAAATTGGGTATATAATGGAAAAGTTTTCAGATTGTCCACAATGGCCAAAGTACTCTTTGAAAAAAAAAAAAAAGGAATGCTTTCTCTCCCGATAGAACTGATTTATACAGAAAAGAATGAATCCATTGTAAATATTCTCTCATCTTAGTAATGCATAAGTGATCTGTCATAACTCATTCTAAACTGTGAAATATGCCATATGAAGAGGGATTAAGAGGCTGAGAAACTCATATTTCAACCAAATCCAGAATTAGTTTTTCTTAGGTCTAATAATTCCTTGTTAATAAAGATTTAAATGCAGCGCTGTCTAATTTATTTCACTGGTGCTTGTCTGTTGCCACAGAATTTGAATGTCAATAATAGCCTGTAGATGGCACTACGGTATCATGTCCCTTGTGCTGGCCAGATGCCAATCCAGCAGTAGCAGTAGGGGGGGAGGGAAGGATCAAGCTGGTACTACAGCCAAAGATACCTTTTATTTAATGATAGTTGCTCTGGAGCAACTAGTATTTAAGTTCCTTTGCTTGCTCTTTTGTGATTAGTTTTCACACACCAACTCTCTAGGATTTTGTAACCCATTTTCAATCTCTTGGTATTGAGTCCACCTTATGGTGAGAATCCATTTGAATTTGTTAAAAGTAAGGAATATATAAACTTCAGGAAATCAGGGAAAGCAAAAATAATTTGCAAGTTTGTTTTGACAGCCCTTGATTGTCTTTAAACAATTAGGTGTTTTATTTTATTTTTTTATTTTATTGGCATGGGTTGGGATACAGTATATAAGAAGATAACTTATTGAAACCCTGTTCCCTTCTCCATGTATCTTTTTACTGCTTCTGGAGCGACTTTTAAGACTTTGGGTTAATAGGATATTTATTATTAAATTGCTAATGAATCACATAGTAGTCTCAGAACATTAAGAATAATTCCTGTGACTGGACAAGTAAAATCTCCTTTTTTTTTTTTTTTAAGTAAATGATTAAATTATTAAAGTATTTTGAAAGTATGGATTCCTAAATCTAAAGTGCACAGGATGAAAGAACTTTAAATCAGTATGGAAGATCTAGAGGAGAATATGAGGTTATTACGTATACATTGAAGTTGGGACAAATTATTTTCATAATAACTTTATCAGTTTTTCAAAAGAGGTTGCTGTCTTAAAACTTAGAAATAGTTTAGTCAAGATTTCTAAGAAATTGTTAAATAGTCCATTGTTGTAAGAAAAGTAATTTATGAAACTAAATGTGTTTAAGAACTTGCTATTTTAATGAACAAAAAGAAAATTGTTTTCTTATTTACTTGAAATGTAAAGGTCACTCATAATATCCTCATGTTATTCTATAATTTGTATAATATCTTGAACATAGTTAATGCGATTTAAAATATTCCATATAAAAACAGAAATCTTTTTTCCAAAGAAGCACGATATTATGCCCACAAGATCCTTTCCTTTCACATAAGTGTGGTATTAGCATTGAAGTACACACCTAAATTTTCCAATTTTCCCCAGAAATTTAGAACTATATAAAATATATATATATATTTAGTGATGTAAATGGTAAGTGCATTTCAGCAAAGTATGGAAAAGATCTTTTATTGAGGTTTAGTCAGTCATAAGAATGTTGTATGATGTAATCTTTCAAATAGGATGCTGAGTAATCCATAACTGGAAGGAAAGTTTATTTTAAACATTTCGTGAGACCATTGTGTCATTTTTCTGTTCTTGTAGGCATTTGGATGTTCAAAATTAGCTATAATACACTATTATGATAAAGAACTATTAAATTGGCTTTGCTTATGCTTTTTATAAGTGTTCATGCTTAGAAAGAAAGAAATGCACTGTTGGAGAAAAGGCATATTGGAAGTAAGGAGAGAGGTGTTGGTAGTAATATGTACACTTTTAGTGGAAATGGACATATTTTCTATGACAGGACATAAATCACACACTACCATTTTTTTGTTTTCACAGAACTTTATGATTCTTAACTGAAGATGTTCTAGTTAATTTAAAAGTAAAAACTCTGGATTTTAGCTCTTTCTCTTTAACTGGTGTGTTCTTGCAGCTACACAAATTTCAAAATAACAGGTTTTATTACTACAAAAGCTTTCAAAAAATTTCATAGGCTAACATATAATCTGAGTTTTAGTTAGGAGGCATCGATTACTGTGAACAAGAATACCTTTTCACTTTACGGTACTAATTGACAGATGGAGATAATGCAAAACTCTTGTGTAAAAGGTTACCAAATTTAAATATTGTTAAATTATATTATCTCTACAAGGAAAACACAGTGTCTGACTTTTACACCAGGGGTTAGTTTATGACATATTGGCTCCTATTTAGTCTGACTTCTGTTTCCCTCTGCTGTTTCCCCTTGTGTCATCCTGCAAAGAATGTTCAAAACAATTGTAAATCATATTTTTCATTCACTCTATTTTACTAAGCTTTTATTTTTCTTAAATATAACAACTCTGTTACTGAATTTTCTTCAAATTACTTTTTATTAACTTTTAGAAGTATCCTTAGCTTTCACAGATTGAGTGAAATTTCTACTTTTTAGAAAAAGATCATGTCTTGATATGCTTTAGTAAAAGCAAAGTTACTGTTAATAGAGTTAAGGATAACATAATCAATTCCAGTAGGGCTTATAGGTGTATTTTCTCTAAAAGGAAAAAATATCCTTAATTGCAATGGTTTTAAACATATGATACTAGGTCTCAAATTTTAGCATGCCTAAGAAACACCTGGAGGGCTTGTTAAAGCACCTATTGTTGGGCCCACCCCTAGAGTTTCTGATTTGGTATCACTGAAGTAGCCTGAAAATTTACATTGCTAACAGGTTCCCAGGTAGTACTAATACTGTTAGCCCAGGCACACAGTTTGAGAACCACCTTCTTAGCATGTTAGAACAGGAAATATCAGCTCCTTTCCTTTCAGGTTATCATTTCCAGAGGACCTGTTTTTGCACAGTGCAACTCTTAGTCCACTTACTGACAGCCTTTTTATTATAGCTGGAGGCTTTACAGTAAGCTATTTATTGCTTTTTCCCAACCTGGTTGACAGCATTTGGGGAATTAATTTTCCTGGCCTTGGTGTGCTTTTTTGAGTATAAATGGAAACATTAAAGAAAAAAAAAGTGACTTATTTACATTTGACAACTTCTTTAAGTAATAAAACAATCTGTAATAGTTGCACTAAAGTTTGGTTCTGGGTAAGCTGTCATGTTTACTTTTCAAAATTTAAATATTTGACTTAAAATTTAAACATCCTGACTTTTACTTTCTGTATCCAGGGTAGTATTTGTGCATATATAAATTCGTGTATAAATTGAAGAAATTATACACTGAATGTGTACAGTGTGCATGTTATTCCCAGAATGTATACATGTAGATTTAGAGTATAAAAGGACTTGCTTCTATGCAAAACAATTTAGCAATACTATATTACATTTATGATTATCTTTTCATTTTTGAATAGTTCCACCAAAGCCCTACTGAAATGCTGTTTCGACCAGCAAAATGCACAAGATAGTCATAGAACTGGTTTTTAGAACCATGAAAAGAAAATTCCAGTAAAAGGGAAGGAAGCTAATACCAACTAATCTGCATCTAACAAAAAATGTAGACATTTTAAGGTACTAAGTTTTGGAGTATATAGATTATGGTGGTTGAAGATGGGTGACATATGAAGAAAAATTGCTCCCCAAACTGCAAATTATTTTTAAAATGTTATCGTTATGGTTTTTATTTCTACTTCTTCCTTTTGGCTTAAGTGCTCTACAGTCATGAGCTCAGTTTTCAAATTTATGAGGTAGATTATACTCAGAACCCCTTGGATACTGATTTAGTAATTTGAAATGAGTAATCATCCATTCATACTGGCTACCTAGCCTCTCAGATTTCTGGGACAAATATTTGATGATTTTTTTTTTCAGTGTTAAACATCTAGGCTATAAAATTCAGGATACAGCATTCATTGCTAATAACTTAAAGGAGAATAAAAGTGCAAAGTTGCCACTGTATTAAACACAGATGTCGAATGTCTGCTGATACTTGAACATTCATTGGCATAGAGGAAAGAATTTCTGTAGTTAAAATATTCTTCTCTCTTATTTTTAAAATGTTGCAGTTAATTCTATATATAGAAACAAGGCAAATTGATGGCCCCCCAAGTTTCAGATGAGTAACCTACATGGTGTTACAGAACAAACTTTGGCATCATTAAAACTTGCACATATTTCACTTAAAATAATATGGCATGTGTATGTGTAGTCCTGTGAATTAAAGAATTTTAAGCTATACTTTATCTTCTCTTAAACACAAATTAAAATATATTTGAAAGAGTAAAACAAAGAAATTTAGATTTTATGCAAAACCTCAAATCTAAAATCAGATTTCCCCATAATCAGTTGAGAATTTTGACTCTTGAAGTTTCATTTTCTTATTGCTATACCTGAAATATCTGTAAATTACACTTAAAATATTAGAATGGCATCCTAATGATTTTTTTCATTGTCTAATTAAAGTGACATCTGTAAATTTTATTTTCTCATAAGCTCTGTTTCCACAGTTATTACTATGCTATTTAGATTTCTTGCTTTGAATTTTTTGGATGGAAGTACAGAATCCCCCCAATGCTGAAATCCATTAAGTATAGTGATTTTGCTGTTCCTGAGGACTTTCTGCTTGACTTTGTCAAGACTGAACTCTTAGCTTTTGTATATAGTTTTAAAAAATTAAAAAATAATAAGATCAGTGAGTTGTTTTAATACTTTCACTTAAGATGCTTGGGCTAAGCTGTCTTTGAATTTAGTCTCTTAGGGAGGCTCATTGATCAGACCATAAATTTAATCATTCTTACTAATATTAATAAATCAAATATTATATATTTAACTTAGTTAAAAGGTAAGAATAATTGGATTTGGATTTTTTGTTTTGCTTTTATTGTCACACTATTTTACATTTAATATTCTCTTTCCAGAATGTATTACGTATCAGAGCCCTAAAATTCATACCAGATTTGTAAAGATACTAACTAATCTAATCACAGGCCAAGTAATAGTGAGAATTTGGGAACACAACTTAGGCAGAGGCTTACTCTAACGTTTTCAAAACCTGGTGACATTGGAGTCTGACGTTCAATTCATAGTAGTGCTAATATGTTATGGTCTTTTTAACAGTCAACACCCTCAAATCTTCATCAGATTATAGAAGTAAATCCAAACATAGAAATATGATCTCTCATGTGCATAGGAGATATACTCTACTGTTTAAGATTTCATCAGTTGTTATTTCAGAAAGCTGTTAAATCTGTCAAACACTTCATTTTGAAAGGAACACATGTTTTTTGCCTTTGTTTAGTACAAACCCATTGGGCTGTCAGTCATCAGAAACATAGAATAAGAAATATATATTACCATGACTGACATTTTGGTTTTGATTTATATTTTTTGCCCTGAGCCAAGATTCATTAAAATTTTTAATTCCTAAGTAAGTTAATGTGTCCTTCCTTAACTGTAAAGAATAATGACAAGAATAAACTAAGAAAACAACCCATGTTTAATCTCTCTCATAATTGTTTCCTATAGACATTAGGTTTATCTCCTATGGCCAGTATTTCAAGAAAGTAGCCAAATCCATAAAATTGTACGAGTCCTAACACTGGTCTTTAAAGCATTCAGAACTTAAAGTCATTTGTTTGGCTCTGTTTTTATGTACTTATCCATTATTTAAATGACATGTAAAAATATTTTCCCTCACTGTTTAACAGCTTGATAGATTTCAGTTCTATAATCACATATCATATTTTAAATGATGGACTTGGGACCACCTGTCCAGCTAAAAGTGGTGGAGATATAAGCACTGGCAAGATTTTTGTGGCATATTTGATTGATTCTTTCTAGTCATTTTACGCTAATTATTCCAAAATTTGTTGAGAAAATATATCAAATTAACTTTTTCCTTCTTGAAAGGAGTGTACTACAGCTTCACCACTCATTAATTTATATAGATTTTTAATTATGGGGGCTGCAGGAAAGATGGAGTTGCTCTATTTTATCATTCTCGTATAATATATTTTAACATTCCTTCAGAGTATGTCTTTCTATCTGACCATCTTTACATTTTAGTATTATGATTACACTGCTTTGTTAATATCCAGTCTCTGGCCTTTTTCCATCTGTTAGCAGTTGATTAAGAAATACTCTAATCCCTTTCAGGGTATTGAGAAACTAATGGATTGCAGAGTATTTGGGTCTTTAAGCTTCAATTGTAAATGGTATGAAGAATTGTCATTCAGCTGATATTTGCATATATCTCTCCCAGTGCTAGTTACTTTGCCTCCTTTTTTGTCCTCCTAATCTCCAGCTTTCATTCTGAGAATATTTATTTTAGCCGGAAATAAGCGTGCCAGTGATAGAAATTTGGGATTCACCTCTAAATGAATGCCATCACAGACAAGGAAGTTCTGGCACATTTTGCATAGATTTGTATGAACACAGTGAACCCTTCATAAGCTCTTAGATTGCAGGAACTCAGTGCTGAAAATTAAGTGGGGTTTTAAGATTTGAAATGTAGAGAGCTTTGTATAATGCTGGTATTGCAGGTGCCTATTAAATATGAAGTAAAGGCTTTGTAATACAACTAGCTAACACGCTTCCCTCCACATTAGAGTGATTTATAGCCTAGGGAATTAGTCTTGCCTATTTTTTTCCAATGCAGAAACATTGGTTATGTGTGAAAATATAAAATACTCAAATGCATGTGTTAGGATGGACAGATTTGCAGTTTGATGGTTCTGGTTATTGAAAATAGACAGTGCAGGCCTGCTTGTACTGACCTGAGGTACTTCTGATGCCATGATCTGGCCTTTGCCTCTCTTGTACATGCAGACTCTTTTTTAAACACTTATCAACTGGAAACCATAGATATCTATCTATAACATTATAGCATTATTATAAGGGAAAGAATTGAGTCCTAAGTGAGTGCCGGTATCCTCATAGGAATTCCTATTGAATCTTTTCTTAAACTATGTTCTAGAATTCATCTTTGCTCCATTTGTAAATAGCATGCATCAGTATCACAGCAGTTCATTCCAAACATACATGGGTTTCAATATGTTTATTTTCATGACACTGTTCAGTAAAATGCCTCACCGTTCTTTAATGCTTAATGTCTTTCATTACCCCTGATAGCTATGAATCTGAAAATAGCCATGCATATTTTTTAATGATTTTACAAATCCTATATTTTTGCCTATGAGAAAAAGTATTTAATTCATGTGGGGTCCACAGGAGGTACAGTGGCTTGCTGAGTATCATGATAGATGATTGATTTTGAAAACAACGCATTTTTTGGTATAAAACAGTAACAACCACAATTCAGTGAATGAGGTTCTTTCTCATTAAACAAAGTTCAATAAGGAGAAGAATGCAAAGACATTTATAAAAGGAAGCTATATAGTTTATAGAAAGAAAATGTCTTCTGCTCTACAATAGAACTCTAGTAGATCTTTTCTTGAGAAAAAAACTACTCGTGCTTTTTGGATTCGAAGGATGCAGCCAATCTGTGCCTCTGTGTGATAGCAGCTGCATGCTGAGGACTTTCAAATACATGGCAACATAGGATTCTGCAGGAACCTTTTTGTAGAAAGTACAAGAGACAAATGCAGACAAAATGGAGTGAGAGCTGAGTTGTGAGTTGATGCCCTCCTGTGTCATACATTCATGTCATTGAACTGATTCTCACTTCAGAAGCCTAGAGTCACAATATTTTTCCCTCTTGGTCAGCTGTGAACACATCTGGATTGGCAACTTTCTTTTTGTTCCATTTCTTGTCATTCAGTGGGTAGACTATATTCATTTATATTATGTAATAAGCATCTGATTTCTTAGTTTCTGGGAAGGTTTTTAAATGGCACATTATTTCTTCACACCTTCCCTTAAAACAATAACAACAAAACAACAAAATATTTTGATTGAGGAACATCTATAAACTATGAACTAAACATCCATAAAAGTACACTTTCTTCCTAGAAATAGCAAATTCCATTTAATCTGACTTAGGTTCCACATGACATATTTTTCCTTTACAATTTTTAAAATTGAGTTTTTCTTTCTGATGCTATCTTCAAAGTTAAGAATAATATTGGGTTTGTGGCAATATAAACTAATAATGTTTCAATGCATTTCCAAGTCA
This sequence comes from Dasypus novemcinctus, assembly GCF_030445035.2. Classification (NCBI taxonomy): domain Eukaryota; kingdom Metazoa; phylum Chordata; class Mammalia; order Cingulata; family Dasypodidae; genus Dasypus; species Dasypus novemcinctus. Next base: position 71,698,026 of record NC_080687.1, read on the forward strand.
TTCAAATTTCCAACATAAAAGAGATGTTAGTATTTTTATGAAAATAAGCTGTCATTTTTTTGTTGCAAAATTGAAATGAGTATCAAAATTGCATTAAGTGCTAGTAAAATCAGGCAAAATCTCTAGGATATTTCAGTTTGACGTGGACTCATTTTCATTCTTGGTCTTGACAACAAGATCTTCTGCCAAACAGTGGCAGCAAAATATGTTGAATTCATTGATTTTTAAACATGGTAATAATTAAGCAAAATCATTTTGACACTTCAACTCTCTGTTTTAGACAATTAAATTCTGCTTTATCTAAGGGTTGTTGACTTCTGGATGATCCTGGGAGCAACACTCCTCAGGGTTTAAACTATTCCTGCAGGACCATCTGTTATTGGCAGGGGCTATGCATCCTCTCCAGCTGATGCATTGTCAACCCTAGTATATATTTAGGGTTGTTCAAAGCATAGTCCTCTTTCCTGGTGTTCTTTCAGTCTCAAATGGCAACCCAGTCAAGCTAAATAACTGGTATATCATAACTTAAAGCAAAATAACTAAGGAAGATATAAGAGAGCTCCTCAAAGTCAGAGATCATGTCTTAACCACTTTTCATTTCCAAGAGTGAACATCAATGCTTAGAAGAATGAACTGTAGCAGGCACGGAGTAAATGTTAAGCTAATTCAAGAGATCAGCTGATACAGAAATTATACCTAATAGAGATATACAGCAGTTTCCAATGCATTTAATCTCTTTTACAACCATGTAAAGAAGATATTATCATTCTTATTCAATATATGTAGAAATTTTGAATGTTTGTTTTCAAGTCACATGGCAAAGCCAGTCTGGAAACCTGGCTTTATCCTGGGATTTCTTCCTTATATTTTCACTTGTAAAATACCATTTTTAAGCCATATTTAAGTCTGAACTTCTGTTTTCATTAGTGGCATCATTTTTGTTGAAGAGGATTGCAACCTGTTTCTTAAAATATATATATATATATATCCAAAGGCAATTCAGTGCACTAAGGTTTTTCTTTATGAGTTATCTCCCAGTAAACTAACACTAGATCATTGGATGACACTAAAATGTGATCGGCATGTGGTACACAAAAGCTCAATGGAATCCCTTGTGGTGATAGAGGCCAAAGTGAATAAAATGCATATAGAGCAGGGATTCTTAAGCTTTTTTGTTCCATGGACCCCTTTGCCAGTCAGTGAAAACCATGGACCCCTTAGAAAGTCCCCATTATACTGTATATTATTTAATAAATATGTCTCACCCACACCAACACATTCTCACAACAGTGTTTTTTTAAATTTCAATTCAAGCTCATGGACCCCTTGTTAAGAATCCCTAATATAAAGAAAGTGCTAATGTCTAGCCTCAGCTGCAATCCATATTTTCCTCTACAACCGTTGGGGCCTGATGATAAAGCCCTTAATTGGGTCTAAGAATTGTTTATAACTGAGGAGTCCCCGTGCTCTCCAAGCTCTCCATTATTTTAGTGATTCGTATCTCTGGAGGTCCAGTACAGACCCATGCTAACCCAACATAGTCCTATAGAAAAGCAAATGCATGCAGTCTTACTTCCTGACTCAGCTTTTCACCTTTTTTTTTTTCCTTCATGATGAAATACAATTAACCCTTTATATCATTACCAGTGCTGTGACTGATGATTTCTGCATGGAGATCAGGGAAAGAAGCAGAGCTTTAGCAAACTACTGATTCTGGTGTACATAAATACACATTTCCATCACTTAGAGGTGTCCATAGTTTCCATTTTCTGCCTCATTTCTTACATAGTATGTCTATTGTAACCTCTTCTTTTCATTCTAGTATACAGTGGGAAGTAAAGGGGTGGGCAAGGAAATGCCAAATAGAAAGGATTAAATTCCTTCTCTTTGAAATGTCCTCATCCAAATTTTTAAAAAAATCTTTCCATAGTTAGATTATTGAGTGGTAACCTCTAAACATAATGGTCAATAGATATATTTTCATTCCTGCTTGATAGAGAGAAATATTTGGACAAGAAAAAGGCATCACATTAAACTGTCTTTAAAAGATTGAGCTGTGCAGACAACACCCTAGAATCAAATTCTAAAAATAGAATCAAAATAATTTAATTGAGAGTGACTAAGGCAGTGTCTAGCAACTGTATTAATTTTAGAGAGATAAATTTGCTGTCTAATAGAACTCATAAAATAGTTTCACATTCTCAAGATTCGAATGGACCTTTGAGAGTATTTGGCCTATTTAATTCTTTTTCCAGCTGAGAAGACTTAGACAACAAGAAGTAGTTCCCTATTTGAAGTAAAAAATTGACTTGATCTCCTTAAAAGCCGTGTGACTTTGGTTTTACCATTTAAATATATTGGTCCTTGGTTTCTTTGACTGTGTAATTGATATAACCATGCTTAATCCATAAACAAGCAGTCCTTGTATCTGGCCCATGGAAGGCAGGCACTCAAAAAAGAATTACCTGTGTTCCACTTCTCTCGTCCAAGGATATACCACTTGATACTGACAGAAGCATCCTGCTTCATTTAATGTATGCTTTCTTAGTTTGCTTTTAGTGGTTTCCATGAATCTAAGTTTTATTGTGTCTTTTTAATAAGTAATCATTCCTGCTTGTCTGCTTTTGTTTTAAATCACTTTTTTGCATGGTTATTTCGGAGTTCTGAAAAATTGACGTTTGTAATAGCATAGAATAACACAGATATGCTGCTATATTTCATTTTGATCTCTATTATTTCATCGTATAATTGCGTCATGTTTCATTTTGAGTATTTTACCACTTACATTTGCATGCCATGTTTTAAAATTAGCATTTGTTATTATTTGTTATTAATTTACTCCCCCCCCTCCCCATTACTCAAAGTAACTCCACCCTTCTGGAGATTTTTCACCTTAATATCAATCCTATTATGAAACAACAAATAAGAGAATGAATCTGTTTCATAGTCAGTACTTAACACAGTTGGAACCATTTGAAACCTGCTGGTTCTTGTTTCCACTTATTCCATAGACTGGAAAGCATATTGTTGAAGTAATAACATCCATGGTGCAATCAAACTAGTTAAAATGCTTTGGAGTATATATTGATCATATTTCTGAGAGTCATTGCATTGCTACCAGAACCAAAATAACTCAGTTTTTACTATTTTACTAGTATTTCTTATAAAAGTGCCTGGACAAAACTTTTTAGGAATAATATTTCCATAACTTGTTGAGCTGTCTTTTTCTGTTATTTTATATTTTTGCATTTGAAATAAGGTTATAAAAAAGAAAATATATGCTAATTTACAAATAAGATTGTAATACCTTAATGTACAAGGTGTACAAGTAATATGTGGGTGACATAATAACATAAATGAGACCTAACAAATAGAAATGTAGCACAATATGGTAGTAAAAGAAATAGTTTTTCTTATTATCATGGAGCAAAAATCATTGCCTTATGCTAACAACCTAAAGGTACTGATTCAAATTTGCAGCAGAATGTAGTGGGGATTTTATTCTTATTCAATCAACCTTACGAACTAAATAAAAAGTGGATACAGTCTACTTCCAAATGGCCTCATTGTCACTTAGATGGTACTTCTTATTTTTTTTTTTTAATTTTTTTATTTTTTATTGACTTTGTAATAATATTACATTAAAAATATATATGTGAAGTCCCATTCAACCCCACCCCCCCACCCCCCCTCTCCCCCCCCCCAACAACACTCGTTCCCATCATCATGACATATCCATTGGATTTGGTAAGTACATCTTTGGGCACCTCTGCACCTCATATACATTGGTTCACATCATGGCCCATACTCTCCTCTATTCCATCAAGTAGGCCCTGTGAGGATTTACAATGTCCGGTGATTACCTCTGAAGCAAGATGGTACTTCTTATTGACTTTAACCATCCTCTCAGTGCAATTAGATTGTTTTGGATTGGCCTTTTGGCTTGGTGCCATTAGGAAGAAAAGTCTTGAAAAAAATGACAGCAAAAAACTTATAGTTGTGCTTAGGAAATTTTAATCAAACAGATAAAGCAGGACAGTGTGGCATGATTTCCTTTAGTCTATTGCTTGCTTTATGCTAAAATGTGTTCTCCATGTAACAGCACTGTGATACTGAGCAAGGCAGGCACATAGTATGAGTATGATGTTGGGTATTAGAAGTCATGGAGTTTTTATAAGAAGTAAAGCCTGACATGTAATAGATGTCCCATAAGTGCGAGTCTCCTTCTTAGTCAAACTTTGGGATATCAGTGAAAATGAAGGTGGAAAAAGATTCAAGCCTTAGGATTTGTAGTCAGTGTTTTCTTTCAAATATTTAGCATTCTCATGGAATCAAATACGTATTCTTACATACTTTATAGATAAATGTAAATGAAAATGGACATCATTTTAGGTTGTCCATATCAGTATCTTCAATAAGTATTTTAATGGAGGGCTAATTATTCTTCCAAGGAAATCTATGTAAATTCCAATTCAGATAATGGCCATATCCATACTCTATGAAGGGAACTATATTTTCTGAGCTGCACTCCTCATACCTTTCCTTGTGTGAGCAGAGTTCCCTTCATGCTTTCATTTAGTAATGGGATGGACTTCTTCCTGCCTGCTGATCACTTACCTCATTTTAATGTAAGCCTGACAACTATCTATCTGAACACTAGCATAGTGAACTATATTATATATATTTTAATGAATAATAACTAAAACTTAATCAAGATTTAAATCCTATAGTTTTAAATGTTCATTCTTTTTTACCCACTGGTAAACAACCATGAAATGTTTCTGCTGCCAAAGACCTGTGGGATGTTTAATTATTATATGCATGAATTAGATTTGTTTTCATTTTGCATACAGTCTGTTATTCAACAGACATTTATTAAGTAACTGCTGTGAGCCAGGAACAGTGTTAGAAAATGGGACTGTTTAAAAAAAAAGAATGACATTGTCTTTGCTTTAAAAATTACAGTGGACTTTAATCACAATATATTTTTCTTGGAATTCCCTTATTTTAGAAAAATAGTAATAGTCTCTTGGTTTTAAATTGATGTCATAAATTCCCGGATATATATAAAAAAGTCTTCCTTTTGAACTAGTGTTGGAGGCTTGATCTTTGAGCGGGGTAATAAAATTCTGTGATCGATTACTCTAATTATAAGAATGCCGGGTTTTAAATTTATCCTGTGGTTAATTTAGAGGGAAATGCACTTTTTTATTCTTAAAATCACACTCCTTTTACAGGCAAAGGTGTTAATAAAATATAGTTGCAAGTAAAACTTCATTTTATAGCTATGAGATTAGTATGTTTTCTATATTAAAAATCACTTTAAAACATGGCATACATTGGTAATATTGAGTTATAACACAAGTTATAAAGGACAGTTTTCTTTAAAAATTGAGTTCCACTTGTGTAAGGACCCATCTTGAAAGAGGTATTTTGAGGCATGATATTCTGCAAAAAAAAAAAAAAATCTTTCAGTTTTCAAAAGACATAAGCTTAACATAGGCATGGAACATAGACATTAAACCCTGGCTGGAACAAATGTTTGGTTTAATTGGCTTTTACCTCCAGATGGTTGTGATTTTGGCAAGTCCATTTTCTTATGAATATTTATCACAATATTTTAAGGAATTGATGAAGTGACACAGAAGTTTAGAATAGAGACCTTTATTGCACATAATTTTCACTTATATTGAGAAACATTCATAAACTTAAATTTGTTTTCTTCAGTCATTGAAGAAACTGTCATAATTGGGTTTTATATTTCAGGCAAGACAGACTTTGTTATTTTTATCTACTTACCCATCTCCAAAATGTTAACTTACATATGGCTGAATGTTTATATGAGCAGGTCATTCCAAAACTTCAACATCACATTCAAGTGAAAAAATTTTTTTGGAAAAATTATGCATATAATGCTTCACCTGTACATTCTTGTGCAAATATATTTTAAAAGTAAAAATCTTTTCTGTCAGAAAATGTACTACTTTAATTGCAATTAGGATTCTTTGATAAACCGTCAAGCTGGAGCCTAACACTAGAAGTATCTTTCCAACTGTTCTGTGGATGTTTGGGCAACTACCACCAAGTAATTAACTTGAACTACAAAATTAAAACCTGCTAAAATATGCAGACTTAAGGAATAAAATGAGTAATAGCACTTGTCAGTTAAATATATTGATTAAAATATAAATATCACTTTTGGGAAATCACAAGTTACTTTATTGGTCATATCATGGGTTGATATGACCAATAAACTATATGCAATTCACTTTTTAATAATATGAAAACATGGACAGTTTGATAAACTAATTTCAAACCAAGCAACAGGATAGGTTAAGGTTAGCAAGAAGTCACATTTAAATAAAGGTTGGTATAGAAATTGCATGAGTGTTATCCTAGTCTGTATTAATCAATTTCTACATGAAATTAGAGATGTCGCAATCTTACCATTACTCACAGTGGCAGTTAAACTAATGCTTTTATATAGTTTTAACTCCATGCTTTTTATGAATTTTATAAGTGACTATGCATTGCTTTACCAAAGAAAACAAATGAGTAGTGGTTATTAAAATAACTACATAGATTTTTCCATTTCCAAAATTTTGATACATATTTAATTTCTATTTTTGGCTACAATAATGACCTTTTCAATACCATTGATACTTTGCTAAAATTTCACTTAGTATCTTTAGAATCCTTTGTTCTTCTCTGAAATTTAGATGATGGGAGTCATCTACTTTTTCATTTCTTTTATTAAAATTTCAGCTACAGCTTTTGCTAATTACTTGGGGAAAGATCAATCCTTGGCAGGTTTCCTCTTGCCACCCAACATCTGTCTGGCCTATTCCTTCCTATCATCAGTTGATGTATGTTCAAACAGTGAAAATCAATGTTAATATTGGCTCAAGAAAAACAATTACAAAATAAATCACATGCTTCAGTCTCTCCCTACAATGAACAATTTGCAATATTCCCATTTTTTTGTATGATCTACATTATCACTCTCCTGCCTTTGTGTTGATAACAGAGCATGCTTTTATCTTTGAGGGCTCTGCCTGATTAATTTTCTCCTTTTGAACTAGAAAATTAACTTTTTCCTCCTACATCAGAAATCATAAAACAGGAGTAAAGTAAAATCTCAAGCAGATTAATGATGTTCATAGTTTGATTGGAACACTATCAACCTAAAATAGACACATAGCTACTGTCTTTTTTAACATTAGTATTACTCTAATTAGGTTTTGTCATTTTTAACATTAGTATTACTCTAATTAGGTTTATTTGATTCCATTTTTTTCCCCAGTAAATGCATTAAGATGAGTTTAATATTTCAACTTTTGTGAATAGTGGAGAATTATACAAAGTTTTGTGGTGCTGTGTAAACATAATGAAGAAAAGTCAAACAGTTGTAATTTTTACTGATGGTACCATTTATTATCAGCAAGAGTCTTACAAAGGCTAATTAAATCAAATATTACTCATTGATTTACAGGCATCCTATTCATTCAAAGACAAAATAGATTTAAGCTGAAGAAATAATCTGAAAAATCAGTACTGTCAATCTATTGCTGAGGGAAAAACGAGTTTGGGATTAAAATGACTGAATCACAAATTTGATAATCATTTGCACTTTTTTAAATTTATTTGGATGCTATAAATAGATCAACTTATCAAGTAGAAAAAAAAAATTAGCTTAAATAGCCCTTAAATATACCCCAAATTGTCAAATTACAAGTTGTATTTGTAGTAGAGAGCTAAATTAAAACTGGGCTTTGCAATAACAGAACTGCCCACATTCTTTCCAGAACTCTGCAGGTACAGGAACCCATAGAATGGTCTGATACCTGGATAGCTGTCTAGGAATGCTTACCCCATTCATTTTTTAATTCTTCAGTTTGCTTGCATTTATCACTACTTACTGCACTCTGCTCTTTCATCTTTTAAATACTTTAGGAAAATCCAATTCTATTAGTGGTTTTGGTGGAACTATTGTAAAAGGAATATTCTATATTATATGTGGCTGGGTTTTAGGATCAACTTTCCAAGTTTGGGAAGGTGACATAGATGGAGGGTGGTATAGTTCTGGAAATGCCACATTTTTGGCCACAAGACTTTTTGTTCTTATTAAGAAGTCTCTTAATGCAATGTTCATATCCTGAATGTGCAGCAACAAATATTCTTCCCTAAAATGTTGTAAACACTTCCAAAGTGAAGAGAGGTTAAAATACAGATGTGGTAAACAGCTCACACAAAAAATGTAAAATCAGATGCAATTGTTTTTATTGTGTTGTGTTCCTCCAAGTGTGCCAGTGATCTATCTCAAATAAGTGGTGTGGAAGTGGGGTATTTTGAACAATGGCTTAGTTTCAGGTCTCTAGTCCTGGGAATTCATTTAGTTATGCTCTTGCAATGCACTGTATTGACTTTCACTATAAAAATACTGTACTCTTCAGTGTTTTTAAGGGAAAGGCGTGAGTGTTTGCTTAATAGAGGGACTAATGTTATAGCCTAACTGAATGACCTGGAGAGGTAGGAGAGATATTTCAAACCCACAAAATCTTAAGTTTCCTTTAAAGTAGCATTTAAATAAAACTACTTTAGCAATCACATGAATTTTTTTGTCTGACATGGCCAATTTCAACATAAAAATCAGAGATTTGGCAATCTCAACATCACAAACAGTGGTAGTTAGCGGGGTCCTATTACAAATACATATTTTGTATCCATCTCCCTTTGCTTATTTCTAAGTATATTCTTCCGACCACTCCTATCAGAGGTCTAGGTTCTGATATAGCCTTCAGTAGTAAAAGCTCTTGCATGCTATCTTTGTGATACCAAACACCTGCAGCACCAAATGTACCTAAAATTTTTTAAGCCAATTATTTTTAATTTCTGGTGACTAAGGGTAGTAAAAGAAATACAGTAGAAGCTCCTTTGTAGTGACAAATGATTTAATCAGCTTCCTGTGTCAACCTATTTATTTTACTAATTAATGCTTGTATCTTTTTTTTCAGTCAGACTTCCCATTAGGGAAGATATTCAGATATTCCCAAATAAAGAAAAATAACTTAAAATATAAACACTAAATTACACAAGTATATTAGTGGAGGGATAATCAATGGCTCCATTGACGTTATGTATTCTGTAAATATTCATATTCTGTCCCCAAATAAAGTATTTTTTAAATCCATGGGATTTGGAGACTTTTAAAAATAAAAATTTAAAACTATTTAATGTTACTAATGATGGTGACAGCAAATTATAAAAAATCTAAAAATAATATTAAAAACTAAGTTAGTGTAAAATGGATATCCAAGGATTTTGAATCAGAGGCACTTTAGCTATTTTGGGCAGTAATAGACAGAATGAAATGTAAACAATGTCTGGCAAGGTGAGAAACTGGACAGGCCAAGACTTAAAATTATTTCAGTCCATGAAGTATTGTCAAAGTGAGCAATTCCGGGGACAATGTAGCAAATCTCAGCTATTTGATTAATTAAACCAGTTCTCTGTTGTAAAAGTACAAAGAAATGATATATGCTGGCATCTGATGTGGAATTGGAAGTTTGTAGATTAATAAACTTGTACAGACAGTGCTTTCCAGTATTTTGCATGGAAAAGAAATTCACTAGGAATTTGGACAAAAGCAATATTAGATAATCGTATTAGAATAAGAATAACCTATAGAGAGGAAAAACAAACATTAAAAATAAAAGCATTAACTCTTAAGAGTATGATCTTGAGTTTGAAACTAATTGTTGAGTACATTGTGATTAGTAATTATTATTAAAAATAATAACATGCATCTATATGAAAATTACTAGCCATAATAAATCAGAGTAATGTCAGCTAAACACCAAACCGTTTTCACAGAAGTGACAGATATGTTGCCTCTGTAAAGAGAAAATCACAATATTCAGTTTGGTACCATTGTCTCTTCTCTTTATTTCTAGAAACCAGTTTGCAATGGTTAGAAGCTGGATTTCCAATACCATCTTCTACTTACAGAGATAATGATAATGGCCAACATTTATTGACTGTTCACTATGTGCCTGTCATTCTCCTTAGCCTCTTATATATGTTAATGCACTGTATGTGAAAAATAGCCCTGGCTTGCTTAAGTCACATTTCTATTAAGGGAACAATTCAGGACTCCATCCCAAGGCTTTGCTAAGCAACACTGCCTCTACGATTGAACTTTTGTTTTTTTAAATCGTAGCACATTGTCAAGAGTAAATTGTGCCAATAGTAAATTCTCTGTGTAAAGGTAAAAAACGATAGCTGAAGTCTAATTTAACATGTTTTGTTGTTGTTGACAAATTTTGTCACCGAGCACATAGTGTGATGATACATCCATACCTGAGGCAAATGTAGTTCTTTACAGTTTGCAATGAATATTCACAGACAACCCATAGTAAGGGTAGTAATTAGCATTTCAATCTTTTAGGCAGTAGGATGCTGGATACTTTTCACAAACTGCATTTTTGCAATGAATTTAAAGGTTTTTGCCCATCTCAAAATAGATCAGAGTTTTGTGAATATACATATGTTAATATTTCTCCTCATATAAGAAGGGATCTAGAAAATAAAGGGTATCCAATTTTAAAGATAACAAATGGATCTCACTTCTCCACTAGACTAGAATGGTACTTTTCTTTCTTTTTTTTTTAATCTTCATTTTAGCCCCTGTTCCTGAATGGGTCAGACGTACCAACCACCATCTACCTCTGCAAAAATTTGCCAGCTAAGATCAGCATGGGCCTTCCCCCACCCTATCTGTAATGCCCTGGGAGAACACAACTTCATTCTTTTTAGAAATCTGTATATAATAAGTTATTTTATTATTGTTTATACAAGTTTAGCCTTTTTCATACAGTAGGTTTTTTCTGTTTTATCACCCCGAACCACAAAAATGATCCAGTCATTTTACACAGTCCTCAAAATATACCATATTTTATTATTGGCTTCTAAATTACTTTCTTGCTTAAATCTTCAGCAGTTTTTGGTACAATTGTCAACCACATGTTGGACTTTCAAGATCCTTAAAACTGAGAACTGGAGAGAACCATTTCAGCTATATAGTCAGTAAAATTTTTTCTTCATGGACTATTATGATGGATATATTTCAATAAGACTTTTAGATGTGAAGTGTACAGCTTTAATTTGAGGTAGATTTTAAGGATAAAATGAAATAGCTGAATGTTATTGATGCACAGTTTTTCCTATTCTTTGTGGAAATTAATTCTTGGGATAACATACTAACATTGTCCATTGTGTGTAGTGCTTGTGGATCAAAGAATTACTTTCATGACTGTAGGTCTTAGAACATAAATTCTGTCACATACCTAGAGAATAGAAAAAAATTGTTCTTTCCAAAAAGAGTTTCTTGATATAAGAAAACAGGTCAACTTATAATTCTAAAAGCATATTTTTTTGTTGCTTGCATTCTTTACATATTGATTGTGAGAATTTTTTAAAAATATATTTTTATTTGTTTAAAAAAGATACTCAGATTACATAAAATGTTATATAAAAAAAATATAGGAGATTTCCATATGCTCCACTCCCCCATCTCTCACTTTTCCCATATTAACAACTTCATTAGTGTACTACATTCATTGCAATTGATGAACACATTTTGGAGCATTGCCACACAGCATGGATTATAGGTTATATTTTAGTTTACATTCTCTCCCAATTGTGAGGATTTTTTCGAACTTGGTTGGAGAGCCATTGTAGGGTGGCAACTTTTTCTCTATGACTCTTACTCATAAGGTTTAATAAGCAGAAAGATTCAAATTATTCTAATTAAAGAGTAGTATTGAACATGTTGACTGAATATAGATTTTATGGTATTAATTAGACAACAAGACTATTGGTAAGAGCACACTTTTAGATTAACCATAGATTTGCAAAAGCTAAGCTCACCTGTTAATTTGTCAATGAACTAGAGCAGCAGGATTTCCTTTGTTTAAATTAGGAATATATTATATTGTAAAAGCATAATTTTTAACATACAGGCATGTTTACCTTGAACCCAGTGTGGTTTGGATATTAGGGAAGAATTTTTTTAATCTGCTCTTCTGTTTAAAGAAGTAATTTTTTAAAAAAGAATGATACTATTTTTGATGGCACTCACATTTCATTAGACCAAACATAAAAGCAAACACTTTTAGAAATCTTTTTTTTTCACAGATTCAGGTAAAAACTGTCAAACTGTTTTGGTTTCACAATAGTTAGTCTTGTGGTAGAGATCCCAGTTGGGGTTTGGAAACCAAAATTCTGGCATCAGACTTGAAAACAGTGACATAACATGATGTGGTGACTTAGCTTTTTATATTACCTAAAATAAAGTCAGAGTTTTCCTTTATCTGGGGATTAAACAGACAAGGCTTTGTGGAAAACTAAATTAATTTTGCATAGACATTCCGGATGTTGGTGATAATTTGTAGTGACATTATGCCTATTTGTTGTGATTGTGACAAGTGGGCTTGATCAAAATGTACATTACAGAGGTCAAACTGAATGTAGCATTTGAAACATCTGCCTTGAGGAGAGCAGAGGTTTTCCAACATGTACTTTGTTTTCCACCTCCACAATTTTGAATTAATATACATTAATTCTAGGCAGTTGAGGATGACATGAGATTAATGAAACGGGGAAAAATTATAGAAAGTTCTATAGTGATTTCTTTGTCATGATTTGGTAAAAGAGACAAATATGCACCAGCTCCTAACCTTTGCACATTCTATGAAATGAGAAGTGAAAGAGAACTATGTGATTAAAGCTTACACAATATTTTTACTCATCAAATACTTAAATCATTTTTCACCAGTATCACAAACTGTTGAACTGAATGGCCATTATTATGTGTAGGGTATGATTTTGTCCATTTAATTACAACTGCTTTTACCTCTTAGACATATTTTCATGAATATGCTTTAGTCCACGGCTACTATAAGAAAATTATATTAGGTGCAATAAATAGACACAACAAATCTAATATACAAATACATTTTGCTTTATGAAATGTTTCTGAGGAGAAATTATTTTTCCATACCTTATCAAAAGTCTTAATAAAATATTTTAATTCCAGTATATTAAAATCTCCCCAACTACAGTTTTATTTTTTCTGCTACAAACCCCATAAATTCATATTTGAAGCTGTGGAAATATTTTCTGCTACTAAAGCTGTGTATTTTTTTTCAAATTATCTGAGAATATTTAAATGTCTTTATTGCAAATTGATTGTTGCTGCAGCAGTGCTTCAATAAAATTACTGTTCTAGGAGTTACTTTGGGAAGCTTTTGCACATATTTTTACATAGATTCAGAGGGGAATGTTAAGTTTTAGACTTTTGGCATTGTGATTTCTTGTTATTTCTATTCAGTGACTGATGTAGACTTTTTAAAAACTTAATAGCATGCATTCTTGCATTTTTTATTTTCAGCTACAAAATGTATTTGAATGCTTTGCACAGATTAACAAAATTGTACTATAGCAACACTGAAATGACATATTCAATGTCACTTTATAGATCCAAATCGATTAAGCAGTAGTTTTCTAATAATTCACAGTATTTTTAAAAGCTTACTTTTTTTTATTACCTCTTAGAATAGTAATATTAAAGCCAAAAGCATTGGGAATATTCCAAATTTAAGGTGTTTATTTGAAAAAGGGAAATTACAAACTAATCTTACTATATTTGAAGTGATTATAGATGAATCTTGTGATATAACATAATGCATTTAAAACATAATTATAAAGTCTGTTAAACGTAATGAGGGAGGTCATGATGCAGAAAAAATGAAATAATTGTCTTCTAACTTTCAGTAAATTTGTTGTGTGTTTTAGGTATATTTGTAGCATATGCAATCTTAAAACCCATTTAACTTCAAAAAAATTAAGAAAGAATAAGTTAAAAGAATATTTGTGGTACTTTTACTATGGTTTTGAACATTATGAAACAGTGGTCAGGAGACTGGAAATGTTTTAATTTAATTTAATGTGAATGTATACATTATAGTTAAACGAATCATTGCTTTGCCACTGCCAAAGTCTTAAAGCACAGAGTGTTGAGAAGACTTTACAGTTTGCCTAATTAACTCTTGTTCATTTTACTTGGCAAAAAATAAGATTACTCTTCAGCAGTCACATGTTACTTGAATTTTATTTAATCTTTTTATTACTCTAAAAACCTACCAACACACACAAATACACACAGGATCCTAATGTAAATATGGAAAGAAGGAATACCCTTCCCCTGTTCCCTATACATGAGTATATTTCTCCCTAATAGCTCTGATGTGATAGTGAAGGTACCATGGTTAGTAAGGCAACACTCACGTTTACCAGGTATGTGGCCGGCACTAAAATTCCACATTAGTACATGACCTCTACATGGCCTCCTTAATATCAGCTTACTTCCTGCAGAAAATGTGTATGCTTTGCTTTCTGAACAATAAAAAGCAGCTTGGTAAGGTATAGAGATTGACTGGGTGCTTGACATGTGGTGCTGTTCCATTAAAACTGCAGGAAGTTTGTATTGGGGAAGATTTAGAAGAATTTAACTTGTCTTGCTTGTTTTTATGGATGTTTTTTGATAGGTTTATATCCTACTATTCTAAAAATATAATAAAAATGAAACTTCAGATCCCATACACTAGATTTTCTAATATTGGTTTTTTTGGTCTAGATGTTTTTTTTAAAAGGTGGTCCTAGTCACCCTGTAACCATGTTTTGATATTACCCAGCAGGTTCTATAGAAGTAGCCAGATAGCCACATTGTTCACTATTTCAAGGCAAAGTGCATCTTTTTCAATCATTATTGCCTAAATAATTTTTTAAGGAATAATCATTGAATCATGTTTCTCTCCACTTCACCAGTTAAAGATAAATTGATGTTTGCTTTTTCTCCTTTCTTTCCTAGATTCCTTTTAATGAATTACATAAAAATTAAAGCATTTGCTTTCAATTTTTTAAAAAATGAACCCTTGGTAATTTATATTTAGTTTTACTTCTCCCAAGTAGCCACATTTTTAGATACTCAAAATAAATTGTCATGTGTAATTAATTAT
The DNA here is from genome assembly GCF_030445035.2 of Dasypus novemcinctus. NCBI lineage: Eukaryota > Metazoa > Chordata > Mammalia > Cingulata > Dasypodidae > Dasypus > Dasypus novemcinctus. The sequence continues at coordinate 71,713,103 of NC_080687.1, forward strand.
GTGCTAAAAATGAAATGTGGTTGAAAGAATTCCCTGTGCTATACCATATGAATAATTATGAATGTAAAACTTTTAATGTCACATTTTTCTATAATACTATTATTCTGTAATTAGCATTCACAATACAGCATATTCTATTGCTAATATATGAAATGAGTTCTTGAGGTTCATAGTAAGGTTCTCCATAAATCATTACTATTAAAGAATTACAAGAAAGTTTCCGCTGATTAAAACAGGATAACTTAAGGGATTAGTTAAAGTAGTATTTTGCAGAGTAAGTATTATTTAAGAAACTCAGTGCAACGTCTTTTTATTATGATTTAAAATTTTTCTAAACACACAAGAAAATTGGCTACAGAATAGGTGATATACTGTAGAAATTTTAAAATAGTCAAAATAACATTGCAATGTATTACATGGATAATTTATCAATGAAATCATTACTGTTAATGGTTGGTAGAATTCTTCCTTCCCTGTGCTAGTGATTTTATTTGAATGGGAATTTAGTAACATGTAGGGATGCATCTTAATATCTGTAGTTGCCAAACAGTGTTAAACACACAGTTAAAATATGTCCTCATTAAAATGGACCTTTGTATACACTAATTTGAGTTGAAGGATGAATATATAAAGTATTTTAAAAGTTGTATATCGAAATGTATAACGTTCCATTTCTAGTTATATTTTGTAAAACATTTTTTCTGTAATCAGTGTGATTATCACATGTCATATCAAGTATTCTATTTATTTAAACAAATATATGCCTAATGTATTTGCAAGCTTATTGCACTCATATAATTGTATATATTGTGGCTTAAAAAGTCTGTACTTATCCTTGCTTTAAAAAAAGTAGTATGTGCATTTCTTTCCAACTTATTTTAATTATATTAAGGATAACATCCTTTACTAAATGTACCTAAAATTCACAATAAAGTTTCAGAAATTGTTTTGTACAATGTTGAGACTTTGTGTTGAATTTGTTTGTGAAATTTTTTTGAAGTGATGCTCTGGTCTTCTAATCAGGATTCTCTGAACTAAAGCTTATTGATAAAATGATGAGTTTAAAACATGTGGCATGGTAAATAATCAGCCCCTGTTTAATTGGGAGGTTGTTCTAAGTGATGAATTGCTCACACCTGTGAAACCTTGGCTAAAGGACAGCAAATGGGTTTTCCCCCCAAATCCCTAGTTCCTCATTATGTCCACATTTCAGCACTGGCATGTCAAGCAATTTGCCCTTTAACTGAGTGTTCTTGACTGCAGGAAAGCAGCTTTATGGAGATAATGTGAAGAAAATATATGCAGGTCTGTTAATCAAATCCTTTTATGCTCTATTCACAGAAACTAAGTAGGTACTTAAAGAGTAAAAGTTTGACATCCATTACTTTTTTACATGCGATTGAAAAAGATAAGATTAGACTCTCAAGTATTGTAAATAGAAATATGCATATGTGGTTCAGGTTAGTTCACTGAGGGATACGCTTACATATTTTGGAAAGGAAATTCAGTTTTCTGGAGTGAGGACAAGCCTTGTACCATGGTGAATTCAACACAGTATTTAATGTCACCCTATAAAACCTATTGGGATACAACCATGTGGCTATTTCCACAGAGAAACACATGTTCTTCTGTATTTTAACCCTCTAGGGATATATATGAGCTTGCTATGTGTTTGGTGTTTTTATTCCCTATGATAAGAAGCAGGGAATTGAATTAAACTTATATAATAAATAACAATCCAAGTTTCAGATTGATTATTTTATGTATATGTTAATTAAAAGCATACAAATCCTTGATGCCTTTAAAAAAAAAACAGCACTTTTCTTGAGTAAAGGGTGTCATTTTGCAATGATATTCATTTGAAATAGCAGAGATGAAAAATTACAAACCATAAATGTAAAAGGTGTGTTACAAAATTACCATTGGCTTTAAAGTTCTTTTAATTTTAGCTTACAGATATTTAGCCCATTCTTCTCCATTTGGTGTTTTCCTTTTCCATAAAATTAGTAAGTTAAGCAGGTCAATTCGACAAATCTAGTTGAATGAAAATATTTTTAGCTTGCCTTAAAATTCTTATGCTACAAACACTTTTCATTTGTCACATAATGAAAACTAATTTATATATTGAAGTAATCAAATGTGAGGACCAGCAAGAGTTGGGCAAGTGACTTGTTGATATTTTAAACATTAAATAGATAAGGGTAAGAGGTTGCTTTTTTTATAGGTGGGAGATGATTCCAAATATATATTTCCCCCTTTGATTAGTTCTTTGAAATTGTTTCCTATTTCAATGGTATAGTTTTATCCATTCTATTTCTTCTTTAACATTTTTCTTGAGATATAATTATTTGTAAAGATGTTGCCCATTTTTATTCATAATCAGTCATATTTTGTCACAACATTAAAACGTAGTAACACAAGATATTAACCAAATCATTTTAACACTTAATTTCATTTCAGAGGTATAGTCTGATATTAACTGGAGGGATAAGTAAGTCTTATTAGTCACACTTTTGAAGAATCATGTGATTTCTAACTGAGAAAAATCAGGGGAAAAAGAAGAATGAATTGGATTTTATGCTACCTGACAGTATGTTCTGATAAACAATATTCACTGATTTAGTCTATACACTTTTGTTGTTGTTAAAAGTTTTTCTTAAATAATAATAAACTTTATTTTAAGAGAAGTTTAAGATTTACAGAAAAATTACACCAAAAATATTGGGCGTTCTCATTATAACACCCCTCCCCCCACACACACACAAATATAGTTTCCCCAATTATTAACATATTACATTAGTGTGGTAATTTTTTACAACTGATGCACCAATATCGAAGCATTGCTACTAACCAAAGTCAAGTCTATAGTTTACATTATATTCTTAATTATTTGACCACTAGAAGCAAAGTACATAACCTTAGAAATGTATATGGGGTATTTTCATATTCATATATTCATATTTTATATATAATATATAGTATAATGTATAATTATATTACATATATGTTTATGGGTACAGAAGGATATATTTATGTACAAACATTTAGATAGACTAAGAAACATTGAAACCTTAATTCTTCTCTACCTAAACACACTGAATTTTTATGTTGTTCATTATATATGGTCAATTATATATTATACAATCCTTTATATAATCAGATTGTAAAACATATTTTTAGACCAATACTTCTGGTATTATTTTAATAATATATTAATTATCATTAATTATTAATATTTTCATCCACCTAAGAATTACAGGCTGAGGTCATTATTTTTAACTATAACTGCCTTTGACATTTAAATATATTTCTTTTAGTAGAGTATGGCGTCCACTTAGTTTTTGAAAATTTACAAGTAGTAATCTGTTCATCTGAATATATAAATTCCAAATTTTCAAATTAGTTTAAAGAAATACTTGTTTTAAATTTTAGTTACATTAAATTACTGTGACTGTCAGGAAAATAAAGGGTTATCTTTAATAACTATTGATCACCTATATCATGGTGTTTGTTTTTGCCAAATGGATCTTAATCATCTTTAAGATAATTCGATGTGTTTCACAGGTTTTACTACAACCTTCTGAGTAGAAGATTTGTAAGGTCACAGCTATTTTTTTTTGGTGGGGGCATGGAACAGGAAGTCGTGTTTACCAATTGGAATTTTAAAAATGCTGCAAATTCAAAAGAAACTGGTAGGTCGTAGGTACTCTTTAAATAATTGGTGGGTAAATGAATTATGGCAGAATTCTGATGAGTTTTTTTTTTAAATGTGTACAAGCTAGAATAAATTATACTTTTTTTCCAATGAAATTTCACATAATCTTGTCAAATGGTAAGGTGGATGCTAGGATAAATTTTATTATTTTATTTCACTTATTTTTCCTCTTGACATAGATAGAACAGAATGCCTTTGCAATATAATAGGGACAATAGCAGCCAATATTTAGTCTTTGTTGTATTTTGCTATAGACCACATACTTGTTATTTGAAATAAGTACATTTTCTTATAGTTCAGAAAAATCATACAACTATTTATCTTTGCCTTTTAGTATGAATATATGTTTAATAAAATGTTATTTTTCACATATTGAAAATGCAATTTTTGGCAGACTTTTTTATTGTTTTGATTACTGTTTATTACTTTCTTTGGATTACTAGTTCATATCTTATATAATATAAAAGAGAAAGGGTGTTAGAACTAAGTCATTTAGAAATCATTACTATTAATGGATACTTTAAAAGACTGCTCTTCAATATATATATTAAATGCATATATATAGACTATTGTACCTTTTGGCAATACTTATTTTAATCATTTTGGAAATTTGCAATAGCCATTTCTAAATAAATGGTTATTAATGTCGTTACTAAATAAATGGTTACTAATTCACAAATATATTTGCTCCTTTAAATATTTTATTTTTTTAATTTTATTTTATTTTTAGAGAGAGCAGGGAGAGGGAGGGAGGGAAAGGAAAAGAGAGGGAGAGAAAGTTAAATATTTTATTTTAAAACCTGTGGTTCTTAAACTTTTTACATTCTGGACTCTTTTGAGTATCATTTAAAAGCTATAGGCCCCCTCTCCAGAAAAAAATATATATATTTATGTATTTACCCATATATTTTTAAAATTGCAAGTCATTCAAGATTTCCACACTCCCCATTTTTTTTTATAACATCTTCCAGTGGCCAGTGACCCTGGCTATAACAATATGTATTTATATATATAAATCTATAGCACTCTCAATTGAATTCCTACTAAATATTCTTAGAAAACATCTTGGAGTATTTCAAATAAAAGGAATTAAGTATTCTGTTCTATGAAATAGCTAATTTTCAGAGAGTAAACTTTCTTTGGAACTACTTTTTTCTATAATAATGGATAAAACCTAGAAATATTTTTCCTTCCTTATCTTGTACAGTAGAAAAATGAGGTAGCACATTAAAGACATACATTTTGCCAAAGGAATGAATACATTGATAATATTAAAGGAATGTTCTTTATTACATTTATAATAAAGGCTGTTTGCAGACTTACAAATTAGCAACCAGACATAGCTAACCAAACAGCTAAAATTTAAATTTAAATTCCCTTCATATATGTAATCTTTACTATTAGTTAAATTTGACTTTTAAAAACATTTTGTCCATTGCCATTTTGCTTTTGTAATATACAGAGAATCCCCATGAAGTGACATAGCACTATAATTTCCTGTTAATCATAATATTCCTAATTCAGGCTTTGCCTGACATTTTCTTTTTTCTTATGAAATAAGAATAATAAAAACAATACTTTGTATTTGCCTAGCCATATATTTCAAATTATTTACCCATAAAATAGTATGCTTGAACCTCACAAAAATGTGTAAATTTAGTTTCTAGCCCTTCTGAGAAAATTAAAGCTCAGAATTTGAGCCTTATTCAAGATCTCAAAGCAACTGTGTGGCTCAGCAAGGAAGTTTTTTTTGTTTTTTTAATCAAACATTCATCCAGGAATTTGAAGAGAAAGAGAAATGCATTTTAAGATAATGGAATTAAACCCTTAGAAGCATGAATCAAAATATATCCGCCTAGAATTCATTTTTTAAATTACACATAAACTTAAAAAAATTTTTGTTTATATTATTTTAATAGTTTCATTATATATACAGAAATAGTTCTCTCAGTGCACTTTCAGTATCTGTAGTTTTCTCTAACTCATAATCAAAGACATTTCAAACCTAGTGTTTTAGTAAGATGATTTTGTTGGTGAATCTTCTGCCAAAATTGAGACGTGAGAGTTGTTTCAAGGGTAAGACAAATGAGAATTCTCATCATTACAAACTGATTTCCATGTCTGAAGTACCATTTCTTTGGGATATGTTATTTTATTCTCCTAGCTTTAATTCCTCTTTAGTTTTGGTTCATCCATGGCAGTATCAGGTTTTGTTTTTTTTTAATAGTGAAAATGCTGCATAGGTTATGTGGAATCTGAGAAATTAGTTCTTCTACCTTCTCCAAAAGAAGAAATTTACTTTTGTCTGTAGTTACAGATAATTATAGTCTGAATCAAAGCTTTCCTTCATCTATTTCCCTTTTCCTATTTGGTCAAAGTAAAATAAATTATGCTGGAGTCCACATCAGATCCATATTGAGCTATCTCATGATCAGATTGCAAGAGTGTTAATCCTTTTATCTATAGAACGCAATGTGTATTAAAAAATATTTAACCTAGAAGGGTAAGTTATTTGTTCCTTATTCTATACATAGTACCTAATCTTTTATTAACTTTCCTTTACTTGGAATGATAATACTAAACAGATAGTGAACCTTAATCACTTTTAAACCAATATGAATTCAATCATACATAGATTTATATGAATTAAGCAAACCAAACACTGTCAATAATATGAAAATAATTTTGAATTCCATATATTTTTTTGTTTTTATGTATTTGTCTAAATTATTTCAAGTACCTTATTTTAATAGATTTTCCATTGATAGTCTTGTATGCTGTCCCCCTCTCCCAAAAAGAGAATCTACTACATAATGAGGCTCAATAAATAAAAATAGCTGATAATTATCATGCACTTAATATTTTACCAACATTTTCATTCATGGATTATTTTTCTTAACCCTCAAAATAATTCTGTAATTTAAATATTTTTCTTATCCTCATTTCATTGGTGAGAAAATATAGTCTCAGAGCTATTAAGTAATGTATCCAAAGAGTTTATTTGAACCTCACAACAAATTATTACAGATGAAGATGTAAACCATTTCAATTATGCTCCACCTTCCAAAGTTAGTTATCATTTTAAGTTTTCTACAACTTTATATGAGGTATGTTTTACATATCACATAATTCACCCATTTCAGGTATACAATTCAATAATATTTAATAAAATTACCAAATTGTACAACCATCATTACAAATCAGTTCTAGAACGTTTTTATCATCCCAATGAGCTCTCTTTTGCCCATTTACCATTAATCCCATTCCTACCTGCTGCCCCAGGCAACCATTAATCTACTATCTGTCCTATAGTTTTGCCCTTTTTGGACATTTCATATACATGGAATACCTTGTACCAATGTTTTTGATACTGGTTTTAAATGATTATATATTTAAACACAATTACAATTATAAATACTGTGAAAATGCAATAGTGTCCACCTATGCCCCATGTGCACGAATCATTTTCCCCAACAGCATCTCTAGTCAGTAAAGAGCCTTATTTTTTTCTCAAAAAAAAGGTCTGGAAAAATCAAATGCGTCTTCCTAGGCAAGGACAAATTATCATTACTAAACTCAAATTTGGCATTTCCAAACTTTGTTGCCTATTAAATAATAGTTAGTTGCTTTTAAGGATCTCAAATTATATGAAAGCTAGCAATATTTTAAGTATTGTTAGTTTATTCATTGAGATACATTTTCATAAACAAGTTTTGCAGTGGTCTGGAAGTGACTTTCATGGTTCCCTCTTACGGTGATTTCTTGGTTGGCAATTGATACAGGTATTGACTCTTAATTTAACCGACAATTCTTTCTTGGCACATATTATATTCATCATTGTAATTCCTCTTTGCTCTCTTGGTAGGCATCCCTTTCTGCTAATGGTATCTCTTCATTATACTTTTGTTTTTCACTGTATTTGAGCATTTTTTCTAACTGTTGAATGGTTCCAACTGTGCCACTTGCATCAAAAAAGTTACAGGGCTGAAAAACCGATCAGTCCTCCCACAGTAAATTAAATGAGTAGAACAAAATATTTAGTATTTACTTGTAATCATTTATTAATGTCATTAGAAACCAAAACCTGTAAATTTCAAAGGAAAAATAATCTAATAAAATAATAAATATAGATATTATTGAAAGTAGGAAGCAATATTTATATTGCAAAATAACTCATGATCTAAATTTTGTCTTTATCTTAGGACACCATTCCTAGATTTTTGTAACCAATTCCCCAATTATAATTTTTAGATAATTATTACAATGATTTTATCTTTGGACAAATATTAAGTAAGTAATATGAGGAGATGACCAGAAATGGTCAATAACAGAGAAACAGTTCATTGATAATTCATCATCCTTTTGACGGAATGGAGTACATTAAGATAATAGAGATGAAAGAGGAGTTACAAAACTAGTTTTGGTCTTTGGTAATCATGATTCAATTTTTGCTTTTGCCGCCTACGTATTAATTTGGAATCAGTAATTTTGTATCTCAATACTTGTGAAACAGAGAAATGTTAAATGTACTTATATGAGTGCAATAATCAATGAGTTAGGCTTTGAAAGAACTTAAAATAGTGTACAAAGAAAGCATTATCAAGTGTTTGATAAGCAATGTTGGTAAAATTGCGAAAACAAAGTTCTCTTTTCAATTTAACTTTAAAAAATGTTTGTGCTTTCAGTCTTCTAATTCATCTTTTAAAAGAAAAATTTGTCTTGATTTGTTATAGAAGAAAAAATGGAAATAATCTCTGTGTAAAATTTGGAAGTTACATTGTTTTTTCTTCCTATGTTTGTGTGATACTTTAAATATTAATAACACTGAAGTTAAATATTAACCCTGTTTGTATAATAAAATCTGATTTAACAAAAATATTTAAAACTGCTTCCACTTCCACAGAAATACGGACAGAATTAGTAAAAGTAGTTTCCATGGGGATTACAGGAGACTACTAAATTGAAAAATTAAAGGAGCCTTTCTTTGAAGCCTCCATAATCTTGTAAGTGTAGGCTTTCTCTTAAGTCATTACTTGTAATTAAAGAATTATTTTTCCCCTGAGAAGAAAGTGAATTTAAAATATGTATCCAGGAATAAAAAGGTATATCCAAGGTAACATACAGTAAGTAACATAGGTTTTACACAAAGGGTTTTTTTTTTTTAATGATTTATTTAATTTGGAAAAACTCATCTTTTAAAACTTAAGAGGTATTTGAAATCTAAGAAAGGAAAAATAAATTTTAAAAAGGTACAAAAAGACTTGTGTGACTGGAAGGGACAAAAATATAAGGGAAGAGTGCCAGAGAGAATTTTCTTTTTTCTTTCTTTTTTCTTTTTTGATCTCCTGTAGCACAGCATGATTCATCATTTATAGTTGACCAAGAACTAAGCCTTAAAGAAAGGGAAGATCTTATGAAGTGAAATTCTTTGGTATGGGATTAATTTGATTTATCAGTCATCTTTCATTAAGTAGGCTAAATAAATTTACATTGTAGTCAGGATCTGGCATGCCATTAAGTATATGTGGTTAAAAGCAATTGTGATTTTAGTGAGGTACATCTGGAAATAGTAATAATGCCATGTGCTATAACTTAGTTTTCATGTGCATGTTTTCAGTCTATCTCCAGTTTTTACATAAGCACTGAAGTTTGAGGGATAGAGAAATAGCAACTGGAGGAACTGGCCAACAGAACCACGCTGGGATGGTTCTGGCTAAGCACTCTTTCCTTCTGGCTTACATAAATTTTACATGAACCTTCTTTACCTCCTTTACAAACACAAGGAAGTTATGTACACATCTGTCAATAATTCAAAGAACAGGTTGCTTAAATTCAATGATTTTAAAAAGGACAACTTAGTACACAAAAGTAAGGAAAGGACTAGTCTCTCTTTTAGACGATTTGTATACTTAAACAGCATCTGTTGAGGAATCTCCCTCCTCATTCCAAATTCTGCTTTTCTGAGTTTAGCTAACAGTGCATATGATCATATAACAGGAGGCCCTCATGCCCTGAAGAGAGCACCTTGATCTAGAGGTGGATATCGACTTTAGCTAGGCCATTACAATCCTCTCCCCTGGGACTTTGAAATTTTTTATTAATGAGAAAAAGAGTCTCGTTTTTCAGAGTGTTAAGGAACTTTCACTGTTGTGTCCTCACAGGTAATCCAATGTCTTGTTCTTAGTTATTCCGCCTTTTCATTCTTTTCATGAGAAAGCCCAGCATCCTTTCCATTTTCAGTACCTGCTTCCGATTTTTAATTTCTTCCCGTTAAGGCTGACTAAGCCTGTTCTTGTAATTTGGAATCCAAAGATTCTAAAAGGATTTTATAAAGATTTATAGTCCAGGGATTTTATATTTCTGAAATATGGCAATAGTCAACAGGTGTTTTGAATTGAACACTGTTATTTCTGACTGGGATGGTCAGAGAAAACCTTCATGGAAATTATGGCGCCTTCACAGAAGTGTTTCAAGTAAGGTTTAATTCAATTGTCACTTAAATTTCTTTGGATTTTTAGCCTCTTCACATCACTTAACTACTCACATTCTCTTAACTACTCACAAAAACATTATATGCTTTGAAAGTCGATTTTATTATCCATATCTGAACATTGAAGAAATTAAGATTGAAGGATGGAATGCATGCTAGAGGAAGAATATATATTCCATTCTTAAAATGCACTAATATCTGTGCTAATCTCTTTTGAGTCTTCCAGCAATTTTGTTAGTTTCCCCTTCCCCCCAAATTTTTACAATTGAGCAAACAGAATTGTAAAGTGACTTGCCTAAAATCATATGAAAAACAAATGGCTAAATTCCAGTGAAAACACCTCATTTCTGATTTGGTTTAGATTTATTTCTTTCAAGCAGTTTCTTTGAGGAGGATTAACAGAGTTTTAAGAGAAAGAAAAGGAGAGGGACGCCATTCTTGGCAGAGGCCTTAGGTGGGACAGGATGAGTAAGCACAATGGCATGCAGAAAAGTATGACAAATACAGGGGAGGGAGCTCCTGGTTTGATAGAGAGATTTGTGTAGGGATGTAGTTAGAAATCCACCTGATGTGGCAGACTGTTGTTAAATTATCATGAACAAACAATAATTAGGATAGTCTACAGGCCAGTGCTTTTCAAACGGAAGTGTGGAGGAGTTCCTAACATTATGTGAAATTATATATTGTTTTCCTTTAAAAGGATTGAAAATAGTTGCAGCCAGTAGGAAGCTACTTAAGACTGTGAGCAGCAGAGGAACATGAACAAAGTAGTGGTTTAAAGAGAAGAAAATCTTCACATCCATTCAAATACTAATCAAATGGTTATTGTACACTAGAATCTACAGATAACAAAGTGAACAAAGCATCTTTCCTGTTTTCAAGGAATTTGTATTTTTTTATGGAATTTACATTCTAGAGGTGAAACATACTAAACATAAACAGTGGTTAAAATGTGGTAAGTATATGTTTGCATTATAGGCAGAATTAAGATTTAAATCTTAGAGAATAAATTATTTTCCTAAAAGAGAACATTTTCATAATATTCAGAAGAATATTAGTGAATGTTCAGGCATCAAAAATGAATTCCATTGCTAAGAGAGATTCAGTCTTAAGAAATCACATTAGAAGCAGAATGGAGGCCAAGGTCTTGAGAACTTCTTTTGTAATCACTTTTTAGTGTTTTTCAGTAGGATGGAAATTAGAAATTACCAATTTGACTTTTTATTCCCATTGTCTCCTTATCTATAAGAAGGTCAAATTAAAGGCTAGCTTTCATTTGACATTTTTAAATATTACTGGGAAGGATAAAGAACTTAAGGGAACTTAAGAACATGAAACACTAAAAAAAGCAATGCGTATTCTATCTGGCAGATAGAAAAAAAGGTTTTGCTGTGTTTTTAGAATATAGCATTTAAAGTTCCAGGAAAATGTAAGTTTTAAAAAGCAAAAGTGGTCATGTTTAGGAAGAGTCCTTGTTGATAAATCTATATTATTTAATATTTTTAGGCAGTTCATTTCTATATAATTTTATTACTAATTTTACATTAACAGTTTTTTTACAGGATTCTGACCACCCAGCATTTACAAAGTAGAAATCCAAATTTCTATCTTGTGCAGTACACTATTCAGTTTGCTGGTTCATCTTTCACACAATGATGCATTAATTACTGTTTCCTCTTGATATTGAGTTAAATAGTCACAAAATAAAATAAAATATTCTCTCTTAATTTAGGGTGTCAAGGTTGAACTGGCATCTAAGATTTAATTGATAAACTTCAGTGTCAAGAATGGCATAGGTATTTCATGTAACTTTGTGATGCTATCTAATATTACTTTTATAATTTCAAGAATTTTTTCATTTTGTTTGAAAACTACATCTACTACTTGCATTTATATTAGTAAGTTAAAATATCACACTTTTCTCTTGAAGTCAAGTTCTTTTCTTCTTGAAGCATTAGCTTAATAAATCCTTTCTTTCTTGCTATCTTCCTGTTCTCTGCCTTCAGATTGTCAATTGGCTTACTACCTCACACATTGTACATTTATTTCTTAAGTTTTAACTATAGGCATTTTTTTAAATGTGCATTTTTCTGCCTAATTAGAATTAAGTCTTCTGAGGCTGCTTTCTTTATTTATAATAAAGCTGTATTCCTTTATTGTGCCTGTCTAGTAAAGTAGACACTAGCCACAAGTGACTATTTAAATTTAAATTTAATTATTTAAAAGTAAGCTAAGGGAAGTGGATGTGGCTCAAGCAATTGGGCTCCCAAGTACCATATAGGAGGTTGAGGGTTCGATGCCCAGGGCCTCCTGGTGAAGGCAAGCTAGCCCATGTGGAGTGTTGGCCTGCATGGAGTACTACCCCACGCAGGAGTGTTGCCCCTGCAGAGAGCTGGTGCAGCAAGAGGGCACAACACAAAGAAACACAGAGGAGAGATAATAAGAGCTGCAGCAAATCAGAGTGGAGGTGACACAAGAAGAATGATTGCCTCTCTCCCATTCTAGAAGGTCCCAGTATTGGTTCCCAGAGCTGACTAATGAGAATATAAGCAGACACAGAAGAACATACAGTGAATGGACACAGAGAGCAGACAATGGAGGGAGGGGGATAAACTAATTTTTTTTAAAAAGTAAGTTAAAAAACATATCTTCAGTCACACTAGCTACATTTGAGCTACTCCATAATCACATGTGACTAATCGTTCCTTTCTTGAACAGTGCAGAATCAGAACCCTTACATCAGCCCAAAAGTTCTACTGGGCAGTGCTACAGTGATTGATATACAGTAGGTGTTCAATAAGTTACATTTAATGAATAATACATACAAAATCTTATAACGAATTTAATGTATAGCTTCTGGTTTAAGATTTAATCATCTTTTACTTTCTTAGCTGGGATAATTCCCATGCAGTGATAGAAATTGGAAAAGTAAAAAATGATGAAGCCAATTTTCCAGACATTTGTTCACAAGTAAAGTCAAAGATTTCCAGGGCAAACCACTACAGTTTTTAACTCTTTTCAATTGTGATTCCAAGTATTTCATTAAAATAAAAGAGTTAATTCCTTACAGCTTAATACCCTATTGAAATGAGCAGAAATTTAATTTATGTTGGGAAAATAAAATTAGTGTTACTGTTCATGATAACTTGAGGAATTGTACCTCCCTTGCCAATTAAAAAAATACCTTAATATTGTTTTCTATGATATCACAAATAACAGCATTATTAAAATAATAGCCAAGGCCAAAAAACCTATTTTCTTCATACTTTCAGGTTCAATAAAGATTTAGACAAAGACTAGGTGCTAGAAATTGGGAGGGTTGAATGTTTTATGACAGCAAATTATCTTTTATAATAATAATATTATTGCTCTGCTAACAGAACAAAGTAAGTGACTTACCATCTCAGTAAAGTCAGAAATCTCACGTAGATGCATAGAAATTGAAATGAAAAATATAAGCACTGTTTTTTCCATTTCTGCTTAAAATTCAACTTTATTTGTAAATCATAACTTGCAAACTGCCTTGCTAGTTTTAATGCTAAATGTTTCTTATGACAGTTTTATAATTAGTTTCTACTTTTGGAATTCACTTGCTCATCTGAAGAAAATGACCTTTGAAATCTCTATATTATAGATAAAGCTGCATTTTGTCTTAGTCTGTCAGAGAAATAAAAATAGAAGTGATTTCTAAATTCCGTTGTAATCAATAAGCACATACATGTGAGCACATGTATGATTACACATCTATATAGAAAATGTTATTAAGTCTATGATGCAGTTCATTAAGAGAATTATTTGATCTAATGTGCTTTCAAAAAGCATAATTTCATAGATGTACCATTTAAGGATGTCAGAGGGTTTTCTACTGGAAGCAGAAACTATGTCTTAAGAAAACCTATAATACAATCATCACAGACTATAGCAAGCCATACTGTATAAATCAAATCCATCTGTGGACACTTTGGTGTGCATTTCTATACTCTGCTTTTCCTCTATTCCTGGAGGTTCAACAAGACATGAATAAAGACAGTTATGATTGTTTTCAGTTACTGAAGCAAGCAACTTATATATTTACTGGGAGGATCAGAGAGGCAGGGGGCAACCTAGAACACTCCCTTGGGTCCAGATTTTAAGTCATTGGGGTATGTTTGTTCTTTTGTTTTTCTTTCAAGGCTGCCTGCAACAGCTTGGTCATCATGTTCGGCTTTGATGCCCAAGGGGATAGGTTGGATATAAAACACAGTGTAGAGAATGACCAGTGCTTGCTGCATTTGTATTGAAAAGTGTAGAGAGAAATGTTAAAGGGGTTCAGGTCCACCTAAACTAAAAAAAAAAAAAAAAAGAACTTGCAGATTGCTGATCAAATTTCCATAGTCCCCTCTTCTTTTAATTATATTTAAACTATTTATAGGATTCATGTAGTGTATAGTTGTCATTTGCAATTTATCAACAGACTTGCCATACTCATGAGTTGCTTATTAAAATGTACTGCCACAAATTCACAGAAATCTGAATGGAGTGAATATCAAATAACTATCACACAGACAAAAATTTGTTTTTAAGTTGTTCAGAATTAGCACAGAATCCATGGCATGACCCTGATCCTTCTTTCCATAAAAGCTTTCATCTTCACAATTTTTGTTGTTAAATAAGTTGTGTCTTTTACTCCCAGTGTCATTAGATAGGATTGGATACCAACCTCCTGAAAGAAACTTCATTATACATTTTCACTGTTCAGTTGGTTGTGAAGAAATGACAAGGAAGGGAGAGACTGTTCTCTTCATTGGGCACGAAACAGAAAATTTAGTTACACACTCAAATTGTAGATGTTTTAGAAAGGGACAAATGTAGCCTTAGGGTAGTCGTTTTCTTACCAGACATTTAAGTAAGAAGAGAATTATCAATGCGTCATAGAATGATTTGCAAATATGCAAAAGAAGTACTGCCAATCTATATATTAAATCTTAATTTTTAACCACCTAAGCAGTGTTATTTTTGTACATATCCTTAAATTATCATTTTAAAATAGAGCAGTGATATTTCATAAGGAAAGTTAAAATGAGCCAGACTGCTTAAATTCAATGTCTCTTTTACAGCCAGTCTTCAGTCATGATACCTTATTTCATTGGTTTTTGGATTGTAAAAAATAAGGAGAGTGTTGTTATGGGAAGTCTTGTCATTAAAAGTGACTTCCTTCATCCAGACCCTAAGGAGGCACTCTTCTTTAACCATACCCCAGAGATCCACAAGAGATATTGTAAAAATAACACTTGAGAGATTTGGGGTGATATTTGGATTCAATACAAAAAGGAAGGAAATAGACTGTTGATGAAGAAACTCATAAGGAAGCCAGTTCATAGGCATCCTTTTCCAAAGATATATTTACCAACACTTCCCAAAATTGTACTTGATATGCTTAACATTTTATTTCCTCTTAACGTTTGGGAATCCAGGCTTGCTGGCTGGTGAACTTAGATTCAATTTGCTCTATTTTCTTGCTCTCTGGTTTTGGGCAAAATTTTAGCCCTTCTGAACCTTATTTTCTATAATGGGCTGCAATGAGTTTTAAATGTATATAAAGGGCTAAGCACTCAATGCAGAGTAATTATTATTTTATCATCATTGAGAGTAACTCTAGTTTTAGTAGCAATGCTCATAGCCACCATCCAAATCTGTAGATAAATTATTTTAAACTAGCTAATCTGTCCTACCGTCTGGTAAGAAATTTGCTTTGAGCAATTGGGAACATTCTTTTTCTTTGTTTTCTCTTTTAGAAGGTTGAAAATAGAGTAATTTTAGCATGTAGATCCTACATGCAATGTCTCCTTCCAAACATTCCATAAAAGTTAGGGATAGTGATAAGGAACTTAAAGCATAAATAAGAACACTTGAGGACTGGAACAGAAGCTCCCAAACCAGCAAGGGACTACCAAATTATATTTCATCTATCTCCTAACTTTTTCAGAAAAGAGTAGGCATTTTTACTTCCTTCAATCTAGGTTCCTTAGCCTGGGGGGTGAAAATCTACTCAGTGTATTGAGGGATATTGATGAGTTGAGGATCAGCAGAGAACAGTTGCTCTAAGACTTAATTTGCAAGGATTTGAATTATAATCTTAATGGGAAGAGAAGTGACTGAAAGTTTTCAGCAGAAGGATAGCTTGATCTGGTATGTGATTATTTTTAAAAATGTGTTCCAACTACTTCATAAAGAACTGATTTAGTGGGCAAAGACTGATAAAGGATAGAGATAATGGCAGTTTAGTATAGGGTATATCCAAGAAGTGGTAAAGAATAGTGAGATTGGTATATCTATTACATATATAGTAGAGCTGATTGATAATGTGCTGATGGATTAGATGTGAGTATGTGCAAGAAAGAAGTTTTGAGTTTAACCTCTTAAATTCTTGGTTTTGAGCCTAACAACAGGCAAAATCATGGTGCCTTTTACCATGAAGGGGGAATTCTGGGGCAAGAATAGATTTAGGAGCAAAAATCAGCATCCTGTTCTAGGCAAGAGAAGTTTAAGATGCCTATTAAAATATCTAAAATTAATGATCAGGGAAGTAGTTTAATTTATGGGTCCTGAGAGTGGTATATATCCTATCAGTGTGTAGATATAATACTTTGAAACTCAACTTAAACTAGGTAGCAAGTAAGAGAAGAGATCCAAGTACAGAACCCTGAGACACTCATATTCTGAAGCAGGAAGAGGGAAACCACCAGGGTAGGTAAATAAGGAGTAGCCAGTGATGTACAGGGAAAACTGAAGACCATGGTGTTCTAGAAAGAGAGTAAAGAAAAGTTTCTGGATGGGGTGAAATGCTGCCAAAGGTGCATAAGTGTTAAAATACAGAGCGAGAACTGACCATTGGGAGATAGAGTTTTAGACCTTAACAAGAATTGTTCTAGAACTCACCCCCCACCCCAGAAAGAACACTTTATTTAAATATTCATATTATTGTAATCATTCTATTTTAATCTAAAACTTATGGGTTTTTTTCATTAAAAATTTGTCAAATATTAATTGTTTCTTCTTTTATAACAAATCAATTTTATTGATATACTAATAAAGTATAAATCCATCCAAAGTGTATAGTCAATGGTATTCAGTAAAATCATAGTTATGCATTCCTCACTTCAATAATTTTAGAGCATTTTTTATTACAGTGATAATAATACTAAAAAACAAAACCAAACAAACAAAACTCATCACCTCTCAATCTCTCTATGCTTCTCCTACCATACAAAGCTGCTATTCTGTTTCCTTCTCTCTAGTTTATTTGTGTCTGTATTTTGAAGAAATAGTCTTATATTTGTAATATCATCCATATTCATGTTTCACATGAGGTTTCACTATGTTATACAGTCCCTTGTCTAGAATTGAAGTCTTTTTTTCATGCCCTGCATTTTCAATCACTGTCATATACCTTAAGTGACATTAGAAGAGACATCGCCATTATAGTGTCCCTCCTTCCTTCCAAGATTCACCCCCATAGCTCTCATTTTATTTGCACACATGGCACTGACTTCACTGTTATTCTCACCCTTCTTAGGATATTTATTCTGAATGATCACATTACACTCCCTCTGTTACACTGTTAGCTACAAATATTCAAATGCCATCTCATCTTAAAAACAAGTTTTCAAAAAGCAATATGCTTTCTAGTTGTCTTCATCTTTTTTCACAAACATAATTTGAAAATGAATGATCTATATCTTTTTTCTATCAGTTCCTTTCTATCCTTTCTGTCCCAAATGTCTTGTGGTATGGGTTTCTTCATGTTCACTGAAATCATTTTGCTTAATGACACCAATGCTTGCCTAAGCATGGAAACTGGTTTTGTTTGTCCATTTGTTTTTAATGATTATTCTTTCTATACAGCTCCTCTAAGTAGGAAGATGAAAAAAATTATTTGCAATATTTGCAAATTTGATTTACAGTGACTTAAATTTCAGTAGTAAATCCCTAAGAACTCTTTTGACTTAAGCTTTTCATAAACTCTGGTTTGAAAGTCACTGATCTAGAAAACCAGCATTATGTTAATGGCTTTTATAGAGGACAGCACCTAAGGTAAAGGCCAAGCTGATTGTCTCTGGGTTCCTACGCAGCTCCCACTGTTAAATTTCACATTAATTTGAAATTGATTTTTAGTAATTAAAATCACAGTTATATTAGCCTCTTGACACAAATTTAAAATGAAGAGCTTTAACTTTATAAACGGTAATGCTTATTGCGGTTGATGGTGCTAAAAGGTAACAATGCAACTCTGTAAACACATTTGGAGTTGCTATCCCTGAACACGAGCCAGCATCATAATCTGCTTATCAGTGAGAAATGTTCAGAGAGTGTGAAATTCAACAAGACAAGCCAAAGAAAATTAATTCAGACCTGCCTCAGAAATGCCAATTGACCTAATCTTCCCAATCTATTAATTCCAAAGGTAGAAGGAGCACTAGATAGAAAAGCCTAAGGGGTAATCATGGTAACACAAGACTTAGGAGCTGCTTACAGTCAGCTCCATGCCTGAAGACCAACCTGGGGCTTCTGAGCAGTTATTTTAAATGGACATAGGCCATACAGAACCTTATAGGTCAAAAGCAAAATCCAAAAATCAATATCAAAAAGTGAATTAGGGAGCTTGAAGATATAAATAATATGATGTGTTGATTTAATATAAGTGACTCCTGGGGTTAGAGGTATCCTGTAATAATAGCAGAACTGTGTTTCCCGGTGAGCCATATGGGCACCCAACAGTGAGCTCCACTAGTCGAGTTGGCAATAATAAAAATTTGGGATCATCACACTGATAAAAAATGTTCCTGAAAACAGCTACCAGTTATACAGCACACAAACTGTGGTTGTGTTAAAGTTGTATACCTTAAGCCCCATATCCTCTCCATTCTTTCATTCCCCATTAGAAATAATAAAGTAGAAACATCTGTGATTGAGGAGGTGAAAATGATCTTCTAGGAAATTTTATAGAGTGTTGAGCATTTCAATTAAGTCACAAGGAAAATATTTATTAGCTATTATATTAGCTATAGTTATTATAACCTTCCCAGGAAATCAAATTTTACAGAAAACCTTTCTAAGATATAGCATTGACTGGTAGTTGAATATTTAAAAGTTGTGATTAATTGTTCCTAAATAGATGCAATGATGCATAAATTCTAGTTTGGTGTTTTCTTGGGTGCCTGAAATGCACCCAAATGGATTTCTTAGCAAACCATGGTTATAAGTCTATTGCAATCACATATGCCTTTCTGCCCTAAATCTCCTTTCCTTGATTTTGAAATAGTTTTTTAAAGAAGATGATAGAAGCAGATTACCAACAAAAGTAATGGGGACACATTCAAGAAACTGCATCAAAATGGTGTAGCCTAGCTTAACTTTAATCAGTTTTCTCCAAAATAACAAATCTTGGCTACAGAAGACCTTTATCATATTAACTTCATAAATCATGACCTCAAAAAGCTATTGGGTCTGTTAGCTTTAACTCTGATAGAGTATAACACCAAAATAACTGAATTTAATTGTAATAACTGAATTATTACAAATTGTAATAATTATAGATTAAATAAAGAGTGGTTAGCACCCAAAATCTGTTCTTTTTTAAACTGGCTTGTTAGGATACAGTCCCTATAGTCTTGATTTGACCTGTAATCTAGTCACATTAACAACCCACTTCATAGATATTTAGTTGTTACTTACTGAACAGGTTTTGGTTGATGGCTGCCAATGGAGTTCTATGGGTCAATCACAACCATTAACTCTTTGTGGCAAGCACCTTTACCTACCTAAGTCTCAATGACCACATTGCAAGAAGTAGATAATTAGACATTTAAATCAAGCAAATCAAATCTCTACATGGACTTTTGTGCTTAACAATTCTGAAGGTCAGTATTGGTTCTGACAGTTAATCTTAACATTTGCAGCAGTTTGATATTATTGATAACTTCCAAAAAGAAATATTAGATTATGTTTGTAATTTGATCTGTACCTGGGCATGACTGAGTTATGATTAGGGTGGATTAGATAAAAGGCATGGCAAAGAACAGAGTTGAGGGTTTCTGATGTTGGAGTTTTGATGTTGGAGTTTGATGCTGAAGCTGGAACCCCAGGGAAAGAGACAAAGCCATTTGCCTCATAGTCTACAGCTGACCTTGTGGAGGAAACAGAGGAGCTGAGCCCAGAGGAACCCAGGAAGCCTGAACCCTCACAGACATCAGCAGCCATCTTGCTCTAGCACATGGAAATAGACTTTGGTGAGGAAAGTAACTTATGCTTTATGGCCTAATATCTGTAAGCTCCTACCCTAAATAAATACCCTTTATAATGCCCAGCAGATTATTGGTGTTTTGCATTAGCACACCTTTAACTAATACAGCACGGGACGATAACTAGATGACCTCTCTAAAATTCAATTTCTCACCTGTAAAATAGTGGATTAAGCTTGAAAGCTCAATACAGGGTCTGGGGCATTGTAATTCTTTCACTTATGTGTTCATCCATTCAAAAACTGTTTATTGAGCAATTACTAGGTGCCATAAACTATGTTTAATTAATGACACAGGAATAAATAAACATGCTTATATTTAAGGTCTCTGTCCTTACAGACTTCACAGTAGAATTGGGGAGACAGAAAATGAGGCAGACTTTTACTTGTCACTCTATTGGACCTCAGGAGAAATTATTTCTCTGTCATGGAAATGTTCTGATAAATTTAAATGAGATAATTTATATAAATTTTCACTCAGTATCTGGCACAAAATAACATACAATGAATATTATCTATAATTAACCTGCTTAAGATGAGATCTAAAATGTCTAAACCCAGTAGGACTGAACTTCAACTGGCAAAGTGGGGATTATGATTCAGGAAAATGCATCTGTTTGTGCAAAGACCTGAATGAGAGGGGTACTTAGAGGCACTCAGAGAAATTGGTTATGACTACTGCATACAGTAGAAGTGCAGACTAAAGGGATAGTGTAGTCAAGGATCTGTTTATGAAGGAAATAATTATCATCTAAGTTAGAAAATTGTAGACTTCATTCTAAGTTGCAGTGGGAATGCACCAAAGATTTTAATCTGAAGACTTGACATAAATTTAGACATAACAATAAGGAGCACTCACTAAGATTAGAATGTACACTTATTATGTGCTAAGTACTTCACATGCAGTACCTCACTTAATCCTCCCAACAGAAGACATACATTTTTTGCCTCATTTTACAGCTGAAGAAATTGAGATCTAAGGAAGTAAATAATTTGCCCAAGATCAAAATTGTGGAAATGGAATTCCAACCTACCTTAGTCTGACTTTTAGCTTCTATCATACATTATTCCCATTTTAGTGATCTTAACAAGCTCTCTCTGAGGGCACAATGGAGAAAGGATTGGAGGCACTCCAAAAACAGAGAGGTAAGAAAGGAGATGGCAGCAGTAACAATTCAAGAAATAATAACTTGAATAAGGCAGTGTCAGAAAAAGGTAAAAGGACGAGTCTGATATATTTATCAGATATATTTAGAGTCAGCAGCATTTGGTACCTGACTGTACCTGGTGCTTGAGAGAGAGAGGGATGATTCAAAGATGACTTCTAGGTTTCTGGCTTGGGGAACTGGGCAGATGTTGCTTCCCTTCACTGAGCTCCGGCATCTATAAAGGAGACTGATTTTAGGATTGGAGGTTAGAAACCATGGGCTCAATGGTGGACATGTTGAGTTTAATGCACTTGTTGAGCTGTCTTGCATTGTGTAAATGTGTCTTCCTGTCTGAAAGCAGAGATTTGAGGATCATCAGTAGTATCTGGTAATAAATGATGGCAGAAGGCTTACCCTGTGAGAGGTTATAAGACAGAAGAGAGAAGAACAAAGGAGAGAAAAACTAACACGGGAGAATGAACACGAACACTCAAGGGTTATGCTCAGAAGCAGAACTGTAGGGTTGTGTATTGAGAGTTGGACAGAGGAATGGGGGAAGGAAGAATGGAGAGTGTTACCACAATAAAAGGAGAGAGGATCTCCACAGTGTCAAATGCTCTTGAGACACTAAGTTAGTTAGATAAGTACTTGAAAATCAACTGGATGAGAAAAGGTGTCATGTGGCAAAATTTCTGCATCGTGATGGAATCTAGATAGAAGCCAGTAGATTGAACAAGAGGTAGTAAAGATACTGAGCGTGAATGGAGACAAGTTTTTCAGGGGATTCTGAAAGAGAAGCTTGAATGGGTGCCAGAGAGCAGGGAAGTTTATTTAAAGAGAGGAAGTGTTAATTATTTAATCACTAAATAAATGATAATTGTTCTCAATTTTAATTTTTATAGAGTAAAACTAAGTCCTGAAAGTAGTAGATCATTATGGAAACTTTGCATGAATTTTGAGTAGATTAGTAATACAGTCACTTCATGGCATGCTACCTATGGATTGGGCATATTATTCCTTATTAACAATAGGTTGTTAAATTCTCATAACAACATCTAAAGAAAGTGTGACTGATACTACACTGTCTACAGATGAATAAATTATGACCTAGCCCTATGGTAACTCGATAATTTCATTGTCCTTCTGACAACAAATCTGTGTAGCATATTTTCCTTAGTTTTTTGTTTTCAATAAAAATCACAGGAATAATATCTCATGAGGGTAGATAAGGCTATATTTGTATGCTCTTAAAAAAGAAAGTGCCTATGTCAGTGCATGAAAGAGAAGCTCCCCCCAAAAGAACCAGGTGCGTACTGGGATAGATAAGGCTAGGTGAAAGGTGGGGGATCTATTCTTTTTTTAACATTTTATTATAGATACATATTCATTTCCTCTTGGTCTGCAGGAAGAAATGAAGCTAGATAGTGCTGTCAGTTGAAGTGTTACTTAGTATGTTTTTCAGTCCTAATAAAGAATCCTCATTTTGTTTTTGTTTATTGTTTTTATTTCTGGAAACCATTTACAAGATGCTTTAATTACACAATAGTGCTTTGATAGTAGAATGAGTTTAGTCAAAATATTTAACACTGAAATGAGAGTATCTTTTGGTTGGGGAGCAAATAAATGAAGAGAGTAGGGAAGGATGCATGAGCAAAGATCCAGGCAGATCATCTGGTTAAGCATGGAGGATTGAACCTGAAAAGATTTTTGGGACTCAGAGCAATTTGCTTTATATTGGTAATAATTGCAATGCCGCTTGTTTCCTACTTTCCTTATTAACTTTCTCCGCATCACTGCTCTTTTTGAGTTCATCTATCTTAATGAAATATCCATCTTCTGTCTTTCTTTCCTGCTTTATATTTTAGACCTTATGGAGGATTGAAACAGCTGGACATACTCAGTAGCCAGAGGCCAACTTGGTTTCCAAGTAAAACTTCGTGCAATTTCCCCCATTAGGCCTTTGCTTCATTGTCTACATGACAGCAATAAAACGTATCAGCCAGCTCAATCAAACACATCAGCTGGAAGCATCTTCTTGCTGTGAATGAAAAGACCAATTTTAAAAAAGATTTCCATGGATATTGATTTAGAACAGTGTGGATCTGTTGTTTGAACATTAGATTTTATTTCTATGTCTGCATATTTGTGCATTTCTAAAATCTAGTGCTGACATTTTATAGAAGCAAGTACTATATCATAATTCTCTTCATAATTAGTTAAGGCTTAGGGTTGGAGGTATGAGTATTAGGTGACTTTTTAAAGTTATAGAAGTAAATACTTTATTCAATCAGTAGCCATTTGAAACAAATAACACCTCCAGCAACAATTTTGCTTCCATTCTGGTTTCCATTCTAAAAGAAACTGTATTTGTGATGTCTTTTTCATTCATCAGAGACACCATCGATAAGGCTACATGAAGCTCCTATGGGGAGTTGGATCCTTGGCGTAATTGGGTGTGGCAAGCAAGAGTGAAGTGAAATTTTCACAGAAACTGTTAGGAAGTAGACGGCCAGGTCTCAGCCCCAACAAACTTCACAAATTGTATACACATACCTGGAGCTTTTTGGAATTTTTTAATAGCTCCTGTTCCAGGTTCGGTGTATGGTTTTGCTGTGGGATGTTCAGGATGGTTTATGTGTGAGGACTGGTGGAAGGAACTGAGATTTCTCACCTCTTCAGGATAATTTACATATGATGAACCTTGCGGTGTTATGGGTAGAAATCTACCAAGATTGCTTTATTTCTAGGGTTATGAAAATTACTTTTCTACATTAGTAATAATTACTTTTAGTAATTAAAAAGCTAGTTTTTCTGAAGACTATCATAAATCTCTCAGGCATAAACACTATTAATGAAACAGTTTCACCAATTCAGTCTAAACTAAGAGGATTATTAAAGCCATGTTGAGTCAGATAACAAAGGGTGTTTGGATCTACTCATTTCTGAATATATCATACAAAAATGTTCACAGGAAAACCTCTCTGCATCGTTACAATTTGTGGAAATACCTCATTATCAAAGAGCATTTAGCTTTGATTAGATCAACATCTATGATTAAGTAGACTTAAGACACAAAAGATGTTTTAATTTAATTTTCTTTTATGAAGAAATATCAGTGACTCATAAAACATTAATTTGACATTAAAACAAAATAAATAATAAAAGGCCAGGCTAAGATGGAAATAAGAAATCTGTTTTGGGCACATCAGCCTTGTGTTTAATGTTATGGATTCTCCCTGAATATACCCACCCCACTATTCCTGGCTTACCTATAGAGTAAAATATCTTAGTCATTGGCTCAAGTAATACATAATTCTATTACGAACAATGTTTATAAGCCATTCAAAAATAACACATGATTATTAGCTGGATTTTCTATAGACAGGACTACTGTAATAAAAAGACTTTCCTCCTTTTTATCTTTCTGTTTATCTAACTATATCATTTATCTGCTATCAGTAGTATATTTCCAAAATTAATATTTTATACACAAAGCACGACTTGCCTGTATATTTGGAGTTTGATTGTGTGCATGTGTGTGTGGACATTTATTTTCCCCACAAATAAATATTCTTGTTAGTTTAATCAGTCTTTAGTCATACTAACCACATGGTCTATGGGAAAGTAGAATGAACTTAATTTTTCTTCTATGTAAAAAGTAAAATTAATATAAATACAATAATTATAAAATGTAATGTTTATAAATTGTGTGGACTGTAGT
Organism: Dasypus novemcinctus; assembly: GCF_030445035.2. Taxonomy (NCBI): domain Eukaryota; kingdom Metazoa; phylum Chordata; class Mammalia; order Cingulata; family Dasypodidae; genus Dasypus; species Dasypus novemcinctus. The sequence goes on from NC_080687.1 coordinate 71,738,456, forward strand.
TTTTGTCCTCTTTTAATGGGTAGTTTTATTTCAAAACCTGTCTTCCAAGTTGTTGAAAAGAGCTTTTGGTTTTGTACAAAATTATTTTTTTTTAAGCACAAGTAATTCATGCATGTAAATTTACAGAGCAAGCCTCTTAGAGGAGGTGCACGGTTTGATAAGATAGTGGAGGGGCTCTCTTTTATTTTTGTCTTATAGCTAGAGGCATAAAACAGCATTTTCTGCCTGTAAAGAGTACTTACAATTGGAAATTCAAAACATATACAGGCACACACTTCCTGCTGCCTTGCTAACCTATTTTCCAGGGTCATTTTCTTTCAAGTACAGTTAAAATTTTTCTCTGTCAAACTCAAGTATGTACCAGAGGCTCTTGGGATTTGTGTTCACCATTCTAGACTTTTATCTAGAGCAGGTAGCCTAAGTGATTTTCCCATCTTATGAAACTCCTGCAGTGAGGCCATAGAGGAGAAAATGTAACTAAGTACTGACAGATGCTCTGCAAGTTCCTGTATTGTGAATCAAGGTTGGCAAATATATATATATATATACACACACACACACACACACACACATATACAATATATATAAATATATTATATTTATATAATTTGCTTGTCTTAAAGGGTATATCTTTCAAGGGGCTAAGCCCTACCTTTTCTGCATTGTTTTTACAGGAAAGTAGCTTCAATAATATACTTTTCAGATGATGCAGTTTCTCATTCTCCACCCCTGATACTGATTCCTTTTACAAGCAATTTTTAAATTCTGTTTACTCAAGGTTTATCATGAAGGAAAAACTAACCTAACTGTGGATAACCTTCAATCTTCCCTTCCCCTGCTCCTATCTGATTGTCTTTTTATTTAAGGTAAGGACAGTAGTCTAAGTTTCTCCTCTCTTTAATTTATTCTTAAAAAAGATTTTTGATTATTTTGAGTTTCCTGATCTTTAAGGAATAGTGTTTCTGAAAGTTGAGTGACTCCCTGCTTTTCAGAACTTAGCTGCTTGGGCACAAAGGAGTAAATTTCTGCCTAAGATGAGAATATAGCCAACAGAATTGTTATTATTATTATTTATTTGGTCTTGCAGTGTTTTAAATTTGAATTAGCTGCCGAAATTTAAGAATTCAGAAACATCCCTGGAATGTTTGGATGAATGGGCAACACCACTCCATTTTTGAATGGTCATAACCCTCCCCTGGAGTTTAATCTCAGCTACCCCTTCAGAAAGTGTAGGCTCTCTCAGATTCAAAGAGTCCCCATCACTGGCTATTACCTCCCTCATTGTGGCCCCAGTTTCCATTGTCCTATTTTATTTATCTTCAGTTTCACTAGGTTATTTTAGCCACATGTTCACTGAAGTTCTTTGAGTTTGCCACTCCATTCTATAGAAAGGGTGTGTAGGTTATAAATTTCCTACCCATTCTCATGAGTTAGTTTGTGCTACCTGGTGTGATGTGTCAAGAATGATGCTGGGGTTCTGTCTGGACCCAGCGGGAAAGAATGCCTTCAAGAATTCCACCATCTGCCAGGGGAAGCTGTGAGAGCAATCATGCTAGACATAGTTGGCATACACTGGAGATTTGAAGGATGGCAGGGAGGCCTGAAATAGTCCCATTATAGTAATTGGAAGAGAAGCTGATGCTTACTGAAGAGTTTTGTCAGATGATTAACACACATTCTTGGATTTAGATTGCAAAATCCTGTTTAACCTCAATTAACATATGAGGAGGCTCAAAGTCTTATCTGATGTGATTATACTAGTAAGTGGTAGTCTTAAGTTATGAATGTGAATCTCTGCCTATTAACTTGTGCTACCTTAGTGTTTTCAAGACATGAACATTTTCTAGAACATTGGTGAAACACAGATACCTCTAACAGAGAATTAGGTGCTAAGAGTAAGACCCTTTAAGGAAATAGATTCTGCTGTTCTCATTTATTGGGGGTTTATGGTGTGCCAGTCATGGTGGTAGGTACTTTGCACAGGTTATCTCCTTTACCCCATACGATTTCCATGGTCCTAGGAGAGTATTATTATCACCACTATATAAAAGAAGAAACTCAGGCTTAGTTGCTTCAAATAATGTATCCAACATCACAGAACTTAAATCCAGAGAGGTAATTTCTTTAGTGCATAGTTTCTATGCACTATACAACTAAAGATTTGGTTAAAATGCTTAATACAAATGGAGGTATAACTTTACCAAGGATAAATCACCAGTGTCATAATTTTACCATGATCTGGTCCCCCAAGGAAACATAGCTCAGGGGCTTGGCTCAAGACCCCCAGTTTCAGTTCTGACGAACTATGGAGAAAGTATATCAACTTGCAACAATATTGAAAGAATATGTTCTTCTAACAGATGGTAAAAAATGGTGACAATCTAGCATCCCCCAAATCTGCAGTTAATAACTAGGAATAAACTTCCAAGACCTACCCTAATACTCTGAAATGGAAAAGTCAACTGTTAACCTAATTTTTAAAGTTTTAACCCAACTTGTAAATATTTATGTTTGCCTTTACTTAGTGTAAATATCCATCTTCAACCTTCTCTTTAAACTATTGTTTCAGCTGGGATGCATACACTTAATAGAAAAACATATTTCCTATGGAAAACTCTACTTGGAAAAATAAAGTAAAAATGACAAAAATCTCTTAGCAGGAATATCCAACCAGTTCATGGTAAATTGATTTTGGTGTGCTATATTTATCACAGGAGTGGTAAGTTTTTTGGACCAGGAATTGTCACATTTTTATGATATCACTTCCTTTTTTAACTGTAGGGATATGGTGACCGTCCTTTACTCTGAGTCATTATTGCACATGACATTTTAATTATCTTCATGTTTCTCACTTTTTACATTTGATAAGTATTTTCCAATATACATCCCTTTTATATTTTATTATAACATTCTAACATTATACTGTATTGCCAGGATTTGATTAAGAAAGTTTCTCCTTGCTCTCTTTAATCAAGTGTTGTTTCTCACTTTAGACTTCTCTTGTTACATTTTCTAGATGATTGCTCTCCATATATGGTAGAGAAAGAAATCTTTTCCATAAAGTTTATCGAATTTTTAAGTGCTTTTTAACAAATATTTTTAACATAAATAATGACAAATAAAATAAAAACTTTTGTAATTGGAAAATTATTTTGGTTTCCATTCACAATCAGTTAGTAATTGTCTACAATGTCACATGAATTAACATTTCTTTATGGTTGGACGTTTGAATATACAGCTATATAAGTTCTAAATTGTCTTAATAAAGTGTTAAATTCAAATAAAAATACCAAAAAAAAACTTTACAAATATATAAACAAAAGTAAACTGATAACTGTAGGATGCTATAGCATTGATATCTGTAACTAACATAAATAGTTTTTGTACCAAACATACATCATCTAGAATGGGAGACTAGCCTATAAATAGACAGATACCCTATTATATAGTAAGTACTATGGAAGAGGAACAGGATTATAACAGGATGTTCTATGAGCCTATAAGGGTGGATCTAAATCATTCCTGAGATTTTGGGAGCTGAGTTACTGCCAATGTTGTAATTCAACATGGAAAGTCAGTGAGATACAGCAGAAAAAGTGCCAGAGACTCATGTGAGACTTTAAGCAATGAGCTAATTGGACCAAAAATATACAAGAAGAAAATAAAGGCTAAAGAGATTAATTCACTTGCTCAAGATTTCTAAGTGGTTAGTAGAAGAAGATTTTATTAATTTACTAATAAAACATGTTGCTCTTAAATAATTTAAGAAAATACATAGCTACCTTGTTGGATTTTTTCCCCAGTAACCCACGATTGCTAAGATTCTATATGAGTTAACATTGACATGATAGATCCAATAGCTACCAAGTAGGTGAAAATGGTGGTTAACTTACAAAATAATCATTTTAATTCATTGTGGAGCTTTTTAATGGCAACAATTTTAAAAATAAACACTTCAGAATCTGCTATAAAATTCTATTTAAAAGACACAAAAGAAGTACAAACAAGCAATAATTTTATGAGTTATGTTTATCCCAGAGCTATCTTTTCTAATAAAATTGTAAAGACTTTTCTTTGGTCAAACATGGGAACACGTTAATGTTTACATTCTTAATTTTCTTAATGAAGTGTTTAATTTAAAGACAAATACCACAATGAGGATTTCAAAACATTTATAAATAAATTTGAACTGATGGTTTTAATATGTTGCAGCTCTGATTTCCTTAAAACATGACTTTTTACTGGTCTTAACAGTTCTCATCTCGAATTTGCATTCTTGGTTTGCCTGTCAAATTCAGTCCTCTGTGCTAGGAATATAACTGTGCCGTTCATAAATACTTGCTGATTTTTCTACAACCATGCTGACAATGCCAGCATCACCAAGGGAGAAAGATATTGTCTTTACACGTAAAATATCTGCAATCTCTTATGAATGTAGGGAAGGGTAGGAAAGAGTGAATAACACATGTATCAATAACTGCTCTCACCAAACCTTTATTAAACACTGACTGGAACCATTGCTCATTCTTAAGAACACTAAAATGATCCAGACTCACTCATAAAATGTGTCATAAAGGAGATTCAGAAATACATTATAGGTATTCACAAAAAGTTGAACTCATTCAAGTCAGAAATATCAAAAGCTTAAGATTGAGATAGCATTTGAAATGAACCTGGAATGATGGTTGACAATTGATAGTCTTTTAGGGTATTATGCTGTGTATTTTTAATACCCTTTTTGAGAGTCACTGAAGTCGTTTTTAGTATTCTTGATATATTTCTCTCTACATATTTCCTCACTTCTTTTTATATACCAATGGTTATGAACATTCTGTATTAGCTTTTAGAATCAGAGTTCCTGAACTATAGCAATATAAGATGGTGATATGGTACTGAGCTTAGCATCAGGATTATATATTGAAATCATTTTCAAATCAAATATTCTACATTTGAAGAAGGCTGCAAGAATAAAGATTTTGTCACAACTTGTCATAGATGTGAATACGGATTGCCACGTTTTGGGATAACAAGTGATTTTCCAGAGAAGTTGTCTAAAACATGGTTCCCTTTATCAGTATGCTTTCTTCTCTCCCAGGGTTGTATTTGTCATTTTTTTATGTGAGCTTTTGTTATCTATTGCTGTAAAGTAAACAGTTTGTTTCTGCATGATATAGTGGTATTGTGACTCAAACTCCTGAAGACAGTTCTGTTTCTTTTTCCCTTTTTCCTTGGCTGTGTTAACTGAAGCTTGCTTTCTGACTATTTCAGATAAATATAAATCCCTCTATACATTAAACTTGACTAATGCTATTGCTAATATATTGTATTATTAATGGAATTCCAGACAGACAATCTGTTGAAGTTTGATCACAGTGCAATAAGTATTCTCATTAAAAAAAAAAAAAAGAAACCAAGTATTTGGGGAGACTGGGGCTTATCACTTCAGTGTACTTAAAAGGCAGTTGAAATCAAAGTGGAAATGGATAGATGCCCAAGCTGGGCCTCAGTCTGTTATTTGAAGCAAGTGACTCAAAATGTTGATTTTCCTGCCACAGGGGAAGGTCAACACTTTTAAAGAAAAAGATATTGACTTAAAGCAAATGAGTTAGAAGGCTACATCTAAGGCTTTTCTATGGTTAAATGAAAGCTCGATGAAGAGTGGCTTTTTTCCTTATGAAACAGTAAATTTGATTTTATGTACTAGAGAATTTTAGTTACGATCCTTACCTTACAGTCCTGTGGTACCAACAGTACCAAGTACTGTTCTTACTGGCTTTTTATATTAACATCTTGAATCCTCACAATCACACTATGAAGTTAATATGATTATTATCATCCTCATTTATCATAAGGGGAAACAGAGTCCCAAACAGTTTAAGTAGTTTTATGAGAGCCGTGCAGTTTTTAAGTATTAGAAGCAGATTACAACCCAGAGAGCTGGGTCCCAGTTGGGTCTCTGCTCTTAACCATTTCATTATTCCTCCTGAACACACACAAAGCCCTTTGAAAGTCAAATAATTTAACCCAAATATTTCAAACTTGGATTTGACCAAGGATTAAAAAGTCATAATGACTTGTGTTGAATTTATTATTGCAAGATAGAATAAGGAAGGGTATTGTTCGAGATCAAGAAACCAGAAATAATTGATTTAATTATTAATGACAGTGCTGTGTTAACTTTAATTTCAGTGTTTATTTTTCTAAACTTATGTGGCAATGTCATGCAAAGACATTTCTCAGTATTAGGTTACTAAAGAAAAAATATTTTCAGATAACAAAAACAATTATAAGGTTGTGGACTTTCAGGTAGAGAAATGCAGATATACATACACATGGACTTTGACCATTCATTATATGTCATTTTATTCCAACATTATACATTTTTTATTCTGATAGAGGGGAAGGAAATGTATTTCTCTTATTGTCACATAATAGTGAAACATAGAATTTTAAAAGGCACAAAAAAACAAAACAAAAACACTTAGAAAACAAAATTTTTATTGATATGCTTTATATATATGTCTGACAAAATAACCAGACTGTTGTTTGACAGAAATTCTCAATTTATGTTGTTACCAATCTCAAACTATGTCATAGCCCGCTAATTTACATAAACTCATTAAATTGTCATAGATTAGGTCTATACTCAATATCCATATTTTGTATAAGATGAAACTAAGTTTTTGAAGGAGAATAAAGCAAAATAAAGGACCAGAAAGAAATAGTAGGTGTGAAAATTATTTTTTATGGGGTGGGCAGTAGATACTACCCTTATAGGAAAATCTGAAAAAAGCCAATTCATAGACCATGGTCTTAACCCTTCAGGCAAACTGGCCCCCCCACACACAATTTTACATCATAAGAAGAAACTGCATCAGAAAGCCAAATTAATCATATTGGTTTGTTGATTTATTTTTATTTTTATTTTTATTTTTATTTTATCTTTTTGTGAGGTACCAGGACTGAGGATTTAACCCTGGACCTTGTATGTGGTAAACTGGCGCTCAACCACTGAGCCACATCAGTCCCCTTATATTGGTTTAAAAGTGATTAAACCATTGTTGCAGCAAATATATTAAGTCTGCAAAATAAGTAGAGTTATAAAACTTCCAATTTACAGAGCATGATAGGCTATTAAAAGCAATAAAATCAATGTCAGTCATTCAAATATGATTTACTACACTAATGAAAAATAGAAATACAAATCATTTTGAATAATTATTCAAGCTCACTAGGAAATAAAATTACATTAAAAATAATAATTTATGCCTATCTGGTATCAAAAAAAAAAAAAGTATCCAAAACGAACGTAGGTTCCAAAAAAAGAGAAAATCTCATCAAGGGATGATGGCACTATAAACTGAAATACACACACACACACACATACACGTACATATATGAAAGAGAAGAGAGAGAGAATAGAAATATTCTCTTTGTCCTGGCTTCAATCTCAGTCGTTCCATTTAATCTCAGGGCATTCTTGACCATTTATAAAGTGGAGCAATACAAGATTTTCTGAGAACATAAATGACCAAGGAATGTAAAATGCTTGACACAGAGCCTATTATATTAGTCAGGGTTCTCTGGGGAAATGGAACCAATAGGAGATATCTGTAAATAGTATGAGGTTTTATAAAATTGCCTCACACAACCATGGGGATGCGCAAGTCCAGATTCCATGTGGCAGACTGAAAGCCAGGGACTCAGATGAAGGTCCTTGTTGAGTTCCCCAGGAGACGCTGGCTATCTGAAGTAGAGATGGGAATTCTCTATCTGAATGCTGAAATCCCTTCTCTTTTTAAGGCATTCAACTGATTGGATGAGATAACACTCATTGCTGATGGCAATGTTCTCAGTTGATTGTAGATGCAACCAACCATATATACAATTAACTCACTGATGATTAAAGTGCATGAAATACCTTTGTATTATAATTATCCCAGCTTGACCAAGTAACTGGACCATTACCTGGCCAAGTTGACGCATTAGCCTAACCATCACAAAGTATTTGTCATTATTGTAAAGCACAATGGTAGCTACTGCAGCCATGGAAATTCAGCTTTAGAATTTAATAGTGTAGATAAATTTGAAAACACTTTACAAAAAAATATTCTTAGTATGATCATACTTTATAAAAAGTAATTATATGTATTTTATAATGTATAATCATATTTATATAGTGACTTACTATTTACCTAATTCAAACATTTTAAAAATTCATTACCCCCAATTAACTAATGGAAAAAACAGTGAAGTGAAAGAAATAAATAACACCTTAAAAATTAGCAGTGCAGGGAAGCGGACTTGGCCCAGTGGTTAGGGCGTCCATCTACCACATGGGGGGTCTGCGGTTCAAACCCTGGGCCTCCTTGACCCGTGTGGAGCTGGCCCATGCACAGTGCTGATGTGCGCAAGGAGTGCCCTGCCATGCAGGGGTGTCCCCCGTGTAGGGGAGCCCCACGCACAAGGAGTGTGCCCTGTAAGGAGAGCTGCCCAGCGCGAGAGAAAGTGCAGCCTGCCCAGGAATGGCACCACACACACGGAGAGCTACACAACAAGATGACACAGCGAAAAGAAACAGAGATTCCCGTGCCACTGACAACAGAAGCGGACAAAGAAGAAGACACAGCAAATAGACTCAAAGAACAGACAACCAGGGCAGGGGTGTAGGGGGGAAGGGGAGAGAAATAAATAAATAAATCTTAAAAAATAAAAGACTGTAAGGCAAAATAATTTAAAAAAAATAGCAGTGTTTACCTATTCGTGGTAGACTTATAGGTGATTTTACTACTTTATTTATTTTTTCTTTCACAAATTATTTGAAGCACATTAAGGAGTACCCACATTTTGTCAGGGCTGTTTTAGATTCTGTTTAGATTTGGGATACCCAAATCAGTAACAAGGTCAAGTTCCCTTCCCCGCTGGGGTTTGATGGAAGCATATAGTCAACAGGTAAAGAAATTTTTCATAAGATAACTTCCATAGGGATAAGTACTATAAGAAAAATAAAACCAACTGAGAAACAGGAGTAAAAAGTGATTGTGTAAAGGGAAGGGAAGGGAGGTGCTGTATATACAGGGTGGTCAGGGAAAGTCTGAGGAGTTAAAAAAAACAAACAAACAAATAAACACAGACCTGAGACCAGGATGACAAAATGAAGCCAGACATGTGAAGAGTAATCCAATTAGTGACCTGAGATGAGAACACACCTGGCGATCTAATGAAAGGAATTTGCCAGAGCAGAGTGCTGGTGGTCTGGAAGGGCTGAGGAGTCTGAGAGCGCTAATGGCACTGGAGTCAGAATTTCTGTTCTTAATACCTCTGATAATGTTTGAAATTTTCTATATTAGACATACTGTATAATTGCAAATGTTTTTGCTGATATATAGAACTGTGTTATTTAAGAGGGGCAGAGATACCAAATGTTTATAGAGAACAGCAGAAAAGAAATCTGGAGATGCGTTATGATTGCGTTATGTTCATATGAACAAGCTTCTGGGTAAAAAAGATACCAAAAAAACGTGATTGTGTTAGAGTCAACTAATGACTTTTAAAAAACAAAATCCTCTGTCCTCTTTGCTAATTAGTATTTGCAATAAGGTAAAGGAAATATCTTTTACTTCAGAAACGTCTTTCTTTTTCTATATGCCTGGACGCTGTCACTAAACTTCTCTTCACTGATAACCAATCTGGATATGTATACTGATAGTCGATTTTCCCAACCATATGTAAGAAAAAAATGTGTAACTCACTGACATTTACTTTAAAAATTGCATATATTCGACACCTCAATATAAAGTTATAAGTGATGATATGATTTATAAAATGTTACCCAGGGTAATTCTGTTTCTTGAAACAGCAACTTTTAGGATTAAAAGTAAACTTTTCTCTTGGTCTGCTTTGGAATATAAATGGGTAAAATTGGAAATTGCAATTACTGTCTGAATGCCTTAATACAAGAGAAAATGAAATGGTGAAATGATTTGAAGTTAGGGAGTTTACTATTTTTGATGTGCACTGCCCTGGGATTTTAAACGGTTGGAATATAATGACAGGGAAGCAAATCTAAGATGGAAAAATTAAATATATACAGATGATCATTTTAATAACTGTGTTTGGCAAATGAGATTAAAATTCCTGATTTAGCTTCTGAAAGCACTGTTCAAGATCCTGTATACTCTTTTTTTAAATATGGTTTTATAGATAATTCTTTAATACGTATTATTCACTAAAGTAGGTTGGCTCTACTGCAATGAGCACTGATAAATATATGAACAATTGGTGCACTTTTAATTGAAAGTGATGGTCTTTACTTCTGCATTTTTATTTATCCAGGCTAGGTTAGATCTTTGTGTGCTTCTTTTTATTTGATGGCTTTTGATTCTCATTCACACATATGGAGTTGCTACAGTGACCAAACATGTAATGCCATGAAGTGGGTTGCTACTCTGATTTTATAAGCCAGACTTAAAAGAATTATGATTTACATATGGAGGTTAATTAATTATACAGCCTGCACCAGTGATCTGGTGACTCCACATCATAATCTGAAGATGAGATGGCTGTGAAATTGCATACATGGTTTTGTCCCTATTTTCTCTCTAAATTTTCTACATTTCCTGACTAAATTTAATAACATAATCCACAAAGATTTTCTCTTTTAGTTACCTCAACCAAAGCACTGCTTTCTTAGTTCAGACTAGTGGAGGCAGTTGTGTATTCATCAGAAGTTTCTTTTTTCCTGAATACGTTATTATTTAAATAGTAACATCTAGGTGGTGTTTCATCAGTTTCCCTTTGTCTCTGATGTGGAGAATGAAGTTAAAGGCTGTAAATCATCTTATCTCCTCCACTCACCTAGAGTTTTAGAAGAGGGCATTGAAGTGAGGCTAATTTTTATTTTCTGATCCAGACTCCTGCAAGCCAGGAACTAGGTCAAAAACTACTGACCTTCTACTGTGAACAATTTCTTCTGGTGATCAGATATGAGACCTTTTTTTGATGGTTTTTCTGTGAGCTAAGAATCCAGAAAGTGAAAGTCAACACTGCTTATGGTATTTGGCACGTGGCGTGAGAGATGAACTTAATAAAATATTTCATCCCTAAATTTCCCAAGAGAATATATTTTGTCTACTTTAATCAGCTGAAATTTTTGAAACCAAATTTCTGGAGTGAAACTTTCAGTGGGTCAGATACTTTGAATATAAACATGTATTTTCAAAGACTCATGTTTTAGGAGAAATATGAACTGGAATTCAATTAAGGAATGAGACTGGCATATCTTTCACATATTTCATTCAAATGTTTAGGATGATTTGACCTGTTATAATTTACGAATGTTAGTTTTGTGCATACATACATTATTTAGGATGGCTATCTAGGTCAATAAGCATTAATAAATGGAAGGAATGAAGCCAAGGAAAATTTAGGCTGAATATGAAAAATTAATAGCACTAAAAAGTATTGGCTTTATAATTGCTTCCCAGAAGATGTGGCAAAAAATCCACTCCAAGGGATTCTACAAAATGCTTAGATCATGGCCTGGACTAGCTAATAAGTTTTGGCCCTCTCTAATTCCCATGCACTTTTGATTGCACATAGAATACCACACAATTATAGCTTTAGAAAGTCCAGAGAAAGCCAAAACCCTTTGTAATCCTTGGAGGAATTGTGTTGGCTCCATTACTACCACATGCTGTCCAGTTGTGAGTTGAATGGGAAGAGGCACAGATTATAGGCATTTAACAAGAGGAAATATTCTCTTTTCTGCTATTCTCCCTTATTAACTACTAATTTTCCTCTTCCTCCTCACATTAACAGTGCCCAACAGTCCCTAGAAATCAAACTGTTTATCAGGGCCCAGTCTTTAACACACAGCCTCTGGAATATACAATCAACAGTTCCTCATCATAAATAATAGCCCTTCATGTGGAACCGTGTCCTGCAGAAAGTAACTTACTCTTCTTGGAGTTCGGAGGCTCTTTTGAAGCTTACCCTCAGATAAGCTGCAAGAGCCTTAGGCTCTATGGATAAATTGCGTTTAGAACAAGGAGGAAGAAAGCGATTTAGCTATTCAGAGGAAGCTGGAGTCAGCAGGTGCTAAGTCAGGTGTTTCTGTCATTGAAGAGCTTTGAGCATGGAAGTAGCAGTGCAGCAGCAAAGCAGTCCTGCTGAATAATTCATCAGTGCCCTCCACTCTTCTGAGGCTGTGTTCTTATTTATGAACATAGATTATACTGTTATTGATTGCAATCCGCATGGAGGCATTTCATTAACTGGGAGGTTTGTCTGTTTGCATATGCTTTGTTTTCCTGAGAGTTTCCTTGTATTTGAACAGAAATTTATAGATGAAATAAAATTAAAGAGAATTGTCTAACAATCCGGGCTCTTTCTGCACATCAGAAAGGGGATTGGAATTGATTTCCTCCAGATACCCAGATTGTTAAACCATTTTATTCCATTAATTGTACTGTGTTCTGAAAGTGCGATGAAAAGCACCCTAGAAAAGTATTTTCCCCAAGAATCTGCACCTTCTTCATTTACTACCATTGTTCCAGCCCATGGACCTTGTATTTCAAGATGATCTTAAAATATTTTAGTGACTAGGAAAATTGTGTGTTCCTTAAACTACTTACTACTCACTTTAATTCAATGGGTGTGAGAATTCAATCATATTCAGTGCTGCATGAGTGTTCAGAAGGGAATCCACTATCTGACTCTGTGCAACAAATGGGTCTCTTTGGTGCCCATGAGTCAAAAGAGATAGGTTTAGCCTCTTTTAAGGGATACTCAGTGATGCTCTTGGCTCGTGGTACTGCAGGAGCTAATTCAAATGAAATGCTAGTTTATATCTGATAAACACACAATGGTGTATAGGGTACCATAGTCTGAATGCTGTCTTAAATCGCAGTATTTCACACATAAACCCTAAGATAAGAATTGTGTTGTCTGCATACAAATGGATTTTTATTTCAAACTGAAATCTTGAAAATAATTTTCTACTGCAGGAAAGGTGAATCATGAAAACTCTTTAGAGTATTGCGTTGTTGATGCATTTTGTGATTTGAAATCTCCAAGGATGGAGATAGAGGAATCACAAAAATTCAGCAGAGTCACAGTTTCACAGATGGCATTGACACTTATCTGAGGAGGTTCTTCAGATAAGGGTTTTTGATAGACGTTCCTATCCAGAGTTAATTCAGATGTATGCCTGAGACTCTTAAAGTCTGGGCAACTGTGCAAGAATAACAGAGAAAAAAAGGGGCAAAGGTCCCTTTCTTAAAAAAGAAAATATTTTGGTTGAGTACTTATTAGTTTCTTTATTACATTATTGTTTTTATTAGCATTAATGGCTCAATATATTCAATGTCAGTTTTTGCCAGGGTTTTGGGTTTTATTTTCCTCAATGAATTCATTTCTAAAAGTAAACTACTGAATGCATTAATTCTCTAAGAAGATATATTGCCTTTTCTTGGACAAGAATGTATGTACAACCAGTCCCTTTAATCATTTTCCCAGTTACCTTAATGAAACTCTTTAATAAATTGAAAATATGAAATAATTTTTAAGTTTAAAAATCTTTTTTTTCCTCACTCTTCCAGGGCTAGTCTGGTTTCTCTGAGCTCCATTATTTCCCACACAAGGTCCAAGAACATCCCTTATTGCTTTTCCTTTTGTAAATTTCATTTCAATCCCAGAAGCATTTGTGAAGGGCCAGTCAGGCGAGTTGTGTGCCAGATGTGACAATCAAAATGGCTTCATGTCAAATCATGTCACTTCTAGTATAAAGCACTCTAGTGGTAAAATATTTAACCTTGAATAAATTCCAAACTTCTCGGGTGTCTTATATGTTTCTAAATTGCCTGACTATTTTGGTTTTCCTGGGACCATCTCCATTTAGCACCAAAAGTCCTGCATCTCAGAAAAATCCTTAGTCCCAGACAGATCTTGAGAGTTGGTCATCCTGTGTGGCAACTTCCTTCTTCACTAACTGCCTCCCAATCAAATTTCTCCCTTCTTAACTCTTCCTTAGCTAGTCTGGCCTTGTCTCTGTTCCTGGGGTCACAAAGCTGTTACCCAGGTCAGGAACTTGCATTTCTACCTCTACCTCTGCTCATTATTGTCATTTAGACCTTAGCTCAAATATCACCTCTTCCCATATGCCTTTGTTGAAGTATGACTCATCTCTTTCTACCACAATTACTCTCTATTACATTGGCCTTCCTGGATGACTCCTAATACCTGATTCTTGCTTATACTGTTTATTTAAATGGCTCTGTCCATGACTGAGGTTAAGCTTATTGAGTTGAAAATATTAGTTGTATGGCTGCTGGTCTATTGCCACAGATCTTAACTCAGTAGATAGTTGTTGAAAGAATGGATGCATGGATGGGAAAAAAGGAACCCTAATCTATCTGTGGCAGTTTGATATTATTTATGATTCCCCAAAAAGGAAAAGATTATGTTTGTAAACTGGTCTGTTCCTCTGGGTGTTATACCCTATGAATGCATTGGATTCAGCGGACATGTCGTGATTAAATTACCAGTTAAGATTAGCTTTTTGATTCGAGCACATCAGTAGGTGTGAACAAGGGTTGAGTCCCCACCCTCTTGGTGGACTGATATAAAACAAACACTCACAGAAGAAGACACAGAAGAGGAGATACCTCTCTCATGTTTGATCCTGGGGCCCTGGGAAGAAATGAGACATTTGCTTGACAGTTTGCAGCTGAAGAGAACAGAGCAGCTGAGCAGCTGATAAGGCTTGAAAAGAAAAGAGCCCCATGTCGGGGGCTGACATAGAAAGACCCGAGAGACCAGCCAGAGGTCACCCACCATCTTGCTTCAACACATGGCAACTGACTTCAATAAGAAAGTAGCCTTGCGTTGGACTCCTTAGGGCCTTGGCACTGTAAGCTTTTACCCCAAATAAATACCCTTTATAAAAACCAACAAATTTCTGGCACTTTGCATAAGCACCCCTTTGGCTGATATCCTCAAACTCTCCCTCCCCCAAATTGAGAATAGTTGACGTTGAGTCTCTTTAAAACTTCCTTCCGTCTTCCCTTGAAGACCAGCATAACTTTAATCACTAGTTTAAACAGCGTACAGAGTCATGTGGGCTTTGAATCTAAAGACACCTGGTTCATGCCCTAATTCCAGAAGTTTCCAATTGTATGATAGTGGAGAAATCATCTAATTTTGCTGATTTTCAATTTCTTTATTTGTAATACGGGAATAATAATAATATCTCTTTTCACTATTATTGTGAGGATTAGAAAATCCTGGATGATGTCTGGCTTATACGGCACAGATAGATGATACTGTTTCCTCATTTGGAGTTTGATGTTGCTTTGGACTATAGGTGACTGTCATTTTCTCTTGCTTATAGGGAATAAACTAATGTAGTGCAATTTCAAAATGGTAGCTTAGACATGCTTTGCCTAACTCATTCATTCAGTGTCCCCAGATTTAGGGAAGGACAATAAAAACACCATCCTGGAAGGCAAGTCTCCCTTAATAGTTCTCATAAAGAGTGAAGTTATAACAAAAACAATCTATTTTGTACCCATGCACTGGGACCTTTCAGCCATTGGGATAAAAACACAGAGGGTGAAAGTCAAAACTTCTACTTTCTGTCCTCAGTTTACAAGCTATATAACATTCAAGCCAGAGATATTTGGAATCAAACATGTTTTGTTCTATTAGTTATTGCGTGAAGTAAAATGAGAAGGGGATATACTTACTTTCTTTGGGCCTAAAATAGACATCAGTACATATAACCTTAAAAATCATTTATCAGGAATATTAAAACATCTAGTGATATCAACTATATGAATATTTATAGTAGTTTGTATATAATACACTAAAGAAAATCATTTTAGTTATCATGATTTCGGGAAAAAATGCAAGATTCTGACATTCACTTACCTTTGTAAGAAGTTTACTTTTAAAATCGCTCCATCTCATTTGGCATCTAAACGTGCCACAGATGCTTTATGATTTTCTGTTTTTAATTAATGTCAACCCCCAGGTTGCAATGAGTGTTGTTTAATTTCCCTGCCAAAGGCCAGACTGAGAGGATTATGCAGGCAATGAAGAAATGATGATGCCCATTAAGGATTCAAACTCAAGTTTCAAACTTCCCAAAAACCTGTGTCTGGTTCATGTTAGATTTAGTGTTGCCTTCTGCTAAAGGCCCTTCTGCTCAGCAGAAAAATACCTTTAGCAAAAATCTTGGCTAAAATTTGACCACATTCATAACTATGTTACTATTTTATTAACTCATAAGTACCTTTTCAAGAAAATCAATTATTTGTAGTTTTATTTTTTATTTTATTTTATTTTTAAGATTTTACTTATTTATTTTTTTTCTCTCCCCCACCCCCGCCCCGGTTGTCTGTTCTCTGTGTCTAATTTGCTGCATCTTGTTTCTTTGTCCACTTCTGTTGTTGTCAGCAGCAGTGTGAGAATCTGTGTCTCTCTTTGTTGTCTTCTTTTTTCAGCTCTCCGTGTGGGTGGCGCCATTCTTGGGCAGGCTGCACTTTCTTTCGCGCTGGGCGTCTCTCCTTTTGGGGCGCACTCCCTGTGCGGGGCTCCCCTACATGGGGGACACCCCTGCGTGGCAGGGCACTCCTTGCGCGCATCAGCACTGCGCATGGGCCAGCTGCACACCTGTCAACGAGGCCCGGGGTTTGAACCATAGACCTCCCATGTGGTAGACAGATACCCTAATCGCTAGGCCAAGTCCGTTTCCCAATTATTTGGAGTTTTAGACATTTACTTTTGCATGATCCAACATGGGTTTGAGAATCTGCAGAGTATAAGCACAGAGTGGTCTGTGTTCTAATTGTGGCATCTCAGAGTTTTTAGCACACTGAACCTTTTATAAGCTGCTGGGTAAAAGGAAAATAGCCTCTCTTAAAACTTCCATTAATGCCAGTTGCCTGCACTCATTTAACTAATATTAATTGAGCACTTAGCATATGTATGTGTTAAAGGAATGGGTGGTTAAAAAATGAGTAAAAGTGGGATGTAGCTGTGGCTTAAGCAGCTGGGCACCTGCCTACCACATGGAGGTCCTGGGTTTGGTTCCCAGTTCCTCCTAAAGAAGTTGAGCAAGACAGCAAGCTGACATGATGGGCTGACACAGCAAGATGACACAATGAAGAGACGCAGCAAGGAAACACAAAGAGAGATACAACAAGCAGGGAGTGGTGGTGGCTCAAGTGATTGGGTGCATCCCTCCCACACGGGAGTTCCTGGGTTTGGTTCCCAGTGCTTCCTAAAAAGAAGACAAACAGAAAAGACAGTGAGTACAAACAATGGGGGGATAAATATAAATAAAATAAATCTTTAAAAAAATGAATAAAAGAAAGCCCCATCTCTCAAGACATTTGTAGTTTAATAGAGGAGATTTTAAAATGATATAAATCCTGGTTGTGCTAATTGTCCTAGGTGAAATATGCAAAATATTGGGGAAAGGACTGTAAAGAAAGACAATTGATATGATTCACTTAATATATATTTATACTTAGGGAGGAATGTGTTCATTGATTCATTTTAATTAATATTTATTCAGTATATGTCAGTCATTGATCTAGGGCCAGGGATACAGAGAACAAGAAAGATAAGCAACTTATTTAAAGGGGGTTTAAAGACACTAAGAAGAAAGTAAGCAGAGAGAAAATAATATCAGATAGTGTTAAATATTCTGAAGAAATGTGTTAGAGTGTGACAGGCAAGGGGGATATATTAAATAGACCAGTCTCCCTAAAGATTTGTTATTTGAGCTGAGATCTGAAGGATGGAAATTGGCCAGCCATGTGCGAATCAGGGAGGCAAATGTTCCCGGCAGAAAGAAAAGCAAGCCAAAAAGCTTTTGAAGCAGGCATAAGTTTGCCAGTCGTTAGTATTTGGGATGGGTTTAAGTTATGGATAGGATTTAGATACCTATTCAAAAGTGAGATGAGATTGATATTAGTTTTCTTTTATTCCCACGAAATGACTTCCTTTTATTGGTTATTTTGGAGTGAGTCAAGTGTTCAATTCTTCTTTGTACAGTTCTTAGTGTCCTGGATATTTCCTTTAGGGTATCTAGCTTCTGTCAACAGTGAGTAATGCCTCAGCAAATACAGAGGAAAAAAGGATTCTGCCCCTGGGACTTAATGAGAGGATGACTTAAAAAGAAAAAAAGCACCTATTGAAAAATAGCAGTATATAACTTGTGCTCCAGTGCTATAAAAAAATACAAGAATACTTATTTGTTTACCATATATTTGATAATTACTATTTAATATTATGATCCAGTTTCAACATAAGTAAATTTTGTTTGCAATACTTCTCTTTCCCACTTGGAAATTTTCCCATGTCTGTGTGCTGGTCTAGCCTCTGATATGGTAATATCAAATAATCACTTAACCAAAGTCTCATAACAGATTAAAAAATATCAGTTAAGCCTGAAGCTTTGACCTCTCTCTGAAAGACCTGAAATATTTATAAATGATACCGGAATTGCTTGAGCCTTCTGGCTTATCGCTTTCAGAACCAGGCAGAGATTCAGTTTGATTCTGAAAAATATCTGACATTAGTTTTAAAAGGCAGGTTAGTTGAGAAACCACAAAGTATCTGATAAATTTGAATGGGGTACCAAAAATACAAAAGAAAAAACAATGACTAGAGAAAGTAGAACCCCTTTGATCAAAGACACACATTGAAAGAATTAGATAAAATTTAGATTAAAAGAAATAATTATAGAATAAAATTTCTTCACACAGCAAAAGTTACCAAAACACTATATGATCTCTTTCTTGTATATTCTTAATTGGTGATTGGTTATCTTATACATGTACATTTATGTCTTTTATGAGGAGGATTTTTTGCAGTTTAAATTTCTGTTTATTTTATTCTCTTCTTCCTTAGGTTTGTTTTCAATTCACTGAACCAATTCTTTTAAAATAGTTGAATAAAACAATATATGCCCTGAGCAATGTGCCAAAGTATATGTGTGTATTCATTGCATGTCTTTTTAATTCTAAGGTCACAACAAGGCCAAATGAGACTGATATTGCTTTTGTCATTCATTCAAAATGACTTCCTTTGGATTCAGTAATAATTTCAGGGTGAACCAAATTTTTCATCAGTGCCTATTATACTGTAAATGCATTATTTCAGCAAATGATAAGTCTCCAAATAACTGCAGTTACAAATACCATAGAAGAAACCTTGGGGTAAATGAAGGAGGTAGCTATTTAAGGTTTTTATATATACTTACTTTTTTTCCAAAAATACTTAACTGTATGACTTCTATCAGCACATATGGAGTGCCCTTAATGTGTAAGGCATTGCAAAGGCTACAGAGATGAAAATGACAGTTCTTACAGATGAGAAGCTCACGATGTAATGAACAGAAAATACATTTTAAAAAGTAGTTAAATGTTTTGAGAAGTGCCATAAAATATTATTTATATATATATATACACACACTTAGGTGTATATTGTTGACATTTAACTTACACAATTTATTCTCTCAGAGAAGGAAGGTAAAAAGGGGGAGCTTAGACTTGGGTCCTCAGGACCCTCCAGTACGAGCAGGACTAGGAGAGAGGGAAGCATGTTTGTAAAGGTCCAGAGATGAGAAAGAACACAGCAGGTGGTCCAGGTGGACCCTGGGAAACGGGCGGTGGAGGGACTTCAACTAGTACTTCTGGGGAAGAGATAGAACCAATCCACTTAAGAGACGTTTTAGAAAGAAGTCATTATTTCCTTGAGATTTAAACCTCATTTGTGGACATTCCTCTAACTAGCATTCTAGATTTATTCTTCCCAGGGATGTAAAATTTTCTTATCTTCCTCATCCTCATTTCTTGAGTATAATTTTGAAAGAAATTCCCCTAAATAAAGCCAATCTTAAAGTAGCATTGACAATTGTTTCTTCACACTGACTGTGGAAGACTTTATTCTTCTTTTCTTGTTTGAAAATAAAATGGCACTGTATTTGTTTTAAGAATACAAGGACAAGACAACATGCTTTAAACAGAGTTGATATTCCTTCCATTCTACAAGGGCATCAATCATTTTCAGGCTGCAGACATTTTCTTGAGTTGCTTGGGTCTGTCCTGTCTAAAGGGATTTGATTTAATCAGAGATTTAGAAATATTCTGTTATCTACCCAACAAGATGCTGATTTCAACTGATTTATTGTTGTTGCTGCAAAACTGAAGAAATGTTCCAGGTTTGGGTTAGAAGATATACATTGTTCATATTTTTTTCTTCATCGAAAAAGCAAAATCACTCTAGCAGTGCCATTCTTTTTACTCTGAAAAGTACAGAGAGGCCTTAGGCACAAGCAGATTTCTGGAAGCAGTAGATTTCATAAATTTGAACTAAATTGTATCAGGCATGGAGTGCTGCCAAATTCTAATTCATTAGTTCGCTGCTTGGCAGAGTTCCGTTTCCTATCAACAGTAAAACACACAAGTTTCTTCTGGAGGTATAGAATGTCCTCACTTCCAAAAGGCAGCTTGTGCTTTTATTTAATGTAAAACTTACAATACTTAGAACAAATATAACACAAAAGGTCTTGTAAATTCTTTAGTTAGAAGATCAAATTTGGGGGAATATTTGAAATATCATTCCAATTTCTTTCACATAACTTGGCATGAGGATTTTAAGAGATGGGAAAATGTTACCAAGTATCTTTTAGTTCACTGAAATAGTCTTGGGACAAAAGAATCTTCTCCATTTAGGCACAGTGATGATAACAGGAATTCTGGATGAATCTGGGCCATGGTGCCTTAAAAAATGACTGAGGCACAGAATGGAGTGCTGGGATGTTCCTTGCAATTCTACTGTAGTTGTTACTTTCCAAGGCCTTTACAGAGTGTTAAAAGCATAATCCAGCACCCCCCCCCCCGAGACTTGATGACATTTTTGTCCTTCTGATTATTTGCCTCAGTTTTGATCAGTTGTAAAGATGATTTTTTGTTCTTCTTGGTATGGAGCAAAATACTTTGCCAGCTTGTAAAAAAGAAGTACTCCCCATTGGAACCTGCTGCATGAAATGAGGTCCTTGACCAGATGTGGCCTTCAGCTCTGACACATAAGATTTTAGAATGTACCACTTCTCCACAAACCCAAGCACGATTATGTCCTTTCAAGCAAGTAATTAAAGTAGTTGTGCTTACCAGTCTACCCGTAGACCCACCTCTGCTACTCTTTGCATCTCTCAGACACATATACCTATACCCAATACCTCAAAGAGTGAAATGGCAAGGGAAGTAAGAAATAAGATCATGTTCCTTCACTGCATTAAATATTGATATCTCTTAAGAGGGTGAAATACATTTTCCGTAAGTACTTTTTGGCCACCTGCTATATATAAGGTATTGTACTAAACCATAGTGAGGGGGAATGAAAATAAAAAATAGATTCAGTCATTGTTTACCAGTTGTTTGACTCTAGCAACAGAAAAGATGCAAAATAAATGAACTGGTTTCAAGAGAGTTCAGAGATAAAACTCATGTATGTGGTCAGAACAAGGAACTATACATATTCATAGACTGGTTCTAATTGGAATGCAAAAGAGAACCTGAAGAAGAGGATGACATGCTAAACTTTGGAAAAGGTGGAGGAATTTTCTAGATTAAAATAGGCAAGGGCAAAGGAAAAACCAGTGTAAAGTGGAAGTCATATGGTGAATGTTGAATTCAATTTTACCATACATAAGCTTAGTCAGAAGACAGTGGGAAGCAACTGAAAGTTCTTGGGCTGGGAGAGGCACAACTACAGTGGTGAGATAAGAAGGTTAAACTGGCTGTAGGATCTAGGTTGAATTAAAGGAGATTCATTACTAACTCTGCTTGCAGATAGTAGTGCGGTGGAAAGGTACGGTCTTCTCAGAATTGTATTAGGTGAATGAACGGCACTGAATGCTTGTGGCTATGAAGGGCAAGTACTAGTTATTGTATTTTCCAATGATTTTATTGGTAAGTAAAAAACGTGTTAGTTGTAAATAGTTCTCTACTTCTTACAAATCATTTTTTCTCACTCCTAGATATAATTAAAGGCACTTGTTTCTTGTACCTTGGGTTTAAGAATCACATGATTTAAAAAATATTCTTATTGATTTAACAGAACTAACGGGGAGTTAGGGAGTAACATGGAGCCACTGAGATGAATATAAAAGTCAGCGAATTTTCTGATTAACATTTATTAAGGATATCTTAGTTGTACATCCTTTTTACTTGGCAATACAGTGAAAATGTGACTTAATAAATGCAATACTATCTGTTAATACTGATATTTCCAGACTTGCTATGGGAAACAATGCCTTAGACTTTTTCATTTTCATTAAACCATAAATTATGATTTCCTATTAAAATATGAACAGCCTATATAACACCTGATGAGACTTTTATTTTCAGAATTTTGACTTCAAGTCCAGAAAAAATCTGTTATGACTATTAGATCTGCCTCTAACAAGCTCTGTGACCTAGAATCTTGGCTTCTTCATCTGTGAAATGGGAGTAAAAATGCTTACTTTATGGCGTGTTTGTGTAAATGTTCAGCTAAAAGCAGATTTTTAAAAAAACTCAAGTACCGTACGAATGTATTTTTATTACTACTGTCATTACCTAGGCTTAAAATTAATAATCTTAGATTCTCTTAGAGGAACTAAAAGCTTTTAAAGTAATTTTTCTTCATGAAAGAGGAAATTGCATTTCCTTTGTGATCTTAGAGTAACAAATATGAAAAAGTCAACTAAAAATGTGTGGCCTTCAGTATTCTAGAAATAGTATTCCCTTAATGTTACTTCGTTCTATATGTAAAGCAGATGTTTTGTTCAGGTTAATTTCTTTCCTTTCCTGTAAAAATAATGGTAATAATAACAACAATGAATATTAGAGTGCTAATGTGCTTGGCCCTGCTTTTAAAACAAGATATCTCATCAAATGTGCACCACACCTAAAAAGTAGGTACTATTATTATAGACAATTCATAAATAAGGAAAATGAGACTTAGAAACATTAAAAATAACATATTCAGTATCATACAACTAGGGTATGAAGCAGAATTCTAGCTCAGGCCGTCGGCCCCTGGAGCCCAAGTCCTTTCTCTGTTATATAGGTTGTCTTTGTACTAACAGGTAGGTCTTTAGGGTTCACAAACTCTAGGACAGAACCCTGTCTTAGCGTTCTACCACCTAATTGTTCATTCGAATACTCCTTCAAAAGACCTAACAGCATCACTGGCACATAGATGGTCAATAAATATTGTTGAAGGGTAATTGGTGCCATTGGGAAATCAGGGTGGGGACTTAAGTGCCCAGGTTTGAGAATGAAACTGACAGTGAAAACCTCCTTAAATGTTGCCCCCTAGATGCCTCACTCCCCTCACCTTAGTTGCAGTCTTATAGTAGGTGCTCAATGAAAGTTTGTTTCACTGGATGCCTTCCATTCCTCATTAGGGCTGACAAGGTCATACGCTGATTTTACATCCTAGGAATGAAAATAAAACTTAGTGTAACACATTTTAAAGCACCAGAGTAACTGGTCTGTTTATTATATTCAACCAGAGACAGTTTTAAGTGGATATATTTTTGAAAAAAAAAAATTATAAACAGCTTAACATGCAGACTCAAAGCTTTAAGAACTTAAAACTGGCAGGCTTGATGAGGTTTTCCTCCAATTTTTAATGGTAAGGATATGTCTTTAAGACAAGTGTATAGAATGTAGAGAGAAGGACTTCAAAGGACATGGAAGAGAAATTTGATTCAAGTAAGAGATGCTGTTTTTAATGCAAATGAATATGTTGATTGATTCTAAAAAGTAGTAATGTTAAAGAGAATATTGGCTTCTTTTGCCTTAAAACTCACATGGGCATTCTAACTGAAGGCTGGTTATTGCATACAGCAAGGAACAACATAATTACTTTTTTCTTTTCTCTTTTCTTTACTGTGTCTCACTGCACATGCGCAAGCTGCTGTTACCTAGGAGAGTAACGAGTGTACCTCAGCTGTAAAAATACAAAGAATATAAGAAATTCCTATAATTGGTCCCTAACTGTCTGGGGAGAGCTGCTTCACACAAAGAAATGGTCTTGAACAAGTCTTATTCAGTTGTATGTTTCCTTCAAATCACAAAGAGGAAGAAAATACAAATTCCAATTAATGTAATTTTGCAGGGAAAAAAAAGACATGGAAGGTATCCTTATATCCTAGAAATGCTTATAAATTCTCAAAGCCACTGAGAATTTGTGACTTCTGAGGACTAAAAGTATGTTAAAAAGATAGACTCACATTTAAATGCTGATCTCAACTTTCCACTGGGGACCACTAAAAAGCCTTTCAGAAGAAAAAAATGGGATCAGCAAAACATGAAATCATTATAGTGGCAGACTTTCTAGGTCTGCTTTATATTATACTTTTGAAAAGGACATTTGTTTAAGGATATGATAGTTTTATCCTGCATAGAATGCAAACTCATGTATTGGAGTTGGGGGAACGAGTGCTTTGACAGTGGGCTCACAGTCCCCAAAAGAAGAAGAGGACTGGCACAGGCCCCAGCTGTTTCTTAGCAATTCATCTGTAAGAGCCTTCGTCTAATATAAATGAGGGAAAAGAAAAAAAATAATAACAGTGGACAGTTTCTTGTAAATGTTTCCCTGGACATGATTTTGGTTATTGAAAAGGTGGCAATTGTGGGATATATATTCCCCCAATTCCCTTGCTTTCTTCCAGAATCACTCTATCTCACTTATTAATCCGTTTGGTGAAAAGAACTGGATATGGCACCCTCTTCAAGCCTATTAGGACTGCTCTGAACATTAGCCAAAGAGGCCACTTTTAAGTAAGACAAGGATAGTCTCCCTCCGGGGACCGGGCATGCTGCCTGGACAGAAGAACCAAGGACTCTGAACTGTGCAGTTGGATGTGACCAAACAGTATGCTACTGCTATCCGAGTAGATAGACATTCACAGTTATATATATGTGATATGGACTTCCTCTCACTCTTTCCTCCTGTTCCACTTCCATCTCTGCTGTTAGAAAAATACCATAAGTAAGCCTGAATAATTACAAACATAGTCATTTTATTTTCCTTAAAGTTATCATTTCTTATTCCCCGAAATGAAGACATTATAGAAAGTTGATCCTATTTTTAGCTGTTGAAAAGATTTTGAATGTAAAAAATAAGTCTAAAATAATGCTATATGAAACCTTTTCAGATGAACAATAATACTTGCAGAATAGATAAAACGCTGTGGGCTACATAAGGGAGCAGAGAAACAGTCCATTAGAGTACTTTTCCTACATTGTTTATCTACTTTGTATGTTTGAAAATGCTTCCACATGCCTCTGGGCACCTAAATAACAAAATTCTGGACCACGAGTGAATAACTTAATTTAAAAAGAAAGCCAGAATCACAGTTAATCCTTGCCAAACTAGAATTTCTCTTCCCATCAGAAAAGAGAGAAAGAAAAAAGAAAAGCATCACTGTTTATGAAAAATGTTTAGAAAAAAAAATTGCTCTTACGTGGAAATTTGTTTTGACTGAAGAAGGTTTTCTGGCAGAGTACTTTTAATAAAAGAGAAAGGAGTTGCCAGTTATCCACAAGCATTGAAAAGCATTTTAGAATTGGAACTCCTTCATCAGCTTTAATGTAACCACTACCGCTTCTAAAAGTGAACAGTCTCAAAGATTCCTGGAAGGATCTATTTTGGACAGTCATTTGCTGGTTTCCAATGTTTCAGACATATTTTTTGTACACATTACAAAATGTACTGATCAGATGATTTTTCAAGATTTCCATTGACACAAATCATGGCAGAAAGCCAAGATACCCATCAGAACACACCAAGGACAATCGTCCTCTTTTGATTGTTTTATGTTTTTTGGGGAACTTATGTTCAATGTTATACTAATAAGTTTCAATAAGAGGAAAGAATATATGATGTGTGAAATTCTCCACTGTACACTCTCGTATATAATATCTATTTATTAATTTTGCATGTGCTTTATATGTGTTTAATTTTGAAACATCTTAATTTGTAAAGTAAGTGATACTAAGTTTGTAGTGTCATCACATAGAGTCTTCGCAAGGGCCTTATTAAATAAAGGGATTTCTGCTTTTATTCAGGATCAAATATAACAGAAAGACTGTTTAGCATTAATTTCCTGGAAACACTTGAAGACATTTCAATGTCATTTTATGTTGACTGAAATGGAACGTGGACTATTTCCTCAATTACCTGTCTAAAACATTCAGCAAAAAGAGACCTATTAAATCTGAAGATCAAAGGCAAGCCAGCTTTATAGCAGACACAATTAATTCTTAAACTTATAGCTTGCAAGTTAAGGGCAAAAGACTTTCTGATTATAGGTATTAAGACCCCATAATGTCATCCTCCAAAAGCACGTGTTAATATAAAATCCTTTTAAAATATGATTTTGGTGTCATTTTATTGACAGATATATCATCTCATGAAGTTTGAGGAATGTCATTGAAGTGACTTTCTAAACACTTTGGGAAGACTTTTCATTTATTATACTAGTATATTTTATATCCTATAAAATAGTATAGTAACCATCAAGGAATAATTTGCCTTTGAGCTGGGCCAGCTTACATTAATGCCCCTTTTAGTCTTTATCCACAAAAGACTTGTGTTAATTTTCCTGGATTTGAAAAATTATGGGATACATATCTGAATGTGTGTCTGAAGCTGTTTTTTTGGTATAAATTACTATTTTTATCTACACAATATATGGTATAAGCTATAGTATGGATGATAATTTGTTAGGGTAAGATATTCTTACCCAAGGCATGAGAGGTCTTCTTTAGTTATTGAGAAATAATAAATTATCTTAATTAAGACACCTGAGCTTCTGCGGTACTAAATGAGATGTCTAAAATCCCTCAACATCCCTATCAAGCATATGAAAGGAAGAACAAAACAATTTGACAAGATAAATGTAATTATTTTGGAACACTTGGTAAAAAATGAAAAATGTTAATAGAGAGATATTTCATTTACAAATATCTTGTTCATACTAAATCATGCATTCTTGAAGAATTCTATTCCTTTAGTAGTTGCTACTAATCTTTAGCATCCTGCATGCTAAATCGTCATGTAATACATTCTGAGGAGGATTTTTTTAGCTACTCTTATTGCTTTGTACTGTAATGTATAACAGATTATTTCCTTTAAATAACCAGTTAGAGGAATAATGAATGCCTCAGCTGACAGAACTTTCATTTCCCTGCTTTGTTTTTTTTTTTTTTGTCAAACACCAAACATGATGGGGAATTTGAAAATCAGTAAAACTTTCCAACACACACCACCACCACCACCATCACTACCAAATGCACCAACCCAGCCAATCCATGGATGTACCTGCAAAATAGAACACTTTATGTGATTTAGTGTCCAGAGGAAATTTTTGATGGAATTAAGAGGATTAAAGTGATAGGTGGGAATTTAAATCACTGACAAACACAAAGAGTTTTTAATTCAAAGAATGCAACTGCTAAAGCAGCATTTCACATTTCATCCTTTTTTGTATGAAGAAAGTACACGTGAATTGCTGAACATTTGTATGTCGTCTTTGCGTGTTTTTCTCCCTAATGAATACCATTCTCACTTTCTATCCATGGCTTTAAAAATCAAAAGGAATGAATACTAAGGAACCTTGGATTTGATAGACAAAAGTGTTCTCAGGACACTCTATTAGCATTCTTTAGCAGTGGATAATAGGAATTGTTCATACAGAGATTTAGGATCCTTGACAGTTTTACTCTTTCAATGTCAGTTTGGTATCTAGAAAATGCCTAATGTTTTACACATTTAATACATGTACTTGTTCCTAGAGCTATAGCTATTTTCTATTCTGAATATTTTATAAAACATATGAATGTTTCGTTAATTGACTGAGGTGGTTCAAGATTAATCGACACTGGTTCTTTGCTTGGGCTATATTTTCTTTCAGTTAGTAATAACACCACCCATAATAAGACATTATATACAGCAAACCTCTCCTTCTTACAAGAACAATATTAATTAAGATGAAAAACAAGGGCGAAAACAGGATTATTGTTCCTAAGGGACATTTACTCATAACCTTTACAAAGTTTTAGCACCCTCTTCCTCTTTCATTTTAAAACCCCTTCTTCCTCAAATTGTTCCCTGGCAAATAAGACCTCCCAGCCCTATTTAAGCTAATTAACAGTCTCTTTTGGAAATTGTGTAGCAAAACCAGGAATGAGGATTGTTGCTCTAAAGAGTTCCATTTGCATTCCTCTTTACACATTTTTAGGACAGAAAGCTCTTAGACTAAAGGGAGTTCCTCTGTGATTGCCACTGTTGCTCTTCCTGGAGATACAGGATCTATTTCCTAGGGGATAAATGGGAAGTATGTTCCCCGACAGCAAGCATTCTCTCAAAATGTACAGGTGCATAGTGTTTGTGAATAATCTAATTATCTGTAAGAGTGTGTTTCTTTTTCTATTTCCCTTTAATAGACAACCTATCTTTAAATGGGCTTGAATTTAACATAAGATTTTAGCTGGAACCGTCTTTCAATGGGGAGTCTGTGTGTTTGTGCGTGTGTATAAATGTTATCTCACACCTCTTTCTTCACTACTGAAGAGTCTGGTGTGTCATTCTTTCTGTCCAATAGAATGTCCCTTTCCTTTCTGAGTAGATCATTTGTGACTTTCCTAAAGCTGAAGGCCAAATGGAGAGGAATGTCTTCTCTGAAAGTTCTCCTTCTTTTTTCAACCCCCAAACTCTGAGTGTATTTTCTCATAGACTATTTCAGAGTAAATTGCCTGGGGAACCAAATGTTATTATTCAGTTTATGAATAAAAATAAATGAGGGGGAGCGGATGTGGCTCAAGCAGGTGAGCTCCCACCTCCTACACAGGAAGTCCTGGATTTGGTTCCCAGTGTTTCCTGAAAAAAAAAAAAAACCAACAACAACAAGCGAAACAAATGAAGGGCCAACTCAGGGAAGCAGATGTGGCTCAGTGGTTGAGCACCGGCTTCCCATATACAAGGTCCCAGTTTCAATCCCCAGGCCCTAGTACCCGCCCCCCCCCCCAAAAAAAAAGATGAGTAAATGAGAGAAGAGGTGAGTAACCTGGTGCTTGTCCATATTACTTTAGGTCCATTCGCATTATGAAGTCAGTGTGACTGGAACCACTAGAAGGACTGCTAAATAAACCTAAGTTCTAGTAACAGATCAAACATAATCAACAGTTTTCTTGATTCTGATTCCTTCATTTTAAATCCTCTGGTTGTTATAAAGCTGTGTTGGGGACACTTATGGGAAACTACTTTATAAATAGTAAAGTTATATAACATGAGTTATCAAAATCATTATAATCTAATACTTTTATTGTCCAAGATGCTAATTATGTATTTTTAAAAAGCATCTTATTTCAATGCAAATAATATATATTTTCAGGAAAATAAATCTAATTCTTCAATGTCTGTTTTCTTATTTCATTTGCTATCATAGCACTTGCCAATTTATTTTCAAGGATTTCAATTTCAGAAACTCAACTGTACTAACCTAGTACCTTTGCATTTATTTCTTCTTTTAATATCTTAATTTTACCTCCCTTTGATACCAACTGTGCATTCTTAAGGTTATCTTTTTTTCTTCTGTAAAATATTCTTTAGCCACATTCAATTGGCCAAACACTTTTAATTGCTGGGAGGAGAGTAGTGAACCAAGCTGCCATTTTTATTTTGTTTAAAATTCCAGCATTGCCACTGTTGCTGATTTAAAATCAAGAAATCAAAGTAAAATATGTCATAATTGGTAAAATAACAGATATTATATAGAATTAGTTTGAGCCCTTTTACTAGGTCTTTGATGCAAACGATGTTACTTTCATATTGAATCAGTTTAAGATCTTCATTGAGACAATGTTGATAAACAGAATCAGATACAAGGTTATTAAAACATAAAAATATTACATCAGTCAAAAGTTTATTTTGTTTGATTTTCTTAAAATTTACCATACCAAAATAATGGGATTATATATCCATATTCACTGACACCAACACCATTTTTGTAACCAAAGTGCATTTAGATAGTCACCTAAAATGGTTTCATGAAACATTTCAAATTCCATATTTGTAAATGGTATAGGGGCCAATGTTACAGCCAATGGAAGTACTGACACTTTGAAAATAAAGAATTGGTGATGCAAAGTGGCCCTCATATAAGGCTACCAGAAAAAAAGGCTGATGGTGGTGGCGCTCTGTTTATGTTAGACATGTTTCCCATTTTGTCCAGTGGCAATCAACCATTCTTCCCGTTGCTCACTTTCCATGCCATTACTTCCCAACTCTTCTTTCTCCTTTTCCTCTCGTCCATTTCACTTAGCCAATCATTCCACTTGCATACGCACTCTTTTGTCCTTATTACGCAGTTTATGGAACTCCAAACAAAATCAATAAAGTCATTCTAACCTTTCTTTAGGACTCTCTTTATTATTACTCATATAATTTTCTTCTCTTTTCTCCATTGTTAGAATAGAATGCTCTCCTTACCTTTTTAATGTTTCAACTTGTTCTGCAAAGATACCTTCTAATAATACATAATCCAGTAAAATTACAAATATTACAAACAGATGAGGGGGAAAAAAGCAAATTTTTTTTTTTTTAAACCAGGGTATAAAACTGAATCAGAAAAATGTCGTCAAGGAGGATCATGCGAGAGTGTTCATGCCGTACAGCCATTAGGCTTTCCAGGAGCCTAGAAAATGAGAAAAAGGTGTTACACATGGTTCACCATGTCCAGCATATACCTTTATCCAAATAAGAACAAATTTCTCCTTATCATAAAAGAAGAGAAACATTCCTCCTGATGGTGCAATGGAGAGGCACACTGTACAAAACTGAAGAGCTTTCAAGAAATACCAGTGAGAGGCTCCACCCAAATAAATTAAATATAAATCTTTAGGGTGGAAGCCAAGAATTACCATTTTTTTTTAAAGTACGGGGGATAGTAATACTGTGCACTCAGGGTTGAGAACATCTGACCAAGGGTAAAGAGGACTGGTTTCTAGTCGTAAAGCCGCTGAATACTAGATGTATGTGCTTATCGATATCATTCCTCTAGCTTTTCATATTTCTAAACCAAAGAGTTTGAATTGGACACCTTAATAGATCCTTTGAATTTGAAGCATTTTTCTCCTTATTCTTCCACAAGTGGATTCACTATTACCTTAGTTCTGATAGTTCTCTTGCTGTACATTTTCCAACAAAACCCAAGATATACATGGATAGCCACCTGTGGCCATCATAATTAATGGTCAATTCTGGCAATGCAAGACAGACACATTGTATGACTATATTGTCTATCCCAGCAGGTCCTTTTAGTCTTTTAGACGATAATTGAGGGAAAGTGTTCTTGTCAAAAAATCAGTAACCATTGATGTTAGCAAGCATTTCTTTTATGATTTAACTCTTCCTTAAACCCCAAGAATATTGTAGTTTTAAAAAATAAGGCAATGGGGAGAGATTAGAAAATACCATTTTCTGTAGCAGAAGACAAAGGCATTGATGAAATTACTTTAACAATGTTGTATTTTAAAGAAAAGAAGTTCAATAATGCCCTTAAAAATAAACCCAAATAACAAAAAAGAAAAGATACATAAAAAGAATTATTCAGATGACTTATTTATTAACCGTTTATCCTTTGAGACCAAATGTAAGAACTCGGGAACTACTCTGTAGTTAATGAAAGCATAATTACTCTATTTCAAGGGTTCATATCCAGACTCAGTTCCGGCACAGTGGAGCAGATGTTGTGCTATGGTGCAACCTGGGCCTATTAAGATTGTCTCTCCGCTGGATGGGGTTGCCAGATGTACAACTCTTATACTATGAAAAGGGAAACTGCTGATTGATGGGATGTTTTTAATTTCAAAGTAATAGCAGCATATCTGGGATATGGTAAAATCCTTGGTGATACTGCATATCAATAACCACTGTAATTTCAAGAAATAGACGCTTACAAAGTAAGTCCCTATTCGATTCATTTTATTCAGAGAAAAATGGGAGAAAAGGAGGTGAAGTCAGAGAATTTTGTATCATCACTCTGTGAGGTTCTCTGGTAACTTCTGTGCTGAAACAAATGGGAAATTTGCTCGGATTGTAATAGCCAACTGCGTCATCAACGTTGGAGTGATTAAGACTTGTTAAGAGCAGTGAGAGTGAGTAGACTGCTCACAGACTTGACTGACATGTTGAGCAGTCAGAACAAAACCAAATTATTTTAAGGGGCAAATTTGGTTCACACATAGTGTGACAGCCAATGTCAGAAGAAAGTCTTTCTGTTAGTGTTTCCGATGGTTGCTTTCACTTAGGTAATTTGACAGACCCCACCATGGTTTACGCAAAATAGGACGTGGCAGATGTCAGGGCAGAAGAAGATGCATGTGTGATAGCATTGACTAGAGTTTTGCCCTTGAGAATGTGGGTGGGTGCATTTCCTTCCTGGTAAAGGTATCATCTTTATGCTTTCAGTTCTCACTATGGGAAATTTGTTTCCTCATTCACACTGATATTCATACTGTTAATGCTGTTCCATGTGATTTTACTTTAAACTATAATTGTTCCATTTTGTTTCCTAGGAGAATTTTGTGTAACTTGGTCAAAGTATTTAGTCATGCTGTTTTACACAGGCCATTTTCAATGAAATATTAACATATCTACAATAAGCTCAGTAATTTAGATCAACAAGTAGCACAGCCACATAAATAAGACATGAACAGAGAAAAAACATCATAAGTATATTTTAAATATTTCATGCAATTTACATAGCTCTCATAAATAATGGGCATCATGGATTGAGTGCTTACGATGTGCCAGACAATGTGCCAATGTGCTAAACAGTCTAAATATTTCTGTTAATTTGATCTTAATGAAATGGATATGTGTTATTATGTCATGTCTAAAGGAGATTACTGAGGATTAATAATAGAAAGTATCTAGCTTAGAATATCTCAAATAAATAGTAAAAATGGAAAACAAAGATTTCTTAGGATAAAAGAGTTAAAGCATTTTCCCTTGTGCCACACTGGACTTCTCAGCTGGCTAAAAAGTGTTATGAATTCAGTTTAGCTAAGAAATGTGCTTCTTTCTCTTTCTTTCACTCATCCTCTTGCTTGTTCTCATGCTCGCTTTTCTTGCTTTCTCTCATGGAGGGTATTTTCTTTTCCTCCACATGTTCTGGGCACGACCACTGAAAATAAGATGGGTCAGATTGTTTATTGAGGTTCCTTTCAGCTTCAAATGTTTTTTTTTTAAATTATGATATGAAATTGAACACATTTCCTCTATTTTTAGGGGGACATTTCTTTAGTTGTGGTCTTTAGTAAAAGCCAAGTAATCGATTAAGGACAAAGCAAATCAAATAATCCGTGTGGTCGATGACATTTTTAGGCCAAGTGGCTTTTTGAGTAGCTGGAAGAGACCACCAGTGAAGAAAGAATTCCCTTTTATTCCTGTATATAAATAGCTTTAGCAGAATTTGTAACAATAGCAGTAACTCTGACTATTGTAGACAGAGCTGAAAAAATGTGGATAGTTTAAATGTTCTAAAATGTATTATAAAATTATGTGTCACAGCAGCTGAAAGCCAATTTCCATTATAACGTAGCTTCACCGCACAGAAGTTGAATCATCGCTATTTTGGTGACTGTTCTTTATTACCAAATATAACGCACATTATATTTTCCTCCTCATGATGGAGGCAAGAGGATCACCCCAAAATTTTAACCTACAAAATGCACTTGATAAGGTAAACTTAGGAAAAGTGGTAGATATTCTGGTGCTTTCACTGAGTTTACAATTGGAGTTTTCAGTAAACAAGATTTGATTTAAACGGATTACCAACCAGTTGTTGTCCTTACATATTCAGATATGAGTTGGCTTACATGGCTCAATGTCTGGCTCCCACAGGCATTGATAAAATATTTGCTGAATCAAATGAACAAAGGAGAAGCCCTTGCTTCTCGCATTGCTACGTGACATTGCAGGATAAATAAATTTAACTAATTTCCATAAATCATGGTATAAAGCCTTCTATTCATGAACTCACTGGATACAATTTGAGGACAAGAAAATGGAGTCACAGACATTTCAATGTTCCTCCCTATTATTACTACCTAACATTTATTTGTACAATGACAAATTCGGGTCCCCATGGTTGATTTAGACTGCATTTTTAGTCTCCACTTCAAGAGTTTATTCATTGCTAGCCACCTGAATCTAAAGCATTTTTGTAGATTGTTTAGTTAGCCTTTGTTTCTAGTGGGTACAGGTAAATACAACTGAAAACATAAACTCAGAGCCCCACCCCTTCCTGTTTTTACCACCTTTCTTGCTTTAATACTATATGGTACAATGATCTCAAAGGACCAGTCCCAGGTCTGGGCCATGATGTCATCTGGAACACAGGCACTCCCTATGAGAAGCAAGTGCCACAGTGAAGGGCTGATTCGCTCCCCTCTTATACAAGAGTATAAGAAAATTCAGCCAGGGTGGAGAGGAAGTAATAGCAGTTGAGAGTCACCATCGCAGATGTTTCAGGGAGGCCCTTTCTTGCTTTCCAGGAGGAGGAAATATTGTTTCCCAGGTTTCTGGGAAAGCCTGGAGCGTAGATTGACTGCAACACTACCAGTCCCCAGTTCTCTCATTGCCCAAGAAGGAATTATACGACAGAAACCATATGATAGGGAAACATATGCCAACACCTCTTTCCACTTCGCAGATGTACTACAATTTCTCCCACTTGTATTTTTCTCGAAATGTTTTGAAAAAAATGACTCCTGATGAGCTTACTTCATGCACTTTCAAATTCTTCTTGTCTATTCTTATTCCCCTCAAAACACTGCTGTTTATAAACCACTAATTGGTCGGATCTCATTAACACTGCCCACCAGTGTTCTTATTGTGAAATTACCTTGTCTTGTGGAGTACTGATATTTGGTTAGTTGTTCCACCTGCTAATTTTAGAAAACCTTAAGTTTTATGTGAGTCAAAGTGAGGCAGATTGAAAAAGTGGAAAAAATGAAATAAAGGAACTGTTCTTTATAAATTGAGATCTGTGGGAAGAAAATGGAGGGAGATGTAGAACATATAAATTGGATGCACTCAGCTCAGGTTTAGATTATGTTTTTCCCAGAGCTCTGTAGCCAAATGTCTAGTTGAGATGACAACGATGACCCCCAAGCCCCTCTATCCTGCTCCAAGTCATGGCATTATTAAACAGTATACAAAATAAGATAAAGAAAACATTGTTATTAATATCTTTTATCAATTTCTATGACACACATTTTGATATTTCTGAAATTGCTATACTTACAATCAATGGCATCTTAAAATTAATTGACAGCATTTTTTAATCGCACATGAAATCATGGTGCATTGTAAAATTGATGGCATCTTAGAATCAGTGAAATTCATTATAATTAATAACAATAATTCATAGTCATCTTTCCTGTCCAGTAATGATGTTAATAGACCTATGAATACCATATAGGGGACTGGAAAATTCTTGTTTCTCACATATTATTTCTACCTGATAACTTCAGTTTCCAGTTTCTATGGCAAAAAAAAAAAAAAAAACAATGCAATTTTTTTAAAGTTATCAGTTGCTTGAAAGAATTTTAAACATGAATTTGGATAAAGAGTAGTAGAGTTTAAACAGCCATCATACCCATGCCAGATGCCACTTTTACATTGTTTCAGAAGCTCCTGGAGTGTATTTATAGATGACTTGTTGGCGCTCATGCATGTTGCTAGGTTTATATTTGCTTCTGTTTGGCAGTATTTTCAGATATACTGTAGCAGCAAGCCACCTTGCAATTCAGCCTTATATTCTGTAAGAAAGTGGTTTTGAATAAAAAGAAGGAAAAAAAAACCAAGCTTTTAAATGAAGAGGCATGCATATGTTAGAAGGAAATGCAGTGAGAGAGAATTGGCTGTGGGACCAAAATGCTCAGTGACTCTTATTCTCCAGGGTCATTTTAATGCTGCGTGAGCAGCAGGGCTATGATTCCAGGTCCCCTTGGGGTGGCCATGCATATGAACCATGGTGAATTAGTGTGCCAAAGAGAACGGCTTATTCTGGATTATTAAAACAGCTAATTCTGTGATAAAGGGTGATTTATATCACTTATTTTCAGTTTGTGTTTTTATCTAAATGAAATGACCTATATCTAAGACCCTCAGGGAGTACTTTGAATTTTAAATTCTCCTGAATCCTGAGCTATGCTATATTGAAAATGGAAAAAGAAGAGGATATAACCATTACAGCCTTTTGTATAATTGGATATTTTTATCAACATTATCTGTTGTATTTATATTGAAAACTCTTCGAGAAAAATTCAGAGATTTCACGAGAATAGTCATTGAGGATGTTAAATTCCTCAACATTGAAACTTAATTATTGGAGATAAATAATTTAAAAATCTTCAAAATGCTATTGATGCAAATTCTCAAGAGTGGGAGTCTTCCCAACCTGCTTTCATTACATTATCATTTCTAGGTCTTTTAAGTGACTATGAATATTCACAGATATCTTTAATTAGATGACTTTCCCATGTCATCCTCACTCTGGATATTTTTAAAGAATACATGAGACATCCATGTAATCTTAAACTAAATTTGTTCATGTAACAGTCATTCTTTGTAGCACAGCTTATGATTAATTTATTGCATGAAGACTTAAACCTTGACTATTAAGATATTTTCTTAGCGGATATCTTTTTATAACCTTTCATTTCTAGATGAGTAACACAAGAAGAGGTAATGCAGTCATTTAGATAAAACACAAACTGCCTGCCAGGGAGCCTGGGTTTGTTCCAATTCTCCTCTTAAACCAATCTTTTATCTCCCTTTGATCCAGGCCAGGGTTCTACAGAGCACTAAACTAATGAAAAGGGGCTGTCTTTTTCTCTAATGCCGACATAGAATTTAGATTTGGAATTATGAAATTATAGAGTTGAAAGAGAACTTGGAGTTACGCAGTCCAAGTACTCAAGCAATGTAAGAATTCTGATTCAGAATTCCTTGTGGTCTCATCCAGTGTCTGTGCAAATGTATCCAAATTTAAGAAAAGCATTATTTTAAAGGTAGTCTATCTCACTATGGGGCTTTAGGCATAAGTTAAACTAAAATCTACTTCTGTTATTTTTATGTATTGTTCCTCTTTCTACTCCCTAACTTTCATCATTTAAGTCCCATAAAAATTTTGAGTCCCATTATGCTTTTTTTATTGAAGATAAATTGGGCTGTCATATTCCAAGTTTATTTTATATTTTCTTTCTTCAGATCTTGCATTTCCTGTTTGAAAATCTCAGATTTTATGTGGGCACACGATGATCCACATATGGTCTGACTGAAGCAGAGTACATTTGAAGTCTTGTTTCTCATGATTTGAATAATCAACCTATCAATTTAAGAATCAATTAACTCTTTGGATGAGCATCAATGAAATATTTTACAAGAGGATGCCATCTTAAACTCTATATATACAATGAGTATTGTCTGGATCCAGGATACACAAGTTGTAAGGATAGGTTGTCTAGATATAATTAGATCAGACTGGGGCCTTAAAGAATACATTGAGTTTTAACTAAAAGAAAGGATCAGGAATGTTTTCCTTCTCTGTGACACAATGCTTTGCATTAAATTCTTGAAATTTGACCTTATGATATATTAAGGACCTTATGTTTTTTGACATAGACTTTGTCAAACATATCTATAGTCATATATTTAAAGTCATTTTTAAAGCATTTTATTTTGAAATTCTTTCAAACACACAAAGCTGTTAAAAATAATACAAATCCCATAAAATTTATCTCTAACATATACCCTACCTCTCAGATACCCAGATCCACCAATTTTAATATTTTGCCACATTTACTGTATCATTCTCTTTGTCTATCTATCTAGCTATCTGTCTGTTTGTCTAGCAGTCTATTTATTAACCCATTTTCTGAACATTCAAATGTAGGGTGTATAACTCATGCTCTTTGAACACTTAACATTACCATGTATACTTCATAAGAACAAAGATATTCACTTACATAACCACTTCAAGTGCCATTATCAAGTTCAAGATATTTAATGTTGATATAAAGCTTACAGTGTATATTTCAATCATTTCGTGTCCCAATAATTTTCCTTTGAGTTTTTCTCCTCTTTGCTAGATCCCATCCAGCATCATGCCTTGCATTTAATTGTTCTCTCTTTAAATGTTCGTTCTTTCTTTTTTAAAAAAAAAATTTTGGAAACATATATCCAACATAAACTTTGCCATGTCAACCACTCCCAAGTATAAAATTCAACAGACATAATCACATTCACAGTATTACAGTATCCTAACCACCTTCCATTACAAAACTTTATCATTGCTACAAACAAATCCTACGCACATTATGCCTTGAAGTTCCATTGCCCCGTCCCCTGTCCCTGGTAACCTGTACTCTAATTTCTGTTTCTATAAGCTCACATATTCACTGATATTTTCTTTGTATTTGCTTAAATTTAACATCTTAAATCTATAATGATCTCATTTGTTTTGAAATAAACTGAACTTCAATAGTAACAAACTATGTTCCTATAACCCTCTGGCCCTCCACCTTCATGTAGTTCTTGTCACAGTTTACATGTTGATACATTATAAGTTGAAAACCACTGATTTATCATTAGGTTTTATGCATTTACCTGTTAGATCCAGTATGAAGTAATAAAGTGGAGTTACAAATCAAATATACAACAATGCCGGCCTTCATTTTTACCCATGTCATTTTTCTCACCAGAAATCATTATTTCTTTGTGGCTTTTGTCTATTGTCTATTGGCCATTCCCTTCAACCTACAGGACTCTCTCTAGCATTTCTTGTAGGGTTAGTCTAATGGTGATGAATTCCCTTGGCGTTTGTTTATCTGGGAATGTCTTTATTTCTTCCTCATTTTTGAAAGATAGTTTTGCCAGATATACAATACTTGGTGGGCAATTTTTGCTTTCAGTACTTTAAATATGTCACCCCACAGTCTTCTTTGCCTCTATGGATTCCAATGAGAATTTGGCATTTAATCATATAAGATTTCCTTTTATGTAACATATTGCTTCTCTCTTGTGGCTTTCATAATTCCTTGTGGGAATTGACAGTTTGATTATTACATGGTGTGGGGTGGATCTATTTTGATTTATCCCATTTCAAGTTCGGTAAGCACTTTGAATGTGTTTATTTGTGCATTTAAGTAAATTCGAAGTTTTCAGCCATCATTTCTTTGAATATTTCTTTCAATATTCCCTATGTCCCTTTCTCTCTTCTCTTTCTGAGATTCCCACAATGCATATGCTTGATAGTGTCCTACAGGTACTCCAGACTCTGTTCACTTTCCTTCATGCTTTCTTCTTTTTGCTCCTCTGACTGATTTTATTTGTCTTAT
Organism: Dasypus novemcinctus; assembly: GCF_030445035.2. Lineage (NCBI taxonomy): Eukaryota > Metazoa > Chordata > Mammalia > Cingulata > Dasypodidae > Dasypus > Dasypus novemcinctus. Next base: position 71,777,938 of record NC_080687.1, read on the forward strand.
CTTCAAGCTCTCTTATTCTTTCTTCTTCCAGTTCTAATCTCTGTTGAATCTTCCTAGGGAATTTTAAATTTCTGCTACTGTAGTCTTCAGCTCTATTTTGTTCCTTTCATAATTTCCATCTTTCTATTGATATTCTCTTTGTGTTCATGTATTATTTTCTTGATTTCCTTTAGGTCTTTGTCTGTGTTTTCCTTAACTTTTTGAGCATATTTAGGACCATTTATAAATGATTTTTTTCTTGTATGCTCCAGGTCTGATCCTCCTCATTGATTGTTTCTAATGACTTAATCTTCTTTTCTAGGACCATCGCTTCCTGTTGCTTTGTATGTTTTGTGTTTTTTTTTAACCTTTTGTTGAAACCTGAACACTGTGATATTTAATGTGTTATCACTGAATTTTAGACTCTGAGGAATCTGTTCCTTAAGCTTGTGTACAGCTAATGTTATGACAGAGCTTTGCTTGAATGCTAGGAATTAGCAAAAAATAAAATAAAAGAAGGAGGAAAAGAAGAAAATACCTTTTCCAGTCTTTGCAGATTGATCTGTGCCTTCCTTCAGAACTTATCCCACAGTGAGTGTAGAGAGTACCTTCACAACATAGTGTACAAGACTCCCAGATGCTTTCTGCATGCATATCTTGTCTTGGGCAGACATGTGCAGCCTTAGGAATTTCCCCATCTCCACAGTTCTGAATGTCCCCTCTTCCTGGAAAGTTTCCTCATGGTCTCAGGCTCTGCACTGTATGTCCTACAATCCCTTGGCCCATGCAGCACAATTAGACTATTCTTCCACAGCATTCTGGAGGAGAGCTCTGTGTACCACCTTCTACATGCAGGACAATTCTGGGTTAGTGAGTTCCTCAGGCCATCACCAGAGAGGATACTTTAATTAAAGTACATTCCTGGAGGTGGGAAATGCAGTAACAAGGCCAAATAGGAGCATTGTTTGCAAATAGAGAAATATTAAAAATTGAAACTCCAGTATTATCTATTTTTCCTTGGTCCCATTGAATAAAAAGTCATATTTCATTTTCTGATTCCCCACATTTTCATAAACTTTACCAATAGAAATGTCAATCCCATAGATAAGCACACAGGACAACTTGGTAGATAATTAATCTGAACTAGACACTTGAGTTTGCCATTAGTTGTGAAAAGAAGTGGCATTACTTCCTGTAATAGCATCAGAAGTTCAATGAATGAGTCTGATTGACTTGACGTGGGTCCCCTATCCAAACTACAGTTGGGTGATGGATGACTGAGCAAGGAATGGGTTCTCCATGGGAAGGGAGTCTTCTGTTAACAAAATAGGGGTATAGGTATTCAGGACATTACAGTCTATTGTAACTAGAATCATTATTTATCATATCCATAGTCACTGTCTAGAGGCACTTGTCCCAGACAGCATTCAACAGCCCACACTGCTCTATTATGTTTGAAAATGACCATTGAGGTAGACACCAACAATAAGATAAGATGCTAGACTTTAGTTTCCTTGGACTTTATGTATTTCTCAAAATTTTCTGAACTTTCCCTTTTTTTTCTGCTTCATTACCTCTAATTCTTACTAAAGCATTAGAATGAGCTTTGTTGAACAAAATCATGTCTCTGAGATTTCATGGTTGTAATCTTTTTTTTAAACTGACTTAATCTAGAAGCAGGATATTGTGAGGTTAGAAATCAAGATGTCAAAAAGTTCAGAAATGCACATGCAAAAAATTAAAAGTATTTTTAATGTTAAAGCCCTATGTTAACCCTTTAAACTTAGGAAAGATGATTGCTAAGCATACTTTCTTTTTCTTTCAAATCAATACTATTTTCTTTGGGTGATAAACCAGTCATAGAGGTAAAATATCTCCAATGATTGTTGGAGATAAATTTATTTCACATCCACTGTGAAAGAGGTGGGATTAACATGATACTGCCATTTTCCTGACCCTTTCTATATCCATTCCTTTGTGATAAATAGTAACCTTGGAGACCAAAGGTCCAGTTGATAGTTTAAAATGTAAGTCAAAATCTTGTATTTAATTAGAAAATATATCATATGGCTGAAACTATACACAAAATAAATAGGCACAAATTTGAATTAAACAGCTAAATATTTGTTCTTTCTTTTCTTTGTTCTCATTTGTTATTTTTGTATTTTAATCTAGCAGTGATTAGTTATTTTTATTAATATCTTACTTCAGTTTCCTCACCATGGAAGGCATTAAAAGAATATGAAAACTATTGTAATTCTTTTAAGTAATATACCATTTTGGATTATTAAATCTATAAATTTTAAATAGCTTATACACTAAAAAAATGACCAAAAGGTACTATATTTACTACATTTAGAATAAAGAATAGATTTCTATTCTGTAAGATACTTATCTTATAACTTGCACTTTTTTAGTCTTGTGTTTTGGTTTTAAACATTTATTCATATTTGATGTATTTTTTTGTTTCTAGTGGCAAGATGTTATCAGAGGTACATTGAAATAATCTTTTACTGCTGGGCTAAGTGACTACATCTATCTCCTGTTTCTTTCTTTATGTGTGCAGACAGTGAAAATGCTCATTCATAATAAGAAAATGTAAGTCTGGTAGGCACCAAGGTTTTAATATTTAATTTTCTACATTATAAAGCAGACTCTTCTCTGCCTTCCCATAAATGCAGAAATGGAGAGGATTAATTAAACATTAAACCATTATTCTTCATAAAAGAAAAGTCCATTGCTAGTCATGTTTGATATATTTTATTTCCAAGGTGATCTTTCCCAAGTCTGACTCGCCTCCCTTTCAAATTTTTAAAAAATAATTAATAACAAAGAATGCAGTCATTTTACTATCATTTTTCTCTTTTTTTTTTTCTGGTATTATTCTTGAAATCTTTAATATGAATTGTGGATTCATTCCAGAATAGACAATTTATTTGATATATCAGACCCACAACTTATTTCATTGCAGAACTGTCTGGTAGGATAAAAAAAAAATTCTAGCTCTTTTAGTTATAGAGAAAAATAATACATACACACACTCACCACACTGGGGAAGAGCAGATGTTTGAGCACTTAGCAGCCAATCGGGTTGCAGTTCATGATTACAATATTTTAAGTAGTGACTCATCCCTATAAACTAATAGATTCACAAAGTAAAAAAAGCCAAGAAATATTGGCTCCAAATGTGGAGCTGAAATAAGGCCAGAATATTGGTTTGAAACACACACACACACACACACATCCTTCCCATACATAACTGCATTGTTACCTTCTAAAATGTATAAACATAACTCATAATTGCTTGCACTTTTTAAAGTATGGGCATAATTACCATGAACATAATTATAGCATTTGCCAGAGTCTGTTCATCACAGCAAGGTTTTCTTTCTCTCTCCCCCCTCTTTTGTTAGGAAGGGTTATTAACTATTCTCACTGTCAGATGATGATATACCTTCTGTACTTTACAACTATATTGAAGAAAGCCCATAGAAACATTCAGCATAAAATATAAATATAACAGAATTGCTGATAACTATTATTAATGGTTATATTACAACTACTTGCTCTCAGATGATTGTCAATCTAATCCAAAAGCCAGTGACTTCTGTTCTGATACCGCATCAAGTAAAAGAAAATGAGTTGCCATTCATCAAGTGGTTAGCACAAGGCAAGAGACTTAGTCTGCCTTTGGGAAGAGACAGAATAATTAAAAAGAACAAGCTCTCCCCTTTCTTAACCTTTCTGAGAGTTAAATAGGGTTTCTCTAAATCATTAAACTCATGTACTACCAAACATTCTTTGAACAGGATTGTAGACTCCCTCCTCCATCCTCCTCTCCAAGGGCATCTCATAGTGGAACATAATTGCAGAGCTCAAGATCTCCTAGAGGAATCAAGCAGTGGAAATAGATGTAACACCCTAGGTTAGCCAGAGAAGCCTCACTAGTAAAAGTGACTCTACAACTTCCTTTCTAAACATTAGCTGAAGCAAAAGTATGCAACAAATGTCAAACTGGGGGGGTTAAATGCCAGAGGGAGAGAATCGACGGGGGGTAATAAACCCACTGAGTGATATGAATTAAAATAAATAAATAAATAGACTTGGGGAAGGCCTTTTGTGGTACCCAACTGCCATAACTTTGATTAACCCTGCTGTGTTTCAGCACCAGGTCAGGCAACCTCTTTGACACCCTTTCTTTTGAGATGTCAGTCACATTTCAATAAGTTTTGAGCATGGGCTTGTAAGTCCTGTCTCTTCATTGACTTTGAATGAGGCAGGTTGCTTATGAATGCAGCCTGAAGTGTCACTCAGCGATTTCTGCATTGTGTTATCTCTGATTGGCATGTCTGGGGGTTGTGGGAAAATTCCACCATATCCAAAGATGCTTCTCTAAGCACTGAATATCTTTATATATGTGTTTTCTTCTGGAGAATCAGTTCACACACCCTTATGATGAAAATCTATTATTGTAGTGCTCTCTCGCTATATATGAGGCATATCCTAAAGTGGTGGATGCAAGGGATCTGGAATGTAGACTGGGTTTGCAACTCTGATGCCCACAAGCCTTTGGGGCTACAAATTAACTAACATATCACATTAACTGCCTCACGCAGAGTCTATCTAACAAACTAATTACTTTGATGAGAATACCTGTGTAATCTTCTCCTACTTGGCAAAACACAAAATGGTGACCAGAAATACCCCAAAACATCTAGTTCATCTGGCAAAAAAAAAAAAAAAAAAAAAATTGTAAAAGCATTCTCTTCATTAACAAATGTCAGACCTATAAAAAATGAATTCGCAAGTGATCCTTATGGACATAGAAATGCTCCTGTCCCCAGTATGGACTTGAGGCAGATGATATGAGCATTGGGTGTCTACACTAGTGCTATTAGAAAAGATATGGCTTGATATGAAGCAAGGGAAAAAGCATATATTAATATTAAAAATGAAAACAACAAATCTTGAAATGCAAAAGGGAGTTGACTCCAGAGAGGCTGAAGTAATTTGACATGCCCAAAATGCCCTTCCCCACAGCATGACCTTTGTGCTGTAGTGCAAAGGGCACAAACACACACAAATTAGCCCCATCCAATATATGGGCTTATTGGGGAAACTTATAATCAAGGTCTTTCCCAAACTCTCTCACCGAGCAGTATGCTTAGGCCAGGCATAGCTAGAGAGGTCAAAACAGCAAAACACACCAGGAGAGATTTCCTCACACCCCACAAGGCTTGACATATTAGGGACAAAGGGACAGAGTGATCTGGAAACTATATAACAGAAATTCCGATCAGGTAAGGGAACTTGGAAGGGGAACCTCAAAATGCAGCTTTGTATCAGTCTGCTCTTCCTTTGAGTTCATGGGACTTGCTGAGCCTTATTTGTGAAGCTGCCACAAGTGGGAAGAAAATCCTCCTCCAGAGCCATTTTGATTTGTCTCTCTTCATTTAGAACCAAATTCAATGAAATCACTGTTAATCTCAGGGAAAAAAATATTTTATAATACAAATATCTCTGGGTCCATCATGGGGCTAGTGTTGTTTATATATTGCTTTTTTGTTTCATTCCATTTTTCCCACCTCACAAATAGTGAAAATCAGTAGACAAAGAAATAAAATTATTGATTGCCAGGAAAATGAAATTCTCTGGTCTGAAGATCACTTGAGGATAATAGCTATATTTGGGAAGTGTAAAAAGTCAAATTTCAACTATTTTAAAAATTTTCCCAGATTGAATCCTATTCCTTTTAAAAATAAGAGAGAAAACATCTATGTTTTTCCCTTCTGACAGGACCCAGGAACATTAATGCCTTAACTAATGATAAGTTAATTAATTAAGGGATTAAACAGGACTTTGTGAATTATCCTTGGCATCTAACCACCATTTATGACATGGTTTCTATACGTAACAACTGATCTACAAATTAAATCTTAAGAAACCTTTTATAAATTGATATCTGAGTTACCCTGATATGGTGAGTGCCTATTTAACAGAGGCAACATTTCACCCTATTTATGAATATATCTAGTCTTTATTAGAGATCAATGCTATTGGTTAATTCAGTTGAATTAAAAGTAGAATAGCTTCAGTACAGTGATGTACCCCGTACAGTGTAATGGCCTTAGAAGGTCCTATATTAAAATTCTAACCGCTATGTATTAAATATTAATATATGACATACATAAGTTTTTCAACCTCTTTGCATCTCAGGTTCCTCATCTGGAAAATGGAGATATTAATTGACCATAAGGAAAATTAACTGAATTAGTACAAGTAACAGTAAAAATAGTGACTGGCACATGACAAGCACTCAGTGCATACTAGCTATGTGTGATAATAATGCAGTGATAATAATAATAATGTATTGATACCATGTACTTTTTAATACAAAAGAATGTTCAATTTAAATATATCTATTTTAATCATATAAATCTTTTGGTTTTCATATTTCTGAAGTCTCAGCATTCAAAATAAATGAAGGAAAATATTTGTAGAAGGGGCTACTTTGAAATTCTTGACTCAAGATACTGAGAATGTTGTAGTAATAGGAGTTTAGAATACTAACATGTTAAATCATATTCCCATTGTCCACACTCAGATTAGTGTATAAAATATTATATAAATATGTATTTTTAAAAAATATATTTTTAAAGGACCATGTAGTTCGCCATTTAAAAGATAGGAAAAACAAGACACCTCTGCATATGTCACCTTGATCTAAGACACATTAATCAAGGATGAGTGAGATTATGAGCAACAAGCCCCCTGGTACTTATGAGAAGTGGTTATGGAGCATACATTCTGCATTTTATTGAGTTTAAAATCGAGAAGAAATAAATGTCAACTGCAGCATAGGCTGGATGACAATGATATTTATTGATAATGAAATAAATAACTGAAATAGATACAGGAATCCCCAATCCTTACCCACCGCTACTTCTTCATGTATGCCATGTCCACACTTGTGCACTGATTAGTCTGCAGCTCTAATAAAGGGGACAAATTCTTCCTCTCCTCCTGTGTATTCATTTTCTCCTATTTCTTGGCCTCGTAAAGGGACAGAGCTTCTAGTTTAAGCCATGTCCTCTACACCCATTCAAAAAAGAAAAGGAAAAGGGAAACAGTTCATTGTTCCTTAATTTAAAAAAATTATCTTTCAGTCTGCAACACTAATGGACATGTACTGTGTGCAGGCTGCAGAGTCACAATGGAGCTACAAACTGTGGCACCGTACATTCAGATTTGCATCTGTGTGAGGCCCAGTGGTGTACTGCAGAGGGGACTGAACCAGGAGCAAGGAGGGAAAAGCGGGCGAAGGGTTCATGAATGCCTACTATGTGTCAGACTCAGAAATTTTACATCTATTATTCCCTCAATCCTCATACATCTTTGAGCATTCCAAACTTTTTCAGACAAGGAAACTGAAATTCAAAGATTTACCCAAAGTGAGAATTTTCATGATTTGTATAACCAGGATTTATGCTCTGCACTGACTCCAAACCAGAATCTTTCTAGTCCTCCCACATGTCCTGGTTTCTTGTTCCAGGATTGTCACAGACTGTGTTGACCTAAACAAGTCCCTCTCCTCAGGTATCAATTTAAGGAGTTGTACCAAAGCATGTACGGATCTTGGGACTAGCTAAGTTAGTCAAACACAATGAAGTGAAACGAAATACGTTTATGTTGTCGACACAAAAGCACCGCACTGAAGGGTCACAGAAATCTCTTCCTCCATACCCATGAAATGATTCTAGTCTCACAAGATAAGGCTGCCTGAACAAGTTATTCTTCTGCCAGGTCAGCTAAAATGTACTCTAGAAAGCAATGAGAACGAGGGGAAAAACGATTTAAAATCAAAGGGAATCAGCAATCTTTCTTTTGTTTCCACTCCTTCAAATTTACTGTGTATTTCAAAAGAAGCCTCCCATGTCTGTGCCTCCTCTCTTGCTTCCTCCCACCACTTCCTCCTTCAAAAATTTAATCAAGGCAAGAGAAAATTACTGCCTTGTAAGGCCAATCATCTACATCACCAAATAATACCACGGAAAAGGTAGGGGTGAAACACCAGTAGATGTTAGATTATTAAATTTAATAAAGAATAACATTGCTTGAAAATTGCTTTGAGTTTATCATAAATTAATACTGGGCAGTCAACAATGTGTTTATTGTTTTACGGCAAAGAACTCATTAAGAAGCCCCACAGGACCGTCTTTCTTGTTACAGAGTTAATTTTTAACCTGCTTTTCAACTCCACAGATTGTAAGCTGCTTGAGTAGAATCAGTTATTTCTTTATTTTTATTTGTCATTATATCTCTAAAATTCTTGCACACGTTGTGCATTTAATAAGTGTGTATTAAATTTTTTAAATGAATATCTATAGCTATTGCATCTGGCAAACTCTTATTAGTCATTTAGTGAGTTGCATTTAGAGGTTTCCTTTGTTTTATTTATATGTCATGAATAGCAAAGACCTACGAGTGCTAAAAACTCAGTTTGATCTTCCTTGCCCCCAGTGGATAGCAATATGGCATAGTACAGATGACATTGCTTTCAATTTTCAGTAAAGTCCATATTCTTATGAGACTGAGGATTACTTATTGGTCTTATAAACAAAGGAACTAAGTTATGATTAAGAATAATTGTGTAAATTGCAATGAGCATCAAGTTTCATCTTCTGTCATAATTAGGCATAACAGCAAGCATTTTGTGAAATGATCCTGTTATTTTTCATATGAAGCATATTTTGAGAAATGATATTTTTAAAGCAGATTCTTTAGTATTGAGTGTTTTACTTAATCTGAAATATTGTTGAGCAATAGTATACATACATATTTATAGCAAACATTTTATAATCTAATGTGATAAATTATCTTGTGTTAGGAAAAGTGTAAGAATCAACTAACTTATTTGCAGATTATTTTGTATTCTTCCGTGCAAACTTTTAATTTATTCTTAATATTCAGGATATTCAGTTTTCTTCAAACTTTATATTTTCTTTAGATAAAATGACTGATAGTAAGTTTAGTAGGCACTAACTCTTCCCTAGTCCTGCTATCATAATTTAATAATCACCCTAACTGATGATGAATGTGATTAAATTACTTTTGGAGGGCACATTTTTGAATAAAAGAAAAATCATAGTTGGGCTTAAATGAACAGATAAAAACATAGGCAGCAGAATATTTTCTCTGCTAAAAGAGTATGCTTATAAAGGATGGAGAGCATCCTTCTTTCCCTTGAACATGTGAATAATGGTGATATGTCAGAGCATTTGCTCTAACTGGGACAGGCTAGAACAGAGAAGGAAGGAGCTCTGAATGGTTATACCTCTCAGCATTCTTGGCAGGAAATATGGTGCCATATATTCCATTTGACAGTAGCAAACTATTGTGGCCTTCATTTATTTACTTCCTGCTACTGGGAATTTATCTTTTCCTGAGTCAGGTAAGGCCATAAAATGGGAAGGAAAAGGTTCTTTTGCACCACATGCCTGGGAAGGTGATTAGATTTTTTCTTTCCACGTTGAAGGGAAGAAAAAAGCTACATTAAAAGTGATTCTGTTAATAAATGAATGAAGGAATAAATGATTGAGAAAACCTAAGATCAAACTTTAGAAATTTGCATATGAACTTTGATTAGTTCTGTAGAATAACTATTGTCAATGCTTATGTCACTAGGAAAATAGCAATAACATTGTTTCTCTAAAATAATAAAGTTAATTTCATGGGTGAACTAATTTACATATGAAAATTTTCCCTTGAACACTGTGGTATTGTGAATCTGCTTCAAGTTGAATAGGAATTCTTGCTTCCTAACTATTAGTTTCACACTAAGCCTCAGTTTTCTTATCTGTAAAAAGGAGATAATAGTGCATGCTTCATAGGATTATTGCTAGGATTAAGTTAGAAAATATGTGAAACATGCCAAAGAAGTGAAGGCATTCAAGTAATAGTGGCCCCCTTTCATAGGCATCTCTACTATGTAAGGAAAATATCTGCTGCTTACAGTTAAATGCCTTGTTGTATTTATGTAAACATTAATTTCCTTTATTGCAGATAGAATTGTCGTCTCTCTGATTTAGTTACTTGTAAATAAGAAAACAAAAGAAAGCAACAGTCAGGAATATAAACTAAATAATGGGGGTCCAGAGAAGTGGTAAACAATAAATTCAACTTGGTCATCTTAAGAGAGAAGCGTGTTCTTTTTTAAGACAATCTGCTTAAAGCCTGTTCATCGCTATCAAGTATCCCATTAAGAAACAGAACAGAAAAAGCAAAAAATTCTAGAGCTAGGTGAGGAAACTGAGTCCCAGGGCAATTATGTGAGTTCTATACCATCACTTACAGTTATTTAATGTAAGGTCTAAATGGCACCAAAGCTCTCGTGTCATCAAACACTGACCATTTTCTACTTTATGGCAAAATGTTTTACAGACACATCAATAATAATTTGATATTGTGTCAAGAAAATTCTATTCATTGTTATTAAAATATTTTTTCTAACAAAAAATTCTGAAAGAGATTTATGATTAAACAGGATTCTCTAGAGATTGCTCATAATATGGGAGAAAAGATTAGAAAGTATAATAAAGCAACATGAAAAAGGACAGAGAGGAAATAATTATATTCTATATAGTAGGGAAAATAAAGCTTAAGATACCACAACAAAGACATTAAAAGTTAACATTGCTTCAGGCAGCAATATGTTGTAATTCTCTGGCAGAACACAGAGCAGTTTCTTGAGCCCCAATACAGTAACTCATGAGGCCTGCAAGTTCAACACATTTTTAGATGACAGCTCATGCTCACTGTCTGTTTATAGGACAAATATACTGAGCCTTTTAGGAAGAATCAAAAATAGGAGCCTGTATGTCCCAGACTACACTTAGGGCCAAAATAAATTATATTTATCTTATAATGTATATTGGCTTTTATATTTTATGGTTCTCAAATTTTAAAAAATAGCTCAGTATTGATATAAAGGGACACCTTGAACGAGATAAAGACCATTTTATGATAGCTATGTGCATATGTGTTGTCCCACTAAGTGACCTTGAATTCTTTGTGGGACCAACTTTATCATCTTTAATTTGTGTCTTCAGAATCTTGCAGAGTATATTGTAGGAAGCCTGTAGTTGTTAAATAGATTAATAAGTAGATAGATGTTGTTAACAATGGAATGTTTCTTCTCAATGGAATAGTGCCTCAAGTTCAATTTCCTCTGCAGTGGTCCAAGTAATTTCCTCAAAATAAGATTATTTTTTGACTACTGAAAAACATATACTGCCTTCTTATTTGCAAAAGTCTGCATTTTTGTCATTATATATGAGAAAGCAATTTGAAAACTACTAAGTATGCTATAAATGGGAAAATTATTCTCAAATTATATCAGGAAGTATTTAAAGAGGGGAAAATAAATGACCAAGGATTCAGATATTGAGTCTTCATGTCCTATTGGAAGAATCATTTCTGTAACTAAATGTCTCAGTTTGCTAAATGGCTACTGATACAAAGTACCAGAAATGGGCCAGCTTTTATAAAGGGGATTTATTTGGGATAAAAGCTTCCAGTTTGCAGGCTGTGAAATATCCAAATCATGGCACCATCTGAGATGCTTTCTCACTCAGGTCAGCTGTCACATCGTGAAACAAGGTGGCCTTCGATCTCTGCCTTCCCCTCCTGGCCCACCGTCTCCCAGAGCTCAGCTGTGAACAACCAGGCATAGAGCTTGTCTCTTACCAGCCTCCTCTCTCAGTGTTGGATGCTCTGCTTTCTTCTGAGTTCAGCCAGGAGTTCTCAGACACTTGGCTGTCTTCCTCTTTAGCTGCTCTTGGGCCCAGCTCCTTTTAAGCCTCTTTCTGTGCCTCTGTACTTTCCTGCTTCCAGACTCAGGACCTCTCTCAACCTCTCAGGGCTTCTCTCTTTTCCTGCAGTCCTCTCTCTCACATGGCAGGATCAATATAATATGGCAGCTTACTTTCTGTGTCTCCATTTATATCAGACACACCAAGAGGGCGGAGATGCAACCTGAGTCACACCTCACTGAAATTGTCCAATCAAATGAGTCTCACATCCACAGGAATGGATTAGTTCAAAAACAATCTTTCTCTTTTAGGGATTCATGAAAGAATTTCAAATTGTCACAGTAAATAACTGATACAATATGATTGTACTATGTGTACAGGACTCTGGAAGCCATCAGAGCAATAGCGTTTGCTGTGCAGGGGAAGGAGAGTTAGAGATAGTTACAGAGAGTGATAGTTTAGCTGCTTCAAATGGAATGGTACAAAGATTAAAGGAGAAAAATAAAGCTGTGCAATAGGAGAAGGGCAGCGTAGGTAAAGCCAAGTTGCTCAGGGCATAAACAGAAATTCAACACTCATATCTAACCCCGAATTTCAGGCATTAGCCATGACAGCTATCGTAGGTTCGCATTCACAAGAGTCTGTCCCTGCACTCAGAAAGAAGGCCTGAGTACAAGAATAATCTCAATAAATATCCTTTTCTGGATCCACCTCTAGCCTTCTTTGGGGCATTTGCACATACCCTTATTATTATCACTTAATGCATGGGTATACCTTCAGTAGTGTTTAGAAGACTTGCTTTTAATTTCCACACTACATATAGTTTAGATATATTTTTCTGTCCTTTTTAGGAATGGCATGAGATTATTAAAGAAGTGATATATGAAATTGTAAAACTAGAGTAAGATATATACATAATTGTTATTGTTTTCTGCATTTATTTACATATTTTCTGAATTAACATAAACATGTAACATTAATATGCAATGGAAGATCTAGAGAAGTAAAACAAAAGCCACTAATGTGCTTAAAACCTAGTGTCCAAGCCCAGCCTGACATGGCTACCTGGCCGACTATCTCCCTAACCAACTTGTACCCATCTCAGAGGTCCTGAAAGTGTTCAGCTGACTCCCTCCTCTATACTCTTATCTCAGGAATTTAAGAACCATAGCAAATCACTGCTTACACTTTTCTGAATGTGGATTTCCATCTCTCAGGGTAGATTGCAGCATTTTTCTAATTGATACCTGGGCCTAAGGGCTACTCTTCAATCCTGAGGAAGCAAATGAATGTGTTTCATTTCCCTCTGAAAGTCACTGTGTTTCCAGATTGCACAACCCGCCCTTATCTATTTCACTCTTTTCAGTAGTTCATTACTAAGTGGTAAGATCTGCGTTCATCTATCTTATATGTTTAACAGTATAGACAAGTCTAAGAATCTGCTTACAAGATCTTTAATAGTCATGTTTCATTTTAAAAAGTAAGTAAGATTGATACAGAAGTAGATCGTGTTCCCTTATATGTACCTTACATTTTGATGGTAAAAGTGGTGATTATGGCAATGAATAGGATGATACAATTTTAAGTGTTCATAGAGGATTACTTATAGAAAACGTATATGCACAGCAGACCTTTTATTTCAGGTTAAGGTCTAGAAGATTCAAGACCAGTTGATTAAATAATAATAATAACAAAATCAACAAAAAGATTAACAAACTCAAAATGAAACCATACCAAAAATCTTTGCAGCCCTTTAAGACTTTAGGCCCATAATGGATTTCAGAATGTAAGCCTTTTATTTTTCTACCCACTACAGCCTTGCTCAAAGGACATCCTGTTTCTTCCTTGATATATTCTAAACATGATCTTACACAGTTTGTGCTTTAATTCACTGTTATAAACCACCTGCTACTGCAAAGAAGATGCTTTAAATCCCAATCACAACTAAATTAATAATCATACGATGCATGCCAGGTCATATAGCTTTTTCCTGACCAAATAAACTAATTTAAATAAGTTACTTGTTCTACATTTGGATGCTGACCCTTGTAAATTGTGGTGACATCCAGAAAATTACTTGTTAGGAAAAGATATTTAGGATAAATAGGCTATGTTATAAAGGTGCAGCAAGTGCCATAGATATAAATATTTAAGAACTTGATTAAATTTTGATCCTGATTTCGGGCCAATCTTCAATTGAATATTATTGTAATCTCTGGCCCCTTGTTTTGCAAAAAGTGTTGGCCCTTTGGGCACTTAATTTAAAGAATATGTGTACATTTCACCTTGCTTTGCTTGCAAGAAGTCAAGTCTAGAGTAACAGATCTTTCATAGTCAAAGAGAAAATGCTGGGAGCTCACTTTAATGAAACACAGATAAACAAACAAAATCCATTGTGCCAGATGGCAATCATGCCATAAGATTGAATTTATTACTAAATAAAACTGTTGGCTTATACATTTCACAGTTTCTATTCTAAATATCTAGTGTTTTGTATTGGTTTTCTGTAGGGTTACTTGCCCAGACTCCTGAAAATAAAGCAAAAATTTGTCCTTGTTTCAAGAGGTGTAAGAAAATAAAATCAAACTAGAACAGGGAATAAAATTACAGGATAGTTCTGTCCCAGTCCTGCTACAAGTGCCAAGAGCTACAAAGCTAGGAAGACATTCAACCTAATGAATATAACATTGTATTTGTTTGGTTATAGATAGGCTTATCCACAGCAAAATTCTCCATGGCATGCAATCTTTTGTTCCTGAAAAGTAGTTATTTTCATACCCTAAAATTATTTAACATTGCCCATACGAACTCTTAACTTTCAGGTAGCTGCTAAATTCTGTAGTGCTCAATCTTTAGATTGAAAGATTAATGCCATTTTTCATTTATAGCGTGATGTTACACATCTCTTAAAATTTCTTGTACTCTAAACCTGATCTTTCTGACAACTTACCAACTTTCCTCATGCAGATTTTTCTAGGTCATCCTTGTCTTGGGGCATCACTGAATAGTTCTGGAATTTTATGTGGGCTCTCTTCAAATCTTCAGATAAAGTATATTTGAGATCTGACATTTTTATGACTCAAAATCCTTTTTAATTTACACTCTTAATTAGGTCACATTAAAGAAAGTGCTTTAAAAGAAAACAATTCATCTATTCATCTGTGAAAGTGGACATTTATATTATTACTTCAGATAAGATTTCTCTCTGCAGTTAAGAGCCCCTGATGCATTTAACAAGTGTAATTTCATAGCATACATACAAAGAAAACATTATAAATAATATTCAGTATAACTTTTCTCCCACTGATAAATTTATACTGGATTCTTTGTCTTTCTCTCACCTCACTCTTATGGTTGTTTCCATTTTTCTGTTTTTTTTTTAGCTGATTTCAAAATAAACTTAAAATGTGATGCTCAGTGACCCTTATGTTTAGAAACCATCACATCCCCCTCCCCCCAGCAAGTACAAAGCTGGATGTGAACCCCCTCTCACTTCCACTTGGATATGCAGTTTGATTTTTTCAATGAAGTTGGCAGAGATCCTTAAGGCTGAAAGGGAATCCTTCAAGGAGGACAATAATGCTTTTCTTTGGCAGTAGGGAAAGATGCAAGAGAACACAATTAATTCCCTACTCTTGCCTTCAATGGCTCAATTCAGTTGGACCGCTTCAACTACATTTTCATTGATTGGCATGGAAAAGATTTCAGAAAAATGGATCTACAGAATTGCTCCTCAACAAAGACAACTCACTTATCTATAACCTGTCAAATTTGCCACCAATTAATGTCGGTATCATAAATTCTCTACAAATTTGTCAAGACATTTCTTTTTTTTCTGTTATTCTTTTTAAAAAAATTGTTCCTGTTATCAGAGCATATCCTTAAAGCTCATCTCCCTCCATTATATAAATTTTTGTTTACTGTATTGGATAACGTAAAAGTATGATACTATAAAGTTGTGAATAATGTTATGCCCAGCTCTTGTGGAAATGGAAATTAATAATAGGTTGGCACAGTTAGTTTGCTAGAGTGGGTTTTGATGCGTTGATTGCATTTGTGTGTGTTTGTTGTTGCTTTGGGGAGAGTTTGTGTATTAGGTTCAATAGAGCATAGAATCTTGAGATAACCTCTTACTTTCCTTACCATAAACATAATGACCTTAATTATATCTTCTCTTTTTTTTTCATGTAAAGCTTTTTTTAAAATTCAATTTTCATTGGAGAAGTTATAGGTTTACAGAAAAATCATGCATAAAATAGAGCTCCCATATAACACCCTACTATTAACAGCTTGCATTAGTATGGTACATACATTATGATTGGTAAAAGAACATTTTTAAAATGTTTCTAACTACGTAGTTAAATGATACTAACTACAGAATAGTTTCTTCTTGCTTACTTTCAACAGATGGAAAAATAATAGGTTTGCTTTTATAAATATTGCTCATCTTATTTTCATCAGTTGAACTTGGAGAAAGAATTTATCAGTGGTCACTCGCCTATTTGTTTTGTAGGTAGCTTGACTAAATTTCATTACCAAGAGAACTTTTAAATCAATTTGAATTCAACAAAACTTTATCCTATTTGGGTACTACAAGCGTAAAATGAGAATGATTAGCACTTCATTTTTAGAGAATACTTCAATCGCCACCCTAATATTTTCTCTGCCTTCTGTCTCTATTGAATACAATTTTGAAAAATCTGAGGAAATTACCAGTTGCTCTTTTTCTTTACTTTTACAGAAGTTTTCGATTACAAAAACAATTTCATCAAAAATATAGGGGAATCCCATATATCCCACCCCTTCCCTTCTTACATTTTCCACTATTAATAACATCTTCCATTAGTGTGGTACATTTGTTTCAATTGATTAACAAATATTGAAGCATTGCTACTAACCATGGTCTATAGTTTATATCATGCTTTACACTTTGCACAGCACAATTTTATAGGCTTTGACAAAATATATAATAGCCTATAACCATCTTTGCAATATCATGCAGAACAATTCCAATGTCCAAAAAATGTCCCATGTTATACCTATTTGTCCCAGCCTGTCCCCTCAGAACCTCTGGTGACCACTATCTTCAAATCAATATTACAAGGTCTTCCATTATGAGAAAAATATTAAATCTATTTAGGTCCATTCCCCCCTTATGTTTGTTTATTCCTCAATTTTGAGGATTTGGGGATAGTGATGGCCACTCTTTTTTGGACTGAGAGGGGGCTTAGATCCCTGGAGCAGATGGATGGAACTGTCTTGTCTGCAGACAAGGAAGGGGTGCTGTCCATCATCACCCTCTTGTTAGTTGTTGAGTTTTACAGCTAAGCGATTTCTAAATGAGTCTTGAGGTCATTCCAGAGCTTATGGTTATTCACATCTCAGGAGGATCTCACTGACTGCCACAGTAAATGAAGCCTCAAACGAGTGCTTCTGAGGGTTGAAGAGACATCTGGACCTATAGGCAGGGCAAACAACACCAGGAAATTGATACCCCATCAGTGGACCTTACCTTGGAATATATGATAACCTATCTCCCCAAAGTAACAGAATTAGACTCATTTAAAATTTTCCAATTGCTGCTTAGAAGTTATATCAAACTTTTTCAGGCACCCTTGTGCTATGTAAATACCTCCATTTTTTTTTTACTGGAGAGACATAAAGAGTAATTTATAAGAATAAATATAATAAAATGCTTTCCTGTAATTCTGTATGGCTGTTTCAGTCATTCTCTGTTGATATAGTGTTCTATATTAAAGTATCAAGTTTAGGAATTTCCATGGGTTTTCACATACCAAAAGAAATAGTTTTGGAGATCAGGTATCTAAGAGAAACAGGGTGAACAAAAGTATAATAGTTTAATGTATACTAGAATCATGTAGCAAAATGCATACTAGACTCATGCATAATTGTATAATTACTATTATTTGAGACATAGATTAAATAATTGTATAATATAATTTAATATAACATAACTGTATAATTATAAAATACATAGTTGTATCACTCTTCTCTGTAAGTCAGCAATTTAAAGTATGTTGGAATAAGGCAATAAGGCAAGAAAGAATAAAACCAACATTATGGTTGTCAAAAATAAAGGAATAAAACAAGAAATAACAACACAGATACCACTTTTACTCCCATTGCTAGTCCCAGTAGTACCTAACATTTAGCTCCATAAGTTTCCCAGTGTGAGGTCAATACCTCTGTTTTATTATTTACTCATCTCACAACCACATGAGATAGTAGTTGTTAGTATTCATATTTTGCCTTACTGGAAACAAAGACATGTGGACACAAAATTACAATTATATTTTAGACAGCCCATATCAGCTGATGAAATTGATACTTGGAGGAATTATGTATCTAGCCAAGGTCAAACAACTAGTAAATAAATGGCAATATCTGAATTCTAACCCAGACAGACTAACTAGTGCCTTTGGTCCAAACATTTATGATACACTGCCAGTCCTTTTTAATGTTTATAAAGGATATATTTTAAAAGAGGATATAATTATTATTCTCATAGAGATATGAAATGAAAATATGCCAAAGATTTTACTTACATTATTGAGGGAATCAGTAAGTTATTACAAATGATCTAACAGAGAACCTAAAAAACCACACATTATATTTAGACAAGGGATGCCAAAATATATTTACAAAGTGATGCAAAACAGACAAACAGGTCAATATCAAGAGTAAGATAATGAATTGCATTCTACTGGACACAATTTGCATTTTTATGGAAAGGAATTAATTGTATTGCTTTCTGTGTTAATTAACATTAATCACCTCCAGTTTTCTGTTGTGAAAAGGACTTCATTTATCCTAATAAGCCATCTTTATGACAGGGAAAAGATGAAGAACAGCATTGTCAGAAAAAGGATATGCACTGACCAGAGAATCAACATTAGCCCTCTTTTTCTTTCCACTGATGGGTGGGTTTCACAGAACTTGCATTTTCTCCAGGACCCTTAAAGGGGTATATTCAAAGCACCTCTTTACCCAGAAGCCCTATGTCTGTTCATGGTGGGCAGTGAGCTGGCCACAGGCACATTCTAGCTACCTGACCAGCATGAACAATTGAGACCTCATCCCAGGCTTCACCACAACCAAGAACAAATCATAATTCTAATTCTTATTAATAAACAGCTTTATCCGTCCTATCCAAAATAACTCACAAACTTGTTATTCCAGAGCAACATCTATCTTTCGGTAATAGATTATACAACATTGGGTCAGTTATTAACACGCAACCTATGCTATGCATTATTGTTTTTTACAATTTAATTTCTATCTGTACAGAGTTGTAAATTAACCTAAATAAAGACAATGAAAGGTGGAGAGCCCAAATGGGTAAAAGTCAGTACACCCACTAAATTGCAAAGAATTTCACAAATTTTCCATATGAAGTACACTCAAAAAAGGAAAGCATTTTCTATATACTGGTCTAACCAGATGAAAATCAAAAATCCAGGCAATCTTATCCTTGCTTTTCTATCTAGTGATTAAAGTTTCTGATAAATGGACACATGTATTCCTTTCTACCTTCTTTCTTTCTTCTCTTCTTTTTTTGCAGAGAGACTGTAGTTTACAAAGTTAGAATGCAGAGGTAGGGACTCTTTAGTAGTTCTGCAGTTAAATTAAAGCTCTTCATTTGTAAACATGGTTGAAGTTTTCCATTCAGAAAATCCATGTCTCATGGAGTAATTATACAATATTTTGCTTTAAAGATGGTTACAAAAATGTTTCTGTTCATCATTCGATTCATGACTTTTCACTTAAAATTCTTTCCATGTAAAATTGTGAGAGCAGGTTAAAATACATAAACTATCCAATGCCTTCCTGAAATCACATGAAAACATATTTTCTACACAATGAAACATTGTTTTTTCTACTTCAGATATTTTCAGTGGGGCAACATCACCCTCAAATGGGCCAAAATTGGTTTCTTGGGGATAAAAATTCTTACTTTTTTTTTTCTTAAACAATGGGAATTTGTTAGTTCATGGTCTTACTCTTTCTTTTTTTCTCTCTCTCTCTTTTTTTAGGAGGTACTGGGATTGAACCCAGGACCTCATACATGTGAAGCAGGTGCTCAACCACTGAGCTTTACCTTCTCTGTGGTCTTACTGTGTTTATGTAGATATACACACAGTGAATAAACCAATAGATCACTTTACATGTGGTATTAAATTTCTATGGGGTTAATGATAAAAAAAGTCTTAAAATGTCTCAAAAGTTTCCTTAGGGGTCAAAATGAAAAAAGGTTGACAAATACAATTCTACTGTAGTCCATGGAATATAAATGATAATATAGATATAGTCATCTGATGATTTTGTCCACTTTTTTTGTTTTGTTTTCATTTGAAGCAGTCTGAACTAGCCACTCAGATGCTCCTGCTGAGCAATAGTGATGCTATGTTTTGTTTCCTAATTTAATTTAAAAATAAATAAATAAAACTTAGGTCACAGTGTATGAAGACTGGTCTCTCAGATGTACCAAACCGAACACCCTGACTTTTAACTAGCTCTATCCAGCAAAACAAGAACATTTTATTGCCTGTCTCAATGACACATTTCTCAATGGGATTCAGGTATATGACGGGCAAAGTTGTGGAAGTTACTGTATCCAAAGAAATCATGAGTTGGTAATGCATACACTAATGTATGGCATTCTTTTACCATATGGAATGAAAATATTTATTAATTATGGCAGGAAGATCAATTATATCACTTGGAGTTTGTTAAGGAATTAACCTCATAGTTGGCAGTTTTATGTTTGAAGCTATAAGACTTGAAGCATTGGAATGTTTATAACCTGCATTAGGCATATATAAAAGATCACTTTTGCCTTTTTCTGGGGGCAAATGCAGAAAAAGCATAGTCACAACTCTGAGTATGATATTTTTACTCAGATTATATGTGAATTTAAAATTAATTTTCATAAGGTATCATCCTGAAGGCAAAATATTAATAAGGAAATAGAGTCTATGAGTAGAATATACAAGCAAACCAATTTATGTAATATGATTCTAACCAGAAAATTAAATAATATAGTGAGGCTGGGCTAAGATCACAAGGCTTTATCTTGCAGAGACCTTACACATTTTTGCATTTTACTCAAATGATAAGAAAATGTTATCCAGATTTTATTTTTAAATTGGCAAATTTGTACTTTCACTTATTCTTATTCTTTGATAGCTACATCATTAATATACTCTGTTAGGTACTAAAGATCCAGGGCAAATGAGAGAGAAACCTTTCCTTGGAAGAGTTGTGATGCTCAAGGGGAAAGAAAACATTGTATATCAAGAGTTATAATGAAATATACCTGATGTGAATAAAAGTTCTACCTCTGAATGGAACTACATGAGTTTAAAAATGGATTCAATACCTGTTGGACTTTGGACAAACATGGTTCCCCATCTATTAAATGGTAGCCATAATAAGTGTGTAATAAAGGACCTGTGAAGATACATACATATAATGCACTGAACCCTCTGTCTAAGGCAAAGTAAATGCTCAATTAGTATTAGAAATAATGAAAGTCATTATGGTGAGAATTACATTAATAATAATTGTATACATGGGGTGGAAGGAGTAATAAGCAGGCACACCTGTGAAAGTTGGAGCCAAGTTCTACTCTAAGTTGATTATAAATTAAATGCAAAAAAAATAATAGGGGAAAAATCAAACTGGCATTATTCTGATGGCAAATTGTACAGTTAAAAGTATGTATAAGCACTCATCAATGGAACAGATTTGAGAGTTCAGAAACAGACCTTCACCTCTATGATCAGCAGATTTTCGATTACCCTACCAAGTCCACTTTTCTGGGACAGAACAGTCTCTTCAATAAATAGTGCTGGGAGAACTGGGTATCCATAACCAAAAGAATGAAAGAGGACCCCTATCTCACTCTCTATACAAAAATGAACTAAAAATGGATCAAAGCTATAAACATAAAAGCCAGAACCATAAACTCCTAGAAGATAACATAGGGAAACATTCATAAGACCTTTTAGTAGGTGGGGGTCTCTTAAACCTTACACCCAAAGCACAAACAACAAAAGAAAAAATAGGTAAGTGGTACCTCCTCAAAATTAAACATGTATGCACTTCAAATAGCTTTGTGAAGAGATTAAATAGATAGCCAATTCAATGGGAGAAAATATTTGGAAGTCACACATCTGACAAGGGTCTAATATCCATGATATAGAAAGAGACCCTACAACTCGGCAATAAAAAGACAAATGACCCAATTGAAAAGTGGACAAAAGACCTGAATAGACATTTTTCTAAAAAAGAAATACAAACGGCAAAAGAATACATGAAAAAAAAATACTTACCATCTTTTCCCTAATATGAAGGAAATGCAAATCAAAGCTACAATGACATATTTCACACCTACTAGAATGGCCTCTATTAAAACAGAAAACTACAAGTGTTGGAGTGGATGTAGAGAGATAGCAACATGAATGTAGAATGGTACATGCACTATGGAAATCTGTTTGGCAGTTCCTAATGAAGTTAGATATAGATCTACCTTGTGATCGTCAATACCGTTCTAGGTTTACCCAGAAGGACTGAGAGCCATAACACAAACAGAAATCTGCACAGCAATGTTCATAGAAACATTATTCACAATTGCCAAAAGATGGAAACAACCCAAGTGTGTATCAATTGAGGAATGAATGAACAAACTGTGGTATATACACGCAAAGGAATATTAGTCAGCTGTAAGAAGAAATGAAGATGTGAAGTATGTGACAACATGGATGAACCTGGAGGACATTATGCTGAGTGAAGCTAGCCAGACACAAAAGGACAAATATTATATTGTATGACTTTGTTATTATGAACAGAATATTTTGAGCAAACTCATGGATTTAATAGCTAGAATACAAGTCACCAAAGAAAAGAATGGTTAGAAAATAGAAAGCTGAGATTTAAAGCAGAGTTGGTAAAAAGTTGTTTAAAAGTGTTTGGAAATGAATAGAAATGTGAAAGCACATCATAGGATTTGTAATTAGTAGTGCTAACTTGGGTATTTAGTGACTTGTTTTTGTTGGATTTTTTTTTTTTTTTTTTGAGTAATGAAAATGCTCTCCTAATGACTGAAATGATGAAAGCACAACTTGGTGATTATACCAAATGCCATTGATTGTCCACTTTAGATAAGTTATATAGTTTGTGAACAAAAAATAAAAGGGTGGCTTGGGGAAAAATACACCAAAGATACAGGCTATAGTTAAGAGTAATACTTTGATGATGCTCTTTCATAATTGCTTACAAATATTTCACAAAAATGCAAGGTATTTGTGGTAGGGTGATATGTTGGAGCCCTGCATGATGTTATGCATGTTTGTTTTGCAAGTTCTTAACTTTTGCTGTACACTGTTTGTTATATATGTACTTGTATGAATGATATACTACAATAAATTGTTTTTAAAATGAATTTTTAAAAGTATGTGTAAAAATACTCCATGTATTTTCTGACGATATGACAGTGACATATCATAGCCAATGATTGGATATACTAAAAGTATCTAAATTTGTGTGTGAATATTATGGAATTTAATTGCAGGCTAGAGCAATCACATGACTGGTTATATAAAAACGAGCATACTTATTATCAATAAATAAATTAAACAGTGATATGGGAGACCAGTTAGCTTAAAGAAGTGGCAGTTCAATATAATCCCCTGTTCTTATTGTAGCTATTACACTTTTAGAATTCAGTTCCATTGGTCTTACCAAAACCACTTAAAAATAGGAATGACATGCTAATTTCCAGGGACTTATACCCCATCCATTGAAAGAAATGTGAAAGTATGTAATATTTAAAGAATGAGTGGTAAAGATATAGCCTATTAATTTTATAGTAGACAACCTTTAAATAAGTAATGTGGCAGTGAATTTTAAGTTTTTCTCATCTTTCTTGCCCCAATTCTTTGGTGTTGGTGTTAGGGATTAGATAACTACTTTCATGATGGAAAACTACCTGGCTGGTGTTTGTTATTTATCCCTCACAATAGACCGTACATAGTACAACCTAAGAGTACAACCTAAGAGTTTTCATTTGGGCTTCATGTTCACCTATCCTGTAAACAAGTACAGTTGATTACTTATTTATGTAATGCTTTATATAGCCTGAAGGATCAATTATCTAAAATAATAATATAGACATAATGATGGTATATTCTCTTAAATAAAATCATATCTCAGATGGATAATGACTATATTTGAATCCCAAGTATTATAGAACTCAACTCTTACTTTGTATCCCAGGTTTATGTATTTCATTTGACCCGTTTACAAAAGAAACTTAAAAGAGGAAATATACAATCAAAATTCTGACTCTTTTTAATTAAAGAAATTATTTCTATATAGAGATACTTCCAAGAAGCCACCTGAAAGAAAACATGCGATATAATGAAAGGGGACAGGAGATTCAATTAATTCAAGCCATTTATTTAATCAGGCAGTCAGTCAACAAATATGCATTGAGTAGCCCCTATTTTCTAAATGCTAGGAAAATGGAAAAGACCAACTCCTTAACCTCATGGAATTTACATTCAACTGAGTAAGACTTTATGTTGGGGATTGAATCATGTCCCCCACAAAAGACATGTTCAGATTCCAACCCTGGCCCTGTGGGAGTAAGCCCATTTGTAAATAGGACCTTTGACGATTTTACTTGTTAAGCTCTGCTCGAACTGAATGAGGGTGGGACTTTGTCCAATATGGTTGAAATCCTCATAAGCAAAGGAAATTGGACCCAGAAAGAGAAGCCATGAGTAGAAGCAAGAAGCTGAAGGTCAACGCAACCTGGAATAGAAAGGAGAAGACTCCACCATGTACATTGCCATGTAACAGAAAAGTTAAAGAATCCCAAAGATTGCCCACTAGCCAGGAGATACCAACCCTGGCAGAAAGCAAGCCTTCTGTCCCCTGAAACCATGAGCTTACATATTCCTGTTGGTAAGTCAGTTCATTGTGTGGTATTCATTTTAGCAACAACTAGGAAAGTAAAGCACTATAAATCTGGAAACAAATAGATAGTATAATTTCAGATAGTGATCGTTGCTATAAAGAAAATAAATCAGGGTAATAGGATAAAAATGGAATGGGTGGTAATGCTTTATTGGAGGATGATATACAAACTAGCAAGCCCTAAAGTCAAAGAGATGAAATAGACATAGATATAAATCAAGGCTTAGTCATTTTCTGAATTTGTAATGGATGTTATTTAGTTTCAGTGAACTTCTGTTTCCTTGTCTGTGAAAGAGAGATCACACGAACACCGCAGAATTGTGATAAATATTAAAAATATTACTTGTGAAACGTCTGGTGCAAAAAAGGCCCTCAATAGTTGTCGATCTCATTAAGAACCATACAATAAAAATCACACAATCCTTCGTGGTTGTGTCTTGTTTCTAATATCCTTTTCCCTTAGTTACCATAAACTATACACATAGTCATGTATTTGTATTTAACTTTTAATTCCCACTATAAATGGAGTAATTTTTCCATGGTCATGGATGTTGGCACTATTGAAAATGCAAAGGGAAAGTGGTCATATGTTCATTAAGTATTTTTGGAAATTATTTATCTCAGTGAACCTGGTTCAAATGCATCACTACCGGCTTGCATTTCAGAGACCACCTGGCTTATCATCTGCACAGCAACATGCTGTGTGACTTTAAAAGAATCATTTCCATACTTCCATTTTCTGTAAATGAACATTTTTGCATAGCAATTTTCCATATGAGAAGTTTAAACCTAGATTACAAGGACTCTTATAATTTGTACTTGCTTTGATGTTGCTTTGTCAGTCTATTCATTATTAAATTTCTGTGTGTGTGTGTGTGTGTGTGTGTATAAAGCCTTCTCAACTAAATTATTAAGCAAATGGGATCAAGAACCCATCTGCTTCTTTAAAATAGTACAAAAATTAGGAACACAAAGTAATGTTATATACATAGAAAGTGATCACTGGTTATGCTTAAATATAATTCTGTTATATAAAGGATTTCAAGAGGCTTATTGTCATTTTGCTAGGAATACATCACAAAAACTCTAATTTTTCATTTACTAAATAAGAAAGCAGACCTTCAAGATGCAAAATAGCTTGTCTCAAAACCAACTAGAAAAATATAGTAAATATTTGAACCAGTTTCTTTATTAGCCCAAAGAATTATTTTGAACTAAATTAATATATTTCACTATTTCTAAAATAGCATACAAATTAACTTAGCATTACTGGAGATGTGTTGTGAAATATTTCTTGTGTCATTATGATGCTAAATATTAGGATTTTTTAGAGACTTTTCTTCAAATGGTTAGCATAAATATTGATTCCCAGTTAAAAAGTATTATACAAATTTTATAGAACTTTTTTTTTTTAAATCAGTAGGAAGGTCTTATGAATAGGGAAGATGTCCAGATTGTACTTATTCTTTAAGCATACAAATTAAAGACAGATGCATTTGGAAACTGAAATATGCCAAACTACATGATTAGACTACATTATTGCTTACTTAGGAAAATCAATCTGATCATTTTCATAGCACACAATTACCTAAATTCCATTGGCTAAACAGTACTTCAAAATAAATCAGGTTCATAGCTGGTAAAATAAAGGAGTGAAAATCAGAACACATCCTAATGTTGTTTTGAACCTAAATTGGTGAGGAGATGAGAAAGTGTAGAGAAAGGAGAAAAAGTGAGTGTTTTGAGAACCTAGTTTCAACAAGTTAAAGAACACCTTTTAAATTTTTTTCTTGTGAGAATTGGTTAATCTACAACTCTATAAAATTTCAGATATATAAGAGGTTTGCAGCAGGTTATATGCTATTGAAAGAAAAATTTTACAAAATGTATATTTTGTTTTAATTTGCATTGCCATCCTCAGACACTGGGCTGAAACCACTTGTCTCATTTCAAATAGACCACATGGATTTGATGTAGATTAATTGAATATGACATGGCCTTCAGAGTATTGAGCCAAACTATTAAAATTATGCTAAGATGTTTTGGTGCCCTAATTAATAGTTTTGGTTTATAGATCCATGCTGCAGTGTTATTCTTTATAACATTGTTAAAATAGAAAATGGTGCATTTTTTCTCAACTATGTATTTGCTGGAGGAAAAGTAATGCATATTTATCCACATTTATTCAACTATTCACCTTGACCCCCTCCCCAGCTGCTTGATATACTAGCCAGTTTAATTAAAATTGTGGATTAATTTGGTAAAGAAATGGTGGTTTTCATTTTTTTATATATGAATTTAATCAGTCTCTGGTATATGCTTGTGGACGATTCTTTATTCCTGTAATAAATGTTTGGATCAGGCTATATGCTTTACAATAGTAAGAATATGAATGGAGATTAGTTTTCCCCTAAATGTGGATTTTATTATTGCCCTTAGATGGGATTGTTCTACCTTGAAATTGACAAAATAATTTATCACTTTGGCCTAGGTGCCTTTTTGAAAGCATCTGCCTCATTCCCTTACCCATCAGGGTTTAAAACATTATGCATTCCTTATAATGAAGTGATCTTCCATTCCACATAACTATGCTATCAGTGCAACTAGTAAGTGATCTGTGTGTACCATTTAATTATTTTTAAAAGATAATGTCCTGAATCAGAACTGCATTACTCTTAATATATCATATTAAAATTAGAATTGTACTATGGCCAAATTAACTTTCACCATAAAATGGGAAATCATCACAACTTATGATTAACCTGCTGCTTTTAACTTAAGGATGATATAATTCCTTGTTCCATTAAATATCGAGCAAGTCCCAACATATAGTTAATGCTTAAGACAACCTTGAGAATCTTACATTAATTGTCTGTTTTATATAGAACACTTATTCTTTTAACCATATAACACGTACTATGTCTACACATGGTAGGGACTCAGCATGCATATGTATTAAAAGAATGAATAAATGAATAAGGGAAAACACTTATAAAGAAGGACGCCAAGAGATTTTCATAGACTATTCAGCTAAACTCTCAAAATTATTCTGAAACAGGCAAGGGTAATTTTATTGATAGCCTTCCATAGGCAAGGCTTTTTATGTACATAATCTCTCAATTCCAACAGCATTATCTTCATTTTAATAGTGAAGAAACAGGTTGGAAATTTTGTTGATTGGGTTAATGACAACATTGTCTTATTTGGCTGAATGAGTACTGATCAATTTTTTTTTTCTCTATACTACACACTATTTCAGATCTTTCTATATATTTTTTTAATTTATTACTTTCAATGATTAAGATATATCTAATTCATTAAATAGATACATTGGGGAGCTATTAGTATTTTGTATGCACTTTAAGTACATTTACACAATTGCTACAATTTAAGGTTTGGAACAGAATAAATACTACTATTCAGAAATGTCCAAATTTGATGACCCAGAAGAAAATGAAAACAGCTAACTGTAAATAAGTAAAGGAATAAAAAAAAAAAAATAGCCAAAGGTTAAAATTGTGGCTCCTCACTGAGTTTTGAGTGATGTTGCATCAGTCTTCCTCTTAGTCACTGTTTTAGTTTGCTAAAAGTTGCTGGGAGCAATAAACCAGAAATGGGTTGGCTTCTACGATGGCAATTTATTGGGCTAAATCTTAAAGTTCTGAAGCTGTGAAAGTGTCCTGTCCAGGCATCATCAAGAGAGGCTTTTCTCTGAGCTGCAGCTGTGAGCTATCAGGCACGATGGCATCGCATGATTGCCTTGTTTCTCTCCTCTCCTCTGGGCGTCTTTGCTTTTAGCTTCTGGCTAAGGTGGCTTCCCATCAGATTCTGGGTTCCTCTCTTCTCTGTCTTATCTTTTTAAACTATCTCTGGCTTCTTATTCCTTTGTTTATAAAGGACTCCAGTAAAAGGATTAAAACCCACCTGGGTCCCACAGTCTAATCAAAGGCCCTTAGCTCAAGTCATTTAATCAAAAAGGCCCCACCTACAATAGGGTTAGAGGCACAGGAATGGATCAAATTAAAGAACAGGATTTTCTGAGGTCGACAGAAAAACTGCCACAGTCACCTTCTAAGAAGTGTGCTTCTAAACTTTCTACTCTGTAAAATTAGATCTTTTCTGAGAGCATATCATCAAAATTTTTTTAAGAAATTTTCAAATTTGAATAAAGAAAAATTACTAATTTTTCACAAATAGGCAAGTTTTATATTAGTTCATTTTTGTGCTCCTTTCATCTCTGGGTACATTGTGTGGTAGAGAATTTGCAGCTCTAACTATTTATTTCAAGACTTTCCTGTCATAGATGCACACTTTTCTGGTAATCTAGAATGCTATACTCAAAACCTGAGGGCAAGAATATGTTGTTTTATAAACTGAAATAAAGTTTTCTGCATCTCGAGTATGTTTTTAATTCCAAAGTTTAGAATTCTTTTACCCAATAGTCTCATTTTAATTTGCTAAACCAAAGACAGAGTAACTAAAATTCCCATTTCACCCAATTTTTTCCTTAGAAAACATTTTGTTTAAAAATGTAGGCTCTAAAAAAGAGTCTGGAGGCTGTCAGAAGGATTGCCCTTATGCACAACTGAGCAGAGTCTGAGAGACAGATAAAACAGATACAACCCCCAGGTATTGGTGCCTTTGAGGGCTAAAGAGACCCATGGGAGTTATGGTCATGGCCGATGGGGTTAACTACCAGGTCAGATGGCCCCTCTTTGGAACTGGTGTTTATGTGTGATGAATCTGGACTCAGATGGGATCTCTCTTCATAAGACTTTCATGCTAATGTGCTGGAGGTACAGTTAGTGTTGGGGTTTAAGATATATTTAGGGGATTTGAATCTCTGGACTGACAATGTGATAGCCAGGTCCTGAGCCTCAACAGACTCCAGCACCTACAATCTGATTTATTGGACTCACCACACTCAGCTAAGATGGAGTTGAAGAAGGACAACCACCACACCATGGAGCCTAGAGTGATTACAACTGAAAGTGGGAGGATTGCATCCAGCATCCATGTGGAATCTGAGCCTCCTCTTGACATAGAGGTGCAATGGACACAACCAATCCAATGTCCACATAGAAAAGGTGGCATTGGATTAGGAAAAGTGGACATGATGGCTGATGGGTATGGGGAAAGGCAGGAAGAGATGAGAGATGGAGGCGTCTTTGGGACATGGAGCTGCCCTGGATGGTGCTTCAGGGGCAATCACCGGACATTGTAAATCCTCCCAGGGCCCACTGGATGGAATGGGGGAGAGTATGGGCCATGATGTGGACCATTGACCATGAGGTGCAGAGATGCCCAAAGATGTACTTGCCAAATGCAATGGATGTGTCATGATGATGGGAACGAGTGTTGCTGGGGGGGGGGGGGGGGAGAGAGGGGGGGGTGGGGTGGTGGGGTTGAATGGGACCTCATATATATATATTTTTAATGTAATATTATTACAAAGTCAATAAAAAAAATAAAAAAAAAATTTTTTAAATGTAGGCAGTTTCACATGATCTTCTTTCCAATAAAAAAGATGCTTATATGTGTGTATATATAGAAAAGAGACATAGAAGAATACTGTGTAAGTGAAACTCCAAGGACAAGTGGTTTCAGTTTTGAAAAAGGAATGACTGGCAAAATATGTGATTGTAAATTTAGGAATGTGAATAAAGACAGAGGGTTGCGTTCAAGAATAACATCTTGTGACAGAAAATGCATAAAGGACGTTTTAGGGAAGAAGAGATGATTTTAATTTCTGAGAAGTTAGACTGACTTGAAAGTGAGATTAAAGATTCTCTTTATGAGCAGGATCCCAAAGTGTAAAATAATTGTACAACCAGTTAAAATTGCTATGCTTAGTAACCCAAAGAGATCATTTGTAGAGTCACAGTAAGCAAATTGGAAATCAGTTGGCAGTCACACATCAAAACCTATGTTGTAAATGGGAAGGAATATGGCTTCTGAGGGGGGATGCCATAAAGGTCCTTATTAATACAGCTAGTCTGTTAATGCTCTAAATATCTAAGGACTCTAAAAATTCCATGTGAACTCATTCTTCAGCCACTGACTTATGAAATGTTTGAGTTTTCAACAGTTCAGTTCATAGACACGGCTTGGTTAGAAGTAACAGAAGCAATGGAGATACCCACCTCTCTTAATATCCTCACAGTTAAGCCTAGCATAAAGCCAACATGATCATTTTATTTATTTATTTTTAAAGATTTATTGATTTATTTATTTCTCTCCCATTCCCCCCCCCCACCCTGGTTGTTTGTTCTCTGTGTCTATTTGCTGCGTCGTCTTTGTCCGCTTCTGTTGTTGTCAGGGGCACCGGGAATCTGTGTTTCTTTTTGTTGT
This sequence comes from Dasypus novemcinctus, assembly GCF_030445035.2. Taxonomy (NCBI): domain Eukaryota; kingdom Metazoa; phylum Chordata; class Mammalia; order Cingulata; family Dasypodidae; genus Dasypus; species Dasypus novemcinctus. The sequence goes on from NC_080687.1 coordinate 71,809,080, forward strand.
GTCATCTTGTGTCAGCTGTCTGTGTGAGAGGCGCCATTCCTGGGCAGGCTGCACTTTCTTTCACGCTGGGCAGCTCTCCTTATGGGGTGCACTCCTTGCATGTAGGGCTCCCCTACGCAGGGGACACCCTGCATAGCAGGGCACTCCTTGCGCGCATCAGCACTGCACATGGGTCAGCTCCACACGGTCAAGGAGGCCCAGGGGTTTGAACCATGGACCTCCCATGTGGTAGACGGACGCCCTAACCACTGGGCCAAGTCCGCCGCCCAACATGATCATTTCAAATCTCCAGGACCCAGAGTGTGGATATGGTGCTGGCAGTTGAGTCTGCATTTACTCTCACGAGCTTCATGCTCATTCTTTTTGGGAGATAACAGAGAGGGGACCACAGAGTTTAGAATGTGGCTGCATCTTATTTCAGTTGACAGCAAGGCCTTACTCTGAATTTCTAATGTAAGAACTGTGTACTCGTTAAGTGTATTTGATTACTTCGAAATTTCTGAGGTTACATTCTTGTGACCACTAAACTCTAACCACAACAGAGCTACTGTAATTTGATCGCAATTTGCCTTTTTGCAAGAGAGACTCAAAGTCATTCATTTAGTCCTGCACATAACCATCAAATTGACTGTGTGAATTCCCTGCTCAAAGAACATCAATGGCTCCCCACTGCCTACTCAATGACATAGAAATTCCTTAGCCAGGCATTCCAGTCCCTGTGCAACCTGATCTTAACATACCAGTCCCCAAACAATTCCCCCACTCTCTGCTGTTTTCTAGGCGTAGAAGATAAATTACCCTGATAAATTACCCTGTTTCTTATTCATCATATATCACTTCTGCTTAAAAATAATTTTCCTGTCTATATAAACAATATAGGTTTAATGTGGGAGATTAGGAAAACATAGAAAGTAATAATTTAAAAAAAGGAAATGAAAAGCTCTTGTTCTATCACTTGAGGAAAATCAATATTCATCACTAATGTCGTTAGCAAGTTTTGAAATCATATTGAGTCTAGAGGTTTCTAACCTCTTTGCTGCATATTTAATGTCATTGCCTTTTTGTAATGCTACACAACATATACATTTTTGTGGGCATCTCTAATAATTGCTTGTAAATAAATTCTTGAAAATGGAATTACTGAATTATGAGGTAGGAAAATTTTAAATTTTTAAATGTATATCAAAGTATTCACCTGCAAAGCAATCACAGTGGTTTAGCCTTCCACCTGGCAAATACAAGTTCCCAATTTTCCAATATTGCTTACATGTGTGCTCTTGTTTGGCTTTCTTAATTTATTAATATGTATTCATGACTTTTGTTATTTTTCTATTCTTATTGGTTTTAAAGATCCCAATATATAATATGCATGATACTGTCATATACTGTGGAATTTTCCTCAGGTTCTATTCAAATCTTTTTATGTTTCATAAATATATGTACAGTAGAGTTATCACTTTTCCTTTAGGGTTTGTCCTTTTCCATAAGCTTAGAAAAATATTTTAGATAAATACCTCTATTTTTTCCTGTATATTTTAATAACTACTAAGGTGTTAAAATCATACTCTATAGGAAATTTATTATGGTGGAAGGTAGAAATACAACATGATTATCTTTCAAACAAATTATGTATTGTCCAGGTACTACATATCTAATGATTCTTGTCACTTTAGTCATGAGCTAAATTCCTGTCTATACTAATATCTGTTTTATTATTTCTATTCTATCACTTTTACTTGTCAAGTATTCTCATGGTAGCACAGTGGATCTATAATATAATATAATTTATTTATTTATTTTTTATTTATTTCTCTGCCATTCCCCCCTCCCTGCCCCCCCCCCCCCCGGTTGTCTGCTCTCTGTGTCCATTCACTGTGTGTTCTTCTGTGTCCACTTCTATCCTTATCAGCGGCACTGGGAATCTGTGTTTCTTTTTGTTGTGTCATCTTGCTGTGTCAGCTCTCCATGTGTGCGGCACCATTCCTGGGCAGATTGCACTTTCTTTTGCACTGGGCGGCTCTTCTTATGGGGCACGCTCCTTGCGCATGGCGCTCCCCTACGGAGGACACCCCTGCGTGGCATCAGCACATCAGCACTGTGCATGGGCCAGCTCCACATGGGTCAAGGAGGCCAGGGGTTTGATTGGCAGCCGTCCCATGTGGTAGGCCGACGCCCTAACCACTGGGCCAAGTTCGCTTCCCTATAATATATTTTTATGTCTAACAATCCAGGTGTATTCATTATCCCTCTTTTCCATAATGTTTCAATCTATCTTGCTAATATTAATTTTATATTAAATTTTAAATTTCTTTGTCATGTCTGCTCTTCACCCTAGAGAGAAAAAAAATATTGGGGTATGTTTTTTGTTTACCTTGAGAGGTATGAAGGATAAGTAAAGGTAATTTGGGCACTCAACACATTTTTTCCAATTTGAAAGTGTTTTCTCTCATCATTATAGAACTCCCTTTGATTCTTGTTATTTTTAAATGTCCAAAAACAGACCTTAGAGCACTGTGACAGCAACACTAATATTTTTGAATATCGATATTTTGCATTTGTGCACCATTCCATTTGGCATATGCTGTAAAGTCATCGGTATAGTTTGCCTATTTTACAGAAAAGATCACTGAGGCTCAGAAAGATGTCAAGATTGCAAGATCACAAAGAAACCCAATGAAGGAGCTCTTGTTCTGCCTGAGTGCAAAGTCTATAATTATTCTGGTTCATAAACTTCTAAGAATCCAGGGATTCTAGTAGTTTCATCATTGCATTTGCCAAGTCTGGTACAGCCTTCACATTTGATGCATTTTAACTGGAGCACTTGCAGTTTCCTGATCTTTTGTAAAGGGACCTCCTTGCTCTTTTATGATAGAGAGGCTTATTAAAACTCACATAAGTCTGATGGCTATTACAGAAAGAAAAATTTTACGAAGACTCAGTCCCGGGACTGACTTATTGAGGAGATTTGGAAATCAATTATTTCATAGCTTTGGCATTCCATTCAGGCATGAGCTCTAGATATGGGGTCAGCCATTGTATTGCCCTCAGTGTCACTCATCAGAGTTCACCCTAAAAGAAAATTATTGTCATAACTGAAGATATTATAATATAAACCTAGAATCAAAAATCAATATTCACTATAGGTTTAAAATACTAAGTCATATACCACAAAAATACTTGTTGGGATTTGTACATCAATATAAACAAAAAACCAAAAAACTCTTACCATGTTTTGAGCCACATTACATTGATCTATAGTTTCAGTTCTGCAGATACACATATATACACAAATCTGTATACCTGGATGCACAAGCATATAGAAATATACATATATTTAAAGGGTGATAATATCCTACTTCACTAACAGCTAAGCAACAAATTTTTAAAATTTTTAGAAAGAAACTCTGTTAATTACCCTATTACTTTGAATCTCAGAAAGAAAAGCTGAAAAAGAAAGTCCCAGTGTTCTGCCATTCACACATACAGCATAGTCCCTTAACTTTTTAAAAACATCCCCAGCTGTATAGAAGCTGATTCAGTAAATGCTGAGTAAGTAGCAGTACTCATCACAAACAGTCTTTGGGGTAACATGTTCTTGCATATAATCAGATTCCACCCAATAGCTTTTCTTTGTGAAAACATGAATGAAAATGTTTGCTACTTTGCTTCCTGTGGAAACCTCCATTGCTGGGTGATACTGGCAGGGAAAAAGGGTAAAAAGAGCTTTGCTCTGGGGAGCTGACAAGACACTTTGTATCAAAGACTCTGCCTTCTTCTGACAGTGCTTTTCCAGTCTGGTGGACATAGTTAGGCATCCACTGACACCATTCAGGGCTAAATCAGGAATTCCATCTGCAAGGCACTTTGCACTCTAGAAAAAGGTACCCATTTTTTAGTGATTAACATTTCTTTCCCAGTAGTTTTCTCTCTTAGCATTCTTTCTGTATTTTTCACTGTTACTTCTTTAAAGACCATTTTTGGGTTGTTGTTTTTTTTCTTCCTAGATTTCTTGTGAACATCCTGAAGTACAGATGTTCAACTGAACTAAATAGGTTGAGAAGGAATGAATAGCTTAGAGCAATTTGTAAGCAACCAAGCAAAGAATGAAATTCTCAAAGTGTTTGCTGATATTAGAAGAGGGTAGGTGTAAGAGGGAGCAAAGAAAAGATTGTGGAAAATACCTTTGAGGAAGAAAAGAGCAATTAGAGGTCTTTCTGGAAGAATTTTTGGTAAAGCTGAAGTAAGACAGAAACTACAGTGATTACTCTTTTTTTTGTACATATTTCTGCATTTCTTGGTATTAATTCTTATATAAAGTTAATATTGTTCCTTGAATAAATGCATATATTTCAAGGTATAAATACTTTCTATGTTTCAGAGACTGGACTTTAAGACCATTGCATGGTCCCTGGTACATGCAGAGTACTTAGTAAATGAGCTCTTATCACTATGATTATTATTATTTCTGAATCAGTAATGTAGTGATCAAGAAAAGCCAATGGATTTATAATCTAATTAATTAATATGTTAAAGGTCAGCTGACCTAAAATATATTACTGACAGGCTTCTTAGGGTCTGGAAAGAAGATGTCAACCACTTTAGAGACAAAGGCAGAGAGCCATAGACTTAGTGATAGGTCTACTCTAATGTTTTCTTTTATTTTCTTTTAAATATAGTTCCGTGATTTAAAATCACTAGTAGGAACGTGTTTGATCTTCTACAGATGTGTAATAGATGTTATACTGTGTCGTGGAGTGCAGGGACCCATTATTATATTTCATTGTCTCTTTTATTACCTGAGGCTAAGTGCAGGCAATAGAACAAGGTGTCAAATTTACTTTTAACCTTTACTAGAGGAAGAAGCTAGATGAAAGGTTGAAAGGTATTTCTAAGTTATTATCCTAAGAGACTCCTCACTCGCTGTCCCTTTGCAGCTACCAGGCATGAATGTTATCCGGTCTATAATGTCAGCCCTTCATATCAAGTTCTACGCAGTCCTGTTGTGTTCTCCATGGGACCCTTCACCTTGGTGCTTCCGCTTTATGGAATGCATTGTAGATGAGGTTACCTTTCCCCACTGTGCAGTCCAGTCAGATGAATTGTGCTTAGAAGCACAATAAACTCCATTTCTGAATATTTTCAAAAAAGTTATTTCTTTACACCGTTTTATTTAGCATATTCTGGATCAAACGTCAAATTTATCATTTGTAGTATACTCTCTGAAGTTAGATACATATGGTCAGATCATTTAAAAAACTGTTCATATTGGAAGTCATGAAACTTATTTCATTAATTTCAATGTCTATAAATTCAATGGCAGATTTTTAAAAGTCCATTGACTTTTGACTTAAATGAATGGTTTTGTGTGGGTCATTTTAGCTATTTGACATATTGTACGTGAAAGTGTGTAGAAAAAAATGGACATTTGGATATGTCAAGCCAGACCTATTCAGTGAGTTCTCCATTAATCCATCCTGTGGAAGAAAGGGAAAACTGAAGTATCACCTTAAATCGTAAAAAATACCCCGCAAAGGGCAACCATGGTATCCACAGCATTTCTAGATTTATATGCATTGGTTGTACCCTTTAGTGTCTTTGGTACTCCATAGTTAAATAGAGTAGTTGGAAATCATGGAAATATGAATCCATAGATTTTACTTTAAAATTCTAGATTTGGAGGGCCCACTTCAGATAATTCTTTACAAAGGATTACCTGATTTTAAATGTATTTACTGCAAATGCTTTGTGATTTATTAAATATCTACCTCACTTCTAGAAAAAACTTAAATGAGTCTACCTACCACCATCCCATTTTCCAATCAAGAATCACTTCTTTCTGTTGTTGCTTCTGCTGTTTTCTTCTTGGCTGTTTACTGTATTGAGTCTTTTGGTTTATTTTATTTTTTTGAAATATTTATGCCCTTTATTTGCCTTTCCTAACAAAGGTGTTTGAACCATCCATCCCTATTACCCAACAATAATAAGCTACTTCACCAAATAAGAGCAGATTATGTAACTATAAATGACTTCTATCTTACTCTGGCTCTTTTTTGGATTATTTCCTTTAAACTATTTCATTCTAACATTTTTGGCATAAGATACCCTTGCATATTATGAAAATTCTTGTGGTTGGAAAGTTTAAAGAAATTTAGTTAGAAACAGGATTTAGTTAAAGAACAAAAATTAATTGTGGCCCATATTGCACATTATTTATAAATAGAAGATAGTAAGAAATACAACACTATTTTTAAGAGACTTTGAAAAAGAACATTAAAAATTGCTCAGATTTTTTTTTATCACACTGAGTCTAAATGATATTTCCGCTAATCATTTAAATGTTCTTTGATATCATATTTCATCCTAGATTCATAGACTAACAGAACTGGGCAATGTTTTAGCAATCACCTAGTCATATTTCTTAACAAATAAATATGCTTACAGAATATCAGTGAAACATATTTTGGCGTTCACAAATTAATATTTATTTACTGTATGTTATTCTATAGTTATGTAATTAGTTTTTGAACCATTTGTTTCCTCATATTTTTGTTATTGTTGTTGTTATTGTTACTAGTTTGTTTTTAACTTTGCAATGAAACCATTTTTAGTGTTCCAGTGATGAACTTTAAGGTCAGAAATTAATTGTTGGATGAGTGCTTTTGTTTGTATGTGATTGTATATGTATAGGGGTATGTGTGTTTAAATCTGTGAGATTGCATTTTGAAAAACTGCTTTAGATTCATTTATAAATGTGAATAACACCTACATCATAAGGATGTTTTTTGTGATTAAATAATTAAAATTACTTAGCACATTTACATAGCATTCTTTTTTTTTAAAAGATTTATTAATTTATTTATTCCTCCCACGCCACCCCATTGTCTGCTTTCTGTATCCATTTGCTGTGTGTTCCTCTGTGTCTGCTTGTATTCTCATTAGGCAGCTCCAGGAACCAATCCTGGGACCTTCCGGAGTGGGAGAGAGGCAATCATTCTCTTGTGCCACCTCAGCTCTCTGATCTACTGCATCTCTTATTATCTCTCCTCTGTGTCTCTTCTTGTTGCAGCATCTTGTTGTGCCTGCTTTCCATGTGGGCCAGCACTCCTGCATGGGGCAGCACTCCTGCGCTGGGCAGCACTCCGTGGGCCAGCTTGCCTTCACCAGGGGTCCCTGGGCATCAAACCCTGGACCTCCTAGGTGGTAGATGGAAGCCCAATTGCTGGAGTCATATCATCTTCCCTACATAGCATTCTGAAGACTTTATATGACAATGTGTTCCATGACAGTAAATGGTTTAGATTTTTTTTCAGTGCTTGGTTTCTTAGTTCTGTCAGTTGTATGTGTGATTTTCCTCTCTATTAAAAACTTTTGTTCTCTCATGAATTTGCTCTAATGTGGATTCTAGAATGTTAAGATTAAAATCATAATAAAATTACCTTTGTCCTTAACGGAAAATAATAGCTATAGATGAAATGGTTATTAGAGCAGAAAGTTCAAATAATTGTAGGTTGTAAAAATTTTTTTACATAGCTCCTTTTCTAAAAGGCCTAGTACTCTTATAGCAATAATGAGTCCATTATTTCTAATGGTAAACAGTTCACCAATTAAAAAGACTTTTAAAAATTTTTTCTAAATGTATCCTATATTATTGCTATACTTTCCCTTATAGTTGATGGTTTGTTTTCAAAGTAGTTAGTCTCTAAGAATATAGTTCATTTATTGTGCATTACAGATACAACAAAAGGTTAAATGAGAAGAAAAAAAACTTAGGATAATTTCTAATTAAACCTATATTTATCTTTATATATATATTTAAAGTTCATGTGTCAAGTATTTGAAAATGAAAGCAAAATACAGGGAAATTATGATTTTTTAACTTTACATAGTTTTACACTATAAAAGAGAAAGAAAACATATATAAAGAAATAATGCAGTAACAACGCATAGCACTGCCATCTCAAATATGTTTTTTCTGTATATAGATATCCTTAGCTAGTGGTATAAAAAAGAACCTCTGATAAGGGATGTTGAAGAGATGTGGACAGCATCTAAAAGTTATTTTTAAGCCAACCTGGTATATTTAAGCCAGAGGTTTCTTGTTGTGTTGCTGAGTACTATGGCCATCTAGGGAGAAATTATCTAGAGGAAAATAAATTCATTTTTCCCAGCTCTTAATTAGCATAGTGAGAATATTTTCTAGGGCCACAGGAGCTAAATAAAATGAATATTTTTATAAATCCTGAAATAAACTCTTCTAGGTCTAGTAAGTAGATATTCTTCCAAATGATTTGGTAGAGTTTAAGGGGTTGTGGCTGTGTCATGTTATTTGATAATTTAGTTAAAACAGTGACACAATATTATAAATTGATGAAGAAAGTACAATATTGGAAACATACATTCTTCCCCCATTTCTCTTGCATTGCTTCTTTATTAATGCTACCCTTCGTAGAAATTAAATGTTTAGTTTTTCCCACAAAATAGGCTATACCCTTTATATTAGTCAGTCAGAGGGGTGCTGATGCAAAATAGCAGAAATCGGTTGGTTTTTATAAAGGGTATTTATTTGGGGTAGAAGCTTATAGATACCAGGCCATAAAGCATAAGTTACTTCCCTCACCAAAGTCTATTTAGAGCAAGATGGCTGTGGATATCTGTGAGGGTTCAGGCTTCCTGGGTTTCTACATTCCTGGGTCTTGCTTTTCCCTGGGTTCAAGGTTCCTTTCTTCGTGGTGCTGGCTTCTCTTTCCTCTGGGTGCTGACTTCCCAGGTCTTCAGCATCAAAGTCTAACATCAGAAATACTCAAGTCTGTTCTCTACCAGGACTTTTATCTGTGAGTTCCCACCCACCAAGGGGTGGGGATTGAGTGGGGAATCAGCGCCCTAATCATAACTCAATCTTGCCCAGGTACAGATCAGATTACAAGCATAATCTAATATTTCTTTCCAGAATTCATCTTGTTATATCAAACTGCTATACCCTTTATTCTGGTTTCTTAACAAAATGTTCTGTTCTATAAGATATTTACTATTTTGACAAAAATAAAACATTGAGTATTATTTGCTTGCTTATCTTTACCATTATAACATGAATAATGTTTTAAAAAAATTAACATTCTGTTCCTCCTTGGCCTGGGAAATCAGATTTGCTGTTTAGAAAAAAGTTTAGTCCCTATTTAATTGTGGCTTTTTTGAGAGTATAATGACTCATAGCCATTATTTTGACTATGAGTTGTGATATAACACATCCAACAGTTGCTGACAAATAAGATATTGTCTGAGCTCTTATTTTAAAAACACTTAGCCGGTGAAGGGAACTGATAATTTATTTGAGCCACACAGGTAACAAGAACTATGATAGGCACTCTGTGTACATTATTCCATTTAATCCTTGCAACAAGGAGCCCATTAGAGGGATCTGAAGAGCAGAAAGCTAATAATGTGTCTAAGGTCACACAGCTATGAATGGCAGGGGCAGAATTTAGTATGATGTATTAGTCAGGGTCCTCTAGGGAACGTCTTGCCCTGTTGATTAATTAGATAATGTTTCATCTTGGTCAAACATGTTTCCTCTCCTGTATTTACAGAGAGGCTGCCATTGTGAGATGTTTTATCTGATATTTTTTTGTTTTTTTCTAATTTACCCACATGGACACACTGACTGACCGTAAGGATCTTAAATACACTGCCTTTTGTGTTCTGGGTAGCAACATCTTTTCTGAATTTGGTCATCTTTTTAGGTCATTCATGATTTTAGAGGTAATAACCTGGAAACATCCAGAGGCCAGATCCAAATTGAAATCGTTTCATGGAGTCCAAGTGGATCTTATTGTGGTGCATAGAGTTTGTTAAGAAATTCAGAAATACTATTGCACAGAGCTGTATACCATGCTGTCTAAGTAATTGGAATGCAAGTAACACTCTATTGAATCACACAAGCCAAGGACTAATGTCTACTTCTGTGCTATTCATGCTTCGGTGAAAGTGGTAAAAATGAACAAAACAACCTGGAGGAATATTTGTCTTTGGAAAAAGAAGTAAACCTCTCAAGCTTCTATCAAAATATTTATGTCATAAGGAGAGCCAAATGTTTCCGTTTTCCCATCAACTGAGGGAGACACTTGATTTTTAACTATGAGTTGTTTTTTAGCTCATATTATTGTTGTAATTGTTATTATTGTTTCTTGATTCTAGGCTGAGAATTTGGGCAGATTTTAGGCTGAGGAGACAAGTTGATAAGTCCTTTGAAGGAAATAAACCAATTTTAGTTGGAAAGGCAGGGATAGTAATTTGGTTGGTTTTCTCCAAGAATGGAATTCAGAAAATTCACAAGATTTGGAAATTGGAAGAATCATGATTCAAAGAATTAGCTTGGCATTAATTTTTTTTTAAACATGAAACAAATTTTTGCCCTGTTTTATTAAATGTGTTATACAGAGAAAGAAAAACAAGACAGCAACAACAAAAAATCCACTGAGAATCTCTGAGGTCTTACTTGGTTAGGTGGCATAGCAATGCTGCACATAGGCTTGAATCTTGACATTCTCTTGTCACCTTTGTCACCTTGGGCATGTGACCTTAGCCTTAGTTCTGTGATGTGGAAAGCAAGGATACAAGCACAGATTTCTTCAGGTAAGAGTCAGGGTTAAATGCTACAGAACACCTGAAGTGAAAACACTTTGAAGACACTCCATAAGTGTCAGCTTCATTCTTTTCCGCCCTTATTAAAACCTGACTATTAGCTTTGTTAGTAAAGCAATTTAGAGAGTGTTAAGATACTTCTAGCCTGGAGGTGGAAATCATGACATCAGCAAGAGAGGTTTTGTGTTAAAAATGTTCCAAGTTATAAGAATGGGACACTGAAAGATGAGAAGTAGCAGAGCAGATATTCTTACAAGTCCATGAGTTATGTTCATGACCATGATTGTTATAGACACTACTTAGGAATATCTCTGTCCCTGAATACCCAGGAGAAGTTCTGACTGCCTGTGTGAAAATAGATATATTTCCCACTTCCCTGTGACTTAATATCCCAGCCAAAGATGAGGGGAATATAAGGATTTTTCAATTATATAAGTAAATGTATTGTTCACAGTCATTAGGAGACCAAGGAGAGGAAGAAAATTATTTCCCTCTTCCTTTTCCCTGAGAAACCTACCCATCCACTTCAAATTCCTTTCCTAGCACTTTATCTTCCAAATTCCCTAAAGGCAGATGTAAATTTACCAAGATGAATTGAATAAATAACAGTGGAACCCAATAGTGATGCCATCCTATCCTTTGACTGGATTTAGCCCCCAGGCTGTATCACCATTCCTAAAACAGCTCTTTCTCCAATTACCTCCAAGTCAGCCTAATGGCCGACAGCCAAATCCATGCAACATCCTTGCACACGGCAGTTGAGGGCAGTTGTTAGAATCCTTTCCAGTCTGCTGTATTCAAATTGGTTTCCTAATGAGGGCAGGCTTAGGATACACTAATTTTCAGGGTAATGATTAGAATATTTTCATCTGAAGTAGTTTGGAGTGTTTTTGCTTGGTGCAGAGCCTTGAGATTGTATTTGGCAATCTTAATTTGGCACTTTTAAAGGCAACTTTGATAGAATTTTGTTTTGTATTAAACTTTCTTTGGGGCTATTTATTTGGAGTTTCAAATTTTAACACACTACATTTCTTTTCTAGGGGGCAGGGGTTGGTCATAAAACATTCCTAACTCAGGTACTATAAGTGTGGCTGATATTGTGTAACTACTTCCTTTAGAAGTTATTTTGATTTTGTCCCCCTGTATCTACTTGCCTAGTCTACATCACTAAATAGAGGAAAGTCCCATCAATATGTGAATCTGATGGCTTGTAGGGTCTCAGAAATATTTAAGCCGGTATGAGAAACTGATTCACATTGCTCACATTATTATTTTTCTGTAAGGAACCTGATGATTTTATAAAACTGAACATTGCAGTTGGGAAGTAAAAGCTGTGGCTCCTAAGATATCTCTCGTTGTGCTTTTTATGGGAAATAAAATGAAATAACATGGGGAAGAAATCATGTGGTTTAGGGCTGTTGAGATGACAACTTCAGCAAACAAGGTATGCTACTATCAAGGAGTAGCATTAGGCTTTGAAACTGTCTACTCACTCAGAGAGAATAAACTACAGTGGGAGAATTATGATCATGGCAAGAGTTCAAATCTCTATGGGCCCTTAAAAGTGAGATTTTTGCTTTTCTCTCTCAGGTTTTTGCTTGGATTATAATAGCTATACATACATCATGTAGATTGTTATTGAGTCATTTTCTTTGCACTTCGGTACTGGTTTAATAGGGAAATTAATAATAAGCCATGTTTATTGAAGTTTTGACTTTGCTACAGATTGAATGCTATCAATTCATAGGGTCAGAGGCAAAATACCAACAATAAAATATCTGCCAGGGATGGATGTTTGGGATCACTTTACATCTATCATGAGCCAAATACATAATAGCACCTTGATGTGGATATAAAGAAATTTTAAATCCCATAAAATAAGTTAAAAATTGCCCAAGTGAGATGGACATAGGGCTTTTTGTTACTTTAAAAGTTATCTCGTGATGAAAATAACTTTATATAAAATTCAGATAATTTCAGCATAGAAGCCAAATCACTGTAGAAACTACACAACTGGTATTATGTTTCCTTAATCTTAAATTTTGTTTCTGTATTTTAGAAATAAATATATCCCTTTAAAGGATAATCTTGGAAATCCCCCCAAATATAAAACAATTTGAAAACACTTGAACTTCAATAAATAATAAAACATACATTTGGAGATGAAAGTACTTGCCTATACTTATTTCTCAGGAATCACTTGTGGGTTGACAATATAAATAATATCAGAAAAAAAGAGATAAGGTGTCTATGACGTATATGAAACAACATTAGCAGTAAATCACTGCCATAACTTGAATCATGCCAGAGTGTTTGGTATTCTATTGGTTTTTATACACATTTGTGTTCAATTTTATATGAGTCTGAATATTTTCATTATGTAGAATGCATGATCAGCTATATGTGACATCCATGCATGACATCGTGTGAATGATCTCACAATAGCAATATGGAATGTCCTTACAAGGAATTCCGAAATCACCGTTGTATTGATTTGAAAAGCAGGAATAGAATGTTTGAGTGCCTGCTCTCCTCTGATATAAAGACAAGACAGACTAGTATGCAGAAAAGAAAACCATGATGTAGTCAACACCAATGGGATTTTGATTGACACCTTCTGAGTTGAGCGCTCTTCCCCTCAGGTGAGTGAGCCTCAATTTCCCTGACTGGAAAAGGGAAATGTTCTAATCACCTTCTGGTTGATATAAGATAGACATGTAAGATGATATATGTGTTTTGTCCATTATAGAATACATACATACAGGTGCTGATTTTTCATTGTTTTACAGCTGTTAATTACCCGGGGAAGGCAGAAGTGGGTAGCAATTCAAAAAAGCACACAGATCCAGATGTTTAAATCCAAGCCTGTAGAAATTATTTCCCAAATGATTTCTAAGGACTATTGAATTGTAACATTTATCCCTTGAAATGTAGACATTTATCCCTAATGATCTCATTGATGTTGGAAGACTAAAATACGACAAGTCAAAATGAATACAAACAAATTCCAAGTTTGTGACTGCCATCACAGTTTCTTGGTACATAAAAAATAGTCTGCATGGAACGGGAAGTGAACTACATTGGCAGCAAGTCCTCCAACTCATAGCAATCCACATAGTTGATGAAACATGATCGTATTTGTAGCTGGAGTTTTATAAACTTTAGCTTTTGTAGTTTATGACAGTGTGGATTTAAATTTGCAAAACCACACCATATTAGTCCCATCTTTTGCATTTTTCATGAAGATTTTTGCTTGGATAAAATATAGATTTTATTTTGAATTTCAGTTTTATGTTCATTTATAATATTTAAATCACTTAAATAAAGAACATATGTGATTTAAATTTTTATTGCACCAAAGGGATATAGAATTCATTTCAATTTATACTTGAGTTCAAACATGTTATGGATTTACAAATTCAATCGAGGAGAAACAGTGAAACATTTAGGAAGCATTGAGAGGTGAAAAGAGAAGTAGAACTGGAACCATTTCCTAAGCACTTCCATATATAAAATCAAGGGTTGAGGAAAATTACAATGAAGTTCTAAAAATGCTAGTACACTTTTGGGTCTACAATCTTTCTGATGTTACACAAAAATAATTTTGATGAGGATTCCAGAATTTGATTGAATTTAAATATTGGCTCTACTAGTTCCCAGCAGTGTGACCTAGACCTACCTGTGATTCCTTTTTTTCACCTATGAAATATTACCTTTCTCCCAGATCTTTTATTTGTGTAAGTTCACCAATGTGCGCATCTCAAATGTAGTTGAATCAAGCTTTGTCAAATGGTAATACATCCTCAACTAGATAAGCATATCTTTCTTTTTCCCATATTTTCTATCAAGCTTAATAATTTTTATCATTTTTATTCTTTAAAAATTCAGAACTTAATTATAATTTTATGCCACCCTTGCTCTTAGAGTTTGTAATGGTTAATTCAGTTACTATTAATATTTCCTCTTGATACTGATAACAAAACTTTATTCACATGCCAAAGAATTTACATATTCCTACCACATGGTAAGCACATAGTAAGTGCTCAATAAAGAAACAAACATTATTGTTTGTTCTGTTAATTGTTGTTAAGTTTAATATAAGATTATGCCTATTTAGTCACATTTTAGTCCAGGTTTAATGACCAGAAACACATATTCAGTGATGAAATTTTACAGCAAAACACTAAAATTGTGCTATTCAAAATGATGTCTGGGGACAAGCAACATCAGCATCACCTGGAAGCATGTTAGAAATGCAGATATTCAGGTCCCATCCCAGTCTTAATGAATCAGAATCTGTACTCTCACAAATTCTCCAAATGTTTCATATGTGTATTAAAGTTTGGGAAAGACTACCCTAAAACATTTTTGTCCAATTGTAGTCTCCATTAGTATCATTTAATCCATTCATTCAATAGCTATTTACTGTGCTTTGTTTCAGTTTCTGAAATCCTTCTCTAACTAGTATTTTGTGGTTATGGTCAATGCAAAGGACCAAAGGTCAATTGGACTGACCATGCCAGTCTCAACAGCCATTAGCTTCTCAGCTTGGGCTCGGGTGGTGAGTCTCAGAAAAAAACTAGAAAAATACGTAAAGGCAATGATAGCCAAGGTGACTCCTTGCAGTTACAGGTGCACTTTAAAAAGCTGGCCCCAGGAACACATAGGGTAATGAAGTGACACCAAATACAAACTATGCACGTTTTGCCCAGGGTTATCTCTGTGAACACCTGAAAAGGCACATAAAAATAATGTTGGAATGCATGTAAATGTAGGGGAGAATATTCATATGCTAGAAAAGTTATTATTTGGCCAAAGAGGTCATTTTAAAAAATTATTTTTAACATGCAACTAAATTATATTTCAGGAGCTGGTTATTTATCCCAGTATGATAACTCTTTAGGCAAAAACTACAAAATTTTCACTAGACTCTGTATTGCTTGAAGGCAAATGCCAAGTTTGTTTATCCTTCCTATATCCATGGCTGTTTTGGCATGAATTTATCCATAGCAGTTCTAAGGCCATGAAAAATCCAAACCAAAGCACCATCAGAGATATTTTCTCACCAAAGATAGCTACTGTCAATCCTGACATGCTGCCACATGGTGAAGCAAGATGGCCACCCATCTCAGCCAAGGGTTCAGCTCCACCCTTGGGGCTCACCGTCTCCTGTTAAATTGCTGCGTGGGCCCAGCCTCTTGGGGCTTCATGATTAAGCAATCCTGTGTTCCTCTCTCTCCTGGCAAATAGCTTGTCTCTTAGGGCTGTCCCGTTGGGGGCAAAACTGGAGTCTTTTCTCACACACAGCAGAATCAAACGTGGCAGTTCCCTTTTATTCTTGTGTCTGTCCCTTTGAATCTATTTATATCAGACCCACAAGGGAGCCAGGACTCAACCTGAGTCACGCCTCACTGAAGCAGGCCAATCAAAAGAACCAAAGCAATCTTATCAGGTAATCTAATCAAAGGGACTTCAACTGAATTTAATGCAATCAAAGGGTATCACACCCAGGGGAATAGAATAGTTTACAAACAAAATATTTTGCTTTTTGGGATTCATAAAATAATTTAACTACTACAGTGATCTAATGCAATGTATGGCATATGGTTAAGTTCAATAAAAATGTAGTGAGGTGAATGGCTGAAGCCTTTGGATTCATTTACCAAGCATATGCTTCTTCAGATGAATCACTGCTTTTCAACAACAAAGGACAGACCAGAGAGGTTACAGTCTTGGGCTTTGTTAATAAAGTAGCAAACTTATTAAAATGTCAAATAAAAATACAATTTTAAACAGGCAATTATACTTCTGTCCGTATATGTAACAAAAGTAAAAAAAAAAAAAAGGAGCACAAGTGATACTTGATTCTCTAATAACACACCCACACATACTACTTCTTCATTTTAAATAATATTCTGCCTCTGAATGGGGAATTACTATTCTAAAATAATGTAGGCTTTATGAATGATTTTACCATTCCTGCTTTTGGCTCCTATAGTCTGAAACAACCTTAAACTTTACTAGGTGAACACATTTTGAATGGAGGCAATGAATATACAGGAGAAATATGTAAGAAGATAGAGTGTGTTTATTTATATGCTCTTATAAATTCCATCATCTCTCTAGTTATGTTTTCTAATGTTATAGCTACTGTTCTTAGCCTTCTTTCATGCCACAAATTAAAAAATATGATTCCATTAATTCAAGTGTCAAGGACTTGCACTGAAAATAATTGACTTCCTCGTAACTTTCTTTTCATCAAAATAAAAATAGAATTGAGTTTTAAACTGCTCAGTCATATTTTTAAAAACATATGTTTGGTAATACACTATGTCTTACTGATGTTAGAGGGCCTAGCTCTCAACTCAACAGCTCTGAAGTCTGATACTGTATTCAATCTATTAAATACATTTTTTTTTCCTGGTAGATGAAGACTATTAGTGCAAGTCTTCCTACAACTGTATAAGGATTAGTGGTAACTATCTCTCAGGAAAGAACAAATCGATTAGTCTGTTAGCGGTTTAAAGTTTGTAGTTGAGATATTTAGCCAATTATTGAAGTTTTCTTAGGACTTGGGAACAACAATTGTCAAAAATCTAAGTTAGTTTATTTCAAATATATAATGAAAAATCTGGGGAAGATGTAAGAGATAAAAACCTGTTTTGTCACTACTGACTTTACAAAGCATGACCTATCACAGGTATGCTGTAGATGCTTGATAAAATTTGGTGAATGAATGGATGGCCTGTAGACTTGTCTGGATTTAGAACATCATCTGAAATTGTTTGCATAAACACTCACAAAAGCTGGGTAAAGCTGAACTGCATTCTAAATGATATGAGAGCCAGGAGACATGGGTTAATATCACTCATCAAACAACACTATGACCCCATTCACAAAGCTAGAGATAAATTCCATCTCAAGCCATTCAAGCAGAAATTCTTATTCTTTAAGCAGCAACTATGAGAAGGAAAAAAACCTATGAAATAGACCACATCCCCTATCTTATACATTACAGAGTAACTGCAATTCCTAATAGTGAGTGAGGCTCAGCAGCTTTTTGGGCTGATCAGGCTGTTTTGGTGCTTTATCAAGAGAAAATTTTGACAGTCTTGGCTCGCAATTTAACCTCCTTCAGAACTGTTACAATCTGGTAGAGGAATATCCTCAGAATACTAAACATTTATCTTGTTTTAAAAGCAGACATTCTCTCATATATAATAGTTGTATTTCATGCATGATCCTCTTTTTGTTCTGTTTCTACAGAAGAAGCCAACTAGGCAACAGAGGAAGCTAAAGTAAACCAGCAGATCCCCATTTCTCTTGGCATTGGTGATGAAAATGTCTACGATGCTTATGATGATCCAAAAGAAATCACAAGGAAAAACATGTAGGCTGGTGTTATATAAGAAAAGTGTAACAGGAGGATAGAGCATGGACAGCCCATGTTTGCCAATTGAGAAGAACAAAGCTTGTAGGGAGAATGTTTCACAGCTCCTAAGCTTAAGCTACAGTTCATGGAGACTAAGAAATGAACATTTAGAGTATTTTTAATACTCAGAACTTGCATGTGCCATTTATCTGCTAGTAATGGTTGAATTACTTACTATATTAAAATTTGTTTCTTAAGGAAGATTAGAGAGTATAAACCTTTCTCTCTGTAGATTAGAATAAAATGAGGTTTACAACATATTTGTAAAATTGGTACTAAGAAGATTTATTTTAATATCCTTTAATCTTTGCTCTCACAAAACATGTCAAATACATTCCTAAGGTCTAAAACTGAGAAGTCTGGTGAAGGACCTTAGAATACCTGACTCCTTAAGGGAACAGTAAAGTAAAGTCCCTTCTTTTGAAATGCAGGTAGTCCTTGTGTTGCATATTTGTTCAGGACCATCAAAATGACTGTGCAAGCTGAAACTGTGCGAAGATATCTTAGCAATTAATAGGAAAAACCGCTGTCCTTTGCAGTTTCAATGTTTGAAAGTAAATAGTTTCTTTAATATGAAGGTTTTTACAGGCATCACTTCTACTGGGACATCATCATATCAGCGTCCTTTTCTTCCCAACCACTCTCCACATTTACTTCAATAACTGCCTTCACTAAGTCCATCTGGTTCCAAGTCCAGTTTCTTGAGCAATGGCAGTGTCTACATTCTCACAGTCAACTATTTCTTCTTAACTCCATTTATGTACCATCCAAATTTTACTTCCAGTGGTATCACTGCTTCTTAGACAGACTTTCATCTTTCTTATCTCTTTTGTTATCTTGATTATCTATTTTTGTAAACTATCATCTGAGGTAATCACTGGAATAATATAAAGAAGCAATGCCACTAGATGCCTTGCTGTCTGTGCATGATTCACTGGCAGACTTTGAAAGAAGTGCTGAGATTGGACATTGATCACGATGCACATCTCTTATTTACATAGTAATTTGTGGACCGAATGGTGTGAGCCTGCACTCGAAACTGAAATTTGAACTGAATTTTAGGATTTTGGTATTATTTTTTAACTCAATTGTAGTAAGACAAATTCATATATTTGGAACCATGAAAGTAAGGCCTGCCTATATTGATAATTTGTTTATAAGACATATGATTTAAGGTACTTTTTACCTAAAGAATAAATTCCTTTTAGATTCTTCATTAAAAAGTAAAACATCTAGCATGCTATGGGGATATGCACGCTGTTTCTACCAAGTGTTATGCCCACGTAGCATTTGCCTGAATAGAGAGTCTTATTTCCCTTACTTAAAAAGAAGGATTAGAGAGAAAACTGTAGGCTCTATCAAGCTTGGTCTCACTGGCTTTTCTATGTAGTAGTAGGGTCAATTTTGGTGCAAGGTTTGTTTTTCCACTTCACAGATTCTGAAACTTAGCATTATCAATTCACCCATATAAGTGATGAGGTTGTTGAGAATTCATTCTTGCTCACTTAGCTAATATTAATTTATGGCAAGATAGTATTTACCCACCCCACAATGGTCATTTGCATTTGGCAGTTCCTTTGGACAAGTTCTGTCAGTCAAGAAGATTACATCTTTACTGTAATGTTGCTTGTTAGCCACAGAAATAGAACATATTAAGAGTTAGGCCACATGGTAGGTTTTTTTTTTTTTTTTTCTGAATCAATAATCTGTCTCTCCCTATTTGAGAAGTATTTCTCTCTGGATCATGGGTGCCAGTTGTTAGAATCAGAGCACTTTATCACCTAGTTGATGTGAACTACATCTTGATAAGCTTTAAGTTCCCAATGTTTGTTTGTCAAAATTACATATACATTACCAAAATTATTTACAATACTTTCCCTGCAAATATATGAGTGTTATAGTTCATATGAAAATACTTTCTTTGAAAATGGCTAGTACAAAATAATCACATACTAAATATTGCTGCTTCTCTCATTTTCCCCATTAGTTAATTTTTTTGTTGTGATATCTTTTTTTTAAAGACATATACTATTGCTCCTTATAGAAATTAGAAAGCTTTCAAATTTCTTAGACTTCCAAAGCAATATTCAGCTTACAATTTTGTACTGGGAATATTTTCATCAGGAATTAAACATTTTTAAATAGTTTTTTAAAAAGTTTCATTCATAGAATGAATTCTTCCCCTTTAAAAAGAAAAGTCAGAAAATGAAATTTTCTAAATTTTTATCATTATCAGTGAGGGCATGTATTATTAACACCTGTCACTTCTATTAAGTAGATAAATTCATAATTTTCAGATTAAATGACAACATATACTAGGAACTAGTGGAGCAAATGGTGTATCCATAGACTTTTATCCATGTCCTGTTTTTATAGGAATTTTGCATGGCTGGTAAATTGAAACAGACCGAAAATCTTGTTTTAGCTAAATTGTTAACCCACTTCAAAATGAGTGTTCCTAGGAATGCTAACACTTTGAGCTATGTCGTGTTTATATTTGGAATCTCATAAAGGCAGATTCCAGAACAGTCATCTCTGGTATTTCATGGATGCAGTTCTCAGAGCATCTTGTGCTAGCATGAATAAACCCTGATATATTCGACTTAGGAAGTCCTTTGTGCCCTGTGCTCATTTTTCTGCTGACCATTTCCCTATTAATTTTTTTCTTATTATTAGGTGAACAACACTCTTGATAAAAAATACATATTTTGAGATCATGAGGTCTCATAAGAATACTTAGTAATGAAAAGCTAATTATTTTTCAGGGCTGATTGTTTTCCTATAATTCAGTATTTATTTGTTGCTTTAAATGTTCTTGTTTTCTTTTCCCTGTCGATATTTTAAATTACTAGGTAGACCCTCTCCTTTTAATAAAGCTGGTGGCGCACATTTTTTTGCTGCTCTGTCTAATTACTTATTTAAGCCTGAGATAATAATGCTTCCCACTAGACATCACCAAATGCACCTAACCCAGTTATGTTTCCAGACTGACTTTTGTTATTGTAACATGATTAAAATACCACATTAATTATGCAAAACTCTATAAAATAGAATTCAGCAAAGGTAATAAATGCATATTAATATTACATAAGTTATTAATCTATATATTTAGCTGAATAAGATGCAGCATATATCTTTAGTTCATAGAGATTGTATACAGTTATTTTCTTTAATCTTATCCAACTACAAAAAGAACACTTATGTTTTGCCTTAAACCAGGACTCGAGATCATTTTATTACTTTTATTTTAACTTCATAATCTGATTTGAGTAATTATTTGGTGTATTGGTATGTTCCAGAAGTATCCTAGATTTTTTAGTCTTGGATTTCATTTAACAAAAGAGCAAGCAAAAATCAATGTCAGAAAATACATAATTTCAGAAGTTTGCCATCAATTTTCATTTAAACATAGCACTCTAAAATATAGTTGGTATATTTAAGAATTTGTATAAATGTAAGGCCTGGACCATAGATATTTGTGATATTTTGGGGGCAATGTGGAGTCATGGGGGTGTTAAGAGGTAATGTTGGTAAATATTGATATGTAATTGGATTTTTTTTTCTTCAAATGATTTCTGAAGGGAAAAATGGAAATCTAGAATTAGGGATAGTAGAACAAAGAGATAAATATCTGCTTTACATCTAAGTAAGTTTAGTAAATTTAGAAAAGTAGAAAGGGGAGGTCATTGTGCTCACTTTGGCAGCACATATACCAAAATTGGAACGATACAGAAAAAATCAGCTTGGCCCTGCACAAGGATGACATGAAAGTCTGTGAAGCTTTCTGTATTTTTCACACTAATGAAGGATATTGCTAACATGGAAAAATGTGTGAGGGGTAGGGAGTGGGGAATGTAGGAATCCCCAATATTTTTTATGTAACATTTGTGTAGCCTAAGTATCTTTTAAAAAAAAAAGAGGAGGTCATTATAGAAAGAGAAAGGACAGAGTTGAATAGCATGAAACCTTTTTATTATTTTTTCACTTTTGTTATTATTTTTAGGAGGTACCAGGGAATGAACCCAGGACCTCATACATGTGAAGCAGGTGCTCAACCACTGAGCTATATCCAGTCCCAGCATGAAACTTTTTTGAGGAAGCATGTGTAGATTCAAGTCCTCCAAGTGAAGCAGGCACCAAGGTATGATTAGACTTCTAAGAAATTTGTTGAAGAACAAAGGGGCAGGAGAAGACAGGGAGAGATTTGAGACCAATGTAGGTCTCACACCTGTAAAAGGAGAAGCAAGCAAGAATGGATTGGGTAGAAAGAGGCTCAGAATTCTGTATAGCTTTCAAAACACTTGGCCAGGCTGATGGGGTAGACAGGAGTCAGGCAGAAGAACTAGTACTTTGCCACCCAGGAAGCCACCCAGGGAAGTGGGGCCTTAGTATTGACAGGGTTCGCTGGAGGCTGTGGTTAGTTATGCTCCTGCATCAGATGGAAGAGAACTCAGTGACAGATGTCCACAGATATCACAGCCACCAGGAATCTTGTGTGGCTGGAGCATATAAAATATCATCCAGGAAGAAGTTGGGACTATAACCTGTGGGGCCTGAAAAGTCATTGTGGCAGATTAAATTATATAGCTCAGTTTAGCCATCTTCTTAATCTTCATTGGCATTTCTGTGGGTATATACCATTTATAAATAGGACCTCTTGAAGATGTGCTTTTTAGTTAAGGTATGGCCCAACTGAATGAGGTTGGGTCATAACCCAGGTTACTGGAGGTCTTAGAAAGGGACCAGAAGCCAGAGTTAAGACAAAGACAAAGGGGAGGAGCTGGAAGTCAACAGACCAGGAAGAGAAGAGAAAAGACCTATAGGATGTGCCACGTGACCCAAAGCAGGGCCACAAGCCAAGGAACCCTAAAAATCAGCAGGAGCCAACAAAAGAATATTACAGACTTTAGGAAGGAAACATTGCTTTCTATACTCAAAACTGTGAGTTGATAAATGCTTGTTTTTAATGGCAAAACCAGTTTGCGGTATTTGTGATAGCAGCTCTGGAAAACTTAAATATTTAGGAATTTGTACTTTAATGGAAAGACATGAAAAAGTTTAGCCTTTTACCTAGAAATTTCATTTAGAAAGATTTATCATTTAGAACCATATCTAAACCCATATACATAAGGTGAAATTTTAAAAAGTGAACAGGTTGGCTGCGCAAACCCACTCAGAAGCTGTTTTAATGATCCAACTGAAAAATAATGATGGCTTCAATTTTAATAGCAGTGACTGGACTGAAAAGACAGAGAAATCTGTTGACATGAGAATCCAAAGAGTTGGTGAGAGATTACAAGTAGGTTTAAATAATGGGAGGGAAGAGAAGCGATTCCTATTTTAAATCTAGATTTGTGAGATAATGTCAGAGAACAAATATTTATTGAGCACTTATCATGTGCCAAATACTATTTTGGAGATATATCGGGGAACAAAAGGGACAAAAATTCCTTTCTTAATGAAGTGGATATTTGAGAGGAGTAAGAATGAAAAAATAAAAATAAAATATTATCAAGGTGAAGAAAGTTTCTTTTTTTTTGCCATACCAATAATTTATTGAACGCAGGTCTGTACACAGGCAAACCTTACTGTGGAAACTAAGACCTGGGAGCTCCCCCCCCCCACCGCCAGCACCCTGGACCCCAGGCCTCCAGGGGAAGGGAGGAGGGAGGAGACCTTCGGGCAAGTGTTAGACTAGAGACACAGCTGCAGGAGGGAGAGGTGCCCTTGGGTGAAGCAAATAGACATTTTCTTTAAGGAAAAAATACATTTTCAACAGTCAGGACCAAGGGAACGGAGGAGACCCATGGGGTTCTCTTTACAAGAGACATGGGAGAACTCAAGGGGATGGGATATCCTCAGGCCACCAAATCCTTGTCCTTCCTTCCTTCTCTTCCCTCCCTACAACCAGTTAACGTCCTCTTAAAAGGACCACCGCAGGAGTGAGGCTGGTGACAGAGGTGGGCACAGGGGTCCAGTTACCTCCATCCCTGTTCTAGGGACCCTTCAGGGCAGGGGCAGCGTGGTGGGCTATGACAGCCCTCCTGGCGTGTTACAGGAAAAATAAAGCTCAAGGGCTGGGGGGTGGAGGGATCGGGAGTGGCAGGGAGATAAGAAGAGTCATCCAGTTTTGACTAGGTGATCAGGGACCACCTTGCTGAGAAGACAGAAGCTGAAAGAAAAAAGAAAACCAACCTGAAGTAGGGGAGGAAGCAGGCAAAGGGCTCTGTGAGGGACTGTCACAGTCAGGGGAGTCAACAAGGGCACGCCTGAGACTGAAGCAGTCCAGGGTGTTCCAACAGCAAACTCCAGGGCCAAGGAGATTGGAGAGGGACTGGGAGCGCAGCTGGACATAACGCCAGCGATCTAAGAAGTGTGGCGACTCGAAGCCAGGGGTGGGGCCAGGGGAGTAAGGTATTCGTGATGACTGCAGGAAGTTAAAGGCCAGTGATGTTTTTGAACAGAGGAGTGACATGATCAGACTTAGAACTTCATTCTGCCTATTCTTTTGAGACTTGGCGGGAGAAGAGGAAGTTCAGAAACCAGACAACCACCTGCAAGGCTCTTGCAGTGTCAGACAAGAGATGATAGCAGGGACTATGGTAAGAAGAGGTCAGATTTTGGATAGATTAATCAGACAGTGAAAACTTCTCCCCTGTCATTATTGTACATATTGACTTCCCAAAGGTCGAAGCAATCAAACTAAACACCTCTTAAATGTTTCTTTGCATAGGAAAATTAAACTCAGTGTTGTGCATATGCTGAGTATAGCTGGCCATCTCTTTTTGAATAAATAAGATTCACTATCCTTCCCCTTCTCCTTATTTTTGGATAAACAATTTGTTCCATGAAGTTTTAGGGTCACTTCTATTAATAGTTTCCATAGAAACTAAAGAGGGCTTTGCAGATGCTGTTTCATCTGTCAAAAATACTATTTTCTCCTATTCATAGTTTAGCTCTCAGATGAAATATCACTTCAGCTGGGCATCCTTATCAGAGTGATAGCCCCGCATTGCAGTTCTGTGCTTTGGTGATGGGATCCCACGGCCCTCTCTCTTTCGCCTGTGAGCCTATCTGTGCTTTGTAGTTCTGTCTGATCTAAACCTCTGTGTTTCCGCTTAGCCGAGCAGCCCTTTCCATTGAATGGGATTTCCTTCTCTTCTTTATTACACAGTTATTTGGGTTATCATAGTTTTTCACAGTAGAAAGAGCATTGTTTCTCACAAATTTATGGAACCACTTCTGTTCCCACAAATTCACATGCCCCACTATGCTAAATTTCCATATATGAACTCTCTCCCAAGAGACAGATTTACGTTTATAATTCTTAAAGGAGATTTGGAACTGAAACCATACATGTAGGTGAGGCATGTGTCTAACACGTAGGCAGCATCTGGCACACAGAAAGTCTTCAACATATATTTTGTATTTTCCATACTACTGCTTAACAGCCATATTCTCATTTCTTTTGAAAATGGTGGGAAGAACTGATGGTGTAGGTGGAGTGCTTTAGATAATAAAATAACATATATTTGCTTATTTTAATTTCTTTTTCTTTTTTAAACTTTTACTTTAATTTTGATGAAAGCTTTTGTACATGAAAATTAATTATACATAATACATTCAGAGTACTGCCTTGCCCGTAGTATTGTCAATTCTCTCCAAATTTTGCCAATCTCTACATTTATTTATAGAATTGTATAATAGGATTTGCCAGTGTTCAATATATTATAGTATAGGATTTTCTTTCAGTTTTGTCATGTTATGGTACAGTATTATTTTGTTACAGGTATGTCTTTATTTTATCATGGTACTCCTAGTAAATGAAAAAAAGCACCTTTGAAAATCTAATTAGATTAACTAGATAGAATGTCTTTTTAAGCTAATAAGGAAAACAATGCATATTTCTGCAAGGTTGTTTTATTTATTTTTTTATCTAAAGCTCTAGAGAATGTATCAGGTTAAGGGTAAAAAAGTATAGAAAGCAGGGGCCAGACAGAAGTAAAGATGATGAACTGGAGTAAACTAAGAAGGTGTTATGGGGATTTTTAACTACATATGAGAAGAAATGGAAAAATTTTAGCAAACTTTCTGGAAGTGCCTAACGTAATTAAGATAGAGAATATTAATGATTCCTAAGTTGCTCCAGGATGAAGGAATTGTTTCAAGGGGGCAGTTAGGACTGGGGACAGCCACAAACAAGTTTGCAAAAGGTTTCCTTCCTTGTGAGATCCAGATTTTTTAAAATCTAATTTTTCTCTTTAAAACCATTAGTTCCATTAACACAAATAGTATACTATATAAAAAACATTATGTGTGTAAGAAAATAATTTGAACGTGGGGGAAGAATATAGAAGGGAATGCTATTGAATTCTCTTGTGTCCTAACTTTTGGGTTTCAGTGAAAGTTATTCCTGTCAGCATTTTTCACTTTGAGTTGATGTAAAATCAAAATATTTCCAGTTTCTTCCCCCTACTTTCCCCCCTTTTGTCCAAACTGACTTCAATAGCCTTCCTTTTTATGCATCCACTAGAAAAACAATAATATTGTTCTCCAAAGAAAATAGAAGCACCAGATTTAGGATGAACAGGAAGTTTTGAGTAAAACAAACTATTTCAAAAGAAAGAACTAAGTATTGAAAATGATATATAGGTGGATTATAAGCCTTAGTTTCCAGAAGTACTTTCATCATTTGACTCTCTGCTTCTAAGTACTTTATTTTAAACAAAAAGTTTTATTGTTTTTTCCTTTACTATATCACATGGACACACCAAGGGATTACAGATAGAAGTACCCTTGACAAATGATCCTTCTCCCACTGGGACCATGCATAGCACCTAAAAAATATCTACATTTAGAAAGAGCAAATCCTGTCTCCAGATCTGGTTTACAGCCCACAGTGTCTGATAAGGTATCAGGGGATTCTCTTGCTTGCAAGTATAAGAACAAACTAATATATTTTGAGATCCACGGTCCCCCTAAAAGCATTTTCTTTTCTTTTTGTTTTTTAAGGACCAAATAAGATTTTGCATATTAGTATGAATAATTTTATACTCTTGCTTAATTCCTATTTACACAGAGATTACAGATTATACAGTAAAGAGCCATTAGACTACAATACATCCCTCAAAACTTCTCTTATTTTTTAATTTTTACAGTTGAGTAGAACCACTCTATAGTGCTTTTCTTGAGTTTCCTTCCCCTGGATGATCTTATAAATTTACTACCTCTAGGTATTTCAGGAAATAAATACCCTCTTATATGTGTTCCAAGATAAAATCTGTCTTACAATCTGTATGAATTTTGCTCCACAACAATTGTTATTATAGGGATATACACATTCCAATGGAATATATAAATAATATGGACCAAGTCTTGCATCAGGAAAGTAACTGTGAAAAGCTGCATTGGACCCAGAGTCTTATTCTCAGGTTTAGCCATTAGAAAAGAAAAGCTCTTAAAACAACTTAAGTAAGTGGATTTTAATCTATGTACTTCAAGTTAGTGGAAATTACATTTTTATTTTAACATCACACATTGTGTGTAATGTGTACATTAAATAGTTTATATATGATATTGTATATATTAATGAATACTAATAACTAATATTATCACAACATTACAATACTAAAAATGGGTGGAAGAGACACCTGACTAGCATACAAAACTCTATATCACATTTTGAATATCAAAATTAGGTGTATCTAGAAAAGATATTTTATTAGAATGAAATAGTTTTCTCTGAGAGTTTGGTTAAAGCTGTAAATTATAAACATCTAGACTGAGCAATGATTGCTTTTTGGCAATCAAGTTTTATCTTTCAAAGATCTTCTGGGATTTATGTGTTCCACTGTCATCTCTTTACCATATCACTTTCTATCCAAGATGTTTCTAATTTTGTCTAATAGCTTTCACCTTTCCCTAGTTGCTCATGATATGCAATGTCATGTTTATCTGTAACATATCTTGTTCTTATTTCTAACTTGCAAACCCCTTGAAGGTCATGAGGAATATTATAATCAACCACAGCATAATCTCCATTGGTATAAAACAGAAGTATATTTTACTTTTTTGGGGCAACTTCTGCATTAATAGTCTAATGATGTCTTAAAATTAAATGGATACATTCTTTCCTATAGAAGCAAATATGTAGTTATTGACACCATGAACCAAAGGTAACTTCTAGTAATATGGGTCTTGATATTTTTTGTCAGACTGTGTTACTCAATATTCATTTGGTGAAAACTTGTTGTCTTTGGGATATGTTTGCCGAAATTCAATTGATCAACTTTCAACAGCCTCCTGTAGGAAATAAACTGATTTGATTACTTTGGGATATGTTCCATAACCATTATTTCTGTTGAATTTTGGCATACTCTGCTGTTTGAAAGGAAATGTTTCATTGTAATATTGTTGAAGATTTACTGTATTTGAAGGAGTTACCAGTAACATCTCCTATGACAATTTTCAAGATTCCAGCTTTGTCTGGAAGAGCATTTCTCAAATTGTGATTCCCTGACCACTTACGTAGGTATCACGTTGGGAATTTTATACCCATTCAAATCCCCAGGCCACACTCTAGAATATCTGGGCATGTGTACCCAGGAATCTGCAGTTTTAAAAATTTCCTCCTGTTACCATTCGTTGGCTAAAGTCTGAGAACAGCTGCAATTTAATAAGGACTTGGGGACTCAGCTTGGCATCTTTAGTTAAGACCAAATTGTTTTCGTCAAGAAAATCTATAGTTCATTTTTGCATTAATTCAATCACTATTTCAGAAGTTTTCTTTCATTACTAGAACAAAGGAGAACTAAAATTTTTGACCCTTGGCCATCTCTTGCACACATTGTTTTAATGTTAGTATTTACTTACTGGTTATTATATAATTAAATGCATGCTTCTTGTAAAAAAATCCTTGAAATTCTACCATGACACCTGCACTAGTATTTGGAAGTATATTTCTTAAGAAATCTCCTCTCTGCCCCTTGGGTTCCAGCATGCAGAATCTCACCCCCACTGGGACAACTAAACTCTTTTCCAAACTGTATAGCTTTCACTAGGAAGTCAATTGCATCAATCATATTGTAACTTTTATAATATTACTAAGATTTATGAGATACCAGGTTATTGAACCATACATTTTTTAAAGCATTCTCTTGCTGCTGAAGAGTTTGTCTTAACCTTTTTTCTTGGTATACTTTTAATAAAGTTGTGTTTTTTTATTTGCAGGCAACATTATTAAAGATAAAGTAGCTTGACATAATAGTATGATAAATTTAGCTTTAATACTAGCAAATCACTCTTTTACCACTTATGTGAATTTATAGTCCAACCAAAGTTAGAAATCATCAGTTTAATTTTTTTAAATTTTGCTTAAGACTCAAAAATATAGTACATAGTAATATATATACATATATTCCATTGGTTTTGAACAATATTTAGTGAGTTTAGCTGTTCCTATTTCTTCTTATGTGAATTGGAGGGCGGAAGTGGTCGTGCATTCAGTTCGTTAAGTTTTCATTCCACATAATTAGGCACAAAAAAAGGAAGAGGGATCATTGAATCTTTCAATCTGATTGTTCCTTCATCATTTAATAATTTGGCTCTTCCTATTTCTCTATTAAGCCTGTGATAAGGGAGGGTTGCTTTTTCTTCAGGAGAAAAATCTCTGGAAAGAAGATACCTCTTGTTCGAGGAATGAATGTGTAAATCTCAGTGTTTGGATTATTTCCTCAGTTTGTCAAAATATATGCCATACTACATAGAGTTTAGGAGCTTGATAGAATTTTGGACAAATGCTCCAGACCCACAGAATCAGAATCTATGGAAGATAAGGGCTAGAAATTTGCTTGTTAACATGGCACATATGCAAACTGTAATTTGAGAGCCAAATTTTGGGGGAGTAGAGGACTGGAGAGAACCAATTTATAGGTAATTATTAAATTTTGCATTCAAGAGCTAAATTGAACAAATAATTGGAAATACCAACAGAAATCACAATGATTTTGAAGGAGAGCTATTATGATACATAATTTAAAGAGCAAATATAATCTAAAATTGAGTATAATGATTCCAAGAAAGAAAATGATGTCCTCTGTATAATTTAGTCATTGGCAATTGAAATGCCTAGAGAAAACAGGAAAAGCTCAACATAAAACCATTGTTTTGCTTGTCCTATGTAATCACTATAAACAAGCAGAGCAGGTAGATTCCTGAAATAACTGTGAGTCTGAAGAGGTAGCTTTTAAAAATGGTAAGGACCACTTTAATGCAAACTGTAAGGTGTTAATACTTTTCACACTTAACTATGAAAGGCTGCCCACCTCACCCTACATTCAGTGTTCCTGATTTCAGAAGCCTTATAAATACTTGTTGGCAGATTTAAATGAACTCCTCTTTTAAGCATATGAAGGTGAAATGAGCCTCTCTTATAAGAGTTATTATGCTTAGCGTTGTTCAGCATCACATGGAGGTTGTGTTATGATTGGTGTCTTTAAACTTTTCTTTGTAGGTGTACAGAATCAAGGGGTAAAAATGTCTTAATTTAGTCCACAACAAAACAAAGACTAATTTGTAGCCATTAACACCTCCACAGGGAAGGAAACCTTATTTTTTAAAAATACGTAATTTTTATGTTCATAACAAAGTTATTCCATCTTATTTAACCTTTATATATATCAGGCCTGGTAGAAATCAAAAACCTACTTATTACTCTGAAATTATCCTGGATCAAGAGTGTCAAGAGATGGAGGGAAGTTTAATGATCACCATCTGAAAAATGGTCTCAGCTTTTTCCTTATGTGACACCACAAACAATAGATTATAGTCACATGCCCTACATAGTCCTATGAATTCTCACTCCTGACATTCCCAGAATTTTTCTGAGAAGCAGTGCAATTAGCACCACAGATTCTTTATCAGTCAATCCATTTAAATCTGTTCCCATTAGTACTGTTTATTCTTAGCTTCCATAAAGGCGAAAAGGCAACAGTTTAATTAGCGAAATCTTCCTCATAATAAATAAATGTAATGATTTCTTTACCATAGAGAAGTTTTGTGGTTTGAAAAAAGTGAATTCAGAAGGAAAGAGAGTACCCTATTATGGGTTGTGAAAAGCACTCACCTGGCCAGGGATCAAGCTGCTCCTTCTCAGCATAAAATGGGGAGTCAACAGGGAGGGAGTGAAGCAGGCTTGAAAGTGGCCTGATCCTTCTTAGGCAGGGCATAATTCTATTACCCCATGATTTTGATGGAAGATATTATTTTAATTGGCAGGTTATTAATTACAAACTATTTACACTTACTTTTTTATTTAAAAAAAAAACAATTGAAAATCTGAATAGTATCTCAAATTTATTTCCTGTTAGGTGTAATTTTTTCCACCACTGGACTCCAATGCAGAAAATAGGAGTTGACTCTATAGTCAAGGCACTTTGGTTTATTTGGTGTGTCAGAGGAATTTCGGGAAAGGAGAATATTAATATTATATGTGATGCTCTCTTCATTTGAAAAAATGCCTCTTTTAAAAAGAAAGATAACAAAGCATATTTGCAATGATTCTAGAAATCATGAGAAAATTATTACTAATATAACTTAAAGTTTAATTAAAATGTAAGTTAAATGCATTTTTATATGCCCAAATGTGAAGCATAGTGGCTTTGTTTGTGTTCACTTTTATAGAAACATTTTTAAAAACATCCCCAAGTTTAAAATATTAGGAAAGTTTAAAAAAATTAAGAGAACTTCATGTGCAATTCAATTTTGTTTAGAGAATTCTCTAAACATACAGGACAAAATTGTTTAATTCTTTTTTTAAAAAATTTATTACCTTAATTCACAATTTGTCTCAAAAATCACTTACACTATAAGTTGCTTGTCTTATTTGAAACTATTTAAAAGGGAAATCATTTAAAAAGGAAACCACCTAAGGGACAAAAAGAGAGGTATTTTAGTAAATTAAGTTCTCAATATTTCACTTTTGGATCGTTTAAATCCTCAGATTTAAAGCCTAAACTTTAAAAAAAAAATTAAAACTCTTTTAATTTTGTTTAGAGAATTCTCTAAACATACAGGACAAAATTTTTTAATTCTTTTTTTAAAAATTTATTACCTTAATTCACAATTTGTCTCAAAAATCACTTACACTATAAGTTGCTTGTCTTATTTGAAACTATTTAAATGGGAAATCATTTAAAAAGGAAACAACCTAAGGGACAAAAAGAGAGGTATTTTAGTAAATTAAGTTCTCAATATTTCACTTTTGGATCGTTTAAATCCTCAGATTTAAAGCCTAAAGTTAAAAAAAAAAAAATTAAAACTCTACCAATAGAAATCTTACAGAGACTCCTAGAAGACTTGAGATTCGACAGTTTAAAAACCTCAGTAGTGAGCAAATGTCAACCAATGACAATGTGTGATTAATTCTAAAGTAATTCCTCTGTCAGTCAGAGCCTCAGTGTATTGGTTTCTCTCAGCATGAAAAAGCCTAAACTAATGAAACAGATATGGCATCATTCTCCACTCTTCCCGTGCCCCCCATATTAGCATTCAAGGTTAAAACAGAACACTTATTAAAGTATCTCTTCCATTTCTTTTTGTTTTAATGGACTGGATACAATATGATGGGTTCTTAACTCTTCAAACTGCAGTCCTCAAATAATATTTCTTATAAAAGTTTATTGAAATATATCATTCATACATGAACATACATAAACAATAAATGTATAGTAAAATTTGTAAACTTACAAAAGAAACATGGGTATCATCATACAGGGCTCCCACACAACACCCCGCCACTGGTACCTTGCATTGTTGTGAAACATTTGTTACAAGCTATCAAAGAACATCGTCAAAATGTTACTACTAGCTATAGCCAATATCTTACATTTGGTGCATATTCACCCATAGTTAATAGTATAAATATAAGAATATTCTTCTTTTATAAAATATTAAAAATGACGATACATGGGAAAAGTAACAACTAATGTAACTTATGGATGATAGATAACAGTTATATTGTAATACTTTTACAACAATGGCAAAGAAGAGTATCAATTCTAAGGACCAACAATAGCAGGTGTATAAGGGAGTATGGGATTTTTCCTTTTGGAGTAATGAAAATGTTCTAAAATTGACTGAGGTGATGACAGCACAACTCATGAAAATAAGAACCACTGAGAGTATACATTGAATGGATTTTACAAAGCATGGGACTATGTAACACAGGGAATCCTGTGATGGAAGATGGACTGGTTAACAGAACAAACATGGGAATATTCTCTCATAAACTAGGATGGACATTTGTAATTCAAAGACTTACTATTTTGAGTTTAATAATTTGGCAAGATTACAAGAAAGTGTGACATGAACCCATTCTGAAAGAATTAATCCTTACTCACATTTTGGGATAATTTCCAGATCCAGAGTTGTATGTATTGTTTTTACATAGACTGGTGAAATGTTCCACTTTAAGAAATGTTTTAAAGAGGGTCACTTTTCCTTTTTTTTTTTTCTGCTTTCAATTTTTTGTTGGATCATTCTAAGCTGCAAGAAACATGCTATTTGTAAGAGTTTGAGGTTAGACATCAGACACACCTGTTCTAATGCTGCCTTTGACACTTACTGGTAGAAGCAGGGACAAGTTATTTAATTTTTCAGAGGTTCAGTTTTCTTATGTGTAAAATGGGTTAAATGTAATAAATATGCAGCTCCGCCTTTTCTAAACACAACAAATATTAGTTCCCTTTTCTCCCATTACTTTTCTAGAGAATAGAGGTCACCTTTCAGGCATCTTTGTATATCCAGCTTTTAACATGATGCATAGTCCATGTGGCATACAAAGCTAATTTGTTTGATAACTGTTTTTTGAAAAATAAATTTTTGATAAATCAATGTTACATAAAATCATATTTCAAAAAGCATCATACCTAACCCTTAATGTTTTAAGCAAAATTTAAATATGAGTAATATTTGTTATATGTTGATTTTATTAATATTATTGTTTGTGACAGTGCCACCATTTGTAAGTGGAAAGCATTTAGCATTGTTTTGGATGTATTAGGTTTGTTTTTTGGTGCTTTCTCCGATCATGCTATTGCAAGATAAAAATGTACTCCTTAAAGAGTTATTTGGCTAGGAGGTAGGAAAACAATGCTATTCTAGTCAGTTGAAACTGGTAAAGGATTATGACCTTGGAATGACCTTTATTGGATTTACTTGAAGACTTTTCTGACCAAGACTTTTATGATCACTAGACTTAAATCTTGTACGGTCCTGTATACTCATCCCATTCTAAGCAGAGTGCTAGTTTTAAATCCTTAATTAATAACATAACTTGCATGAGAGATATCCCTATACCCTCTAACTTCAACCCTGTCCCCTACCCCCGCTCTTAAAATCCTTGACTTCTTTCCCCAGGCTGTGAGCTACATAGCCCATTTCTTCACTACCATGTGTTCCCTTCCCTGGGTAGTTAATACACCCAGGTTTTTGTTTTATTTGTTGTTTTGTTTTGAGCTTTGCTGATCTTTGTTTTATTCTTTAAAGTGGTTTTCCAAACAAAACAAAAAGGTTAAAAGAAATCGTGTGGTTACAGCATGGCTACTTGGGGAAGAAATATCTTTGCTTCACATTGGTAATGCTCTGCTATCCAATAGGGTAGCTATGAGCCCCATTTAGTAACTGAGCATTTGGAATGTGGCTAGTCCAATTTGAGATGTGTTGTTTGTGTAATCCACACAATGATTTGAAAGACTTAATATTTAAAAAAATATAAAATATCTCGTTAGTAATATTTTTATTGCTTACATGTTGAAATGGTGATATTTTGGATATATGGGGTCAAATAAAATACATTACCAAAAGTAATTTCACCAAGTTCTTTTAACTTTTAAATATGGCTTGGAAAATATTTTAAATTATGTACATGATTCATATACTTCTTTTGGACATTCCTGGTATAAACTTCCATTCGTCAATTGTGTTTTTCTGCTCATTAGTAAAGGCATTCTTCCTAAATGTTAAAGTGAAGGAAAATACAAACTAGGATGACTAGAAACATGAATGGTAGGATTCCAGCTACAATCCTTAGTTAAGGAAAGAAGGAAGGGAAGGAGGGAGGGAGGGAGGGAGGGAGGAAGGAAGGAAGGAAGGAAGGAAGGAAGGAAGGAAGGAAGGAAGGAAGGAAGGAAGGAAGGAAGGAAGGAAGGAAGGAAAAAGCAAATAAACCTGGTAGGTATGACAACCTTAGGTTTGAAAGAAGGTTGTTTCCTAACTAAGGCTTAGCTATTTGATACTCTTGAAAGCAGAGTTCAGTAACACCAAGATACAACAATGTTATAAAGGATCTAAATTATTGCATTCAACATGAATATGTTGTATCTATTCTGACTATAATATTGAATGTTCAGTGTAAACATATGTCCTTAGAATCTGATTAGGGAAATGCTGTTTAAGTCTTTAACAAACTTCAGCAAAATTGGGCATATTCAAATTGGTTTGATAGGGAAAAATAGTTACTAGGTATATACTAATATAGAAAATTAAGAAGTGTCTTACTTTATTTCATGTTAGTCATGGTATTCCCTCAGCAGGAAAAACACTGATAACCAAATAACTATATTTTCAAAATAACAAAATGCACAAAAAATAATTTTTGGTAGGAAAGGCTCCACTTAATGTTTTTACGTTTTTTATTCTAGTCATTTAAAATATCCAAAAGAGAGAGAGAAAGAAAAGAAGATTTCTGAGTATGTGGCTTTAAGTTGAAGCTTATATTCTCTACAAATCTATATTACTTTATATGTTATCAATAGATTTCTTATGGTAGAAAGTCTTAGAGAAATGTGAGCCTCAGAGCCATATTCTCCTTTAAAAAGTTTGCTTCAATTATAATTTTACCAGCAATGTAGGAGACTCCTTTTATTGTTAAGCCATGACATTTCTACATTTCAATCTTGCAAAATATATACTGATTTTCATTTCCCAAGTTGATGGCTAAATATTGCAATTAACATACGTATTATATATAAATATATACATATATTATATATACATATATATATGATTTATATATTTATATTCTTTTTTAAGTATAAAACCAAAGTATCATCAAAAGAGTGATAAGAGCAAAATTCTTACTTTTCACATCACAGAGGAAGATTATTGGACTTAAACAGAAAATCTTGCTATGTCCCTAACAACCATTTGGCTTTACCATTTTCATGTCAATTATCTGAGTCAGTTTCCTCATTTCTGAAGCAGTAATGGTGGTAGTAGGTAATATTTCCCATAGGAATTTTTGAAGTTCAAAATTAAAATTGGGCTACAGTTTTGAAAGTATCATTTAAACCACACCATTATGGGTATTCAGTGGAATTGTCTTAACTGTAATAGATTCCTAACCAGTATGTAGGTATGATTTTAAACAGCTTCTAAGCTTATTTTATCTCACTGTTAAATTGGAGTTGAAGTTCAATTAATATCTTAAGAGAAAAATCTTAGGCAACTGAAATGAATTTACGAAAGAATATATTTTTAAGTGAAAGAAAAGTACATATTTTCAGGTATTATTTTTAAATTAGACTAATAAAATAATTAATTTCTTTCAAATGAAAATAGCTAAACTCTCAGTATTCTCCTTTTACAAAGCTCAGTTCCACTGAGAAGGTGACATCGGGAGGGGAAGCACTTGTTTGTCTTTTATTTTGATTTGTCACCATTTAGTGAGTTTGCAAAAAAAGAATGAGTGAATGCACAATTAACATCATGTAAACATGCTTCACCTGCTTCCTGACAGGGCACCTCATCCTCTGAGTTTCATATGAGCAGTAATTCCAAGATAGGATGTCAGCATAATTTCTCCAAGACAGCTTAAATATTCATAATTCACTTTTTAAATATTTTCATTTTAAAGAAACTTTAGATTACATTAACACATTGAAAATATAGGAGATTCCCATATCCCCACACCCACCACCCACTTTTTCCCATTGACAACATGTTTCATTAGTGTGGTGCATTTGTTACAATTGATGAGCAAACATTGAAGCATTGCTACTAATCATGGTCAGGAGTTTACATTATAGTTTGTTTTGCACTGCGCGTTTTTATAGGTTTTGACGTGTGTATTGGCCTGTATCTGTCATTACAATTTTTGTCATTCTGAACAATTCAAATGTCCCCAAATCACCCCATGTTATACTGATTCTTCCTTTTCCCTCCTCTCAGAAACTCTAGGGATCACTGCCTTTATATCAATGTTACAAGTTCTTCCACTGCTGGAATAATAATAAGTCTACTTTACTCCATAGTTGCATTCCTCCCTTAAGTTTGTTTATTCCTCAATCTTGAGTATTTTAGGATGGTGAGGCCCACTCTGTTTCTAATGTAATTCCCCTTTAAATCAAGTAATCCCTTAGGTTGTTTTGGATTCCATTTCCACAGTATATTCCTTCCTTCCTTTCTTCCTCCCTTCCTCCCTCCCTCCTTGCATCTATCTATCTATCTATCTATCTACCTATCACCATCTATCTATCCACCATCTATCATCTATCTCTCTTTACCAGGCATACACACACATACACAGATACTCAAACATACCCTTTTCTTTTCACAGTACTCTAATGAAATACATAAAAAACTGTGCAAGATCAACAAATGATATCTTTTGGGAAAGTCAGAAAATGAAAAAAAAAGTAATGTGAGGGCAGAAACCTTTATCGTAATTTCTAGACTGGAGTCTCAGTAGGCTAGGATTATTGTAAGTAAAATTGATTTTGTCCATGATTTGATTTTAATCTAGTTTAGCAGAACCATATTCTACAAGGAACAGATATTTAATTTAGTACATTATGATGAAAAGACTTCAGTTCAGAGAAATTTAATGCATTTGATATGATAAAAGCACTAACTGATTATTAGGTCTTTAAAATAGTTATTCCTTGTTATTTTATTACTCTTTGAATAATTTGCTCATAATATTTATATTAAATCTAGAAAATATTTTAGGCTCTTGCACTCTTATGCAGACTGATTGTCTCTTTAAAATGCAGCAATTTAGGGAGGAATTAATAGGATTTAAATTTGCTGCAAATGTTATTTTTTTCTGATCTAGAGGTTTTCAGAGAAACCACTTGCCACAGAATGAATTGGAGTTGGCTAGTTACAAGCTACAGTTGTAAACAAGGGTCTATGGAAACCAATCTCCTGTAATTTTCCAGTCTACTGTTTTCCAATATCAAGGAGTAAGAACAAGTTGGCAATTTTAAAGATGCTTCTCATCAGAGGTCTCTAGCACTTTAACAGTTGGGACCAGGTGGGACTATTTTCTGACGGTTGACACTGATGCCAGGAAAACAAGCCAAGGAAAGGAAAGAGGCAAAGGGGGAATTTAAAATAAAATTCTTTATTTTTCTAATGAATAATTTATGTCAAAATGTTCATATTCTTTTTACATTTTTCTTATAGGTGGGACTGTTGGTTCTATATAAAAATCATGTCAATATCATTATATTCCCAGTAGCTGTGCAGCTTAAATGGAGTACATTTTTGAGTTGCAATAAATACAAATAACATCCTTTTCTTAAAAATGAAGCCTGTTATTTCCCTTTCTGTAAAAACATGATTAAAACACATTTTAGCTCTTTGCAATTATTTGCTTCACAGACACTTTATTATATGTAATATTACAAAGTCAAATCTGAATACCATTATATATGCATTTCTTTATAGTTTTTAAAGTGAATAATTAAAAGGTCTGAGAAACCTAATGGGCAAATCAGCAGTGTGTTGTACAATAAAAGAAGGTGGCCAGAGTCAGATGGATTACAGCAGTGGCTTTTTTTGCATTGGAAGGCTTCTTAAATTCTCTAAGTCTCAGGTACCTTATTAAATGGACCCTTAATAATATCTACCTGCTAGGGTTACTGTGTGCATTAAAATTATGCTAAGTAGATAAGGCATCTCCTCAAGTTTAGCAAA
Organism: Dasypus novemcinctus; assembly: GCF_030445035.2. NCBI lineage: Eukaryota > Metazoa > Chordata > Mammalia > Cingulata > Dasypodidae > Dasypus > Dasypus novemcinctus. Next base: position 71,848,129 of record NC_080687.1, read on the forward strand.
GAGTTGACCCTTTATACATGGTAGCAGCTTCTTCTGATATTTATGCTTCCGGGCACCTTTGTGGTTAGATGGCCCCTTGTGAATAGTACACAATGAATTGTGGGCGGAAGTGAGGTTTATCCCTGCTGGGCTCAAGCATGTAATTGCCTGTGGGAGATTGTCCAGAACTCTATTTTTCCCTCTACCATGGCAACCAGCAATGTTACAGGTAGTAGTTGCTCCATCAGCTGAGATTCCTGAGTGAGGAGGGAACAGAGCCTCCAGCTAAACAGTGCTGAACTTGTCACAAGAGCAAAGAGGATACCTGATTTTATATTTAACTTCTGAAATTTTGGGGCTGTTTACTACAGTCTAATCTAGCCTATCCTGATTTATATAACCATTCAATAGGTACAATGTCCTAGGACCAATTTTATTCCAGTTCTTTGCTATGCTTACCACTTGTTAGTAGCAGCTGCTGACATTGACCTGATAGCTTTGGTGCATGCCTCCTAGATTTCTCCTTTTCCCTTTTTAGAGAAAGGTAATGCAGAGAACTTATTGTTCTCAAACACATTTGAAAAGGCCATTCTCCATCAGTTTAATTAAGGTGAAACATGTGTTGCTAATTTCCCCACAATTGTTTTAGGACACAAATTCAATTCTAATATTCCTGACTGCAAAAAGTTTTTATAATTCACTAGGTTGCTGTATGAGATAAATTTGAATATGATTTTGCAAGTTTTAAAAAATGGAACAGTTCTTTAACACCAGTACTCCAGATGTTACACAGAGCACACAATTGTTCCTAGTTCCTGATGATTATCTTTTCCTTCCTTTACAAAATACATCGGTCTCTGCAAATGTGAGCTAACAATATACAATATGCAATATGCAGTCTTACAGTGAAATAGCAGGAGATGTGTTTGCCTTTTATATTATCTAAGATGGTTAACATTGTGAAAAGAAATCTCGCCTTCTCTGCAAATTTCCCCTTTACCATTCTTGGGACTGCAAAGACTCTTCATTTGTCAGATGACTTTGAAACATGCTTGTGCCCATTCAGATAAACATGGGAATTTTTCTCTTAATATGTTGAGGGATTTGGGACACAGGCCACAAGCTTAAATGTGTTATGTTTTCCTGTTTTTTTAATCTATCTAATCTCTCCAATTTCTTGTCTGTGTTTCACTCTCTGAGGCAAATAAGATTGATAGTGGTTCCTTGGTTTCCCTTCACTTGGGCCCAGGTGAAGCAGTGTAAGACACATCACCAAAGATGAAGCAAAGGAACCCTTCTTGGGCCCTTGCCTTATCAGTAATCTTTGACTTTCCCCAGCTGGAACTGCTAGAGTGCTTCACTCCATCTCCTGCTCCCTCCTCAAGATTCAGGGAGTAATGAGAATTCCCCTGCCTGAACTGAGATTACATCAGTTCATTTAGCTGAAGCTTTTCAGGCACTCGTTGGCAGGAATTGATTTCCTTATTTTGGTCCCTTTGCTTTTGGATTCTGCCCAAAAGACGGATTCAGAGCAGCAGATTCTGCCCTTACAAGGTCTGTTTCAAATAATTACCTACAAATGTTAGAGAATCTAAAGCAGTAGGGGGTTGTTTTTCTTTACCTGTAAAACCACAGAAAAGGCATCTACTGTGCACTTTTTAAAAAACTGCATTTCTTCTTGGGAATTTGTTAAAAGGAAAGAGATATGCAGGGAAAAGGAAAGTTAATTGATTTGTCTTTCAAATCGTTTTATTAGAAAGTTTCAAAAAGAGAAGGCTCAGAAATTATACAACAAATTTAAATTTTAAAATGTATACCTTATGCATTTTTATTTTTATTTTTATTTTTATTTTTTTTAATTAAAATTATTTATTTTTACGAATTACATTCAAAAAACACGAGGTCCCAATCAACCCCACCGCCCCCACCCCCCACTCCCCCCACAGCAACACTCTCTCCCATCATTGTGAGACATCCATTGCACCCAGTAAGTACATCTCTGAACATCACTGCACCCCGTAGTCAATGGTCCACATCATAGCCCACACTCTCCCCCGTTCCATCCAGTGGGCCCTGGGGGGGTCTACAATGTCCTGTAATTGTCCGTGAAGCACCACCCAGGACAACTCCACGTCCCGAAAACGCCTCCACATCTCATCTCTTCCTCCCATTCCCCAAACCCAGCAGCCACCATGGCTACCCTTCCCACACCCATTCCACATTTTCTCTGTGGACATTGGATTGGTTGTGTCCATTGCACATCTATGTCAAGTGGGGGCTTAGATTCCACATGGATACTGGATGCACTCCTCCTGCTTTCAGTTGTAGACACTCTAGGCTCCATGGTGTGGTGGTTGACCTTCTTCAACTCCATGTTAGCTGAGTGGGGTCAGTCCAATAAATCAAAGTGTAGGAGCTGATGTCTGTTGAGGCTCTGGGCCTGGGTGTCTTATTATCAGTCCAGAGATTCAAATCCCCTAAATATATCTTAAACCCCAGCACCAAATACAATTCCAATAAAGTAGCATGCAAGTCTTGTGGGAAGAGGTCCCCTCCGAGTTCAATTCCATCATGTAGAAACACCAGCTCCAAAGAAGGGCCATCTGCCATGGCAGTGAACCCCATCTGCCATGACCATAGAACCCGTGGGTCTCTTTATCCCTCAGAAGAACTAATACCTGAGGTTGTATCTACTTCATCTGTCTCTTAGACTCTGCTCAGTTGTGCATAAGGGCATTCCTTCTGACAACCTCCAGACTCTTTTTTAGAGACTCATAGCCTTATAATCTCATTTCTCCTTTCCATTTCCCCCTTATATTAGGTCAAACAGCATTTTGAAGTCATGTTATTATATGTAGACAGGGATATTCTGCTGATCTGTATTGAACCTTTAATTCAAGGTCATTTTCTAGTTGCATCTTCAGCTGGTATGTGGTAGTGATCCCTCGGTGCCAGGGAGGCTCATCCCCGGGTGTCATGTCCCACGTTGGGGGGAATGCACTGCATCTACATGCTGAGTTTGGCTGTGAGAGTGGCCACATTTGAGTAACATGAAGGCTGTCAGGAGGAAACTCCCAGGCACAGTGCTACTCTAGGCCTTGTTCTTACTGCAGATGTATAGGCTCAAAAGCATAGCCATTAGTATCAGGAACCCACTGTTGGGCCTTCCTTCCTTCCTGGTTCTTGCCATTGCCCCTGGCGGACTGCCGCTGCTCCCCAGGGTCCATGACCGTGACCCCCCGGCCAGGCGCCCAGTACCCGCCCCAGCTGTTGTTTTTACTTGTTTCCACTATGAGTATATCTAGACATTACTATATACCCTGGGCATATGCCCTGTATAAGTCCCTGTCAGCCATATATATCCTGTCAATAACATCCTATATCAGTATTCCTCTGCTGCCATTGTTGAACCACTCTATGATTCAAAACTTCCTGTAAAGTGAATCCCAACATAATGTCAGCTTCACAAGAGTCTTAGATTACCAAAATTCATATATACAATATACAGTACTTCCCCAGATCCACCATAAAATCTTTTCCCTTCCATAGAGATAATCTTTTAGCTTATTCATATCATATTTCCTGATACTGATGTACAGATTCTGGGACAATAGCTTTCAAACAAGGTGACATCTGTGCTTACTATGTGGTCCATACTTTAGATTGTACAGTTTTCTAAATTTTTTAGTTATCCTATGTTTTGCCTTATGGTTTACATTATTAGTCTGTCGTCCCCTATATGTTTCTGGTATAATATTACATGTTTTATATTCATCCTCGTGTACTCTCACAGAACTCCTCTCTTGCCCCCATATTCACCTTGGTTCCTTCCATTCCACATCCATTTTCCCCCTCCCCTTGAGGCCCACAACGCCAGCCAATCTCTATTTCCCAAGAAGCCCTATTCAGAGATCCTTGCAGCAGTATTCAGGGCCTGACTTTCTCAACTGCCCTAATGCCCTGGGAGCCATCCTTTCTCTCGAGAGATACAGTTCTCTCTATTTGATGGCATTAGTCCTCCCCAGGGTGTGGGTCCACCCCAACTCTCACTTCTTGGGTCTCTTCCCAATGGTACAACCCACCTTGGCAAAATGAGCCTTCAGCTATTCCCCCGGAGTCCGTCCCGCATCAGACCATACCCCCTGAGCATCCTAACCAGGTGTCCCTCCTACTTATACTTTGATACGATTTTCTCAACTTTTTGTTCTCAACGGACACCTTATGTATTTTTAAACCAGTCCTTTCCTTATCAGTTAGGTTGTCATTGTGTTGCATGTCAATTTTAAGCCACATCTCTTTGCATTTCAAAATTGAAACTTTTATAATGCTATGCTAGGTATATATACCAAAATATAATAGACATTATTCTCCTCTCAAAGAATTTCAGTTTAAATGTATAGAGTAGACAATCAAATAGGTAGAAAAATATAACACCTATTGATAACTGCTGTAATTGAAGGAAGACCAGAAAGCTCTTGGGAAGTATTGCTCGTTTGCCTGAAAAGGGGAATGCAAAACAAGTGGAAGAGCTAGAATAAAAGGCACTTCTTTGAACAGGAAGGTTTAACTTTTTGTATTGTTTACTACTAAATAACATATATTATCGTTCTTCATTTTTCATCTGACATACTCTCACTTCATGTGAGTAAAAAGCCATAATTGAATTGTAAAAAATGATTTAACTTGTCAGCCATACAAAATGTAGCTTTTAATGGTACTATAATGAAAACAAAACAAAACATTAGGACAAATCAGATCTTTTTGCAAAGTGCTCTTATTCTTCTTCCCAAAGGTATTTTTCAGGGGATTGGTAGTTTGAACGATCTTATGGAAGCCTTTAGAAAGTAGACATCACAGAAGGTTTGTATTTCCTGAGCCATGAGGAATTGTGGAGGGAAAATGCAATCATCATCACCTGGGTAATGATTCAGGGGTGGATGGAAAAGATTTATATGATTTTTGATGCTCTGCTTGGTTTTGAATCAGTGAATATTGTTCTCAAAGTGGTTTAGAGAAGCTAATTTGTGGAGAGAGGTTGAGAATGGAAGCAAAAAGACTGATTTGAATGCCATCATATTTCTACTATATGGAGATAATTGTCAGAATTGTGGTGCTGGCAGTGAGAATGAAAATGAAGGGATTGATGAAAGAGGACTTTCAAAACAAAACAAAAATAATACCCAGGTCTTAGGGAGTGATAAGATATTACAGACAGGTGAGACAAACAGAATAGAAAGCATGTTTTATTTGTGAAGTAACATGACAGAACCAAAAGCAACAAAACAAAACAAAAAAAACCACACAGGTATTTCTGGTTGAAAAGGTCTTAGATTGGAAACTTGGCTCTCCACTTCTAAGCTGTGAGAGCTTGGGGAAATTATCTAACTTTTCAGAACTTTTACCTCCTCATGAATAAAATGGGAGTAATGATGCACAGTACATAGGACCTTTGGGAAAATTATATGGAATAAGGCACAGAAAATACCTAACACATATGGTCTCCTCTGGGGTGCCAAGGCTCAGGTACTTTGTGTACCTGTGCTCATGAAATTGTTCCAGTAAAACTTTAGGAAGATGTTTGCCCACATTGGGACTGACAGTAGTGAAGGTCAAGTGAAGAGTCACAGAGATAATTAGTAGCACAGCTGGGAATCATAGCCAGTTCTCTCTGAATGCTGCCATGCTGCCTCCTACCTATCTGGTACTCAATAAGTGACATTTCTCCTTGTTCCAAACAATCTTCTTTTAAGGCAGTATTTGCTAAGCTTTTTGAAACAAATAATGAAAGTGATCGACCCTTATACTCCCAAAAAAACAACATATAGCTATAGGCGCAAATTTTGGTATTATGGATTTCCTACAGGCAGTAAGTAGCTCTGAGAAACTGATGGTAAAATTTTATACTTAAGTTTTGAATAACTTTTATTCAAAAGTTAATTTTTATACGGTTACAAACAATGATTAGCACATAAATGCTTTACCAGAAATAAAAATATCCCTTCATTAAAAATGGCTTCCTCCATTCAGCTTCCTGTGTGCTCCTTTTTGATTAGGCCAAGGTTTAGTAGCTTTGTTAGTACCTTTAAAGGACATCCAGATTCATATATGCTTGGAATCTCGTCCCCAAATAGTCACATGACTCACTCCTTCCTCTCATTCAGGTCTCTGCAGCGATGTCAGAGGTACTTCACGCTTCATCTGCAGTCACTCTCCACAGAGTGCAGCATTCCACGCCCTGCTGTGCTTTTCACCATACCATTTATCATTACTTGACAGTATATTATATTTATTTGTTACTTGTTTTTCCCTATCTCCCCATTTGAACGTAAGCTTCATGAGCTCATGTACTTTGTTGTTTTGTCCTTTCTTTTTCCTTAACATCTAGCACAATGCTAGCATCTAGTAGGCAGTTAATATTTATGGCATAAATCAGGGGTTCTTAACCAGGAGTCCATGGACCCCCAAGGAGTCTGTGGAAAGATTTCAAGGGGTCTTCGAGTTTGAATTGAAAAAATCAACTTATTATCTTTATTTTCTCTGACCTCTAACTGAAATCTAACATTTCCTTCCCTTATGAATGTATGCAATAAATAAATTACAGTAGTATTCATTTTACCTGACTGTCAAAGAGGCCCATGGAACAAAAATGCTTAAGAACCCCTGGCATAAATGAATGAAAGCACTTGCAGGTAACAGGCAGTCTGTTCACATGTGGACAAATGTGCTTTTTGTTTTAGATAATAAAACAGGAAAGAACAGGAAGAGCATAGAGTTGTGCTTAGACTTAGGGTTCAGGGTGCTTGAGTGACTCTGTGAGAGCTGACTCCCTGGGGGAGCAGCTGTGTAAGAAGTTAGATACAGTGGGAATGCCCTCATGCTGCAGCCACCTACAATGCCTCTTATAAACTTGTACTTAAATGTTGAAAGACCCTCCCTTTAGAAAGAAAAAAAAAAACACTACAAAATGACATGTATTTGCAATTGTTGGAAAACCTTCATATATTTGCAGTCTAGCTGTATCAGATTAGTTCAAGGATATGGGTTTGCCTGTGCCAGATGATGCCTTCATCTCTAGCTAAAAGTTCCTTTTTAAGGTGTGCTAATGTACAGAAAACTACTAATACAACCGACTGTTACTGTTTGAAGGTCAGAGGTGAACCAGTGGCATAGTGTTTCTATTTAACATTGATTATAGGCACGCTGTTGTTGGTATTTAAGGTTACCCCTCTTTTTCAAAGCTTAGAAGTCTGTTCACTCTCTGTGGTGGAAGGAAAGTATGTGTAGTTATAAGTTCAATTACATCTCCTGGTTTATCCGTGGCAGTGTCCTAGATTGGACCATGGCCCTGACAGAGGGCAATGCAGTGAAAAATGAGGATCATGCTGACTAGAATGGAAACTTAAAATGAGATTGGGTTTAAATTCACAGCTGGGACTTGCTCACATGGCACAGGAGAACATGGGGTCACTATAGAAAGATAAGGAGCATTCAATCATATCCTGCAGAGAAGCTAAGATACAGGTTTTGTGGCTTTGTTTAAATGCCTAGAGGTTTTTCTTGGGTGATGTATATGCTTGTATGTGAGTGTGTATGTTTGTATACACATAGACACATGCAAATTCACAGATATATGAATAGATTGAACAAATAAGCTTTATTTACACACAGAGAGATGAAAGTTGTGAAATCATTTTAAAAAAATCCTTTCCCAATAGCATAGCAAAATGTCCTTTCACAATGAATGTTTTGATAAAAAAGAGAAAATGCCAGATAAAGCAAAATATAAAGATTTAGAAATAATGTTTCCTTCTGACCTTAAAAGCTATTGTTTAGGGAGCCATTGTTAAAATTGAATATATATTGTGAATATGTAAATAAATTCTTGGGATTTTATTTTTACACAGTCGCAACTATATAGTTTTAGGAATAATAGCACAAGTCAGAAAAAAGTCATAGAATTTTAGTAAAGAAAGAGGAAAGAAAGGAAAGAATACCAGAGCTTGCTGGCGAGCTTATTATTGCCAGTACACCAACTGGCTAGTTTTCTGTGGATATACTATTTATCCTCAGAAGTAATATAAAAGCTCAGTATGATCTTAATTTTTAGTGGAAAGGAAATAAAATTTCTGAGATGGCCATAGACAAGCTGATAGTCGTTAGTAGACTTCACAGTCCATCTTTATTATTTCTGGACTTTTTCTACTTTTTCCCCCTTGTGGCAGTTTTAATTTTGTGAATCCCAGAAAAAGATTATATTCTTAAACTAATCCATTCCTTTGGGTGGGACCCTTTCATTGCATTAAATTCAGTTGAGGGGCATTTGATTAGATTACTTATATCATTTTTTTGGATATAATACCATCTCACATCTAATAGGCCCATTATTTAATAAAAACAGAACAGAAAACAATGAGTGCTAGAGAGGATGTTCAGAAACAGGAATGCTCCTTCAGTATTGATGGGAATGTAGAATGGTGCAGCTTGGTGGTTCCTCAGGAAGCTAAATATAGAAGTGCCACATGATCCAGCACTGGATAGATCCACTACAAGGAATCTATCCAGAATAACTGAAAACAATGACATGGACAGACACTTGCACACCGATGTTGGCAGTTACATTATTCACGATTGCCAAAAATGCAAACAACCCAAGTCCATCAGCCAATGAATGGATAAACAAAACATGGATATATACCTACAATGGAATACTATGCTGCTGTAAGAAGACATGAAATTGGGATACATGTGACAACATGGATGAAACTTAAGGGTATTATGCTTAGTGAAATAAACCAGACACAAAAGGACAAATATTGTATGGTTGCACTAACATGAACTAAATACGAAGAATAAATGTGGAGTTAAAACCTAGACTATAGGTTACTAGGAGATAGGGTGAGGACTGAGAAGGGGTACTAGTGCTTAATGTATGTAGAATTTTCAATCAGCTTGACAGTAAAAGTGTGGAAATAAATAGAGGTGATGGTAACACATTATCATGAGTATAACTAACACGGCTGGTTTATAAATGAGGTTGTGTACTGAAAAGAGTAGTCTAGGAATGTAAATGTCAATTGAAAGAAAGCTAGAGAATAATCTAGGGACTGAATAATATAGTGAACCCAGAGGTACATCAGGATTGTGGTTAATAGTACAAATAAAAAAATGTTCTTCTATGAGCTAGAACAAATGTACATCACTATTGCAAGGTGATAAGAATATAGTGGTGCATGGGGAAAATACAATTAATGTACCTTATAGACTATAGTTAACAGAAATATTTTAATTTTCTTGCATCAGTGTCAAAGAAGGTGCCATATCTACACTAAAGGTCAATAAAAGAGGGATATGGGATTTTTCTTTTGGGCTAGGGAAAATGTTCAAAGGTTTACTGGGGCAATGACTGCACAATTCTGTGATGAGAGTGAGACCCACTGAGTGAATATGTAGCACAGAATGAGCAAGGCATGGGACTATATAACCCAGTGAATGAGGTGGTAGAAGATGGACTGTGGCTAACAGTAAAATATGAGAGTGTTCTCTCATGAACTATAATAAATGACAATATTAATACATGTGTTAATAGGGGTTGTTTGGAAAAAATATACCAAATGTACACTAGGGACCATAAAAAAAAAAAAAAAGAACCTTTTGGATTTTCACCTTTTGTTGGCTGCCATTTTTGATCCTGCCATGTAAAAGAGGACTTAACACATATTGAATATGAACGTTTTTAATATTTCCAAGAATTATCATGCTGAGAATTTCATATCTCTCAGTCATTTCCCTAAATAAGTTGCCAATGGATAAAATGGTGGTTTGAGTCTAAGAAAGATACATTAATTAAAAATGACTGTGCTTCCCTTTGGATTCCTGCCATTCATTTATTCATTCATGTAACAAATTCATAGTGAGACCTACTTGTATGGATGCTGTGCCAGACATTGTCCTGATCTTTATAGAGCCTGCAGGCTTCTATAAATGCTGCAAACCCAAATATTCAGCAAATTTAAAAGGTGGGTGTATGGGTGTATGAGATATACATATAATTGTCCAAAAGTCGCAGGCTATACCTTAAAGGGTATAGCCACTACTCAGCACCTGCCAATTATTGCTGTGTAGTAATAAGCCAACAGTATGCCTGAAATATTATTTTTCAGGAGAAGAAAAAAGATTATAAAAAAGCTTTTAATAGGAAATCATTCATTGGCTCTCTTCTTTGTTTTAACCATGTGAAGAAGAAACACATTCAACAATTTGCAATGTATTTATAATAGAGATTATATTATTTAATATGTTTACCACTACTAAATTTCTAGTTCCTATGGACTGAGAACATCTTTGTATATGCAGAGTTTAGAACACAGTATATGTTTATAATTGTCTGAGTAATTAGGAAGAGATACTTATTCATTTAGGAAGCAATTGGCAGTACAAAAGTAGGGAAATAAAGCTATGATCAAGATAGAGGAAAGACATTTGTGAACACCTACTATGAATACCTTGAGTTGGTAAAGTTGTATAATGATTCAAGTAAATATTGTAGATAATATTATCCATTTTATAAATGAAGAAAAAAATATAATTTTCATGAAGTTGCTTTCTACAGTGTATCATGTTCAAAATAAATGGAATCTTGAGTCAAATATATCTGAGTTCAAGTCCCAGTTGCTTCAAATTACATTTTCGTAAGACGTGTAAGGTATTTAACAATGCTGAACCTCAATTTTCTCATTCAGTGGAACATTAATCATAACTACCTTAAAGAGCTTCTGTGATATTTGATTGTGATAATACGATAGTCTTTAAACTGCCTGATATGTATTTGAATTACAATAAATAGTAGATAATATTATAAATATTATGTTTGTTATTATTTGTTACTATACTTCCTCAGGGTAAATGGTAGCCATACAGAGTAGCAATGATATTGAATTCCAGAAATGCAGTAGCAGTGGCTTGTTAACCTTCCAGACATTTTCATTCTTCTTAGTAACTCTGCTAGTGGTCCCAACTGCCATTGAGCCTAAAGGCCACGCTTCTCTGTGAGTGGAGAGTTAACCTTAGCACTTCCATTCTGAGGTCTAGACAGGCAAATCCAAGCTGCCCAGATAATTTCATCCAGCAATGAAGCAGCCACTACTGAAGGAAAATATGGATTGAATCATAGATTTTACTCTGGAGGAGATATATCAGAATTCCCTGGATATCTATGCTAAGCTATATGTATCCTAACCCCCAAGTAGGCATATCAGAATAGTTGAGACCTTCGTTGAAAACTACTGGCCTTCAACTGACAATGTTATGAAGGGAGTAGAACCTATTTTATGATGATTATTTGTGTCTTTTAAATAAAGTACGTATATGGCCATAAATCTCAGAGTGTAGGATAAGTAGGATAGTGATAAGTATAGAATAAAGAGTTGTTTATCTTGGTTTCCTAAATTCCTATGCACACTTCATCAGTGTTTGCTTAAAAGCTTGAGGTGTATCTGTCCTTTTGATCTTTGCGATAGGGTGGTGGTGGTCGTGGTGGTTGATGATAAAGCATCCACTGACACTCACCAAATACCCAGTCCTATAATAAGTGCCTTCCTTATATTACCTGATATAATCGCCACCACACCCCATGAGGCAGGCTCTATCTTTATCTTCATATGACAGAGGGGGAAGTGCATATATGGAGAGATTAATTAATCAAGGTTACACACTAGTTTAGAGTCATGATTTCTGCTCAGGCAGGAAGTCTGACTCCAGAACATGGGCTCCAGGTTCTACACTTTGTTGCCCCCTACGAAGAACAAGGAACTCTAAGGAAAGCTGGGCTTCTTCCTTAAAAGATTCCCCCTGAGATGCATTTCTCCTGAGAGACCTTCTTCATCATCTGTAATATCGAACCACTGTTCCCTCCTTTAGTGAATATAATTAATAGTTGAATGTGTATCTTGTTGGGAGCAGGAAACAGAGATACATAAATAGACCCTGAGAAACACTGATAAAGTGTACCTGGTCAGCTAACTAAACAGAATAGATGTAGTAACCAGCTCCAGAAATAATCACATTTTTGTTAATTAGGTCCTCAGTGCTGTTTTTTAAGTGCCATCCATACTTCTTAACAAATAAAGTATTTGTCTCTTCCAATAAGTAAATTGTAATCCTGGCCTCATTTAGTACATTAATCACCTTAGGAGAATTGATAAGACCTTTTAAAAAATACTGTAATATATTCCTGCAGCTACTCCTTTTAAAATAACAAACGGCAAACAGTTCTCAAGATTTCAAATACTTTAACAAACCTGTGCATTTTTGCATGTGATTTCCTAAAATCTATTTCTTCTGCGTTGTTTGCTCTCTTTGAATTTAAGCATATTCTTTTTCTTACAATATACTCCTCATCCACAGGGAAGTCTAGGACACATAATTCTATTTAAATCTTGCCAAAAATCTAAGAGTAGTGTATACTTAGAGACAGTAAACACTGATTGAATGACTACCAATTCTGTCACATGACCTGCTCATAAACACACACATTTGTCTTAAAATCCTAAAAAATATCCCAGAATTTTCAGAAAAACCATTTGGAATTTATAAACTAGAACGTCTAAGAGTTCACTTTGACCAGTACTTCCAGTAGAAAATATTACTTTTATATATTTAATATTTTGACAGTTACTGTAGTAGCAATAAAAACTTAAGAGCAAATAAGAGTAATTTTTAGTAGGTTTAATATTTTCCTCTAAAAAGAAAGAAAACTGGATCAAAATAGTTCAATGGTTTATAAGTGGAAATAATGAAATATAATTCATCAAAGGGAAATGGAGTTTCATGATAGGATCAACACAATAGTGAGAACGTAAATAAAACTTCTAGTAAGAGTTCAGTACCTCAGGAGACTTAGAATCCCAAAGTTCTGTGACAGTCTGAGCAAGTAGAGCTCCTTTTATTCTATAATTGCTCAAGAAAACACATTCCCTTGTATTCACTCAAGAATACATAATTTTTGAGCATCTACTGAAGGTAAATCCCAGTGTTGGGTAGGAAGAGGGATGCTGGGATGGAGAAAATCCTGACATTAAGACAGTGATTTTCTCTGGGTGAATTTGGATGCATTAATTCTACTTGTAACCCTTCAAGCCGTTTTGATTATGACAAGTTTCTTAACTGGAAAACATTGCAATTTTTAAATTATTTTCTCCCCTGAGGTGTTGAATGTTAACATAACAATGCTGTAAAAAACTTGCGTATATGCATTATATATGAATTAAAAAGGATAGCTAGGAAAACTCTGAAGAATTCAGTACTATTTTTAGTTAACTTCTAAGGTTGGTAGTTAGGTGTTTTAGGACTTTTAGACTAATTATTTTAAGACAAAAACAGGACATGCAGCAGAACCGACTATAAAAAATTCAGTATCTTTTGAATTACTGTGTGCAAACGCTTACATATTCCAAGATAAATTAAGCAAAGGTGTTTGTCTACTTGTCTATGGGTATGTATAGGTATATTTATACGTAAATGTAGAATAAATTCTCACTTTCAAATTAAAACATAAAAATAGAGATATTCTTTTTTTCTTAATAATGACACAATTTAAAAACAGCATCTTTTACTGTCTTAATGTATTACCCGATACTTAAATTAGTGTGCTCAATTAAAATGAACTATTAACAAATTTTTCGGAAGAGATTTTTGGAAAGTATTCTAAATACATGGTCAGAAATCGATATTTTTTAAAGTACTTTAAATGTTTTACCGTACCTCCTCATTTTTTTCCCCTTTATTAGAGTACATCTGTCTCGTAAAATTGGGTACCTCCCCTTCCCCTCCCCTCCCTACTCCACCCCCCGTAGTGGCAGAAGTTTGTTTCTTTCATTGATGGCCATCGAGAGGTTTCATAATTTAGAGCATCTCAGAAAAGTTTCCCTCCACTAAACGATAATTCAGGCATACCTCATAGATATTGCATGTTCGGTTCCAGACCGCCACAATAAAGCAAATACTGCGGACAAAAATTTTTGGTGTTCTAGTGCATATAAAACTTATGTTTACATTAGACTGTGGTCTATTGAGTATGCAATAGCACAATGTCTTAAAAAAAAGTACATTCCTTAATTTAAAATGTGACACAGACACAAAGTGAGCACATGGCACCGACAGACTTGCTTAACTCAGGGTTCCCACAAACCTTCAACTTGTAAGACATAAACAAAAACAAAAAAACACAGTATCTGCAAAGCCTAGTCAAATGAAGTACGATTAAACAAGGTACCTGTAATGCTATCTAGCTATAGTTAGCTATAACTTTACATGAGATTTAAGTGAGTTAATAGTTTTAAATTATCAAGACCAATACCTGACACACGCCAAGTGTGTCATTAATCATTAAGTGCTAGATGTTGTTGCTTTTCTTGTTGCTAATAGCCAGGTAATCATAGAATGCATTTCAAACATGAGTCTTAATAAGAATAGGAATTCTAAACTCCCCTTGTGTCATACTTAATATAAATGAAAACTTGCCTTAAAAGGCAAAAAAGAAATTGCTTACATTATTCTATCATTGAATCACAAAGGTGTTTTGACTTGTTTGTTTGCTTTTGTGCACAAATATAGAAAGAGGTAAGAGAGGAATTCAGCATAAGGTCACATTTTTGAAATAGCTTATGGTCTGGAGATTATACATATAGAAAATATATGAATATATAATCCTAATGCTTCTCGTGTGTATTTTAGTCTCTGCCCTGTTCCAATATCTTTATCTTGTTTTACGCTGTTAACTGAAATTTCCCACCACAGCATGCCATACTTTGCTCCCTTTATTCTATAATTGTTTAATGTTTCTTTTCCTACGTCCATTTCTTTGTGCTATTTGCGGCTTCCTTATCCTTATGTTCCTCTCTTCCACTCTGGGCTTCCTGGAGAATAGAGCACAAGTGAAGTTCTAGACATATATATGACACTTATCTTTGGACAAGTCTCTGCCATGATTGCTCTTTTTTTTCCTCCATTTTTTATAAAATGATTTGTACAACTTAGACGGGACCTTGAACTTCCTATTGTATTTCTCACTTATCAATTGAACCTAAATAAGTTGTTCTCAGATTATCTTTATTTCCTCTACCTTGGAATCTTCCTGCTCCCACTGGCTTATCTGAAACTCAGCGCTCCATGCCCTTTGAACCCTCTACCATTTCTCAGACTGTGGATTTTGTTTCTAGACCATTACTCTCTTTCAAGCTCTAAAAGAATTATTTCTCATCGTCTCCATATGGGCAGCAACATATGGATATTTACAGAAATCAAAGTCATCCTGTCTAAAATGGGACCAATCTACTATTCTTGCCAGAGCTGGCTTTCTTAGATGGCAAAACCTCTTCCTCAAGCCAGGAACCTTGGATCATCTTTGACTTTTCTCTACCTCCTCCATCAAATATATCACAAGGCCCTATTCTTTCTTTCTAAAAATATCTCAGGAATTTATCCACTTCCTCCCATGCCACATTCACCCTGCCACTTCTACCAGCACGACGGCTGAAACTCCCTCCTACCTGGTCTTCTTGTTTCTACCCTTACTCCACTATCTTCCCTTACCTCCCTTTAAACTGCTGCTACAGTGATCTCTCATAATGCAAGAAATACCTTGTCAAACAAAACTCCAGTGGTGTTTCTTTTTCCTTCAGATTTTACCATCATTAAGAGGGCTTACAAGTTGACCTCTGTGCTCTATCCATGAAGGCCTTGCCAGCCTCTTCTGTGGATCTTCGTCAAGTTCCAGTAGGCCACAACTTTTTCTTTGCCTCTTAGAGCAAAAGCAGGCATTTCACCTGCCCTAAATCTTCTTCCCTTTCTTTCTCATAGCCCTTTCCTGCGGGGCTAATTACTATCTTCACTTCAATGTCTTTTTCTCAGAGTGTCCCCTTTGACACCCTGCCACGGGACCCCATGCTATGTAAAATATATTCCCATTTGTTTATCCTCATCACATCTATACTTACTTATTTTCTGTCTCTCTTCCCTACTAGATATTTCCTCCATGAAGTCAAGGACAATGTCTTTGTTATCCACTGATATATCCCAGCATATAACAGCATTAAATAACTATATGGGAAATTGAATTTGGAGTCAGAAACATAAGAGTTTAATTCCCACCATATCACTGCTGTGTGACCTTGTATATGCCACTTCTCTGAGCTTTATTTTCCCACCAATATATTGTAAGCTATAAGATAAGTCTTATATGGCTGTAGTAAATTTTTTAAAAAATTTGAGAGGCTGTGGGTTTACAGAACAATCATGCATAATATAACACCATGTTGTTAATCTCTTACCTTGAGGTGGAACATTTGTTGCAATCAATGATAGCACATTTTTGTAATTGTACTGCTAACTATAGTCTATAGTTTAGGGTTCACTGTTTGAGTAATGAAGTTAGTGGAATTTTAAAAATTATTTTATTAGCATCCATACAGTCTAACTTTTCCCATTTTAATCTCATTCTGGTGTATGTTTCAGTGCTGCTAATTACATTCATAATGTTGTGCTACTATTCTAATCATTTCAAAGCAGTGACATCATACAATATTTGTCCTTTTGTGTCTGGCTTATTTCACTCAATATAATGATTTCAAGGTTTATCCATGTTGTCTCATGTATCAGGATTTCATTCTTTTTATGGCTGAATAATCATTTTATATATATAATAATATTCATGTTTTACTTATCTATTCTTCAGTTGATGGATACTAAGGTTGCTTCCATCTTTTGGCAATCGTGAATAATGCTGCTGTGAATATCAATGTGCAATTATCTGTTCAAGCACCTGCTTTCAGTTCTTTTGGGTATATCCTAATAGTTGGATTGCTGGGTCGTGTGGTCGTTCAATACCTAGCTTTCTGAGAAACCACCAAACTATCTTCCACAGTGACTATACCATTTTACATTGCCACCAGCAATGAATGAGTGTTCCTATCGTTCTGCATCCTGTATAACAGATGTCGTTTTCTGGCTTTTTTTCAGCAGCCTTTCTAATGGGTGTGAAATGATACCTCATTGTGGTTCTGATTTTTACTTCCTTGAGGGCTAATGATGTTCATCATATTTTTGTGTGCTTAAAGGCCATTTTTATATCTTCTTTGGAGAGATGTCTAGGGAGACATTACTACCAACCCTGCTGAAATAAAAAAGATTAGAAAAGAATACTATGAAAAACTGTTTGCCAATAAATTAGATAACATAGGTAAAATGGACAAATTCTTAGAAACACACAAATGACCTACACTGACACAAGAAGAAATAGATCTCAATAAACCAATTATTCATAAAATGATTGAGTCAGCAGTCAAAATCCTCCCCACTAAGAAAAGTGCAGTAAGTTTTAATATCATATCTAACACAGAACCTGGAGTACTTAAAACACAGTGTGAATGACAGCTATTAAAATCTGAATACTTTTCAACCTAAAAATCTGAATACTTCCAAATAGTTTAGTTGTATAATCTATTCATCTTACTGTTACCAAAGATGTTAGGTAGACATGATAACTTAACCTATATAAGGAGAAAGGGAGAAAAGGTGAAAGACAGTGTGGTTTCTACCTGCCAAAGTTGTTAAGAACAAATTGGCCAGCTTTCTTCAAGTCTTTCCTTATTGGCCCTTCACTTTTTTGCTAATGGATTCACTTTTACCTATTGAACCTTAGTGTAGGAACACCTATTCCCCTTAATCCATGCTATGAGGACCCATCTCTTGAGACATTGCAGGCACAGGGAGAGTTAGTAAATCACTGCTAATTTAAAACTATCCTAATGATTTCCTTCCATTTATTAAATTGTTTCCATTTTACACTTTCCAGAGATAAAATGGGTTAACCCAGAGGCTGTATCAGTAGGTATTTCCATTGTCAAATTCAATCTAGTGGGTAAATACTTGGAACAGGTTTAGGCTTTAGAAACTTCAAAATACTGTTTCTTTAACTGTTCTCTGAGCAGAGTCTGATTCCTCGTGCTGCTGCATCTTCATTTGTGGCCATTAATACAATTCAAAAACAAGTGAAGGAATAAGTTTTCGAATCCCCCAAAGAGCTATAGCTATTGCTTGTTGAGCTTTTAGTTGTATTTTTTATTACTCACTCCTGACATGTTTGTATATGTGGAAGATTTCAATTAAAATAGACAGCAGGGTGATATTGAATCAATACTGTTGTTTTGTGTCTAGGGAAAAAAGAAGCAATATGAAATATGGAAATATGAGAGAATATAAATGCTCCAGGATCTGCTGTGAGACATACCCTCGTGCTTGTCAGGCAGACATGATTTTTAGAGCAGAGAATTTGCTGGCTTAAAGAAGACAACTTGCCAGTTTCATTAGTTTCGTATCTTGTGCTAGACAGAGCCACTGTTCCAGTCATTAAAGGACCCATCCTATGCTTCCATTAAGTTTGAGCCAAATGACAGCATATTTTAGAAGTGCTTTGTACAAGAACAGTATGTAGCTGCCTACCACTTATAGATGAGTAAGCTTGTGATAACTTTACTATCAACTGGGTTCTGTTCTCTTTTTCATTCTTGCTTAGGTTTAATTTTCATGCACTTGCCAAGAACATAATTTATTAGTGCTTCTTATAAATGCCCAGTGGAGAGCATATTAAAAGAGAGTCATTTTTAGAAGAGTGGAAAATTTGCAAATATAAACTAAAAGTATCAATATGGTAAAGACTTGGTGTGTGGGATCACTGATTTTCATTATGGTAAAGTCTTAGGGTGTTTTTCTCTCCCACTTCAGGGGCACGCTTTGAGTTCAAAGGGTTTAGATTACAAAGAGCAATGGATAAATGCTATCAGGTGATGAGTATCTCTTGCAACTACTGAAATTAGGATGAGAAATTCACCTGCAAGGAGCAAAGCACTTCTGAAGAAAATGATATGTTTTCATTTTAAAAACCCAAGTATTTCATTATTTTGTGCCATACTGTGAACCGCACACTGTATTAGGCTGGGATTCAGAAGAACCTGCAGGAAATATTGTAACAAACATTTAAGGTCAACTAGATAACATTTTCATTCTGTGTGGTTCCCTCTGCATTAGCTATTGTTCATTCTGAATTCATTGTTCTCTGAAGTCGAGAAGCAGAACAAACACTAACTGTTGGATATCTTGTCTTGCTGTCTATGTCTATCTGTACAATTTATTTGGCTGCACACAGTCCTTCAGAATATGGTAGAAAAAATGGATTTATGTTTATACATTTTGTGTTTTTCCTGAACATGTCATTTCCTACTGACTCCTGAAATGGCTTCAGTTGCTTATGTTCAAGAGGTCCCCAAATTGGCAATTATTTCTTAGACATGATAACTATTTCCTTTGTTTGAAAAGTTAACCCTGAAGAAAAGATGGGATGCTTGGCAAGCTACCAGTAAGTCCTCAGTACCCAGTGTGTAAAAGCATGTGGCTTCCTTCTAGTCCTTTGTAGGCAGAGATTCCTACAAAAGGTGTTAATAAGGTCTTGGTATATATACCTATGCCTCCTGGGCTTATAATCTACCAACAGTGAAGAGAGAACTGTAATAATCTGTCCCATGAGAAAACATTGTTCACTGTTGGGAAGAAGAATCTGATTGCTCTTCCATGATGCTTAGAATTTATTTTATTACTGTTGTTATAGATGCCCAAGTAGGAAATATAGTATAGTAGATGATTTGTTAATTTTCCACAATTTACACATCCCTATTGTTAGCAACATCACCCCCTAAAGTTTCCCCATAGACATTTAATTGGGACTGTGTAAATGATATGCTCATGATTCTTTTTAATGCAATGCACTGGGCTCATCGAATACAAAGTTCTATATTGTTCAAATTTTATGTTTTTGTATTTATACACATGCTTTAATAAGCAGAGAGAGTGTAGTATTAAAGAAAGCCACTTTCCACTAAAACAAGAAGTACTGATCAAGAAAGACAAAAAGTTAAAGAGAGCAGATGATTTAGACTTTCATATGATTAGATATATCTGAGTACAGTGGACTCACATCTGAAAAGTAATTTCCTTTTCAAAGGTGACTAAAGTTTTTTGTCTCCTAAGGTTTTAAGCACATTTCACTGCTACTAACCCTGTAGGTATTGCAGTATTGCAATATCTTTCAGTGGTTTTGCTTTTAATTTAAGCTATAATGGTCCCCCACATTTGCCTGTCACTATAACAAAACTATCCCAGCAGCAGATTCAATTTTATAGCCATGATATGGGTGCCAAAAAAACTGTTGTGAGCCACTGAGCAGGGAGCACCTGTAAGGCAGAGGTGCTAGCTATACACGTCACATGATCTAGTGCAAAAATTACAGGCTCTACTTAGCTTTTAATGAAAGCCAAACAGCTTCAAAATTTCAAACCCAGAGAAATTCCACTCAGCACACCACGTTTGTTTTATAACACACCCCCTCACCCACACCTATTTACTCTTGTCTTTTTTTTTCCCATGCAGTCTGATTGCTTTCTTTTGGCCTCCTTCCTCTGAGGCTGAGAATATACATCTGTGTGGGCGTCAGTGCCCTGAGTCACTGCATAACCACATGAAAAACAACCAGAAGGGACAGGCAGTGTGCTATGCCTTCAGAAGCACTGGCTGTTTCTTCTTTGTTCCTGACAGTGTCACTTTAGACCCTGAGCATATGGGCAAGGGCTTGTCTTCACAGCCACTAGTGGCACATATATAAAATTTACTGTATTTTCACAGAGAAAAGCAGTGTTTGCAAACCACTTGGGAGTGCAATGGATTTATGGACAGGGGAACTAGACCCAGTGAAGCTATTAAACCCTTGTTTCCATTCCATTTTCAGCTACTAGGATATGAATGGGGAGCTCTCACGTTGAGCTATAAGATGAGCAAGTGTTTGGATCCTATTTGAAAGGGATTACTCATCAAGATCTCTCGTAGGCATCAATCAGTTCCATAATCCATATCTTTTGGAATTTAAGTTTTTGAGGTTAATTGTGAGGGATAAGGGAGTTGGCAACACAGGTAACATCGAAAATTGCCTGGAAGTTATTTTTCTATTACTGAAAAGAAACAGTATTGGAGATAACCATTTCTCAAGTAATTAATGCTTCTGAATTGACTTTTCAAAGAAATCTGGTTCCTAGCTTGTACTGCACTTTTGTTGGTAGAGAAGCTGGTAATGTGCTCCACGTGCGTTTAGATGAAAAATCTTGAAGTGTTACTTCATGTAGGTCTCTAAATCAATCTCCCAAGTTGGCATTAGCATGTCTATCTCATTATGCATGATCATTTTAAAATCAAGAGTGTTGGCTTTAGTTGTTTGTAGGCATGCCACCAGTGCAAGAGCTTGGTGATATGCTGTTAGACCCTGTTTTTGATACTGTACATTTTCACTAACATGTTTAATTTTACTAAGAGGTATTATAATTATTCCTGAATCACAGCTCTATCAAGAATGTCTCATGGTAAAATTGTGCACGCAAACTGATAGGCAGCAGGGGTGTGAAAGAAATAGAACACTCATAAAGATATTCTGGTTATCAGTTTCCAATGAACAGAAAGAGGGTGGGTCCTTTGTATGTAACTACATATTTTGCATAATGTACCTTTAGAGTGTTGTGTAGTTTATTTAAATATATAGGAAATAAAATTTTAAAAAATCCTGGTCTTTTTCTATTCCAGATGTCATTTTGGGTAGAATTATAATTGGAAGTAAATAGCTTGAGTATTTAGAAAATGTTTCTTTTTACTTGGGTGGAGTTGGAGGAGGGAAGAGAATGGCAAATGTGCTTCAGCAAGTGCTGTTTACTATACAACTTGAAGATTTCCTCCCACTGGAGCCTGTGAGCACCATGGCCTTTTGGGAAAGCCATTAGAATAGGAGTGGAAAAACCTGGATTTGCGATGGTTTTACCCCTGGTTATGTAACCAAGAGAAAGAGAACACCTCCGTCTGTCTCGGTGTCTTTCATCTACTTCCCATCAGCTCCTTGTATGTTACACACACATATTATAGCCTGCATGAGTTGAGTGCTTACTATGCAGGCGGGTGCTAAACCCTTTACTTGCATTATGCCATTTGAAGTGTCCTATTTAGAATATTTAATAGACTATGTTGAAATAATCTTCTTGAGTCTAACTCTCCTAAGTGACAAAAACTTTGTCCTATTTGACATAGTAGATACTTATTACTAAGGTTTTCGAGGCAGAACTGAACCTTTGTGTCCCTCATTTCTCAGCTGTTTGAATTTATATTCTGTCAAATGAGAGTAAGAACATCTTTTATCCTCATGTAGGAATGGGTGTTTCCTCAGGGTTTTCTCTTTTGTTATAATATGCTATGGTATAGTATTCTGGTACATATTTCCTGTTATCATAGATCATTGTTATTTTAATTTTATGTTTATAGTGCAAATGATTTCTTAAACACAGTGAACCAAGTACATTCCCTCACTAAGTTGTTCTTTGTGATGAAATAAGTGAAACCATCATATATTCTCAGTTCCATAAGACACTGAAAATGTATAGTCAAGCCACCATGTTGCCAAAATAATCTTTACTCTGATCTTTATAAACGTGTAAATTGAATTTAGTTCTTTTTTGAAAGCTATGCCTTTTTTCTGTTTTTACATTTGTTTTTCTTATAAAACTATCAATATGTTACTAAGCTTTGTAATTGTTGTCAAATAGAAGACCAGGATTTATTAGTCTGTCCCTAACTTTTCATCTAAATGAAACATCTTTTAAGAGTTAATGTCTAGGGAGGCAGATGTGGCTCAGGTGATGGGGCTTCCACCTACCATGTGGGAGGACCTGGGTTCAGTCCCTGGGGACTCCTAGTGAAAAAGAAGAAGAGGAGGCGTGTCTGCCCTCAGGCCAGTGCCCATGTGCGTGCCCGCATGATGAGCCAGTGCCCCACGGGGGTGAGTCACGTGGCAGGACAGGGATGTGTCAGAAGAGAGACAAGGGAAAAGTCAAGGTGGGGCGCTGGGGTGACGCAATTGACAGGGAGCCTCTCCCATCAGGGGTCTCCAGGATGGAGTCCTGGTGAATCCTGGGAGGAGAGTCAATGAGAGGAGTAGACAACACAGACAGCAGGAGCTGCAGAGCAGGAGAAGGGGAAGGGGGGAAATAAATAAATAAATGAATTTTTTAAAAAAGAAAAAAGATTTAATGTCTAAAATAGTCTAGGGTCTATCTCCTAAAGCTGAGTGAAAATCCATTAGCAGCCCACACTGAGGGCTAATTGCTAGAGTGTAATCTTGGCAACATGTTTTTATTACTGCTAGTGAACCCACAGGACTAAGGGATTACTTTTTTTTTATAATAAATTATATTCTCAGGGGATTTTGCTCTTCACATACTATAATAGCATGGATAATAGTACAAGCCACTTGCCCAAAATGAAATTATAATCTGTTGAATGAAAATATCCCATTTTTATAAACAGTGCCTGAAATGTTTTGTGTTTATATTTGGAGAAGTTGAGATGAAGCATCTTTAGTTTAAAATTCTTCTATTTTCTCTCTCTAACCATTAAATTAATTCAGTACCATTGAGGAGAAGATGGGAATAAAGAGCAGAGAAATAGAAATAGAACTCAAAAACAAAAACTGAACAAAATAATCAGCAAAAATAACGAAGAGACAAAATATTAAAGAGACAAATATTACCAAGGTTTGATACAAAGTTTCCTTCTAGGATGTTCTGGACAACCAAAATTAGCCTAAGGGTATATTCCTTTTTAAAAAGTAATACCAAACCATCTGATTATATTCAATTAAACTTTGATAGTGGGTCTGATATGGACATTGAAAACTATAATCATTGATGCTAAACTAGGATGGGTTTTCCAATTCCATGCCAAAAGAGCATGTATACAAATCCAGATTTCAGTGGCCTTTGAGGACATTTGAAATATTTTGCTATTTAGTTCCAGCACAGCCTTTTCTGTTCATGTTTCTTGCAGGTCAATTCCACTGCATTATCAAACAAGAAAGGAAGTGATGTAAGGCAGAGATGTGGAGGTGGAGAGAGAGACAAAGTTGCAGAGTGCCGCTGAGGGACCAGTTATAGTCAGCCAAACACATTAAGATGAGAAGAGATAAGTAATAAAAGTATCACAGACTATGGAGAGAAAAGAACAGAGCTTGGAAGGAAATCTCACAATACACTCTCTCCTTTGGCTGCACGTAGCATTTATATAAGGAGTGGTTGGTACTAAAATAGGAAAGGAAAGTTTGAGTCATGCTATAGGGCACCTCAAAACTTGGTCAAGGTCATTTACCAGGTCAGTTTGGTACTAAAGTTGTTTATCATAAAATGAAACGACAGAATGCTGGGGAATGGGCTGTTTCTCTAAATGTTATTTTTCCCAGAGCCCTGCTGAGTAAACTTGCCTTGACTCCCTAATTCTCTTCATGTGGTGAATGCCTCAGTGTCTCCCCACAGTTTGTCTTCGCCATTTCTGCCCTCTATGTACACAAAAGAAGCTATCGGATGCAACTTCATTTTCCCATAAAATAAGCCATCCACAACAAGCACTTCATTTCGTTAGTAATTTTGCTGAAGATTTGAGAGTCCATGCCCCTTTGTTTCTTCTCCAGTCCTTCCCTCCGATTTCATTCAAAGTAGCATCTCCCCTTCTCTAAAGCCCTGATACGAACTGACATCTGTGCCCTTAAGGGACTCCCTCACCACCTCCCTGAATCTGCTCATTTTCTTGAATTATTAATGTTGTGTAAGATTCAGTCACAGCATTTTCCTATCTCTGAAACTGTAGTGTAAAGACAGCTAAAGTCAGCAGCCTTTGGAAGATCCCAGGATATACTTTAACATCTGCCATTCCATTTACGAAACTCCATTGAAAGAATTAGACTTGTTTTAAAAGGGATGGCCTGGAGCAAGCTTAGGGCATGATTCTCTTGAGGCTAAAGAAATGAGTGAGTTATTGCCCTCTGTACGTGTGTGTGCATACATTGTGCACAAACACACTTCTTTATACATGTAGGAAACAATGAATACTTGAGAGAAACCCTAAGAATTCCATGTGGAATTAACACTTGGGGTAGCATTTGGATAGTCATATGAAATGTGATGTGAATTTTGATCTCTTTTTTTTCCCTAACTAAACTAGTAAGAGAATGCTGTTTCTTTCTGTTTTCTGAAACAAGGAGTATTTTAAATCTTCCTTTTTGAAATGTTCTTACCCTTTTCTATTTTTTTGTTTCCCACTGAACATAGCAGAGCAAAGGATTTTCAGAAATTAGCCCAGTTTCTCTCCATAGCCATGTCAAAATTTTTGGTTGCCTGTCTAATATTTGTAGTCCTACTCCTTATTCCGAGTAGAATCCTGATTGTGTTTGGATATTTTTCTTAGTTCCAACTCCTCCTCCAGCACTGGAATTTTGTTAAAATGAGCAAATCTTGCTAATTTCATTCTTCTATCTTGGGATTAAAATAGCTTGAACTAAGGAGGTTTAATCTAACGGGATGAGAGTTTTGCAGGGCCTATTTGGAGTTTTCATGCATTTAAAATAGAGTATAGAAAGTCAGAAATACATTCCTACAGAGCATGAGTAAGGTTATATACATAAGTATGAATGATATACTAGAAGCCATCCTAAGACCATAGGGGAACCAGATTTATGATGAAGGAAATAGGCAGCACAGAAATATAAAGAAACTGGTCATTGAAGGCAGTTTTCAACCATTCAATAAATCAACCCTGACACCTACTCTAATTTTGGATTTCTGTCAAGTGATCCAATATTTTTCATACACATTAAAAGTCTCTTCCTTTTTGGTAATTCCTCTGAGATGGTTTCCTAATACCATATACTATTTGAACCTATACTTCCAGCTCTTGTGCATTTTCACTTCAGTGTCCCATTACCCCTATAATTTTACCACTTTACTTTGGATGTTTTATTTCTTGTGAATTTGTCATAGCAGTCCAATTTATCAAAGAATCAGAAAACTTTGCTTTTTCCCTCTACTTCCCCCCTCACTTTCCTCAATGACCCAAAAACTAGGCCTTGTTGATTGTAATTTCCATATATCCTTTAAACTCATGCAGTCTTTCTATACTTACTTCAACTGTCTTGCTTTAAGCTTTCAGCATTCTTTACATGCATTGCTGTAGTTATTACCAACCAGTTTCTCAGCCTTTTAACTCTTTCCTCCAATAATCCAGTCTCCAAATTGCTTCCAGGGATAGCTTTCTAAAACAAAAATTTGGCAGGCCACATTTAAAATTTATAACTAATTTCCTATTCCTTGCAGATAAAGTCCTAAGATCTGCCGCATGACATTTAAGATGTTTTTCCCTTTTCCTTTTTGAACATTCCCTGGCTTATGTTGCATGAATCCCATGTTCCAATTACATGGAATTTCTTTAAATTCCCTAAATATGACTTGTTTTCTCATACCTTCATGGTTTTTTAAACTCTCCTCCATCCATGGATTTCCTCTAATTTATACTAATTTTGTATTCCAAACTCATTTTCAAATCTCCCAAGACTGTAGGGATTACTTTTTATGTAATTTCTCCCCTAACACTTCATCCAAAGCCATGTTTCTCCTCAGTACTTCCACTGAGTCGTTCTGTACTTATATGAGTGGTTTTTCAAGGCAAATTCTAATAACCTATTTTCTTTTCTGTTTCCCTACTAGACCCCGAACTCTTGGAGCTAAACACCATTTGTCATTGTATCTCTGTTATTCTCATTGTGCCTGGCACATAGTACACAAGAAATGTTTGTTTTCGTATGAATAGTGAGAAAGAGAATTACTAATGTAAAGACTAAAGGCTATCTGTACATGACATCAACCCAACTTGTTAAAAAGAAAAATTTCATTGAGTTCATTGTTTTTGCTTGCCATTATCCTTGTGATAACACATGGCCAGTTTTATGTTTGTTCTGGTTGTTTATTTTGTTTTCCACTTAGATATTTGAGATTGCTTTGCAGTTTTGTATTGTTTTTCTGCTCTGAAATGTATTCAGTAATAAGAGATAAGGTGGGTTTGTCTTAAGAAAGAATTTAATCACGAGTCAGGAAAACCCAATTCAAAATCACATATTAAACCAAAGTTGAATATTAATTATTTGTTATTAAGTGAATGCATATAATGTTTTATTTAAGGGAAGATTGTAAAACTTAGAGTAAACCAAATGGATGATCTCCCACAGCTTATTTCCAGCATGCAAAGCAGTGTGATAGGCTAGGTCATATTGTAATAACAACAAAAAAATTCAGTGGAAAATACTGTGAACCTTTATGTCTCCTGTATTCCACACGCCTCATACATGTGGGAAGGGGCCTCCATTCCACAGAGACAGTCAAGGACACAGACTGACAGATATGCCGATATCCTGAAGATATACCACCATGAGCGGGGCATCTCTGCACTAGCGATAACATAGAAAGACAGAGAATGGAGAAGCGTGCATTAGTGTTTCACAGTCACAGGCTCACAGTCCAGTGATTAGTCATGTGGCCTTGCCTAACCCCCAGGGGCCTGGGAGGGTAAGGGACCAAATGGGATAGTCTATGAGCATTCTTTCTGCTATTGCCTTACACTGCCTGTTTCAGTGAGGTTATAGCAGTCCAGTCTTGGGAAAGTTAGTAAAAATCTTAGAGGAGGCAGAGAGAAAGTAAAGAACTTTCATTTCTTTCTCTCCAGTAAGTGACAGTATCCAAATTGAAGTTCCTTAAACCCCACTCCCCTAAAAAAGGGGCTCAGAATATTGAAAATTTCAAAAATAAGCTACAGACTTAAGGCCCAGCTGGACCCTCTACCCTCTTCTCTAAAGATGATGTCAAGACCTGGTCTCTCCTTTTCCATCTTTAGATACAGCTCTCCTCCTTTGGGGCTTTGTTTCTATGTAGGCTGTTTTCACATAGTGTTCCCTGGCCGTCTCTACACCCTACTTCCTTTAGGTCCATTAAAAGAGATATTTTTTGGAGGATTACTTTAGTTAATATAGATAAAGTACCTAGAAGAGGGCCTGGTCCTTGGTAAACATTATATATGTGTTAGTTATTTTTGTCTTTGTCAATTATTTCAGCAGGAATCCTGCAATAGAATATCATTACCATGACTTGTATCAAACACTCAAATCCTGATGAATCAGTGTGATTAATAGTTCATCTGCTGCAAACAGCTAGACCTGTGTCGTGTTCCCAACTTTCGAGCAGGGAGGGATGTATGTGTGGGCAGCCCCATTTGACATCTGTGGGTTGATTGTTAGGGACAGGGTTCCCTGAGTAGGATATAGATCTTGGGAAGGCAAAACAAAACAAAAGACAACAAAAGAAAACATGCCAATAAATGTTGAGATGGTCCTCTGGAGTTGCCCATATGTATACGTCAGATCTACTAATGCGTTCTTATTTTCACTTAACACATAATAAGCCTATCAATGTTTTTATACATTCTTCAGAATTATCAGCTATAATGGAAAGAAATGTTCCAGAATGAATATGCCATACTTAACTTAATTTTTAAAATTTTGTAGTAATAGAAGTTTTCTTCTAAAAAAATTTATCTTTTATGGCTTTAGTATTTAATTATTTAATCAAACTCATACATTTCATTTATATAGATGCATTTTTGTTGTTTCCCCAAAATTTCTAAACATTTTATCTCCAAAATTGAATATTTCTTACCACCAGCACATTCCCCCATGTATTATATTTTAGTTTTCCACCTAAGAAAAGCAGTTATTTATAGAAAGCCATTATTTCTGAGTTTTTAAATATCTCTATATGTATTTTATAAGTTTGTCACAGACTTGATTATTGTTGCTTAATATGCTTTAATATTATAAAGAACTTTAGATTATTTTATTAGAGGTTTAATTTAAATATCAGCTTTATAATTATATTAGGAAACTGAATTCAGTTTGGTTCAAACCTAATTAAATCAGATTGGGAGTATTCCCCCCCACCAATTAATGTGTGCATTTTTTTATAGCAACCCATACGAATGTTATTACTATATAGCAATTATATAGAAAAAGTTCATAATTTAAACATTTTACTAGATTACAGTTTCCTAAAACTCTAAATTTATTTATGTTCATTTAAATTGTTATATCTATTTACAGTAATTATGTTTATAGTCACTTTAATTTTATTCTTTCCACTCTATAATGGACTTTATAAAGCCTATATATAGACTTTAAAATATCTCTTTCAAAAAGTTTGAAATATGTGCCTTTCATAATGCAACCAATGTTACAGTATTTTCACTCCAATAATACTCATCTTAGATTAAAATTCAATTCATTATATAATATAAATCCCAAAACAGTTTCTTACACTGGCAGCCAATATCAAAGGCTATTTCCTTGGATTTTAGGTAAGTTCTTAATTCCAAGTAGAATTTTGTGCAGGTTATTTTAAAGCATTTGTGATTACTATCTCTGGTCGAACTCCTGTTTTCATCTTTTCCATATGAACTGTTATTTATATTTTTAATGTTAGATTTCTAGGAATTCTTTTCTGGACTATCTCACAGCCATATTCTAATATTTTCAGCCCTCTTCCCACTCTCCATCCCATTATCTCTCCTTGCCATTGCAATGATCTTTTCATCATTTTTTATTACCAAAAAAATGAGTGTTTTGTAAGCCAATATTCTGATATTTTTATTCCTCAGAAAGACATTTTTCTCCTTGGCCAAGAATTCAGGTTCTTAAGGTGGTAAATAAACTACTACTCCATATTCTCAACCAGGTCTTCTGTAGCAGAAATCCCGTTTAATTTCATCTTGCAGAGATACTGAAGCACAGCAGTAATATATTTTCATTTATAAAATGGAAAAGTCCTGAAGCATGACCCATCTGAGAGTTTCCATTTCTTCTTCCTAAAGTCTAAGACAGTGTGCTTGGTGCCAGACAAGAACTTTTAAAATATTTCTGTCATGTGAAAGCCAAATATAGTTCTCCTAGAAAGAACTATCCTGGTATTAGATTTAAACAATGTTAGAGAGCACTATGTGCTCAACATAAACTGAACTTTTCAGTAATATGGTATATGTAGATCAACAGTAAAAAGCTCAACATAAACTGAATTTTGCACTAATATGGTATATGCAGATCAACAGTAAAACCCTCAGAGTTTTGTATTTATATCTTTGGGATCATAACAGTTCACAAAGATGGCTACAGTCAGGGACAAAATTTTAAAATATAACATTTTTAGACTTGATAAATTATACTGGATTTTTATATATGTTCACAGAATACCTGTAGTAAAGCCACAGACAGTGTAAATATCCCTGGGCTCAGGGGCGAAGGTTGGTATGCAAGTCAAGAAGCCAAGTCCATTAACTGTTTTCTCTGCCAGCCAAGCAAGTAACATAACTTCATGATTTAACATTGATAGAGTGAGCTTTTTTTTTCTCCTAGTTTCAACATTACTTAACCTGGAATTGAAAAGGAGTTAAACCAAAATCCAAAACCTCTTCTGAATAGCTTTAGACTTCTTTTTTCCCTACGAAACTGCAACCAGAAAATAGTATAGGATTTTGTGGCAAGTTGAAAGGGATGTAATCAGGGATTGAGGGGTACTCTAAATCTGCTTTTAACTAAATCTGTGGGGTGATCTAAAAACTAGATCCTCCAGTCTAGAGTCGGAGATGTGTTAAACCCCAGCTTTAATTTACAACCAGTAATACAGTTTCCTTGGCAGTGATTCATAAATCTCCATTTCATCCGTACAAGTGCTGCATGATAATTGCGCTTTCTCCAGAGCGGCTTCTATCTCCACTAAGCCCGCTTCTCAGACCACGAAGGCTTCGCTTAGAGAATACCACCCAGTGCCAGTCTTAACAAATGCATAGCCTTATTGAATATGTGCTGGGGCCTCACATTGTTATGCAGGTCCACGGTCATTAAAATTTTATCATATAAACCCTGCTGGCTGTACCGAAGAGGAATTGAAAATGTTGGCAAGGGATGATCATATATTTTATCAGACTCTCCTGAAATAGAAAACCAACATGTTTAGAGATGGAAGGAACCAAAATAACATTCTCTTTTAATTTAAATATATCAAAATGTCAAAATCCCTGACATTGACGTTTATTGACTACAGTTCATTTTCACATTTCCCTTGAAAGTCTGTTTCCCAAAGTTGCATGACAGTTTGAACCAGTTGCACAAGACAGGATTTTCATATGTTTCTCCTACAAAGCTGATGTTAATCAAAGGATGCCATCGAGACCTGAAGCAAAAAACAGTATGCTATTGATTGCAGTGCTGAATTATCAGAGGGCTGAGAGATTAGTGGGTTCAGAGCTTTGTGTAGGAATAGAGATTTGAATAGCTGGAAACCTGATTTGGGGGCATGTACTTTAGCTTATGAAGGCAGATAAAATATAAAACAGATAAAAAACAATTCCTCAGTACATTTTGGTTCAGTGCCCATCATCCCCCAACAAAATGTTCCTCCTTATAGCCGTGGCTACATGCATTTGTTTTATTTTGAGATGTAGGATTATGTTTTTCCTTTTCAGGTTTAGAAAGGACTGTGACTCTACTAGAATGCTTCCGTGCTGTTCCAGCTCTGGTCAATGGCATAAGTATTCATTGTAAATGGGAAATCTGTTTTCAAAGTTTTTAGGGGTAGTTCTTTTTTGTAATGTTTTCCCATTTTATTATTTGACAAGTTTTTAATAATTTATGACTTTAAGTTTTCAAGGTTAAAATCAGAGTATAGTAAGATAACCTTTTAAGTGACAAGAAAATCATCTATGGATAAATATTAAATTATGTGCTAAACTTTTAAATATTAGTATTATTCTCTGTTTAGGTAAGACAAGAATCTTCAACATTGGTAAATATGCTCTGAGTGGCATTCTAGAGGTGGTAATAGATTTATACTGATTTATCTTCTTTCATTCTACCCTTTGAAATTTTTGTGGAATTTGTGCAGAAATTTCTTGGTCCCAAGCAAAGTTAATTAATTTATGTTCAAATTCACCAT
This sequence comes from Dasypus novemcinctus, assembly GCF_030445035.2. Classification (NCBI taxonomy): domain Eukaryota; kingdom Metazoa; phylum Chordata; class Mammalia; order Cingulata; family Dasypodidae; genus Dasypus; species Dasypus novemcinctus. The sequence continues at coordinate 71,880,093 of NC_080687.1, forward strand.
AAATAACTCATTCTTATTAGCATTCATTGATTCCCTGAGAAGTAAAAATTTAATACACACCCATTTGTTTTGTGTTTTTTTTTTGAAGTCCAGTCTCTGAGTTTAATTTTTTTTTAAGATTTATTTCTCCTCCCCCCCCCCCCGTTGTCTGTTCTCTGTATCTATTTGCTGTGTCTTCTTTGTCTGCTTCTCTTGCTGTCAGTGGCATGGGAATCTGTGTTTCTTTTTGTTATGTCATTGTGCTGCATCAGCTCTCCGTGTGTGCGGTACCATTCCTGGCAGGCTGCACTTTCTTTTGTGCTGGGCGGCTCTCCTTAAGGGGCGCACTCCTTGCGTGTGGGGCTCCCTATGCGGGGGACACCCCTGCCTGGCAGGACACTCCTTTTGCACATCAGCACTGAACGTGGGCCAGCTCCACATGGGTCAAGGAGGCCTGGGGTTTGAACCGAGGTCCTCCCATGTGGTAGATGGACGCCCTAACCACTGGGCCAAGTCCGCTGCCTCTGAGTTTAATTTTAAAAGTTTTAACTGGTAAGAAAATAACTGTGTTTGGATGAGCATTTGCAAATGTTCAATTAAGAAATTGAAAACTGCATGTCAGCTCTATAAACATAATTCAGCCATCATGGAAACTGAATAAAATACAGTAGAAAAAAAATTAAAGTGTCAACTGTATCTACTGATGTCTGATGTATATGCATAGGAATGTTATATGTAGCAAATCCAAACAAAAATGCACCTTGATAAGACGTTTGGAATTAAGAGGTGCATGCCCTCCATGTGATTTGCATGACTGGGACTATATAGACTTGCCTACAGTTATGTGCTGTGGTGTACCCCTGGTTTGAAATCTATTTATAATACAACTGAGCAAATTTCTTAGCTAGGAACTTCATAAACACCACAAAGAATTGAAATATATATGATAATGACTGATCCCACATTTTTTAATCATTACATTATAACACAATCGTACATATAAACATGGGGTTTAATGGCTCAGTGATATCAGTGTACTGGGATGACATTTTGACAATTTTTTTGGCCTACCCTCAAAGTCATAAGATGCCTGTCACAACAGCACCAATTATCATGTTCTCATTCCATTCTTCCAAGCAGAAAGACACTCCTTACAGCAGCAACACTTTTTGGCAAAACCTTTAGGTATAACCCCAACCACTTTCTTCCCACAGAATGAACAGCAAAATTTTCTCCTATGAACATTGCATTTTTCCCTTTTGTCTTACAGTATGTCACCTGTAATACATAAACTCTCCCTTTCTAACTTTGTAAAAACAATTCCTGACTTATGAGTTAATTATTTTTCCCTTCATTTCTTTTTCCTTGCTTATTTGGTGTCACCTATCATCTAAATAAACATTGTCACTACAGTGACCTACAGTTTTAACTATGGAAAATATTTCATTATCCTTCAAAATTCAGTAGAAATATAGATGTACAATATTTGGTCGCATAGATTCACCACAAAAAGAGAGAAATCCTAATTTTGATTGGTGCAAGGGCATTTTAGTTTGCCAAAGTTCTGTGGACTCAAAGTACCAGAAATGTGTAGGCTTTTCACAAAGAGGATTTATTTGGGGTAAGGCTTACAACTCCAAAGCCATGAAAAGTCCAACTCAAGGCACCATGAGAGATGCTTTCTTACCACAATCAGCTGCCATGTGAGGAAGCAAGATGGTAGCTGATCTCTACAAAGATCTCCACCTTTCTGCAGCTGTGGGCAAACTGGGCATATGGCTTGTCTCTTACTGGGCCTTCTCTTTGTCTCGGCAACTCTCCTTTATTCCTGAGTTCAGCAGTAAGCTATCAAGCATATGGCTCATTTTTCCTGGACCTCAGCTCTTTGAGCCTCTCAGGGGCTCTTCTCCCTTGCAGATCCGCTGTGGGCTTAGCAGGATCAAATATGGAGGCCTCCTTTTCCTATGTCTCTGTTATATCAGACCTAGCCAGAGGACAGAGACCCAAGCTGGCTCACACCTTACTGATGCTGTCCAATCAAAAGCCCTAAATCCATCTTATGAAGTAATCCAGTCAAATGACCCTTAACTGAATTTATTGCATTCAAAGGGTATCATACACACAGAAATAGATTAGTATAAAAACATAATTCTTTCTCTTTTGGGGATTCTTAAAATAATTTCAAACTGGCACAAAGGGTGACTGCTATGGTCCCCTGACTTATACATCTATATAGAGAGAATGGGAAGAAGGTTGGCAGAAGGTCAGTTTCATGAGTCCAGCTTATATTCTTAGGATTTCTGCAGGGCTCCTAATTTTTTTCATTTTTTATCTCTAATTACTCATCACACCAGTCTATTGTCAGCAACTTAGAAAAAAAGTGAACAAACAGAATAAAAGCATTAGACCAATATTAGAAGTGTGACTCAGATTTTGCAAACTATAAAAACCATACTGTTAGATCTGCAAGTAACAACTGACTCTGATTGCTTCAGAACACAGCAGCAGTTGCTTTGCTTAGGAGGCAAGCTCTTCAAAGTACGTAACTCTAACTTGCATAGAACAACATCAGTCTGTGTATATATTCCAAGCTATCTGCTTGTAGTTTATGTCCTTTATGTACTATGGCTAATGATACTCATGTTTCACAGTTTTAATTCAAATTAAAAAATGGCATGGGCATTTATCAAAACACTTAACGAGTCCCATTCAATAGTACACTGTGAACATGTAGACCTTTTGGTTTTTCACGTAAACATTTTTTGACCATTCAGCAGATTTTTTTACATAAATGCAAATAATCTATACTTCTCTAATTTGAAAATATTTGCTTATTAAATTTTCCTTCTTAAGACTGAAGTTTTAATTCCAAAAGCCATTTACCAATTGCTCTCACACCTACAACCTATGACTGCAGGCTTTTCTAATAACTTTTCACATGAAGCTCAACGGCTATTTGTAAAAGTGCACTTGTCCTCTCTTTGGAATTGCTCCTCTTATTAAAACTCTTTGAAGTTTTTAAGAATTATTTTTTTCTCTATCACTAACATGTTTCTACAACATCAAATGAAGTGTCAGTTAAAGAATAGAAGCACCCTGCTTCTTTAACAGTCCAAGGTCACATCTTAAACACTGAAATAGTAGAACAGAAACTAGGCAAATATTTTTGATTCTCCAGAAATTTTACTAGTAAGGCAAATGTTTCCTATATAACTAATGGAAAAATAAATCAAAATATGAGGGTAAGATAAAATATTTATATAAAATAATTTGTAGAATTATAAGCATAGACTAATGGGCAGGATAGAGGGATAAATGTATTATTTGAATTGGATTTTATAGTTAAGAAAGGAGTTAAGGATTCTAGAAGAAATTATTACTGTAAATTGCAGAAAATATGAATATTTTTAACTTTATTATATTTACATATATTTTTACTTTATGAAATAACTTAGGTCTTTTGTATGTTTGCTCATTACAAAAATTATAGATATTTCCAACTTTAGATTACATTGTGGTTGTTTCTCAACACCTGCTTCCAAAGTAGTTTATTGCTGGAAATAAATGATAAAACATTACAGCTGTCTTAAAGAATTTATAAATGCTTCAATTTTTTCACTCATTCATGCTTTGAATACAAAGGTAGTTATAAGCCATTCTTTTTATTTTAGTCTCCAAATATAAGTTTTGAGACCATAGCATATAATTATAGGGCTAGTTTTTCTAAGTTTCCTGTATCAGTGTTACTAGGAGTTTGAATAGATTATTGTGGATGACTTGTTTAAATACTAAATAAACAAAGTCCCTTTAGGAATTGGGGATTGTGTTTGATCTTCTTATAGGTGCTACTTTCTATTTTATTGTCAATAATGAAAAAAATTAGCTTTCCAAGTTGTGAGGTACTACCTCTAATGAACGATCAGAGGGGTGAAGATATACCTTTAAATAAAAGGAGTAGGAGACCCTCAACCTTTGGGGAAAGGCTCTAAAGAGATAAGGAAAGTAAACCTTTGTTTTTCCATTGAAGGGTATGTTGCGCATAGGGCACCAGGATTCTGACACAGGTGTCCTCTAGCCTCAGTTAAAACCCAAGAGGCTTAAGTGTGCTTTTATGTATTTCTATGTTACTCTATGTTAGTTACCTAGGTTAGCAAAGAGTGCTGAATCTCAGAGACTCTTCTAAGCATTCTGAATTATTAGAACAAAACGTGTTCCACTATGCCCATTTATGCCCATCAAAAATTATTTACCATTAGTTTAAAGCTATAGGTCCAGAGCAGGGAGTGCCTAGGGCATTTCTTCATCTACTCAGGCAAGATAAACTGGGACTTTTTCCTGAAAATGGGAAACACTAAGCCAAAAAGAAAAAAATGACTGTCTCAAATATTGCAATGCTGTGGGTGTCCCAAGGATTCTGCTAATTTTTACAATAGTTTTGACAGGAAGATAAAAGGTTCTGACCTGTTTCCAAATATTATTTATCAAATTGAAAGATTTACCTGGAAATAATGAAAAACTAATAATAGGAAAACAAACTAAACTACTCTGATTTGGGGAGTAGAAAGATGGAGAGTAATGAGAGGTTGCATTAGGTGAGAGTTATTATTTATGTTGAAATGTTCTCTCCAGAATTTTGATGCATTTTCCTGGTGGGAAAAAAATGATGAGTAAGCATAGTTCCATAATGCATATTGATCATTCCAAGGCACACTGCAAACTAAAAGGCATAACGACTTAGTCTGTACTCTTAAAACACAGGCAGGGAATTATGCCAGTAAAAGGCTCTACTTTCTAGGGAACAGGGGAAAAACTAGCTTCTGAATGAAGAGGTTAACCATCAAAGCACTCCTTTAAAAGGGATGGAAAAACAGCAGATATTGAAAAGATAGATAATTCTCTGTAATTAAGAAGAACAAAAGTTCTATGATAGTCTAAAGGACAAAATAATTAGAAAAGGTGAAAACTTGCAGAAGACTGAATGAACATTCTTTTTTAGGAAGCTGTTTTATTTTTCTCATGCTACTTACTTTGCACAGCTTTTCACATTTAAATCTTGTCTAGCTGTAGACAAGTTGGAGGAAGGTATCATCCCCCCCCCCCCAGTTTCTTATTGTTCGTTCTGATAAGAAAAGAATTACAACAGCTTTTTAAGTATTTTATCAAAATTATTTTTACATCCGTCTTGCCTTGATATTATGAGTTCCTTGACAGCAGATCATTTTTCCCCATTCATTTTTATAAAACCAGGATTGAAGTCAAAATATTTATTGAATAAATTAAGAACTTAAGGGAATATATTGAGATATATTTAAAGTTACAGTTTATACATTCCTTTTTTGGAAACTAATTTGATTTTAGGCCAACGTAATTTTGTCAGAATTATCTTTCTGATATAATTTGACTTTGGTAGTCTACTTCACAAAAGTTAAAGAATAAAGCACTTTAAGGATGACAAATTATGTATGGCTTTTCTATTTAAATTTGTAATTGAGCGATCAAAGTTGAGGTGTCATAGATTCCAGGGTTAGCATGAATGTATTGTAAATAGGTATATAAATCTCACCATCAATGTTGAGAAGTAATTAATATAAATTGATAAATATCTAGAAAAAAATATGTTTTCCTATGGAACTATAGGAAAAATTTTTAAATTGCTATCTCATAAATGTTTAGTTAATTGTGTCTTTTTTTCTACATGTGTACACTTAAAAATGAATTAATTCATGCACATAGGTTTTGCCTGCTTTAAAATATAGATTTACTGTTTATCATAAAATGAAATGTGTTTATTATTTGTAAAAGAATACAAGAACAACAAAGAGAAAATGGAAAAAAATAACTACAAATCAGCTACGGTGATAACTCCAATTGCTTATTATATATATCTATTAAATATATATTTTATTTACCTGTGAAACTATCATCATACACAAGATAATAGACATATTCATTACCCCCAAAAGTTTCCTCAAGCTCCTTTTTTTAACCTACACTTCTAGCCTTTCCCAGTAACTGAATTTACTATTTCAAAAATAGAATTTCCTTTTTACCTTGCACACAGTAGACAGTCAACAAATGGAAAGAGTAAATCAGTATTAAGTTCATGCTCCAAAGCCAATCTTTTTAGAGAGGATAATTTAGTTAATTTTTTTATGCCAGTGGCATGATACTAATAGACTATATACTTTTGAATGTGCCCCTGCAGTCTGGTGAGAAAAGAAAGATGATAAGTCTGGTGAGAAAAGAAAGATGATATAAAGGGGCTTCCCACGGACTTGGCCCAGTGGTTAGGGCGTCCGTCTACCACATGGGAGGTCCGCGGTTCAAACCCCGGGCCTGCTTGACCTGTGTTGTGTGGAGCTGGCCCATGCGCAGTGCTGATGCGCGCAAAGAGTGCCCCGCCACGCAGGGGTGTCCCCCGCGTGTGCCCCCATAAGGAGAGCCGCCCAGTGCGAAAGAAAAGTGCAGCCTGCCCAGGAATGGCGCCGCCCACACTTCCCGTGCAGCTGATGACAACGGAAGCGGACAAAGAAACAAGATGCAGCAAATAGACACAGAGAACAGACAACCGGGGGAGGGGGAGGGAATTAAATAAAATAAATAAATCTTTAAAAAATAAAAAATAAAAAAAAAAAATAAAGGGGCTTCCCTCAATAACAGTGGTGATTTTGAAAACTTAATGAAGAGTAAGTAAGCACATCCATATTAATTTTTCTTGGACATTCCACAAATTAAATTTGAAATGATTTGGTGTTTTATTACATTTGTCCATATTCTAATAAGGACCTATAAGAGATGGCCTGGGTTTCACAAGAGAGTTCAGATAAAACATACTAAACCATTTTTATCTGGAAGAAAAAAAATTCAGCACAGCAATTAAACAAAAATAACTCCCTCTTCCCTAGAAGCATTTATATACACATATAAACGAACATTTCTTTTACATTTTACTGATAGAAAAGGAAGTATAGCTTACAATTTACAAATAATAATAAAATGCACTTCTTTGTAAATTCCATATAAACTATTCATTCTTACAAAATGCTGTCATTAATTTTAGCCAAACTATGGTTGCAAAGAGCAAATGAGTATATCTCAGGACATGCATGTTGGCTGATACATTTTTTCCTATTACTGAGTAAGATAAAAGTAAAGCAATGAAGACATATTTCAGAACTTTACTCATTTATTAATGATGTGAGCAATTTTTGTTTGATCAGATAATAGTTTTCAAATACCAGAAGAACATTTCCTCATGTTTTTCCTGTCATTTTCAGTGTAACAACTACAGAAATGACATATCCTAAAGCTTAATTTGTACTATTATTTTTTCCATCATTTTCTGAAGTCTAGATAATTGACAAATCCATAAATCAAGCATTGATGGTTAGTGTTTGCCAACTTCTATGTTGTAAGTACTTCTTCCATGATGGACAATTTCAAGCTACCAACGTGTTGTCACTGAATGTGGAATTGGAAAGAGTTGTCTACAGCATGCCATGTAGGTACAATAGATGGAAATAACCTCAAGAATATAGATAATAGTAAAATTTACTAAAAACATAATTAATTAAATTGTAAGTATACATACATTGCATTTTAATAGCTGGCTCATAAAATTCCTGGAAGTTTAACAGATGCTACCAGCTCAGGTACACCATTGGCCATAGAGTGCTGCACACCTCTGCATAGAGTCTACGATCTATGGTCATCAAGTATTATGATAGCTAGTATGTTCCCATACAAATTTTGCTTTTAGTAATCATCTGCTTTTGTTCAGTCGGCAAAAGCTAACTTAATTTTTCACCAGATTATTGAATACCACATCTGATCTAAATAACTGTTTTTCCATAGTTCCTTTACATTAGAATGTACTGACTTAAAGGTTGAATACAAAAATCAGATTCTGCTAGCTTACTGTTAAAGAATTTAGACTAATACAGGGGATAGAAGTTACATGCATAATTCTATATGCAGTGTTGCTTCTGAAGTGCCAAGGCATGGGAAACAATAATGACAACCAGAACAACTACTGCTACTGCTATTGCTTCTCTCTTTCTTCTCCTCCTCTTCCTCTTTTTCTCTTCTCCAAATAGAAAGCCTTATACCATGGTATATCCATACATGCAGTCTATTTAATCTATTTTCCTTGTTTTTATTCCATCTGATAGACTCTGTCTTTGCCTAAATAATGGATTTAAATATGTATCCTTTCCAGTCCATATCCTCTTTATTTCATTCTAAATTTTTTTAACTGCCTTTTAAAAGTTTGCCTCCCCCAATCCCCAGCCTGTTGGCCTCTTGCAATTTGGCAATGACCTGCGGTTAGCCAGTAGGAGCCTCTCCATCTAAGAGCTTTGGAAAGGCTGGCCAAGTGCCAGATGTATGTGTTGATTCAGACCTTCAAGAGTATCCATTTCGTTGTCTAGTCTTTGATACAAATTGAGAGCTCTTTGCTCTATGCACTTCCTCTCAGGCAAAATATTCATTCCAAAGTCTTGATGTCACTTCAAGGAACTATTAAAATGAAAAGATTCTCTTCAAAAATGTCTTTATTTTATATGCTTTCCTATTTCCTTGAAGTTGATTATGTTGGTATATATAAGAAGCTGTTTTACTATAGAATTTCTGGTATGTCTCTGAAGTTCTGAAATTGCCTAACAAAGGATGCTAATGTGATTGCTTTTTTATGAGTAAAGGAAGGCGAATGGCAGTTGGTGAAGGAGAGAAAAAGGAATGTGGGTTTTGGAGTACTAATTTGGAACAGGTGTTGATCATTTTTGCCTAGAATAAGTAGTGTAACTCTAAACGAATGGTCTAAAAGAAAGACTAAAAGCTAAAAAGGCTAAAAGAAGGGTTTTCTATGACAGCTTCCCCAAATCCCTTGCCGAAACAAAAATGTTACTGTAAAACAGAAGTTTCAAAGTGGTTAAGTGTGGTTGGTTAGAAATAAGAGCTGAAAGAGAAAACTGCATTGCAGTCATTGGTTTGATATGGTGAATAAATTGCTATTTTCAGATTCAATTTGTATCAATAGGCAAAGCTCTGTACACCTGCAGAACCTGTCACACTCAATATCCAGGGCTGTGAAGCAGTCAATCTTAAACAATCGTTTACCTTTTGACAATAATTGCACCCCTATTCCTGATGCCTCAGCCTAGGAGAGGAGCCTTTGATATCTATCATCAAGCAACACTATTTTCTGTCTCTAATAGAATGAATGGTAGAGTTTATAAATTTAGAGAATATCACAGAAAATTCTGCCTCTTTGATTTTAAAATAGCTGAGACTGTTGAACAGGAAAGATTCATCTTTATTAGTTGTGACTGAACCCTGGAAATGTAAGATAAAAAGATAAAGAAAGTAAAGAAATTACATTTTCATTATTTTACGATACCGTGTATAGCCGGGTGAATTAAACAGGTACTCATGGAAGTCATGCCTTGCTCCTGGCTAGGAAAAAAGAAGCATAGGCATTTCATACATTTTCACCATGGAAGAGTTGGGATTGGGAGAAATAATCTATTCTTCTTAGATCTTGATTCACTATTCAGACCCCTAATTAAAGACCATCTCCTAATCTGTCCTAATAGTTAGGCACTGGAGCATTTTTAAGAAATGCAGAAATTTTCCATTTTAAGGTCCTAACACTAAGCATATTAATTACTTCATAAATTTCTTTCTAACATCCCATAGGTGAATATTAAAAACAAACAAACCAAGTGATGCACAAAATACGTAATAGAGAGCAAACCATGTACAATTAAAATGACCCAATAGTTAGTACAAAAAAAAGCCACATCCATCTTCTTTTAGTACGTTCATAGTGGAATATAAACGTTTAAACCCAGAAATATAAGAGGAAAGATATGTAATTTATTTCAATGATACTTTTCTAGTATCAGAAACTTTTATGGGTACTTGAATAAAATGAAGCTGTAATACTTGTCATGTAATATGCATTCAAATATTTAATGATTCCTCTTTTTCTGTTGCATTAATTTAATTAAATATTTATCAAGTGTTAGTCTATGGCAGGTATTGTGTTAGGTGAGAGAGATGCAATTATGAATGGTTCTTGAGGAATTCCACTTAATCTTCTAAAGATGGCTTACAGGTAGGGCAAAATGTTCTTCCTTGTCTGCTGGTAGCTGTATAGTATAACAATAGAACATCGTTTTGCTTCCTGATTAGGTCTGAATTGGGTAATTTAAGAATGAGGTATACACAGAATGAAAAGAAATGTAAAAGGAGACAAACTTTGAGAAAGGAATATGTTTCTTTTGTTTTACATAGAGAAAGAAGAAAAATGATGATAGAATTGCCAAATTACAGTATGTAGATATTGGTATAATTGGGAAGTCCTCATTTTATCATATACTTTGAACTGCCTTAGTTTTACCTCAGCTTTATTTTCATTGGTGTTTTAACTACTGAGGGAAATCTCATATTCAGATTTTGTGGGTTCAAAATCTATTCCACATTAAATATATATATACCATAGTCCCATGTGATTTGGGTTAGCTGATGACAGATACAATTAAAAACAAACTTATGGCTACTGGTGTTATTATGATGATTCAATTCCCATAACTCTGCATATGCTATATTATATAACATGCTGGATTGATTTATTTGACCTCTTCTCCGATATTTGTTTAGTGACTGAAATCTACATGGCATTTTAGCCTGTGGGGATTTGGCTAGTATATAACAGGAATATGCCAACTACATAATTCTGTTTTGATTTTTCCAGCTGCTTTCTTGATCGACAGTCTGTCCCTGATTTTCTTTTTGGTTTGCAAAGAGCTTGGCAAGAAATAGGATATCTGCATTTTCCTCATCTTCTAATGTGGCAATAATTTTTCAGGGGTTCATTCCTCTCTGACCACTGTATGACCTGCTTAGGAATCTAGACAGATATGGATAGATCTTGGGGTGCTATGGATCCAATAAAATCTTACTTGGGCAGTGATTCCCAAAATAATTTTGACGGTCAGTATACTTTGGCTTCCATTTAACTGTAGCTTGTCAGTGGCTGGTGGGGAGAGGGCATGTGGTTGGAGGCAATGGCATTAGTCACACATGATATAACACAGTCAAACTGGGAAGAATATCATAAAACAAAATAAAAGGTTTTTTTTTTTTTTATATTTATGGCTTTTTCCCACAGATGGGTTCTGTTTGCAAGCAGTATTTGACTTTTAGAAGAAACATATAATATACATGCAGAGTGAAAAGGAAAAAAAAAAAAACTTGATGCATGTTCATTCTAAAATAAAAAATATAATAGGAAATCAAAGGCTTGTTTACAGAAAATTTACAAAAAGCATTGTCACTCAAATGTACAAAATCTGTTTATAGCTAAAGAAATCTTAGTTTGTAAATGTCTGAGAGACTGTATGTCCGATAAAGCAAATTATTAGATAAAATCCACTTTATCCAGCTACCATACGTTTTCAGGCTCTCTTCTATCCAAATTTACCACCATATGGCCCAAACCATTTTCCCTACAGGATATCTGGTGCTGCCCTCCACAGCCCATGAAGTTTTGTTCTGTCCTCTTCTGGAGTCACTTGCTGCTTCCTCTCTGCCTTCCAGATAATCCCTATCCCTGTCTTTTGTAATCTTTACCTTCTTGGATATGTCTCAAGAAGATAATGTTTCATAAACTCATCCCCAACCATTCAGGTCAAGTGAGGGATGTATATTTGCCATTACTGAGATAAGCTGACTCCTAGGTTTTTGTTTGTTTCTTTCAGGTGAACTGATGGGAGAATTTGTTCAATTTAGTTAGTAGCTCATTATATGATGATTGCTTCTGTTATTATCTGAAGTCATATTTTTGTTTACGTTTCTTTTGAAAGTGATGTGAATTTCTCATTTTTAATTTTACCAGTGTATAACTAATACTTCTCACTAAATTGCAAGTTCATTTAGAGAGCATTGACATTGTTGTTTACCTAAGATAACTTTTGTTACTCCAAGCAAAATTTGTTCGTAATTAGCAATTAATCTACATTGGCAGAATAGATTTGTGAGCCATTTCAGCTGTCACAGGTGGTGTTCAAGAAAGAACGGCAATGCAAGAGAATATTATGTTGGTTATAAGTAAATTCTGTCAAATCAAAACAAAAATTTTGTAAAACCAAAAATTAAACAGCAACAACAAATAGTTGGAATTCTACTAAACGAAGTATATAAATGTCTTTGTATACAAATTTTTTTTCTGAAATCCAGTCAAGTTGTGTATCTGTGAGTCTTTAAAGTTATTTGCGAGGGAAGCAGACTTGGCCCGGTGGTTAGGGCGTCCATTTACCACATGGGAGGTCCGCGGTTCAAACCCCCAGCCTCCTTGACCCTTGTGGAGCTGGCCCATGCGCAGTGCTGATATGCACAAGGAGTGCCCTGCCATGCAGGTGTGTCCCCCGCATAGGGGAGGCCCATACGCAAGGAGTGTACCCTGTAAGGAGAGCTGCCCAACGCGAAAGAAAGTGCAGCCTGCCCAGGAATGGGGCCGCACATGGGGAGAGTTGACACAACAAGATGATGCAACAACAAAAAGAAACACAGATTCCCATGCGGCTGACAACAACAGAAGCGGACAAAGAAAAACACGCAGCAAATAGACACAGAGAACAGACAACTGGGTAGGGAGGGGGAAGGGAGAGAAATAAATAAATAAATAAAGTTATTTACCCTCACCGTCACCATTATTTTAAGCAAATAAGTGCTTTCTGGAGTATTTATGTGAGGCTGTAGGATTTGTAATTTTTCCCTGGGTACAGTAAAAGATCTTAATGATTTTGTCTCTATTTCCATCACTGATAGATTCTTGTGCACTATACTCATAATCTGTTTAAAGCAATTTTTTCCTTAAATTCCCCAAAATTTTGTAATCTTTTTTTTAATAAGAAGTTGTTTAAAAAAGTCATTATTTTACATTTGGGATAAATTTTAAGTATTAAAACTACTAAAAGAGTACAAGAGTTTTCGATATGGTTTCCAGTTCATAATTGAAACAAATTTGTAAAAATGAAAGTCTCCTTGGTACACCAGGTATCGTGGGTGCATACACAGTAACGGGGGGCACCTCTCCTTATCCCCTCATGGTACCCATCTGCCTTATCCTTGTGAACAAGAGTATTTTAAACTGACAGGGAATATCAATGTCTATAAACTGCTTAGAGAGCAAGATTTATTTAGATTCCCCAAAGTGAGGGTATAATTCACTTAAAGGGAAACTTCATTTATAATGACATCAAATGAACCTCCAGGTATCTAAAATATATTGTGTTTAAATTGCATTTTTGGTTTATACAAAGTCACTTTCCTTGGAACAGAGTTTGCTTATAATATCAAATTGAATTCTATTCTATTTCTGTTCAACAGATCATGGTTCTACCCTAAATGGAATTGCTCTATTTTTCTAAACAGTGGAAGACAAGATGTGGCCAGCTTTGAATGGTCTGTGTATGATTCATGTTTTCTCATGTATCAGCAGCTGCTTCTTCACACACTATGGCTATTTCAGTAGCATCCACATTGTGAAATTCATAACTATTGGAGGTTGTATTGATTGTATTGCTCTTCTGAGAGTACTAGCAATGTTCTCAGGAGACCAAGAGCATGCGAAGTAGAAAATATCATTGAGCACTTAATGGGTGCCCTTGGGTCCTATGTAGTAGGTGCTATTATTGAAAAAGACTACATTGCAAGGAGTACGCTCTTGAAGGCATATCTGGTGAATTCTCATGTAGAACATATGCATAAATATAATACAGTGAAAGAGCAAATGCTTTTATATCAAATCAATATTGTTATGAGACCATTGCTAAAATATTAGCCATGAAAAAAGTCAAATAGGCTTGTATTCTGATTTTGATGAGTAGTAGCTTCAGTGATGTAATGGGTCAGCGAACTGCTGGAAAAGTATGGAGAAAATATAAATAAAACTTACTGGATTGAGACCAAAACTCATTTTCAAGAAGGTAATTTGCTGAGCTCTACAGGAGTCTTGTATGATTATAAAATTTGAGGTAAATCGGCAAGATGATTGGAGAAATGACACAGTAACTTCCTCTATATAGAGGCTTTGAGCCAATCCACTTATTTGTGAATCCAATTTATCAAATTCATCTCTTAAATTATATCGCCTGCTTTTCCCCAGTAGCTCAAATCATTTTCCAGACATTATCTCATTTGTCCTCGTAAAGAGATAGGAAGCTATTATTGAATGAATGTTTCATTGAATGAATGTTAATGAATGGAAATTCAGAAGTAAGTGTTTTTAATCCCTGCTGTACCACCCACTGGCTTTGTGACTATGGTAAGTAACTTAACCTCTGTTAGTCTTATTTTCTTCAGCCACACCAAAAAGTAATAGTCACACTTTTTGCTTATTATCATGAGGAGTACTATAAGAAATCTTGCTGATCTTCAAGAAAATTCGTGGAATTCTGCCGAGGAAAAGGCTTGCTCTAAATTTTAATAAACCTAAAGCTACATTAAGCATGTTTTGCTATAGAATTAACCTCATCAAAAGGTAGATTATTCTTATAGTGTATTGGAATGATTTTAATTACTGAAATTAGTTATTCAAATATTTACCAAGCCCCAACTATTTCCCAGGAACTGTTGTGTTGTGGGAGTTATGGAGGTGAATAATATGCCTTCTACCGTTCAGGAACTCCTAACCTAATGGGAGGGACACATGTTAAGAACTAAATTAAACATAACTTGAGCGCTTCAACTACTGGCATGAACAATGAGCCAGGGGAGCAAAGATTAATTCTGCTTGGGTGGGTTAGAGAACAATTATGCAGGAACAGAAATTAGAGAAGGAGTTTAAGGCCAAAATGTAAAGGACTTGGATAGTTAGATGTAGATCAAACCCCGCTAACAGGACCATCAAAGTTTTTTAAGCAGTTTTAATCTTATCAATGCATTTAGTCTGTTCTATATATTTTAAAAGTAGTTGTGATGGCGAGGGAAAAACAGACTGGAGATGTGCCTATGGAGAAAAGTGGCAACAATGAAGGATAATCCAAATGTGATTTGATGATTTTAATTTGATTAACTGTGTGGATGCTGATGCCATTATCAAAGTATCAGAACTACAGAAGGAGGAGCCAGGCTAAGTGGAGGGAACAGATAACAAAGTATGGTTTTGTGAAATAAGTTTGATATTCTTCTGTATTCCTACTTCCAGTCCTCATGTGAAATTCAGTCTATATTTCTACCACCTACCTAGGTACCTGCAGATTTCATATTCACCTCCATTTAGATAACAGTCAAGCCACAGAGCCAGTTGCGTGCCCAGAGAGATCAGGTAAAGAGAGAACACAAGAGAGAGAACTGAATCTAAACATTTAAGGAGTCGTTCCCAGAAGAGCTGCTCATGTAGATAAAGAAAAAGGTTGTAGAGGAAGAGCCTGGCACAAATATCCTGTAAGCTATAGAAGAGAATCTAACAAATAAGTATTCTATTTTGTATGAGACCAAAACTCATTTTCCCAGACCAAGAATAAATTTTTGGTTTGGGAAATTATAAATTTTATTGGTGAAGTGGATGTGGATAGCTATAGAGGCAGTGGGTAGATTACAGTAAAAAGAAATAATGGTACACAATTCAAAAATGTTGGTCACTAAGGAAAGGAAAATGGAACCACCTCTTAAAGTGGGGCTGGGCTCTGAAGAAGTCTTTGACCATGGAGGATAGTTTAATACAAAGTGGATGGAGGCAATGGAAATTCAGGAAGGAGAGTATATTGTTCTTAAAGTAAGACCGCTAGAAGTAGAAGAAGAAGAAGATCAAAAACAGAGCTTAAAACTAATCGAGCCACTTCTTCCCAGGAGACTGTAAAGAAGTAGGCCAGTAGTGGCACAGAAATAGGTCACCTGCTGAAGGGCTGGTTAGGGGGGGTGAGGGCAGGGGGAGGGTGCTGACTTTTAGCAGAATGGTTATGGCTCAGAATCTTGTTAACAGAAATGGGAAAGTAAGCTGACTAGATGTGAAGTGTTCCTAGTAGCACTGAAATAAATTTCAAAAGAAATTCAGACTTTAGGTAAGTAGAGCAATAGAGGGAATGTTCTGGGAGAAGGATTGAGGATATAATTATTTTCTTCACAATGGAATAAAAGTTCTAGAGGACATAGTCAACCTAAAAAGGATGTTTTGCAAGGAAAGAGACTTTAAAGGGCTCAGCAGAGACTGGGTGTGGGCTGTTGGGACAGTTCCTGCCTCCATAAACTGTCAGGTCTTTGTTTCTACCTGGGATATCACAAGACAGTCAGTCCTACTTATAAACCATGCTCAGAATATTTGTTCGTGGGTATCATTCTAGCCTGATGTATATATGGAAAATTAGTCTCACTTGATAGACAATGATCCTTCTTTTGGTGAGGATGAATAAATAGCCTAGATCCAATGAAGCAAACGTAGGAACCACGGTTTTGAATAAGTCTATTGCTCAGTCACCTTTCCCAACCAGATCTACAAATCCATACTTTTCATGTGCATCCCCTCATGAGTTGTGTAATCTGACTGGTTTCAAATTTGGACAAGAAAATATATTTTGTGATCTGGGCTTCAAGACCTGAAGCATGAAGAAAGCCAAAATTTTTCTGAGTAGCAAGCAGTACACAGAGTTTGAACTGGGTTGATGGCCAGATCATTGTGTTTTACGCTGAGAGGGAGAATAAGAACAGGGGACCTCGAAAATCTCTACCTCATGATGGCGACAGTTTCCGTAGTAGTGCCTGTCATCCACCCTCATGGCCTTCATCTCTTCGATGCCTTCCCTTTTTTCATAGCAAATTTCAGTTCAGTATTTTTTTTGCTAAACCTGTGTTTTTCCAACCAAGAAATTGTCTTTATGCTGAACACTTTGTATTTCCAATTATACCTCTGATTTCTCCCTTATCCTTCAACAAAGGATAGAGCTCATACAAGGACAGTCAATGAGGGATGAGTAAGTCCAACAACTGAGGGATGATAAATAAGCAGATTTAGTCTATGAACAAATCATACGTTATGTGGTCAATACATAGGTTTAAACGATATGTTTAAATGAAACATTCTGCTATAATTACAGCATGTAAATCAAAACCTTTATCCACTTCCAGAAGTTTATATCAATGAAAAAAATCAGATTTGGAGAAAGCGTGCTGCATACAGAAGTTTATTACAGATAGCCGTCTGGTCAAATACATAGTACATCCACAGGATGAAATCATAAGTTTTTATCATTTCATGATATGGGAAAATGCTTAGTTTATAAAGTTCATGAAACAACAAAAAAATAGGAAACAAAAGGATGATCTAAATTTTTTGAGGGAGATTTATATATATATATATATGTTTATGTTTGTGTGCACATGGTGCATATTAACATAAAAAAGCAAGCATATGTTTAGAAAAATCCTAGAAAAAAAACAATAGGAGTTTAGCACTGGTTATTTCTGAGCGGCAGTTTAATGGATGGATGTTTACCCTTTCAATACAGCTACTTACATATGTGAAAGCTTTTTACAGTGACCTGTGTTACTATTATTCTAATCATAGAAGTGTTAATTAATGATAAATATATCACATATAATCACAGCTATAATTTATTATCAATATATTATATAAATGATTGTATCACAATTTTTATAGCATGTACACATATACATACACATACTTTGACACATTGCCTGGATCGTAAGTGAATACACACAATGATTTCACCTAGTAATTGAGCCTAATTATCTCCTGCAGGTCTGGAAAGTGCGTTTTTTTTTTGCCACCATGTCTAATGTCGGCCCATTTATACTTAGGTCCCCTACAATTGATCTTATGTGCTTTTTCTGATAAAACAATGCTTTAGAATGTTCTATATTGTATGACTCTTTAATCTTTATATGTAAAAAAAGAAATAATTATCTCTTATTGAATGTTGTGAAATTAACCATTTCATTTAGCTGGGATAGTCGTATGTAGGAAACCTCATAATTATGAGGGTAGGGGCTGGATGAATCAGAGGCTGTCTGCTGTTCAAGAGGTGGAAAACAATATGATTCACTAACCATTCAATTCATTCGGAGTCTTCTTGTTCATTAGTCCATGAATAGTATAAACTGGGTGAAACAATGATTCAGAGTTTTCTTATCAGTGTTCATTCAGCAGGAGAAATCTTAAGGTCCCATGGTTTGTTTTGCTTTTTCTTTCCTTCCTGCATCAGAGATAAATTACAAAAAGTAATTAAATGCTTTTGGTAATAACTTGGTACTTGTACCTTGCAAAAGAATGTAACTCTTTTAAAGAAGACCTGATGGCCAGGTTTATTCTCATTCTCTCTCTCTCACTTTCTGTCTCTCATGCACATGTACATATGCACACGCACACAAACACACATGCTACCAGATATTCAAGCACTGTTTTGATGATATATCTATAGCCTTCCTCATTAGCTCTCATAATTGTCTGAAATACAACTCTTATTAAAGATAATATTAGAAAAGAATTATTGGGCTCTTAAAGTAGATATGTGCTATATAATATGCTAGAGCTGAATTATTCAATTATTCCTTATTGATGACATTCAGTGTTCATTTGCTAATACTTATACTGAGTAATTATTTTTCATAATTTTCTAGAAGTGGTAAATTTATACAATTTCTCATGGCTTAATTATTCCCTTCAACAATTAAAATCGAACTACCATTCTAAAATTCTTTGTAATCAATTGTTCTGAGATTAATTGCTTTTGTTTTTAAACTATATAAGCAGTAAAATGTTCTCAGCATTGGAGGGGAAAAAAAGTCATACTTTGGATACCCTACCCAAAGCTAGGTCTTGAATTAATTCATTTTTTAAAAAAGATTTATTTATTTCTCTCCCCACCCTCACCCCCCGCCCCAGTTGTCTGTTCTCTGTGTCTATTTACTGCATCTTCTTTGTCTGCTTCTGTTGTTGTCAGCGGCACAGGAATCTGTGTTTCTTTTTGCTGCGGCCATCTTGCTGTGTCAGCTCTCCGTGTGGGTGGCACCATTCTTGGGCAGGCTGCACTTTTTTTCACACTGAGCAGCGTTCCTTACGGGGCACACTCCTTATGCGTGGGGTTTCCCTACGCGGGGGACACACCTGCGTGGCACGGCACTCAGTGTGCGCATCAGCACTGCACATGGGCCAGCTCCACACGGGTCGAGGAGGCCTGGGGTTTGAACCGCGGACCTCCCATGTGGTAGACGGATGCCCTAGCCACTGGGCCAAGTCTGCTTCCCTTGAATTCTTAGTTTCATTGGTTTAATTGATAATTGAACTGAAATATGTTCCCTTTATGAAAGTATAAAGGAGTATTGTCATGCTGTTTTTGTTGAGTAAAAGATGACTATTAAAACAGACACTTTATTATTTGGGAGTATGAAGTTGCTGATATCACTAGTCACTTACGTATATTTTCAAGGATAGAAGATCTACATGAGAATATCACTGTCAAAAGCAGAAAACTTTTGCAGGATGATTTCATGAAGAGTAGCCAACAATATTCAGCTCTTCATCCATCACATGTGGCTCTAAATAAGTTATTCAGTCTGTTGGTACTGCTATTTTTCAATGTGTAAGTTATATTTGATTAATCTTTTGGAGGTTTTACTGAATGAAAATCAAATGTCTCAGATCTTATCACAGTGGTTTAATATTTTTCATATGGGGGTGAATCTCTTACATGATTGTGATGAGCTGATATTGTACACAAAAGTATTTCATTATTGGCATACCAGAAATAGTTCTTAGTGGTAGAGTCACCATTAAGGTATTCTTTTTTTAACAGATATTAGATGAAAAGCATTTTAGCAGAAGTTCTACAAACCAAGGTAAAAATAAAATACTTTTGTTTTAGAAAACTAGCAATTCTTTTAGTTTATCTCTATTTTATAAAGTAAAAGGAATTTTAATAAACTAAAATTTTTGGATTAAATATTTTAATAACCTGGTTCTATTAGACTTTAAAAGGAGAATAAGGATATCGGACATAGAAATGTCTGATTTTTCCAGTCCCTCATGACATTGGAACTACAGTGGTATACAACTAATAAATGTTGTATATGTAAGCCTCTGTTATTATTTTATCCAAAGCTGTAAGGTTTTTTTACTCATGCTTTGACATAGTTCTACATATGCTTTAACGTCTCCTTATTTTTATATTGATATAGGGAATTGTTATTTACCCTCTCTCTAGGACATACTAGTATTATGATAATAGTAACACAGGTCCCTGGAAAAAACTTTTGCATACATAAGTGGCTGTACTGAAAGGGTAAACATCCATCCATGAAATTGCCACTCAGAAATAACCAGTGCTAAACTCCTATTGTTTTTTTCTAGGATTTTTCTAAACATAGGCTTGCTTTTTTATGTTAATATGCACCATTTGCATGCAAACGTAAACATATATATATATATATAAATCTCCCTCAAAAAATTTAGATCATCCTTTTGTTTCCTGTTTTCTTTTGTTGTTTCATGAACTTTATAAACTAAGCATTTTCCCATATCATGAAATGATAAAAACTTATGATTTCATCCTGTGGATGTACTATATATCTGAACAGACAGCTATCTGTAATAAACTTCTGTATGCAGCACACTTTCTCCAAATCTGATTTTTTTCATTGATATAAACTTCTGGAAGTGGACAAAGGTTTCGATTTACATACTGCAATTATTGCAAAATGTTTCATATAAACATATTATTAAAACCTATGTACTGACCACATAATTAATTAACCCTTTAATTATCAAGTCCCTCACATTTCCCTAATGTTAACAAGTTTGTGGGTAGAGATGAGGCTCAGAAAAGTAATAGTGCCTTCTCCAAAAGGATTTTACATTCATTTTCTTGGAGGGAAACACATATAAAGAACTAGTAACAACATAAGACAACTGACAGCCAATAAAAAGAAGGTAGATTTGCCTTGTAAAGATAGAAAAGGTCTTGATAGTCAAGGTTATCTGGAATTTGCTGTGGGAAAGAATCAAGGGCAGGATAAATGGCAGAGGACTGACTAAGTGAGGGGAACAAAGACCAGACCATGTGTGAAAATGAAGTTATTCATACTCATATGTCAATGAAAAAACCTAGATACCTGGCAACAGCAGTGGATCCAGGCTTGGTGGGGCTTGCTTATGCATGTTTAGGGCATAAAAAAAATAAGGCAAAATTAATTATAAAAACTTGGAAAAGACCTGTGAAAATGAGAGGTCTTGAACCTTAGGCATTAATTTCACTATAAATCTATCTAGTCAGGAAGAATGTGCTAGATGTTATGAAATGTATAGGGTAGCCTCTAATTATAGGTCAGCTCTGAAATCCTGGAAGAGGAGGTTAGAACTGTGTATTTCAACATTGTTTCTCAAAATATAGTCCCAACCCTCAACAACAACAGCCTCATATTAATTTGCGCTATTTTTCTTAAAGCAAGCCCTAAGTATGTATGAGCTCATGATCAAAAGGGAAAATTCTAGGGCCCAACCCCAAACCTTGATGATTAAGGAACTCTGAGGCTATGAATCAGCAGCCTATGATTTAACAAGCCCTCCATGTGTGTAAGATGCACCCTAAATTGTGCTGGATGGTAGATACTGAGTCGTCCATAATGAAAACGGATTAGGTAGCAGCATACTTTGGGAATGAAAGGAGTTTTAGCACATTGTGAGTACTTGGGATTGGCTAGATTCGAATCAGAAAGACAAGTGATGATGCTGTAACAGTCATAGGGATATAAGACATGGAAGAAGGCATCAGTGACAATGGGAATGAACTAGATTTTATTTCCTGCATTTCAGGTATGAAGGAGAGAGGTGTCCAGTCAAGGACTAGTCCAGGTTTCCAGGTTTCTCTGGACAGCAAAAACAAAGTTAAGGAGAGCTAGTTTGGTGGAGGCAGATCGGATTGGTGGATTGGCAGAGATGGAAAACTCTGTTTTTTTTTTTTGTTTTTTTTAAAAGATTTATTTATTTATTTAATTTCCCCCCCTCCCCTGGTTGTCTGTTCTTGGTGTCTATTTGCTGCGTCTTGTTTCTTTGTCCGCTTCTGTTGTCGTCAGCGGCACGGGAAGTGTGGGCGGCGCCATTCCTGGGCAGGCTGCTCTTTCTTTTCACGCTGGGCGGCTTTCCTCACGGGCGCACTCCTTGAGCGTGGGGCTCTCCTACACGGGGGACACCCCTGCGTGGCATGGCACTCCTTGCGCGCATCAGCACTGCGCATGGCCAGCTCCACACGGGTCAAGGAGGCCCGGGGTTTGAACCGCGGACCTCCCATATGGTAGACGGATGCCCTAACCACTGGGCCAAAGTCCGTTTCCCAAGAAAACTCTGTTTTGAACAAGCTGATTCTGAGATATTTCAATGCGGTATCCAGATAAAAGTATCTAGTAGCCAGTGGGATAGAGAGCTTGGAGTTACAGGGACTGGAATAGTAGAGGTAGCATATTTCCTGGATACCAATATAGTACAAGGGAATATGTAATTATATACCCTCCTTACTCCACAAAAAAAAACCAACAATTTTTAAAATTGTATACTAACTGACTTCTCTTTGCTAAAATTGTTTACATAGAAAAGAAATGTGATACAGTTCTTTTCCCAGTGGGTAGCTAGTACTTAAAAGAAATTCTGCTGTTGGATATAGTGCTTTTTTTTTAACTTTCTAGTAACTTTGAATAGGGGCTAGCAATTTTAACTGCTATGAGAAATGTAAACAGAAACAACGAATTGTTGAGAGCTTTTCATTTTTTTTTCCAATGTTATTATGGGTTGTTTCATACTCTTATTTCAAAATCTGTATTATGATATCCAATGCTGATTGGGAATTATTCTAACTTTATTAAAATCAGCCTTTTTAACTTGTACTTTTGCAGAAAATACATAATAGATATATTTCCATTTCACATTGATATTAATTTAAGTGTTGAAACAAGCTGCGATTAGAAACCTTCTCTTTGGTTACAATCGCAGAGGACCAGAACCATTTTCCGTATATCAGTTGTTCTTAAAGCAATGATATAATTGTATTTTATACCTTTAATGGTGTAAAAGTTAATGTATTCATGGCTACCCCTAGAATCCCAGATTGACCAATATAAATATTAGGAATGACACCTTAGTTAAATGTTAGGCATAGACCCAACACAGAGAGATGTGTAAGTCCGGGGATTTGGTAACTCAAATTACTGATCAGCATTATCCAAAATGGGGAATATGAAAACAAATGTAGGCAACATGTGCCTGTACACGTGAAAATATCTATTCAAATTCCACTATGTGACCTGAACATAGATATGTAGTAAGTAACTTTTGGCTGAAGGAATGAATAAAAGTATTATTTACTCCTCTCCCTCTGTATCCCATGCTCACAACTGCACACAAAAGCCAAGGAGAAAATAGTGTTTTCAATTATGCCACAAATGAAAATACTAAAAAAAAAAAAAAAAAAAAAAAAGATTCTTAGCCAAATTAATGTCATGCTTTAATCTATCCAGAGAGTTTTATTTTTAAAACTAATTTCATTAACACATTTTTTATTCTGGTAATATTAAATATTTTAAATCCCTCATAATCCCACTATCTCACTCATAATTAAGTTTTTACGTCTTTCTTTTCCTCTTGATCTTTATAATCATACTTAAATTCATTTACAGAATTATAATCTTGATTTATAGAACCCATTGTGTTGTCCTACTCAAAATTATATCCTAAATATTTCTAAGTGCTTTTATATTTTCATTATTATTTTGATGCCTGCACAATACTTAATGTAATAATATTGAATTGATATTCTATAATAAATTTAGCTGTCCCAAATTTTATTATATATGTTATTATTAATAAAATAGAGAATAGCATTTTCTATTGTAGCATACTTAGGAAAATTTTTCAGGAAGAAGATTTAAGAGTAAATTTTGATGCTCTTTGAATATTTAAATGTAATATATTCACACATTGACAGTGATGATTGAAGCTTGAATATTTGTAAATACTGTGGGTCTTGCCTTTGTTGGTCATTTAGGTTTAGATGTATTTTTCTATCTTGAAAAAGTATTTTTCCCTTTGAAATTATATAAGGTACATAGGCATTATTTATAATTTGTTAGAATATGTTTTAATTGTGTAATATATGTATGTTATGTATAATGATTATATATTATATCATAGTTTACACAGAATAGGAGCTGAATAAATGAAAATTAAATCCAATTGAATGCTCCAAAATAGATACTACCTAGAATAAATAACCTTAAACCAGCTTAAGCAAACTCTGCTTTTAAAAATAAACCTTTACCATTTTTTCCCTCTTTTTCTAAGTGGTTGAGTTTCAAATGATGGACCAAGGACCAGTGTGGAAGGGGCTGAGTAAAATCACTAGGGAGATTGCTAAAAAATACTTATTTCCAGATCTTGTCAAGCCATTCTTTAGAGGTTGAGACTTGGTAATCAGTATTTTTAATAAGTTCCCCAGGAAATTCTTATGATTTCAGACAGGACTCAGAACCAATGACCTAGATTACTAGAAAGACTCACTCCATTTCTATTCTGGTTTTATATTCTTGCATCCCTCCATAATAGATCCTCTGACTAAATTAAGGCCCATTCTCTCAGTTTACATATAAAATATATTATTATAAAACTTTCCTTTATAAGGTCCTATTTTAATTCCATCATTTAATGATGTCTACTACAGGTTTTTAGATTTATCATCCAACTCCATTCTAACTCCATTCTGGATATAGGGCAGGAATAAATGCCTATGAAATAAGTAAAATATATTCTTTAAAGGGCATTGACATACCTTACTCATTTTTTGCTTACTCTGACATTTATCTCTATAAGAAAGGTGGGTAGAGGGATGGGGAGGGGAAGTTGATTTGTTGAAGTGAAGAGACTTTCTGTAACTAGGTATTATGTGATTAAGCAATCATTTATTTTTTTAGCTTGAAAATTAGAAATGGGTATAGTGTTTCTGGAAGCTCTTTTAAATTGCACATATCGACATCATCATGGTTTAATTTAGTACATTTTTCACTTTAGGAAGAACAGAGGACCCGAAGAGGAGTTTTACGGCAGGGGAACAGAATAGTCTACGGGGCGTGTGATGCCAACCACCAGGAACGTACATAGAACGTTTAAGAAATGGAAGCTGTACTTAACGTCTTAAGTATCTGTGTGGGTGGGGAGCAGTTTGTTTGTACATTTGTACTATGTATCAAGACAAAGTGATACACAGTACAAAAAGTTTACACAGAAAATGACTGCTCCGTTTTTTGCCTAGGGTTGGTGCTAGTCTAGCAAACTTGAACAAATTCTTAAGATGGAAAACAATTTAAAGTAAACGAAAATAAAAAAGAAAGTCTCTCACTTCCCCTCCTCAACTCTTCTTCCTACCACTTTTCTCATAGAGATATTTGTTTTGAGGGCTTTGACTCTGCTACTTAATAAGTGGAGAAGGCAATGGATGTTGCCACGAGCAAGAAAGTCTGGGCATCTGCTTGCCTTAGCTTTTCAAATTTCCCCTTCTTTCCTAATGAGGTCTTTAAAAAGGAAACGTTTGCTTCACAATCTCTTCCTGCTATGTCTTCCTTTCTCCAAAGGTGCATGTCTTTCATATCAGGTATATTAGACAGAGGAGGAAAAAGATTCCACAAATAATTTGGGAAGGAATAGTTACTATGAGGTGAATCACTTCTACATAGACACTTTTTATTTTCTTATCTGTTGATCTTTATAGTTAGAGATTTGAAGATTGGGCAATGCTAGTTATTCTTCATCATCATCACCATCATGGCTAAGGCATTTTTGTATCATTTGTGGTTTTTGTCAGGAATGACAAGAGCCTTAAAAAGAATATCTCACTTAACCAGCCCTCAAATCCCATGAGTTTACTACTATTACTTTACCTACTTTATGCTGAGGAAACAGAAAAACACCTGTTTCAAGAAACATCTCCAGAGTCACACATTTACCTAGTGAGAGAAACTAGAGTCCAAACTGGATGCTACGCAAACCTACACTATGCTATTACTCTTTACTACCAATAACGTGTTAAACATATTTGTATCAAAATACCTTCTCTGTAAAAAAAGATTGTATATATATGCAAGACATGCATTCTTTTTTAAAAAAAATATTTAATAAGCTGCTATCTTTTGAAAATATTAAAATAATCTAATATATGGTATTGTAAAAAGTATTTCAATTTATAATGTGGCTTTTAACAATATATTTCCACTAGGCAAATATGTATGAGTCTATGTGTGTGCATGCAAATATTAATTTTTCCCTCAGTGACCTACTCACTTCTGTGGAATAAATCAGGGCTCTGATAACACCACACTATAGAATAAGGACATTTTTTCACAGGCATTTTTCTCTTTTCAGTTTCTCAGTGAACTTCATCAAAACTAATGGGACCATAGAGAAGATTTATCAGAGGCTCAGTCAGGTCTGTTAGATCCTCTACACACAGGAATGGGGCACATCCATCTGCCTTCCCTAGAGAAGAGCAGGAGAGAGAACTCATGACAGATACTATGCCTTTCTAAGAGACTATTTTTTTAAAATAAGGCTTTTCCTTCCTAGGCTATTCTCTAATAATGAGTGGCAATTGTTAAAATAGTTCCTGTAAAATGTTATTTAATTTTGTAGTTTTAATGGATAGACTAGAGAGGGAAATATCTTAATAGCATATCATGACTAATTTTGCAATTGGGACAGACTCTTTGGCAGTATATGACGTAATGAAAGTTCTTGCTTCATATTATATTGTCTCTCTTTTAATCTTCATTTAAATAACAGCATGTGAAGCTCTAAGTATATCTTAAGTCCAGTAACGTTAGGTCTATCTTATGTGCATCCATCAGAGGCTGGTTATAATTAAGAAAAAACATCTTGTATAGGTGCCACCAGATAGAATGTGTTTCAAATGGGACTATGGTGCCTTAAAATAATACTTTGATAATAAATACTACTAATAAAAATACTATAGAATAAGGAGATAAATAAATTGAGTCTGTCCCTCACCACATTGTGTTAATTCAAACTGCTGTTCAGAGTCCAGTGTAAGGGTCCAGAATGTGAATTTTTGGGGGTAATAAAATGTTTTTTCAGAAGCCAGATAATGTCTTGATTGACAAGGAAGTTATTTTTAAAGTTGCTTTTGAAATGTAGCTTCATATATCCATCAGTATATTTACTCTCTACTATGGATTTTTAAATCATGTGTACTTATCTAAATTTGTATGTATATACACTTATAATTGTGAGAAAGCTCTATAAATGAACCAAGTCAATCAGTTTGATTAGGAGACTGTGGAAAACCAGAATAGTAAAGACCGATATGATGCAGCAAGTGGTTTCAAAACCAGATGTGTGCCTCTATTTAAAAGAAGAAAATCTGAGTCTAAATATGGTTTTCAAGTTTGACATTAAAAAGAAAAAAAAAAAAAAGGCACAGGCTCTATCTACACAGAGGAACTACAAAAAGATCCAGAGGTAGATGACAACCATTTATCTCTAAATGATGATATGATGTTATAAAAGCATTTTGATATAAATTTTGAGAGTTTCATTGTAGCTTTTTAAAATTTAAGTGGAATTAGGAAGGTGTTGAATTGCTTATGAATTTATTATAAATAGCTTAACCTCCTTAGTAAATAAAATTTCTCTTTTCTTAGTGAGTTTGTTGACCCAATTATTACTTAAAAACAAATTGGATATTTAATAATGAAAATTTCTTCATGTTTGATATACTGTACATATTTCAGCATTTGACATTGGGGTTCCACATTAAAACTAAAACTTTTTACCAATTATTCCCCTTAGGAATTCTGAAAATAAAGACATTGTATAGGAGAATCTAACTTGCTTACTTTTTGTGTTGACCTGGTTCAATTGCATTAATAACTATTTCTGGGGACAAGGAGAATGATTTCTTAGCATTATTTCACATTATAGCTATTTATTTTCCTAATGATATAATACAGTAGAGACCAGCATTTATTTTGTATGGGAACTTTGAGACGTCAGAAAAACCTTCCTCACAATGACTGAATTCTTAAAAGCTTTCTGCAGAAAGTCACTTGTAATAGAAATTAAAACTAGGAGAGAAAGAAGTAAAAGCTAATAAGTCATAATTTTTCACACTTATTTGAGCTTTTGGAATGGCTAAGAGTTGTCTCCAGAAGATTCTCTTCTTAAGCAGAATACCTGGGATTTCCTATACCATGGGGGATCACTCTCAACCTCCTACCACACTAGGAATGCCAGATCCTCGTCTGTCCCTCCTTGTTAGATCCCATATTGCTCTCTCTTGCTGTCTTTCAGTCACAGCCAAACAACCCTGGTCCTAATTAAACCAAGGGGATTGTCATTCTCTCATAGGTACTTAGAATGCTGTACCAAGAGCATTCTCAGACCATGCCAGCAGGGAACAAGCCACTGCTTTTCCCATTTTGGGATTTCTCTATCCTTGTTTTGTTAGCAGCGAGAAACAAATTAAATCTTGTATTTTCAGCAGCCTGCCATAGCTCCCCATTCCTGCCTTTATGTCTGGTGACATAATTTTCAAAAATATAATTCTTAAACTTATACCCCACAATTTTTAAGTGCTGTATACAGTTTGGAATTACTTTCCCCTTTTATATGAACTAATATGGTGGGTAAAGAAGGCACCAAACCTTTACTTTGAATCTTAATTCAAACATCAAATCTCCAAATTTTATTTGAGTAAAGTGTATATTTTCAAAACTAGCTTTATCAGCTGTACAATTGGAAAATAAGTATTTGAATTAGAGACTCGTAGTTTTAAGAGCTGCTTCTTAGCTCTCCGACTTTAGCAAGATAGTTTACCTTTCTAAGTCTTAGTTCAATCTTTTGTAAAACGTATGTAAATTTAGTTGCTACTCTACATTTCATCACTTCGTATATAAGAAAATACTAAGTATTTCAAAAAATGGCAGGTCTGTAGTAAGTCCTCAATAAATGTGAGTAAATAATACTGATAAAAGTACTTGACAGAAATGCTTTTACCACTTTAAAAGCCTCAGGAAATTAATATTTTCAATTTTAAAAAATATGTTGATATTTGCTTCTTTGCTTAAAACTATTTAAAAATACTGTGAATAAAATTAATTGCTCATGAATTAAACCTAAAATCCACTTATTCCACTGATAAAGTTCAAGAATGTTTTCACTTTTCTCTGTACAATGAGAATTTGATTCTATTTCTTATGAATTTTATTTTCCCAGAAATATGACTGAAGAAAATAATGATATTAAGTTACTTATTCTTCAGCTATTTAGTTTGTTTATTTAATTTAAAAATTCAAAGAATGTAGAAAAACTTGCAAGTGTAGTATATACCTTAGAAGTCTAAATGGGTTTGCTCCTCTCCCCTTCTTTTTCATACATACTTCCTTTGCTGTTCTCATCCATTATTAGAATTTCAACTATTTCTGCTGCCTCTGAAATCTGTATCTCAGTCTTGCTTGACATTTAAGGCTGAACTAATTGAATTTAAGGATAAAATGACATATAAACTGGGCCCTGAAAGGTAAGTTGGAATTTGCTAGACTGAGTTCAAAAGAATCAAAGCATGAGCAAGGGCAGAGAGGTGGGAAAGAACCTGGATTGTTTGGGGAATTAGGTGTTCTAAAGGTTGTCTTCTTGGGGAGAGGGGCGTACAAAGGATGGAAAGAAGACTGGGTTTAAATTGTGAAGGACTCGCCTGAGTCTTTCTAAGGTTACAGATTATATTAGAAGAATCAATGTTTGAAGTTTGTGTTCGCTTTTTTGCTTTTGTTTTAAATTAAGACTTGAACAGATGACTTTTTTTGGCACTTCAGTTGTGTAGAGACAACACTGGCAGCAGTGAGGAGTCAGGAGTGTAACATGGTATAAAGGGAAGAAGAGTAATTAGCATTTAATAACAACAGCCCAACAGGGAGATAGAACAGGATTGGGTGTACAGGCTGGAGACAAAAGCATTTTAGAGACCACTACCAGGATGTTTTGACTGATTGGATCCTGTTAGCTATGAAAGAGAGTGAGAACTCAAGAATAACTGGGTTGTTACCCCAAATAGTGGGTCTCCTGAGGGCTCTGGATACCCACACATCCTATGGTCAGGGCAAATAGCTTCGGAGTTTGGTACCATGCCAGTGGGCCCTACTTTGGAGTTTGTGCTCCTGAGAGCCACAGTTGGACTCAGTTATGGCTTCCCTACACATGGCTCATCTGTTCCTTCTATTTAAACCTATACCTGGTGCTGGAGTTTGTAGGTATATGTCCAAGAGACTGGAATCTTCGGGCTGTCCACATGCCAGCTGGGCCCTGAGCCTCAGCCAACTTGCAACTCCAACTCTCCAGTTCATTTGACTTACCCAGGACAACTTAACAAGGAGTTTAGGATTGACACCTACCATACTGGGGAAATGAGAGAGCCTACAAATGCAAGCAAGAGAGTCCAATCCATCAGCTGCATGGGATCAAAGTCCCCTCTCAATTAGAAGTGGAGTGGACATCATCATCCCAGAATCCTCAGGATTGGGGAATGAACTACGAACTAGAGTGGACTTACCGGTATTCTATAGAATTACTGTGATTCTAACAATGGGAGATATTACAACATTGATGTGGAGGCAGTAGCCCCTGGAGGGTCTGGAGGCAGGGAGAGGGAAAAACAGATGTAATACGGGGGCTCTTTTGGGACTTGGGAATCATCCTGAATGACATTGCAACAACAGATATAGGCCATTTTATATCTTCCTATAACACACAGAATTGTGTGAGAGAGTAAACTACAGTGTAAACTATGGTCCATGCTCAGTGGCAATGCCCCAGGATGCATTTATCAATTGCAATGAATGTGCCACACTAATGAAGGATGCTGTTTATGTGGGAGGGTGTGGGAAGGGTGGGAGTGGGTATATGGGAATCCCTATAATTTCTGTATAATATTTATGTAATCTAAGTATCTTTTAAAAAATAAAAATATGTATTATTTTTAAGAAAAGAATAACTGAGTTGTGTTTTATTTTGTTTTACCTTGACAACTGTGTGGGTGTAAAGTTCATTTATTTTACTAAATAAGTAAAAGAAGTGTAGGTTTAATTTGGGACTATATTGATCAAGGTTTCTATGGTTGAAATCATAGGAGGCACTAGTAGCGTGGGAGTTCACTATTCAGGAATGAACAGAAAAGGCGATGAACATTCTACAGCTGCTAGCTATTGGAATGTGGGGTTGTGGAAGTTAAAACCCACGCATGTGGTCTCCAAAGAACAGTTCTATTGGTTGACATATTGCTATTAATTCCCTGTAATTGGAGTAGGTCCTTAAACTAACAATCTTCTCTCTATTTCTGTCCTTTTCTAAACCCTTTGAGTCTACTCTCAGGCACATTCTCCTGTCTGGAAACATTGTTGCTACCATCTAAACTGGATTAGCTCTTACTCATCCTAAAGGACCTCTCTGGCTATCCAAGTTATATCATTCTTCATATCAAAATTTAGCCTAGCACCTTGCACTCTTAGTTTATAATACTACCAGTCACAATTTGTAACTATATATTTCTATGATCTCTTTGTAAGTGCTAAGAGAATAAAACTTTTATTCTTGCTACACCCCTGGTGTAGTATGTATGCTGTCCCAGAATTTTTACTTTTTACTTTTCTCATTCTTGCTCTCCCTCCCTCTTTCTCTTCTTCCCACCTGTTACTTTCTCTCCCCCTCTCCTCTTCCCTTTCTCCCCCTTCTTCCTCTATTCCCCTCCCTCCTCCCCTCCTCCCCTCCCCCCTCTTCCCCTCCTCCCTTCCTCCCTTACTCCCTCCCTCCCTTCCTTCCTCCCTTCCTTCTCCCCCAGTGTTTCATGTTTCAATATCATAATCCTAGATTAAATCTGCTTTGTCTCATACGAGGAATATTGTGCAGTCTATAAATCACCTGCTTTAGTTTCCTTGATTGGACAAGTAAATGCCATGCAAGGAGTTTAAACAATGGAAAGTCAATGGCTCACGGTTTTGAAGTTAGGAAATATCCAAATCAAGGCATCATCAAGGCAATGCTTTCTTCCCAGAGACTGTGGCTTCTGGGCCTGGCTGTCAGCAATCCTTGTCCTTAGCTTTTCTGGGGCATGGAAAACACAGGGTGCCCTCTTCTGTGCTTTCCATTCTCTTCCAGGTTCTGTTGATTTCAGCTTCTGGTTGCTCCCTCTGGGGCTTTCTGTCTGTCTGAATTTCATCCTACTTATAAAGCACTCCAGTAATAGGATTAAGGCCCATCCTGATTGCTTTGGGTCACATGGTAAATGAAGTAACATCATCCAGAGGTACTACTTCCAATGTGCTCACACCCACAGGAATGAATGGAATTTCAGAACAGATTTTTCTGAGGTACATAGCTCCAAACCACCATACCTACCATAGCTCCCATATCCCCAATTTCTTTCATACCTGATTAAACTCAGCCACTGCTTTAAAGTACAGCTCTCATCACACCATTGCACTTTCATTCTCTTTTCCTCTCTACCCTGACAGTGGTTCAAAACTTAAACATATACCGAATTTCCTATAGACTCCTTTTCCTTTGAATTCAGAATAAGACCTTGAGGTACTATTTAGTTTCTTCTACCAAGATTCTATAAACATACGACTCTCCAGCTAAAGGGTACGAGTCACATTTGGACAAGCAGACTAAGTACTTTCATGATACAGTAAGTTTGCTCAGACATTTATTCAGTAAATATTTGTTGTGTGCTTACTTTGTATCAATGTGGTACCAGGCTCTGAGAGTAAACGTAAGGATGAATTATAATTTTAATGCTATTTCCTTTGGTAAAATATTCTCCCTCACAAACGTTCCTTATTAAAAATTTTCAAACCTTTGCTTAAATGTCACTTTCTCAATGAGACCTTTCTCACCCACCTTATTTAAAATCTGAGTCCTGCTTAACCGCCTGTACTTTTTTCTTTTTGTTTCTTAAAACTAATATTCTAATATTCCATATAATTTATTACCTATTATGTCTATTGTTTGTCACTATGCTCTAGAACATAAGCTCAGCAAGGGCAGGCACCTAAGCTGTTCCCCAGTATATCCCAAGTGCCTTTAACATGGTGAACATTCAAGAAAATGTTGACACACAGCACTTTTGTGTGTGCCGCTCAGATGAAACTTAACTTTCTCCTTTGCCTTGTCTTTCTCTAAACAAAAAATGCTAGGAGTCTAGGCAATGTTGTCCACGTAGTGTGTGTTTCAGTCAAGAGCAAATAATTATACATTTACTGAAAAACATGGATGCGGGATTGGGTAATCCACTGTGAATATGTTCAATATCTTTTTTCAAATATTGTAGTCCAGTTGGGTCTAAATAAATCATTTTTAAATTCAGGTTCTTTGAATGTGGATCCAGTATATCAAATTATTTTTAGATAGCAGTAATGCAGAAAATTTTGTTCTCTCTGATCTGGTTGAAAATATTTGATATAAACTATTTTCCAGTCACTTAATAAAATGAGATTGAGCTCTGCCGGGAAGGAGAAGAGTTCAAGAAGCTGCAGTGTTTGCTGCAGGAACACATAACATAACAGATGTTCTTTTCTTCTTTATCACCACAGAAAACCATCTTAACTTTGCAAAATTAAAGGGTAGAATTGATACAAATGTTGAACAATTCTCCTGACTTCTTAACCATATAGCCCAACCCCCAAACTTAGGATTTGTTAATTGGTTACAGCTGTTCCTTCCCGTTTCTTAGTTTGTTCATTTTTTTTTCCTCCTGAGTGGTGGGCACTTTTATGCACCAGCACTCAAGCAGAGCCTCAGACTGCAGGTGCATTTACCATTTGGGGAACGTGCTGCCCTTGTTTTGTTAGCCTCAGCATTTCCAAAAACCTCACTTCGCCTGTGGTACTTGTGAATATATCACTGTCCACCTCTTTTGCCTTTTGTATTTACTGGTGTCTTATGCTTCAGCATTTCCTATGCCCTTGAGAAGCTGTAACCATGCTTCACATTTGAAAGAGTGCCAGCTCATTTAATCAGGCTGAGTTCGAGAGGCATGGATGAATTTATTCTATCTAACGTTTAATAAAAAATAAATTAAAAATGTGACTTATGCTATGACATGCTTAGCATTACACTTCCAGGTTGAAATTTGAGAGTTGTCAGTGCCCTCCCTGGTCTGGAAACTGACATGTTATCAATCTAGTGGGGCGGGGGGTGAGGGGGGGGTGGGGACAAGGCCGCTGAAGTCTTCCCAAGGCTCTTGTTTAATAATTAATTTTTCATTGCAGGCATGTTCAATAAATGGATTACAAAACGTAAGCCCATGTAAAAGGTTTTAGGAATTCATTATTAGTTTTTAAAGATGAATGTGTGAATTAACTATCCCATGATAGATGAGCCATGCTAAATATAGCCAGGTTCCATGTGGTTTTTAGCCTATATTTATGCATGGAATGCAGTTATAAATAAAGTCAATGGAGTTTTAAAGACAATGTCACTGGATTGCCCAGGATGTGAGTTTTTTCAAAGAGGACTCGAAAAGGAAGACTGGATGGACAAAATTGTGCTTTTATACATTTTGATCTTTTCCTTTGCCCTTAGAATTCCTCAACTTCCCTTCCCTAGCGTCAGCTCAAGCTCTTCCAAGGAATAAGGTAATGATTTAAAACAAAAGAATCTTGTCAATAATCCCACCTTGATTTGCTTGCTTCATTGCCAGTAGCTAAGCCATTGTCTTTCAGCTCCAAACCCATGGACTTTGGTAGGGTCTGTGAGTGGGGCCAGCTCCAGGGAGACTGGAGGGCTCAGCCAGGGGAGAGGGGATGCGACTTCCTCCTTTGAGGGACATGCCTTTCAGTGTCACCCAGGAAGGGCACTTTATGGGGCAGCAGCCATTCCCCAATTGCACTTCAGGTTTCTTCTCACATTCCTAGAGTCAGTCTCATCGAGTCCCCTCAGAGCTTCTAGGGTTAAGTGTCTCTGCAAAAGTCTGTGTCCCAATTTGGCGAGTCCCTCTACCAGTCTTCTAGATTCTGATAACCCTAAACTCTTCCATTTGTTTCCTTAGCTGTAAGGGTGTTAGCACCTTCCCACAGTTATTCATTACTGTGTTACCTCAGTGTCAGTTTTTTTCTTTTCCTCTCTCTTCTCGTCTCATCTCTTCTTCTCTTCTTTCCATTACTTTTCCTTTCAATCCTTTTCTCATATAAATATACAATTAGAGAAGTTGTGGGTTTACAGAAATATCATGCATAAAATATGAGATTCCCATATACCATACTATTAATGACACCTTGCATTGTTGTGGTACATATGTCACAATTGATGAAAGCACATTTTTGTAATTTTACAATGGAATATAGTTCATGGTTTAAAATAGGGTACGCTGTTTGTGTCGTGCAATTCTTGGATTAAAAAAAAAATTTACTCTAGTAACATATATACAACTTAAGTATATTTAAATGTGGTTAAAGGGAAAATGTTAAGTGCTGTTAATTACATTGATGCTGTTGTGCTACCATCACTGCCATCCATGAACAAAACTTTTCCATTGTCCCAAATAGAAACTTGGTACATTTCAATCCTTAACTATATATTCACTACCCTCTCCCTGTTCTCTGATAAACTATATTCTAGAATCTGATTCTTCTGAGTTTGCTTATTTAAATTATTTCATATCAGTGAGATCATATGATATTTGCCCTTTTGTGTCTGGCTTATTTCATTCAACATGATATCTTCAAGGTTCATCCATGTTGTCACATGAGCCAGAATTTCATTCCTTTTTATGGCTGAATAATATTTCATTGTTAGTATATATCACATTTTATTTATCCATTCATTGGTTGATGGACAAATGGGCTGCTTCCATCTTTTGGCAGTTGTGAATAATGCCGCTATGAACATCAGTGTGCAAAGAGCTGAGTTCCTGGCTTCAATTTGTTTGGGTATATACCTATAGGAGAGATTGTCAGGCCATATGGTAGTTCTCTACTTAGCTTTCTGAGGAACTGCCAAACTGTCTTCCAGAATGGCTGCACTATTTTACTTTCCCACTAGCAAAGAATGTGTGCCTATTTCTCCACAGTTTCTCCAACACTTGTAATTTTCTGTTGTTTTTTTGTAATAGTAGTCATTCTAATGGGTATGAAATGGTATTTCGTGGTATTGATTTGCATTTCCCTGGTGGCAAATGATTTTGAGCATCTTTCATGTCCTTTTTTTTTTTTTATCTTCTTTGGAGAAATATCTATTCAAATCTTTGCCCATATTCAATTGGGTTGTCTTTTTGTTGTTGTGTTGTAGGATTTCTTTATATGTTCTCCATATTAACCCTTATCAGGTATGTGGTTTCCAAATATTTTCACCATTGTGTACGTTGTCATTTTACATTCATGATAAAGTCCTACCTTTTGTTGCTTGTGCTTTGTGTTTAAAATCGAAGAAGCCATTCCCTAACACAAGGTCCTGAAGCTGCTTCACTATGTTATTTTCTAGGAATTTTTGCATTCTAACTCTTAAATTTAGGTCCATTTTGAGCTGATTTTTGTATATTGTGTGAGGTAGGGTTTCATGTTTGTTATTTTGCAAGGGGTGGCCCAGTTTCCCCAGTACCATTTGTTGAAGAGACTATTTTTTCCAACTGAAAAGTTTTTGCCCCCTCATCAAAAACCAGGAGGCCAGAAATATGGGAATTCATTTTTGAGCTGTCAATTCTATTCCATTTGTTTATATGTCTGTCCATGTGTCTGTACCATGCTGTTTTGATTAATGTGGCTTTGTAATAAGTTTATGTTTGGGAAATCTGAATCCTCCCACTATGTTCTTCTTCTTCAAGATATCTTTGCCTATTTGTGATCCCTTACCATTCCATATTAATGTGATGATTGGCTATACTATTTCTGCAAAGACAGTAGTGGAATTTTGACTCTGTCGATTGCTTTAGGTAGAGTTGACATCTTAACAATTTTTAGTCTTCCAAACCATGAATACACAGAGTCTCCATTTTTTAAAAGATAGTCTTTGATTGCTTTTAGCAATGTTTTGTAGTGTTCTGTGTACAAGTCCTTTACATCCTTGGTTTGATTTATTCCTAGACACTTGATTATTTTATTTGCTATTATAAATGGGTTTCTTCCTCCAATTCTTCATTACTAGTGTATATAAACACTACTGATATTTGAGTGTTCCTCTTGTAAGGCACCACCTTGCTGAATGCATTTATTAGCTCTAGGAACTCTGTTGTGGATTTTTCAGGATTTTCTGAATATAGGATCTTGCTACCTGTTATTACGGAGTTTTACTTTTTCCTTTCTAATTTTGATGACTTTTACTACCTTTTTCTTGCTTAATTGTTCTGGCTAGAACTCCCAATATAATGCTGAATAACAGTTGTGAAAGGGGGCAACCATGTTTTCATTCTTTCATCATTAAGTATGATGTTAGCTCTGGGTTTTTCCTATATGCCCTTTATCATGTTGAGGAAGTTTCCTTCTATTCCTAGTGTTCGAAATGTTTTGTTTCTTTTTAAAGAAG
Organism: Dasypus novemcinctus; assembly: GCF_030445035.2. Lineage (NCBI taxonomy): Eukaryota > Metazoa > Chordata > Mammalia > Cingulata > Dasypodidae > Dasypus > Dasypus novemcinctus. The sequence continues at coordinate 71,917,648 of NC_080687.1, forward strand.
GGATGCATTCCTATTTCTTTATATCCCCTTCAGCACTTGAAGTTTTCTGTTTTTATTTTATTTTTTTTACTAATGTTAATTGTAATAGATGTGAAATGATATCTTATTGTAGTTTTGATGAGCATTTCCCTAATAGATAGTGATGTTGAACATCTTTTCATGTGCATTTTTGCCATTTGTGTTTCCTCTTTGGAAACATCTGTTCAAGTCTTCTACTCATTTTTAAATTGGGTCATTTGTCTTATTATTGTTGAGGTGTAGGATCTCTATACATATCATTGATATTAAACACTTATCAAATATGGTTTTCCCTTTGATAGGCTGCCTTTTCACCTTCTTGACAAAGTCCTTTAAGCACAAAAGCATTTAATTTCGAGAAGGTCCTATGTATCTTTTTTCTTTTGTTGCTTGTGCTTTGGGTGTAAGGTTGAAGAAAACTTTTGGACCATACTTTTTACCCATTCTGCCAATCTCTGATTTTTTATTAGAGTTTACATTTAAAATTACTACTGTTAATGCAGAACTGTCTTCTGCCATTTTGTATTTGTAAGTTTAGTCTTTGTAAGTCTTAAGCCTTTTTGTCCCTCAAGTCTCCAGTTATTGTCTACTTTATTTCATATTTATTTGAGTTTTTGTTTTATACCATATTCAGTCCCTTCTCACTTCTATTTGGATTATTTTTCATATATTTTCCTAGGGTTAAAATTTAACATCCTAAATATATAACAATTATATTTGGTTGATTCCAACATGACTTCAATAGCATACATATACACTGATCCTACACCCCACTCACCCTCAACCTTTTTTGTCCTTGTTGCAGATTATGTCTTTGCACCCTGTATGTTTAGAACTATACTTTTAAAAAAATTATTACTAGTATACATTTGCGTTTGAGCACCTGTAGGAGTAAGAAGTGGCATTACATATCAAAAAATACATTACAATAGTACTGGCATTTATATTTACAGAAATGGTGATCTTTGCTAAAGGTCTTTATTTCTTTTACTGCTTTGAAACACTGTCTAGTTTCCTTTCAGTCTGAAGGAACTCCCTTTAGCATTGCTTGTAGCACACATTTAGTATGGTACACTATTGTGCTCTGTCAGCTTTTGTTTATCCATGAATTTCTTAATCTCTCCCTCATTTTTAGAAAGAAATTCTTGTCAGACAAAATTCTTGGTTGATAACTGTTTTCTTTTTTCCCTTTAAGTAAGTCAACTCACTGACTTCTTCTTACCTTCATGGTTTCTGATGAGAAATCAGTTCTCAATATAATTGAGACTTACTTGGACATAATGCTTTGTTTTTCCCTTGCAACTCCCAGTATGTTGCAGGGCATATCTTTCTTAACTTATCCTGTTTGTTGTTCTCTTGGCTTCTTAGATCTGCATGTCTGTGTCTTTTGATACGTTTGGGAAGTTTTCTGTCATATGTCATTATTTCTTTGAATATTCTTTCTATCCCTTTTTCTTTTCCTTTTCCTTATAGGACTCACATAATGCCTAGATTGGTATACTTGATGGTATCCCAGAGGTCTCTTAGTTTATCTTTGATTTTTTTTCCTTTTGCTCCTCAGCCTGATTTATTTCAGATGTCTTCATTTTTGCTGACTGATTCTTCTGCCAACTCTAATCTACTGTTGAAACCCTCCTGGGAATTTTGCATTTCAGTTATTGTGCCCTTCAACTCTAGTAGTTCTGTTTGGTTTCTTTTAAAAATTTCTACATTTTGAGTTTCTCATATTGTTCATTTATTGGTTTCCTGATACACTTTAGTTCTTTCTCTGTATTTTCCATCATCTCCTTGAGCATATGGAAGATCATTTTTTAAAGTCCTTGTCTGCTGTGTCCACAATCTGTTCTTCTTTATTGATGTTTTCTGGATTTTTATCTCTTCCTTTGGATGGGCCATCATTTCCTGTTTCTTTTTCTTGTGATCTTTTGCCATAGAGTGTACATTTTAATATTTTAAAATATTAATTCTGAGATTTATTCCCTATGATGTCTCTTTCATGAGTTTGTATACCAGCTGGTGGTTTAACAGACTTTCTTGAGTGTCAGATAGTAACAAAACTAAGCAAAAAAACACTTTTTGTTGTGTTTGCAATCAGCTTTGCACTGGCTAGTGCTCTTTGTTAGAGTTCTGATAGGTTTCCTATTAGGCAGGTCAGCCCAAGGTGAAATGCAACATGCAGGGTACTCCCTGTCTTTTCTGGGCCTGTGTCTTATCCTCTGCTTGTGCTTGCTAGTGGCCTTATAGGTTCCCCAAACTACCGGAGTTTGAATACCCCCTCTACTTTCCAGGAACAAACCTTCAGCCTCTCCCTGCAGGAACAGAAAAGAAGTCATTACTCCAGGCCATCTGCTTCTATTGTTTCTTAAAGTAATTTCCTTGTCTTAGACTTCTTTTTTCTCTAGAACAAATTCTGGGAGGGGGTGGGGTCATGCTGGAGAGACCTTTCCCAAGTCAATCTTTCCCAGCAGGAACAGGTCCTGGCAATCAAAACAGAAGCACTGGCAGACTCCAAACTATAATGGGAAGGTGATAAGGGAGGGACCAGGAAGGGTGCTAGCCTCTTCTTCCGCAGCTCCCCAAAGGTAGGCTTTTCTTGATTCAGCTCCTGTCCAGCTCTGCAGCCTTTTATCTGTCCTCTGCAGCTGTGAGGGAGCATGCCATCATTAAGTCTTCACCATCACCTTTGTTCAGTGTGCGTTGGAACCCCCAGTGATCTGAAATAACTAATCAATAGCAGGAATCAGCTATGGGCCCTCACCGCCCACCCCTCCCCCTCAATCATGGGGAAGTGGGTTTTTACATCCCTTTCTGACACCAACAAGAGAGGCCAGATACCACTGCTGCCCACCAAGAAAATGGGGCTGGGCAGTGGTAACTGCTCTGTGGAGAGAGCAATCTACTGGTATTTACTGTAATTTACCAACCTTTCTTCCCCCTTTTCTTTGGCTGCCTGGATGCTGTAGAGGGGCCTACTGGACATTAGAGTTTTGAAATAGTTGATTCAGACAGTTTCTGCGTATTTAATAATTATTCTGGTGGAGGGACTGATTCCTGGAGCTTCTGTCTCTACCATCTCCCCATAATCCTCTAGCTCAATCCTTTTCAAAATTTCTTTTATTTTTTGTTTCCCTCTTTAGTCCTTTACCACCTAATCAACAATTTCCTATGTTAAATTCACTCTGCTAAAATAAATGATGTGCTTTCTCTTTTCCCAACTGGATCTTGACTGGTACAAGTTCCATAGGTCATAAAGAAAATAGTAATGAAGCTAATTTGTCTCTAGCTTCTAAAGGGACTTATTATAACGGAATGATTAGAGAATTCTGGCCTCTGTCTTAGATCATTGAAAATATTTTACACGTAATTATAGTGCATATAAATTTAAGAAGTAATTTTCTAAATCAGGGTTCTTAGGTTACCTCACAGTTTATTTATGGCTCCCCTCTTCCCCACTTTCTTATGACTCTCATGCACTTGGAAACCAAGGTATGAGAAGCAAGTGGCTATGATACTATCATAGTAACTACTATGAGATGACTTGAGAAATTCTCAACTTTTGAGAATTTCTTCTCCTACATGTTCTAGTAACAAGTTCTGTTAATTCCACATTCCCTACTCCCTGCCTTCTCCACACAGAAAAATGAGAAAATTTAGGTAAAACCCAGGAAAGCTACCTGCCTTCCATTAATTACTTGTCATCATTGTTCTAAAAATTTTGTTTTCTTAAATTCACCATCTTACTCCATAGAGATGCCTCAGATTATACTGAACAAAAGTCATGTAGGGAATTAATCTAATTTATACCTTTCTCCAAACAGAATTAAGAAGGCTGCATTGAGTGTTCATTTATGGCAAGTTAGAATTATTGATGTTGGCATATTTTTTCATACTGAGTAAATATAAAATAAACATTAGGTAAATTCATGAAAGTAAAAAAAAATAATTTCCTTGGTCTATCACTTTTCCATTTATTATATAGTCAATCATTTTTTCAATAAATATTCAACAAATGACAACAGTGTTTTAGATTACAAACTAAATGCTGATTCAACATTTTGATGGAAATTCTTTGTGTAATCATTATTTATTAAATAATAATTGAAAATTATTTCATGAAGATAGCAAATTATTGTCTCCTCTAGGGCTCATAAACAAGAAGAAATCTAAATTTTAGTGTCTACATTTTATAAAAATAATTCCATTATATGGTATAGGCAGACATCTTTTCTCCTTTGCATTTTACAATTTAGCTATATTCCATTTTTGATTCTTTAAGAGTCAGAACCTTATGTGATCAGAGATTTTCAGACTATAGTTTTTTTACATGCTCATAAAGAAAATTGATTTATAAGAATAGTGTCCTAGAAGATATTTAATGATGAAACTCATCAGTTGATTTTCTCTTTTGTCTTTGTTTGGGCAGGAGAGGGGGACATGCCTTTTCTTTTATCATTTCATTTTATCAGTGTGACTAGTCTGAACTTGTCTTTGGCATTATGTCCAGAATAAGCAAGTAACGAGCCAATATTTTTGTACTACCCACTGTGTGCGACTAAGAATGTCAGGAGGCAGTGAAGTAGAAACAGCTACTGGCTCTGAAATTAAAGGAGCTTATCTTCCAACAAGGGTGTGATGACACACACATATATAATTATATCCAAGAACAAGTAAATTAATATCACAAATATGGTACAATAGTTAAAGAAAACTCTGTTGCTTAGATGGAGCCAACCTGATGACCTGCTAAGAAAAACAGCATCTTGACAACTTCGTGTGGATTCCAATTAGCTTCTCTTTGCTAGGGTAGTTTCCTCAGGATAGTTTCCTCAACATCAAGTCAGAGCCCCTGCCTGTTCTTTGAGGCAGTGCTAGTACCTTTTCTCCACTGAACCCTGGTATACTGCATAGCACGTCAAACACAGGAGGGGTTCAAAAAATATTTGATGTCTGAATGTATCTGTAGAGATGATCAAAGCATTTGTTTTTGTATGGGAATATTGTCTCCTTTCTTCGCCTGCATTCTCAGTCTATAATCTATGCACTACTAGGCCATAAGTCATAAAATATTTATATAGAGGCTAGTGGTCATCACCCTAATATACTGCTCTAAAATTCTAGAGTTTTGATCTAGAATACCTTGGCACATGAGGTGAAAACAGTGTATATTACCACATGCAGACTGAAAACTTCTATGAAATTGGAAAGACATGAAATTAAATTAAAAACACACTTTAAAATAATTATCAATAATTTCCTGCCTTCTAAAATATTGACATGAGACTTCTCTTACTAATCAAGGAGCGTACCCCAGTGATTTTTAGATGTTGCTGATTTCTGCTTCTTTCCATTTATACTTATGCTAGTAAAACTTACTACTATCCTTTATGAAAACACTCTTATTTTTACCTCAGGAAAATTTTTTTTTTTTTCATGAATGTATACTTTATGAAATACGGACTTTGGTTTTTTGGTTTGTTTTGTTTGTTTTCACATCAATCTCATTTAAATATTCACTCAAAATTATTTCTCACAATTGAGTTCAGGTAGAAATGTTAATGGGCGTAAAAATCAGTTAGTCAACTGAAATTACAATCACTAAATAAAACTTGAGTGAAAGTTAAACAATTAAGGATGATAAGTTTATTTTTTTAATAAATAAATACACACTATTTTTATGGGAAGCTGATGTGGCTCAACAGATAGAGCATCTACTTACCACGTAGGAGGTCCAAGGATTCCATACCCAGGGCCTCCTGGCTCATGTGGTGAGCTGTCCTATGCATAGTGCTGCTGTGTACAAGGAGTGCTGGCCCACGCAGGGATGTCCCCACATAAGGGTGCCCCCCACGCAAGGAGAGGTCTCTGCACAAAGAGAGCCACCCCGCGTGAAACCACAGCCCACCCAGGAGTGGTGCCACACACACAGAGAGCTGACACAGCAAGATGATGCAACAAAAAGAGACACAGATCCAGTGCTGCCTAATGAGAACACAAACAGACACAGAAGAAAGCACAGCGAATGGACACAGAGAGCAGACAACAGGGCGGAGGTGGGGGGCGGGGGGAAATAAATCTTAAAAAAATAAAAAAGCAGTGCCACTGGAGAAAGTTATTTTATTCTGAAATCTCTCATGATTCTTTGATGTGTGTCTCACTTCTTCCTAAAGTGTAAACAGTCGTTCTATAATGTATACAGAAGACAGTTTATTTTGGTAAGACAATATTAGCCATAGACTCTTGGTCTTGACCTTCATGATAAAATATTTCACAAGGACAACTAGCCTCACCCATGTCCCCTGCAATAGGAAAAAGAGTGTGCTTTATCCTCTCTATTAATAGTTTTTATATATGAATGGATTGTTCTTGCAAAATTGAGTATGAACCTGCCAATGACTTGGAGCTCCACCTTAATTCCATCATACATAGAGGTAATTTATGGACCAGAGACAGATTCAGGGCACTGCCTCACCAAAAAAAAAAAAAAAAAAAGAGTAAGAAAATGTATTATAAATGCTGGTCTAGATGAGATTTATAACTTGCAAACTGGAGTCAGGGACATGCTAAAACAGAATACTAATACTGGAAAACTGTTCAAATGGGTCCTCTGGAAAGGAAAATTAACTTTATAAAATAACAAGAAAGCCAAATTTGATGCTGAAGAGATGAATCCACACCATATTTTCTTGGATTTTCTCTATGTGAACTTATTGCTGACTAGAAAAAAATTTATCAGATATGAAAAATACATGGAAAATTTATTATCAAAAACTGGAGAAGAGTTGCAAGGTGGAAATCATATCAATTATCCAATGGATGATGAAAGCATCAAATTTAAATAAGCATAAATGTAATTTATTTGAAATCCAGTTTAAAGACATCTACCCTCCTTAGAAATGTGAATTCCTTTTGAATATATGTGAAAAAGAGCTATCAATCTTATTTGCTACTGAGTTTATTTTTATATTGACTCTTTTGGTCCTCACATTTGCTTGACAGTGTTACAAATACTGTATTTTTCTGAGGGAAAGGAGGAGAGGGATATGAGGGCTCTTTTAACATGTACTAACACTCTTGACAATTTTCATCAATGCAGGCATAACTAGTGCTTGGGATTTATTGATTATAATTCCATAATCGAGAATATTCTGAATAATTTCATACTATCTCCCCCCTCAAGATATAAGGACATACATGTCCATTATTTGAAACCCCATCCAGGTTAGCACTTAAATCAATATGCCCATGCCTATTATCAGTTTGTTAAGGAGTTAGAAAACTTTGCAAATAAGTACAGAATAACAAACAAAAGAAAACACAATTAAAAGCACAACACTTCTTCTTCCATCTTAAACAACCAAATTTTTTTTTTTTGGCTGAAAAAAGTGACCAATACATGTATTGTATTTCAATGGCTTGAAAACTTACTTTTTTCCATCAGTCATTGAAAAATGCTATTACCGAATGTTTTATTTGTGTCTTCTAAGAAAATGGCCTAGGCATCTAAAAGAACAGCAATTTTGGATTGCTCTATGATGCAGGTGAAAATGCTGCCAATCTGAAGAAGTATTACTCCTTATTCAATATTTTTCCCCATTGTATGAATGTCTCATCCTGTTCTTTAATATTCTGAGAGAGTCTGAGAAAATGGCTGCTATACCAAGTGCATAGTCAATTAGATACCCTGTCACATGAATTGAGAATGTAAATTTTAACAATAATTTAACTATCAAAAATAATTCACAAGTACACAGGATTGTTCATTATTCATGAATAAAATGATTTAGAGCTGAAACTGAGATGAAAGTCTTTCTGGTAAAGAGGTTAAGTAAAAAAAGTCTTAGGAGCATAAAGTAATTTCATAAAGTGCTTTTTCTACAATCAGGAGGTGGCATTTATTACTTGATAAAATTATTTTGGGAATAAATTTTAGGCTTTTTCTCAATTACGTGTATTTGTAAGATCATAGGAAGCAAGCCATTGGAAAGATAGTATTAAGTTGCTGTCTATTTGTTGGCTACAGTTGCTATATAAGGAAGTTATCTGTACCTAATAGTTATGTGACTCTGATTTCATAGGGTCATTTGGGATTTTGGTGGGCGAGATGTGGAAAACACTTTGGTTAACATAATAAGAAATACTGTTAACTGTATAAAAAGAATGACTTTAAAAGTATTCTGTATTCTAATTTCTCCACTAATTTTTCATTTCAATTAGTTCATAGTTTGTAAGTGTTTTAGTTTGCTAAAGGCTGCCAAGGCAATATACAAGAAATAGGTTGGCTTTTACAATGGGGATTTATTAACTCCATAAACTTACGTTGTCCAAATCAAGGCATCATCAGGAGATGCTTTCTCCCCTAGCTGCAGCTGTGGGTGATCAGGCACATGGTAACGGTCTCTGATGCTTTCAGCTTCTGGCTTCCTCTCTCCTGGGTTGCATTGATTCAGCTTCTTGCTTTTACATGGCTTTTCTCTCTCAGCTTCTTTGGGTTCCTCTCTGTCTTTGTGGCTCTGCCATTTCCAGTTCATAAAGTAATCTAATCAAATGGCCTATAACTGGATCTAATCTAATCTCATCTACAATAGGTTCACACCCACAGGAACAGACCAATTAAAGAACATCATTTTCTGGGGACCACGAAAGACTCAAACTACCACAGAGATATGTCGAATATTTTTTGTCAATACTTATTCACCATGATAGTGAAGCTAGTGTCGATCTTTAAGAATTTTCACTCTTACTCCAACCAAGTTTGCTGCTCATGAGAATCTCTGTCATACATCAGCACCTTTGCACAACACTTATTTGTTCCAAATGGCTCCCCATAGTCTTCTCAGCAATCACAACCAGAATAAGGAGTTATAAGACCTCTTAGGTTCAGATCACCTTTGCACTACTTACCAGTTAGTTACTCTGGGTAATTTCCTCATCTGTAAAAAGAAGTATGAATAGGTGATAGTTCCTATAGCATCTAGCTTTGAAATTCTAACAACCACCAGTTCTTTCCCCCATTCTTTCATTTACATTCTTTCCCGGTTGTGTTCATTTGTATCACACATGGGAGATATATTCTGTTCCTACCTTCTAAGCCACATTTTAAGGGTTCATAGCAATGTATATAAAATATCATTCTCTAATAGTGAAGATTCAACAAATATTCCAAGACTCCTTTCTGTACTGGAACAAAATACTTTGTCCTACTTTAGAACACAAGATTCACAAACTTGACATGTGGTGCCTAGTGAAGGTAAAATACGTGCGGAGCTGGTACTGATTTTTTTTTTTTCTTTCTGACTTTTGAAGGTGGAATGATATTGGAGGAATGGGCACAACTACAAATATAAGATTTTATTGTATCAACATCTAACTACATGACTCAAAAGTTGTTTGTTAAGATATACAATTTAATTTTCATCTTGCATTATAATTAAATTGCCCTGGCCTCAGTGGACTTATGTGCACATCTCAATCAGCTCTCACTTCTTGGGAAGCACAGAACTTTACTGAGATTTTAGAAACAAAGGGATATAGTCATGGCGATAGCTCTGGAGCTGAGTACCATGTCAGTGGGCCCTACTTTGGAATTTGTGTCCCTGAGTGTGATGGAGTTGGACTCAGATGTGACCTTTCTACACATGCCTCTTCTGTCACTTTTACTGAACCTTTTGTTGGTGGGTGCTAGTGTTGGTGTATACTCAGGAGACTTGAATCTCCTGACTGCCCATGTGCCAGCTGGGCCCTGAGCCTCAGCAGAGTTGCAACTCCTACTCTCTGGTTCGTTGGACTTATGCAGGCCAGCTAACAGGGAGGTGAAGATGGTCAATCACCACACCAGGGAACTGAGTGCCTACAGCTGCAAGCAGGAGAATTGCATCCATCATCCATGTGGAATCTAAGCCCCTTCTCAATTTAGAGGTGGAGTGACATCACCACCCCAGGGCCCACAGAATGGAAGAATAAAATATGAATTAGAGTGGACTTACTGATTTCTACTATAAAACATTTGTGACTACTAATAGAAGAAATTGTATTATTGATGGGGAGAAAGTGGCTGCAGGGCTAAGGGCAGGGAGTGGGAAGAAGAGATGTAATTAGGGAGCATTTTTGGGACTTTGGAGTTGTTCTAAATGATATTGCAGGGTCAGATGCTGGACACTGTATATCCTGCCATAACCTACTGAATGTACTGGGGGTGAATGTGAACTGCAGAGTAAACTATTATCCATGTGGTACAGCAGTGCTCCAAATTGTGTTTGCCCAGTGCAGTGAGTGTGTCACAATGATGGGGGAGGTTGTTGGTGTGGGAGAAGGGGGGTATATGGGAAGTTCTAATGTTTTTTATAATGTAACCTTTTTTGTGATGTATGTATCTTTGAAAAATACAATTTACAAAAATGATGAAGGGGGGGAATGGTGTGTTATATGGGAACCTCATGGTTTTTTTTTTTAATGTAACGTTCTATGTGATCTATTAACTTTAATTTTAAAAGTTTTATTTAAAAAGTAAATAAATACAGACATAATAAATATTTGGTAAAAAATGTCATTTTAAAAATATTTTTGAACATATATTTATGATGTCTTTAGCACAATCTCAATGCTTTTGATCCTTTATAAATTTTTTAAGTTTTAAATCATAGAGTCTCAAGCCATGTGTATATTGCCTAGCCTCTATCTGGTAATTAATATTTAAAAGAAAATTATATATACAGATATATACCTCTAACTATCTCTATATATGTCTTAAAGTATCTTTTCTAATCACAAAACTGTAGTATCTCAGTTTTGCATTTGTGCAATCTTTCCAGTATAAATCCTTCTTAACCATGATTTAATTTTTAAAAAATAGAGGGGCATATCATCTGACTCTTTTTGCATTTTGTAAATTTATAAGTGTAATGCACATTATGTAGGTTGTTGAATGTAATGATTCAATAGAAAAGTGCAAACATGGTCAAATTGTAATGCAAAGGAGGTCATATACTTTAAAAATAGTCAATAAAGCAATTAATGTATCAACAGCATGCGCTGTTAAGTAGCTATGAAATGATGCCACTGATCACACTGTGGTCCTCTCAGTGTTTAGAAACATGCAGAGAAGCTGGGCTCTGGAGACATTTTACATGGATGCTGCAGAAAAATGCCAACATCTAGCTGTGAAATCATTAAAAGAACTCTATTTTAAAAATTTCTAAGAAGCTCAAAATATATGTTACAAAGTACATTCTGAATGAATAAAACAAACACCAAAATACAAATCATAGCACTTTTAAAATTTATTTAACTTTTTCCCAAATTACAAAAGCAATATACATTATTGTAATAAATGTAAGTAAAAATGAAGTATGGAAATCAAAAAACAAAATCTCTGTCCTTTCCAATGCCAGTTTTGGAGATAGCCTTCATTAAAGTTTAGCTTGAATCATTTCTTCAATGTTGCCTATCTGCTATCTATACAAATATAAAGAGATATTACAGGGGGGTGGGAGGTATATAGGGACCTCATTTTTTTAATGTAACATTTAAAAGAAAATAAAGAAGAAAAAAATAAATAAGAGATATTATAATAATGGAATTGTACTATGGGACAGTTTGAGACTTTTATGGACTCCAGAAAATCATGTCCTTAGAGCTAATGCATTCCTGTGGGTATGAACCTGCTGCATGTGGGAACTTTTGATTAGGTTACTTCATCAAGGGCTTTTTGATTAGGTTATTTCAGTAAGGCATGGTCCAGGATGGTTCTTAATCCCTTTATTGGAGTCCTTTACAAATGGGATGAATAAGAGAGAGAAAAGTCACAGAAGCATGGAGAGAAAGGAAGAAGTAGCCAGAAGCTGAAGCAATGAAACAGAGGAGAGAATGGAGAAACCAGCAGACACCGTTGTGCCTTGCCATGTGATAGAGAAGTCCGGGTTTGTAGGCAGCTGGTCTTTGAGGAGAAAGCATTGCCTGATGATGCCTTGATTTGGACATCTTCTAGGTATCAGAACTAGAAGCTTTGCAAGCAAATAAATCTCCATTCAAAAGACAACCCATTTCTATTATATTGCATTTCAGCAGCCTAACAAACTAAAACATGCTATAAATATTTTTCTGTATGTTTGTTTATCTTTTCTCCAATTTACTCTGTTCTTTGTTTTAACGTGTATTTTGAGCATAGTAGACATTATTGGAAATGAAAAATTTTTTTGTGGAGTGGTATATAGTATAATATTTAGTGTAATTTTGTAAATACCTTGCTATATATTTTTAGGCCTCCCAAATTATTATTGTCCCCCTAAAAGCTATTGGAATATCACCATCAAAAGGCCATTATAGGGAAGCAGATGTGGCTCAAGAGATAGGGCTTCTGTCTACCATATGGGAGGACCCGGGTTTGATCCCTGGGGCCTCCTGGTGTAAAAGAGGAAGAGAAAGTATGTCTGTGTGGTGAGCCAAGTGCCTGCAAGCGTGTCCATGTGGCAAGCCAGTGCCCATGTGGTGAGCTGAGTGTTCACACGAGTGCCCCCACAGAGAGCTAGTGCCCGCATGGTGAGCCGAGTGCCTGCACAGCAAGCAGAGTGCCCACGTGGTGAGCCAGTGCCTGCACAAGTGAGTCACACAGCAAGATGATGACTCAGCAAAAGAGAGATGAAGGGGAGAGTCAAGGTAATGTACAACAGGAACTGAGATGGTGCAATTGATAGGGAACCTCTCTCTACTTCAGAGTCCCCAGGATCAAATTCTGGTGAATCCTAGAGAAGAAAGTGAAAGAGAAGACAAAAATAGAAATAGATATAGAAGATCATACAGCAAATGGACACAACAAAACAGCAGGGTGGGGGAGGGGAAGGAAAAAAAAGGTCATTATAGAAAACAGTGAAATTTTAATAAGATTTTTAGTTACTTTAGATCAGAATAAAACAAGTAGCTAAAGTCTTTTCTCATCCTTGTCAACTGTGTGAATAGACTATCTAGTATTTGGGTTTGATTTCCAATCTACATCTTAAATGTAGTACCAGTTTATTCTGAATTATATGCCCCAATTGAAAAACAGATAACTGAATTGTATTTGTTTTATCATGATCATTTATATGGACGTAAAAGAACATGTAGGAAATGCTTGTGATTCTGTTCTCATCTGATGTGATGCAGCGAGACCTAGTCAATGAAAAATAGACAGTATGTGAATTTATGAACTTTTAGGTCATATTCATGGCTAAGAGAATAGAATGGTGGTTATTGACGAGTTGAGAATTTATGACTAGGGTTGACTATCATTTAGTGTACAGTATTTGCTTTCTCCCAGAGTTTAAAAAGAGTGTACAGCATTGCATTTCAATTAAAGAGCATAATATACCCCAATTCCAACATATAAAAACATATACAAATATACAACTAAATATCTATATTACTAATGTACATGATTTTGTATTAGAGGGGTGATATTACATTGTCATTCAGTCACCCTGCAGTTATTATTGCAGAGCTTGAACAATTCAACCTGAGCATCATTCAGTGAATGAGTAAATTTTATATCAGTCATGCAGGTAAGCTAGGTTGATACCTGGTGGCAATCAAAAGAGAACGAAGGCCTGTGAATTTTGATACAGTTCGTCATTGAGAAGAAAACAACCCTGGGCTACAATGTTTTTTGAATATCTGAAATTTCAAATAAACATTAAGAGAAATCACACATATGTAAATGTATAACTATATATACAATGCACTCTCCTATCATAGCTATTTGTTCATGTTTCAAATTGTGAAAACAATTCAATATGTAACATAACTTCTAAATTGTGAATAACTTAATATTTTAAGTATTTAGCTTTTTAAATTTTATAAATGCCCAAGTGGTCACATTTGTACTCATTTAACTTAATAGGTTGAATCCCTATTTATTTCTAGGGATGGATTTTGGCACTGTAGTAAAGAAGACAGAAAGAATATGTATTCTTGTCAAGGAGAGAAGAAGCCAATAAGTAAGCAATCCTCAAACAGGATGATTTCTCTTGTGATAAGCAATGTGAAAAACATAAACATAAAAAAGAATAGTAGAGAATATAATAGACAATAGCTAGAGCAATCAGGAACGCTTTTGTGAGAATATGAGAGTTGAAGTGATATCTGAATGAGCCTGGCAAGGAATAATTTGGGAAGAGTTTCAGGCACAAATAAGAAGAAAAGTAACCTGAGGCAGGGACTCTCTTGGCAAATTGGAGGAATGTGCGATAATATGGCAGGAACGGAGAGTGACGTGAAGGATCCATGTGTACATAAAGGCCTTTTAAAGTCAAACTTTGGAAAGATTAGGAAATTATTAAAAACATTATTAAAACTATTATTTTAATAGTAATATTATATCTTATGAAAGGATTTCTAACCTATTTTGCTAAAAGAATGAAATATGTTTTTTGTTTATATTGAAGAAAATAATTTTGACAGTTGATATCCATGATAAATTATTCCTTCAATAGTTTCACTATATGTAGATGAATTTTCTTTCTATTAATTATTTTCTTGATCTTGCCAATGTGTGCTTCCATTTTAGAATAACAGTGTCGAAAAAATCTTATCATCAGATCCAAGTATTTTTTCTTTTCCCTTTAACAAATGAGGAAAGAGAAGGCCATTTGGTTCAGTGGTTTTTCCATGGTCAAATAAACAGTATTAGGAAAGACTTCGGAAATAACACCTTCCAAGCACTCAAGCCAATGCTTATTTTCCTGCTAAACCACATGTAATTTTTTGCTATGGAAACACTTAAGAGGTGTTGGTTTGAACTGTAGATTACAGATATCTTAAAAGCATATGACAATTTTCATGAGTCCTTGAATTACTGATTTACATAATTCTGAAAACAATCTTAGATAGCAAATGCTGTTCTAACCACTTTAAAGAAATAAATGGTAGATGATTTTCCAGGTTCTCAGTGATCACAGTAAGTAGAGTCAGAGCTGGTAAGCAGGTTTCCTCAGTCCTAGTTTAATATGTGATGAAGTTACATTTTATTTATATTGATCTTTATGAAATTTTGAATTTTATTGTTTAGTTTGCATATTGTACATTATAAATGTACAAAAAGGTAAAAGAATTCTAGCAGGAGATGCTATAATGATGAGCATTTTTTCTTGTTAAGTTTATATTTTTAGAATATAATATTTAGGATGAGAACTTTTACAAAAAGTAGCATCCTAGTATAATGAAATTCTTATTTCCATTGAATGATATCAGTGAAAACAAAAGTGAATATATAAAGTGAAATTTTATGATTTCTGTTGCCAGAGTACACACTAAACTCACGCTTTGAGAATATTTTTAAAGCCATCTGCTACGTCTCTAGTAATTCTGTGAATGCAATCAGTTTCCAATTACCTTTTCAAAAGAATGATAAAATAAAGCAGTGAATAACCTAAAGATTATTTAATTTGATTAATTACCTATCTTCTCTTTCTTTTTATTTTTCTTTCTCCTTTCTCTCAAACATAAACCTAACCTCTCATACTCAAACTTTTTCAAGTATTAGAAATGGATCTTATTTTCAGTGACCTATCTCTGCTGGATAGAGAAGGGGAACAAAAAAATTCTGTCACTGTGAATAATCTGCAAATTTTATTTTATAACATGATTATTTTCAAATTTCCTTTAAAGTAGTGACAGCTCTAATCTGAATGTTTAACTCCTAAGGAAAAGAATAATTTCATGAGAATAAAAAACAAACATTTGAACTGTGGGGAATCTTTTTTTTTTTCCCTCTCCTTTTATTAATACATGAATTTAATGTACATATGTATATATGGAGAAACACGTAAACGCTGCTGCAGTTAAGTATCTGTTACATGATGATACTATTGATTCTGTCAGGATTCCTGGTCCTGTTAGTCTATAGTCCTGCAGCATCCTTTTGTTTTATATGCATGTGAAAGAAATCCACTGGCTGCTACGGGAGACACTTATGGCTGCCAGCAACAACCACCAAACTCAAACTGTCCTACACAATAAATACGTATTAGCTTACTTTTCTGAAATCAGGGCTCCTGATCTATTTTTTTCCTCTTTTCTGGGTCTTTCTTTCCATTGCCTTAACATCTGTTTCCTGGCTCTTTTCCCTCATGTTAGCAAAAGTTCTACAAAAGTTCTCGACATTACATATTGCACGTTACCAAAAGCATCAAGCAGCAGTTCCCGCCTTTCCTCTGATTAGACCACTATGGTTGACTCACCCTGGAACAGTCAGGAGTTTCTAGGGTATACCTTGTGTGGATGTGTGTAAGTTTGGTTTATTTAACTAACTCTAAGATAATCACCATGCAAGGAGCATATGTAAAGAACATGCAAATTTTGTAAATAAGTCAGGACATATCCTTGAGGCCAGAGTGGAGTCAATCCTTCTTAAGCTCTCCAACAATGACTGAGGGAGTGGAAATAGGAACAAACCTATGTGAAGATAAAACACTCACTGGTCCAGAATGGTCATCAAAATGTATTCTCTTTTCTATAGCATTACTTTTATTTTACCTTATTTTATTTTATTATTTTTCCTAATTTTGATTTAATTTAATTTTAATTTTTTGTTTTTTAAATTATTTAATTTTAATTGTAATTTTTTTAGGATGTGCCAGGGATTGAACCCAGGACATTGTACATGGGAAGTGGGTGCTCAACCACTGAGCTATATGCACTCTCCTATAGCATTAGTTTTTCTTAAATATATATATTTTTTATTTTTAAGGAAGCTTTAGATTACATAAATCTTAGATAAAAAATATAGAGGATTCCCATATATCCCACCCCTCTGCCTCCCACACTTTCCCACATTAATAACATCTTTCATTAGTGTGGTACATTTGTTACAACTGATGAACACATATTGTATGAACCAAGGACTATAGTTTACCTTACAGTTTACACAATGCCCTGCACAATTTTATAGGTTTTGACAAAATGTATAATGCCCTGTATCTGTTATTGCCATGCCATGCAGGATAATTCCAAAGTCCCCCAAATACCCCCATGTTGTACCTATTCTTCCCTCTCCCTGCACTCAGAACCTCTGGTGGCTGCTGTCTTTATATCAATGATACAAATTCATCCATTATGAGATCCATATGAGAATAATAATAAGTCTACTTTAGTCCGTAGTTGCTTTCCCCTCCTTATGTTTGTTCATTCCTCTATCTTGAGGATTTGCAGATGGTAATGCCTACCCTGTCTCTGAATGAGAGGAGGCTTAGATCCCATGGGGCAGAAAGATAGAACTGTATTGCTCGCAGTTGCCGATACTCTCTGCTTTCTGGGATGGGGAATGGGGTTGTCCATCATCATCATTTTATTAGTTGTCATGGGTGAGTCTAAAGATCTGGTGAGTAGGTGTCACAATTCTGTTGAGAGTCAGGTCTCAACTGGCATATGAGTATATTTCTGGAGCCCTCAGAAGCCCGGCTGTTTGAGGCACTGTTTACGGTGGCAGTCAATGAGATCTTGCTGAGACATGCATAAGTGTAACCTCTGGAATAATCTCTCGACTCACTTTGAAGTCTCTTAGCCATAAAAACCTATTTGTATTTAATATTTCTCCTTTTGGTCAGGGTCATTTTCCAGATTCAGCACTAGATGGTGCTTGGTAATAATCCCTTGGTGCCTGGGAAACTCATCCCTGAGAGTCCTATCTCACACTGGTGGGAAGGTTGCCCATTTATGTGCTGAGTTTGGCTTAAAGAAAGGTCATATTTGAACAACAAGGAAGCTTTCAGGAGGTAACTCTTTGGCAATATATAAGTACTAGGCTAAGTTTTAATTTCACAAGAAAAGATTCAGAAATACAATCATCAATATCAAGAGCCTAGTGTAATGGTCTGTTCTCTTCCACTAGGACTGCCCAAGTACTTGGGCAATTCTTGATGTTCTATTAGATAATGTAGTAGGACTTCTGGGAATTCAATATTTTTTTAGTTACTGTGTGGGTCTCCACCCACTGAGACAATGCCCTGTGATCACTTGAACATATTCATATGCCACAGAAGCATGCCCCAGGTGCAACCCTCCCCACGCATCCCTCCATCACCAACATCCCACACAGTGATGCTCCCTGCCACAGTTGTGACCCTTCCAGGATCCAAAACCTCCCCAAAACAAAGCCAAAAAAAATTAAATAAAAATAAGAAAATTAAATAGCATTAAATATCAAAAACAAAAATTAAAAATTAATAAAATAAATTTTTCATTGTGTTTTTCATCACTGTAAGATTTTTTTATCTTATGCGTATAGTGACAAAGTGACAGTTTCTCCCATATATTCCCCTAGTGTCTTCTTTTTTTTTTTTTTGCTTCATTTTCATAGAAGCTCTAGGTTACAGAAAAGTTACATAGAAAATATAGAGGATTCCTACATACCCAAACCCCTCCTATTCTCCCCCATTAATAACATTTTACATTATATGATACATTTATTACAATTGATGTACAAATACTGAAGCATTGCTACTAACCATGGTCTCTGGTTTACATTATGGTTTATGTTTTGCCCATATGTTTTCATAGGTTTTGACAAAATTTAAATTGTTGTGTACCTGTCATTGCAAGACCACGCAGAGCAATTCCAATGCCCTGAAAATGCCCTATGTTCCATCTATTGGTCCATGTTCCATCTATTGTTCCCTCCTACTCCCCTCAGAAAAGTTTCAGCTTTTAGAAGAATAAGGTTCACAGTTACATGCAATAATACTGAGGGCTTGACATATTGGTCTTTTTTCTTTTATTAGGCACTGTCCATGTTCTCGAGAGATTGTTGCCTCCTAATTGAAAACATAACAGGACTCCCCATGATGGGAGTTTAATATTTTCTTGTAGGTCTCTACCCACTGAATTAATGCACTGTGACAAGATGAACACTTTCATAATCCATAGAGGCACACCCCAGGTGCACACTATCCTGAATATCATCCCATCCCCAACACCCTGCACAAGTAACTCTTTTCTGCCATATTTGCCAAAAGAACATTCCCACTATTGTAGTTATAGCCACAGACCTGTAAGTCACCTGAGTTCAACTGCTCCATCCTCCAACTCTACCCCCAGTTCCATGGATAGTTCAACCTAAGCCCCATTCTACTACCCCCTCACATTCCTGTACCTGCGAACCCTATCCATCACTGTGCCGCTATCACTTCCATTCACTTTTCCATCATATCATAGATTTTGCCCATAATGAACATCTTCCCATCACTCTCTTCTCCCTTTCTATCTCCTGATAACCTATCTTCCAGGCTCTACCTCTGTGAGTCTGCTCACTTTGCTTAAGTCATATCTGTGAGGTCATGTAATATTTGCCCTTCAGTGCCTGGCTTACGTCACTGAACATTAGGTCTTCAAGATTCATCCATGTTGTCCTGTGTGTTAATACAGTCATTCCTTCCTACAGCTGAGTAATATTCAACTGTACATATATACCACAATTTGTTTATCTGTTCCTCTGTTGATGGATACTTGGTTTGCTTCCAGCTTTTGGCAATAATGAATAATGCTGCTGTGAATTCGTGTACATGTACCTATTTGTGTCCCTGGCTTTCAAATCTTCTGGGTATATACTCAGAAGTGGGTTTGCTGGATCTTATGCTAGTTCTATAGTTATCTTCCTGAGGAACTGCCAAACTGTCCTCCATAACATTCCCATCAGCAGTGGATTATGGTTCCATTTCCTCCATATTCTGTATTACACTTGTAGTCCTCTGTTTTTTTTTTTTAAAGCCATCAGTCTGATAGGTGTAAGATGATATCTCATTGTAGTTTTGATTTGCATTTCTCAAATAGCTAGTGATGCTGAGCATCTTTTTATGTGCTTTTAGCCATGTGTATTTCTTCTTTGGAGAAGTGTCTATTGAACTCTCTTGCCCATTTTTTCAAATGGGTAATTTGTCTTATTATTTTCGAGATATAGGATATTAGGCCCTTATCAGTAGATGGTCACCAAATATATTCTCCCATTGCATAGGTTGCCTTTTCAGTTTCTTGAGAAACTCCTTTGAAGTGCAAACATTTTTAATTTTGAGGTGGTCCCATTGGTCTATTTTATCTTTCATTGCTCTTGCTTTGGGTGTCAATTTCATGGAACCATTTCCTAATACAAGTTCTTATAGCTGCATCACTTTTGATACACATTTGGTTAATGGTAATTTAATAAGTATTACCTCCCAAAAAGTTGGCCAGGGTAGTTGACTAGCTCCTACCCTAAATCAAAGCTATTACCTACAAATTGTAACTTAATATTTCCTTCCTTTAAACTACTCAGATTAATTTTTCCTACTCTAAAATATGCAAGTTTGAGGTTTATTGTATAAATTTGTTACTACTTAATGTCTGGTTATTATTGGTTAATGCTGGTTTTTAAGCAGGTTGGTAATAAAAATTCAGTATTTTTAGTGAATAATATGTCATATTGTGTGCTGTGAATCCATAGTCTGTGGTGAAGACATAAGCATATCCCATTATTTAAGTCACCCTTGATAAACTCACCAGCTCACCTAACATATACATTTAATTTTCTGGTTACTTTTGAAACTAGTCTAGTCTCTTTTCCCAAAACATGCAGATAGATGCTATTGACTCTCTCTTCATTGTGCACTGCTATTTTTTAATATTACCATATTTCTTTACATTGCTTCCCATACTCACATTCCAAAAACTAACTTTTAGAGGAATGCACCGTTTATGTTCATTTAGAATGACAGAAAGAGTGTCACAGTGAAAACACTTGGAGGGGAAAACTTAGGAATAAACGAAATATGTAACAACGTGTGAAGGAATTTCTAACAAATTCAAAACTGAAGGAAAACTTGACATCAGTATAAATTAAAGAAAACTTACTAAACAGCTTAATTTATTCCAATTTAAAAGAGGAAATCAGCTTCAAAGTCTGATAATGTATGGTACACAAAAATACCAAATGCTGTAATTAATCTCATTAGAGGAATGAGAAACAAACCGAAGTACTTTTATCAAGAGTATAATGTAGGGATTTTTTAAATATTAAAATGCCATTTAACTTGCTTTTGGGTATGTATGTGTATATGTGTGTATATATATATAACATCTTATAAAGTGCTTCAGTTACCATCAATCCTATGTTATGTTAATTTTGTCATGAAATGAAAAAGATGTTATACTTTCCTTTTTCCTCTGCAGTATTTTTTATAACATAAATGGTTAATGATTGTAAATTTTCATATTTTCCATGAATATCGATATTTCAGAATGTTTAATATTATGATGTTTAATATACAATATATTCTACAGCATAACTGATGTTAATATTTAATTTTGAACTATAGAACATTTAATACAAGACTATTAGAAGTGTGATTTTTCATGGAAGTTCTACAAATAAAAACAAATCAATGATTATAATTTATGGGAGGCAGATGTATGACATCTGCAAAATTCTGGTTTGGAGCCTATGCAATTGGTAGTATTAAGATTTTGGAAATCTTAATGATGCAAGTTTATTCATTAATACAACCAAAATATATTGCACTTCTCCTATATGGCATATACAGTTCAATAATAGTGTGAACAAAGAGAAAAAATCCCTTCCCCTATTAGCAAACAATAAATAAATTAGTAAATAAATAGCATATCAAATGTTTTTAAGTGTAATAAATAAAAATGAAGCAAAGTAATTGAATAGAGGCATGGATAGGGGATGTAGATTTTGATTAAGTGGATGAAGAAAGATTTTCTGATAAAATGTAACTTGAGTAGAAAACAGAAATATGGAGGGAGTAGGCCAAGATGATACTGAAAGGTGTCATTTCACTGGTGGAACAGTTTGAGGTTTAAGAGAAAAAATGAGCACAGAGGCTGGAGGCAGGAACTTGCTTTGTTTATGTCGAGAGAATTAGGGGAATAATTTAAGAGGTGAGATGAGAGAGTCAGCAGGGACCAGATCATGGAGGGTCTTATAGGTGATACATATTCAGATGTAGATTTTATTCTGATATGGGAGGCTATTGTAGAGCACTGAGCCTAAAAGTGGCAGGATCTGACACTAGTGAGCAATAGGTTATGGGAGAAGTGCTTTATATATCCAACTCAAATACTTTTGGCATTCAGTGTATCAGTCACCGGTTTTAGCAATTACCTGAATTCTCACAACAACCCTGTGAAGTGAATGCAGCTTTGACCCCCAGTTTACACATTAGCCAGTGACACTGAGAGGTGAAGTAAACCTCCTGGTACTTAAAGAGCAGAGCCAGTTCGGAGGACCTGGGTGTGCCTTCCGCTTGACTACAAAGACTGAACTTGAAATTGCAGTAGGGACTTTCTTGCTGGACCTTTCAGCTTCCACCATACAGTTGATTAGGGTCTGGTCAAGAGCACATTGGCTGAGGTTGGTGCAAATTTAATAAAGGAATAGTTTAATTTTGGTAAGCCTACATGTTTGGGAAAGTGTTTTTTTTTTTTTTTTAAATCAGGAAAATATAATAAAAAATAGAAAGAAAAAAACCCAATCAGATCAAGAAAAAAGTTATTGTCTTATCAATACTAATTATTAGTTTAGGATTTTTTTTTTCTGAGAATGTAGCGAAAGTGGACAAGTAGAAATTTCTGATTATAAATCAAACTGTTTACCTGGAGTTAATATCATAAAGGTAAACATAAATATACAGCCACACAACCATAACCAACATAAAACAATATATAGCATATATATAATGCTTAAAAGTAAAATATAAGAGAATTACTCAGAGAAAGAAAAAATATTTTTCATATACATTGTCCTAAATAAATACCCAAATAACATTTTTGGACTGTGTTACTTCAAGGAACGACCATAGGCTATGGTGTAATTCATCTAGAGTAGTATACTCCTTGCATCACATACATGAGAAGAACAAGGCCATGATGCTCAGGCCTACCCAGCCCTATTTTCAATGATGCAATGAATACTTTTTGAACCTCTTCAGAGTTGTAATTGCAAACTTGTGATTAATGATGGGGGCTGGGGAAGGTAGGAAATTTTATGCATAGATAATCTCTCTAGCCATTTTGTAGATATACATATACATATTACATGGTGTGTGTGTGTTTGTGTGTGTAGTAGTTTAAATTACTATTTTTACCCCAAAATCTCGTAATGGACATGAAATAGTTTTGTTGGTTTTTAAATTAAGAAGTTTTTATATGAAATCCTTTTAGCTAAGTTAAAGGAAACATATTTTTGCTTTGGAAAATTTTATTTCATGTCTTCAAAAGTGTATTATGAACCCTAAAAACCTATTTGGTAATGGACATGCCGCTTGTGACCAAGGTGTTTAGTCTTTTTGACCAGTCTTTTCGGGTCAGTATTTTCTTCACTTTTATACGATGTTGCCAATAGAGGTTGGGGTTGGATTTTGGGGAGAAATGGCTTATGTGTAGCAAAAATCTACCTATCTCATTCTCTCCCCTTCTTCCCTTCCTGCCCCTCCTTTCCTTGTCCCCCTCCTGCCTCTCCCCTCTTCTCCTTGTTCCTTCTAACCCCTTCCTATTCCCCTGCCCTTGCCCCTCCTCCCTTCACCCTTCTTCCCTTCCCTTCTTACCTCCCTCCCTTTTCCATGGCTGTCTCTATAGTGTAATTTTTCATGTCACACAGTGTTGTAATTACCCACTAGATATAGATGTTATGTGAAAACACCCTTTTCAGGAATCACCCTGAAAGAAATTGAAATATACTGGATGTTGTGAGTGGGTTTATGTTCTTCTACTTAGAGTTTTTGACTATTTATCTATAGGATACCCTAAAATGAGAGATAGCATCCTGACTGCTTCATAGTTAACACTGCATAATTTATGAGTATTTCTAAGATTTCCTTTAAACATCTTAACACTGTGAGGTAAGCATTATTGTTTGGGGCGGGCAGAGTTCAGAGTAGGCCTGTTTTGATAGATGTTGCAGAAACTTTCTCAGATATTTTTGAAGAGGAACATTTGAGAGTTGGGATGAGTCAGTGGAGTGGCACTAGTTCCAGGAGATTCTGGGCATCCGTAGGTCTTGAAGACAACTTTCACATACCTAATAACTTTAACAAAAGCAGGGAGGAATGCCATTTCTGGTCCTATCCTTATAACCAAAAATTGGATTAGAGTATAGCTTTCATATTTTCATGCTCACCAATTTCTATGTTTACAAATCTTCTTCAATTCTGGCAATTTAGTATAATAAATCTTGGAAGCATGTTCTATAGGAAAATGTATACTTTATAGGCACTGATTAAAGGATTTGTAATTTTATTTTTTATTGTTACTACTAAGTAAGTTTTTGTTGGACTAATTTTCTGCTATAATCATTTATGCAGTAAATTTCAGAATAATTTTCTATGGTAATTTTTAACTTCTAATGTTTCAGCTTATATTTTTAAGTATTTGATAATATTTGCAATTATTATTGTAAGAAATCATAAAAACAGGTGGACATATATTGCATTCAATAAATAGTTTTACTTTATAGAATAGGAAGAGTTTCATTAATAAGTTATTCAAACAGGGATTTTTTAATTTTGTAAGAAATAGTATCATTTACAGGATCTTTAATAAGATGTAAGAATGTAATAAGCTTATATTATATGGGAGTTTAGATAAGTACACTCTATATAAGTGTACTTAAGTATAGTAATAATGAAAAAAAATATTCAAGTACATTTTCATGAGTAAAATATACTTACTGCTTTTACATTTTTACTTTATTCTGGAAATATCTTTAAGGACAGTACTTTATATATTCTGCTAATAGATATAACACCTAGAACATAGCACATGTTTAAAATAGACTGTTTATAGCAAAACACATGGAGCTTACTTTAATAAGCCTTGCACAAAGGCTAAGTATGATGCAACAAATATAGCTTTTAAAACAGCTTGGAACCAGCATATGTGTTTTTATGAATTTTTTGTTTATTTTGTTTTAGATTTATACTGAAGTTCACCCAAATGCTCTTCACTACTGAAAGGGTCTTGCTAAAAGGTTTGTTTGTTTGACAAATATTTAGTAAGCACCTACTGAGTGCTGAGTATTGAGCAAGAACTTGGGACACAAAGTAGTAAAGAAAATAGATATTATATAAAACTTACTTTGATGATTCTTAATATTAGTAACTGGAATAGTTTTAAATAAGAAGGCATGTGAAAGAATATATGATTACACATTGTCATAAGGATTGTAATGGTAAAAAGGTGACTCTGAGAAAGCTTAATAAAGGGACCTATTTTAGATAAAATCAGGAAAGTTATATGAATAGGAGTAACATTCAAACTGAAATTTGAGGGATGGAGGGAAATTTCCAGAAGACAGAGTAGAGTTTAAAGAGTTTAGAAACCATAGGAAAAAAGAAAAAAACAAAACAAAACAAAACACATAGGAATATGTTGGCAAATACAATTAGTCTTTATCTCATTTTATATGAGTAACCATTTTAAGGAGTAGAATACATGATACCGTTATATGTTTATAAGATTACTGGGCTATCTTTTGGGAAATGGACCTGGACTTGGCTTGAATTTGGGTTATAGAGGGAGATAGAGAAGTTCTGTGTGTTGTGGTCAAATTAACTCTTGATGGATTGGATGGGGCTGGTGAGAGGATGAAGGGAACAGAGGTTTGAAGAATGCTTCCTAATTTGAGAACTTAGGCAACTGAGGAATCATTATTGTCATTTACTGAGATGGAAAACATGAGAAGAGAAACAAGTTAATGGAAATATCAGAAGTTCAGTTTTGTGTGTACGAGTGTCCCAAGTAAGCAGATAGAGTCTGGGGCTCATTGAGAGAGACTTACTTTAGGCATGTTAATATAGGTGTCATTTCCATGTAATATAAATTGCAGTTATGGTAATAAAAATATCACTTTGGGAAAAATATTACCCAGAGCTGAGCCCTGAAGGGGAGAATGAGATACAAAAGAAAATTGAGGAGAAACAAGCAGAGGGGAAGGAGAAAACCAGCAGATGGTAGTGTGAGAAAATATGGAGAGATTCAAGTATATTACTATCAGTTGTGAAAAATGAGGAATGAAACATATCCATGTGATTTGGCAGACATGGAGGACATTGGTGGCCTTAGAAATTTAGATCTGTTCATCATAAGAAAGTTTTATTGGAGGAGTTTAAGGAGTGAATGGAAGGTGATAAAGTAAAAACAGCTTATGCAGACAAGTCTTTCAAAACCTTGAAAATGGAGAGAAGAAAAATTAGATGGTAATTTTAGGGAAATGGATAAAATTAAGTTGACTGTTTAAAAATGAGCAACATTAAGCTCTCATACAATGCATTTGTATGTTGTGTAAGTCATTAGAGCAGGAGAAGTCATGGGAGTATTGGGGGAGAAGGGAAGAGGTTTCAGAGGGCAGATGGTAATATTGGTCTTTAGCAGACGCATATTTCTGTCATTGTCAATGTACAAAGTAAGGAAAAAAAATCAGGAACATGTAGAATTGCATACTTTTAAAAATTAAAATGTTTCTGTCTGATGGCTTCTTTTTCCTCAATAAAATGTGAGATTTTGATTTTCCATTGGAAACCATTTAAGGGCCCTCAGGTACAAAAGGAAGGAAGGACCTAATTATAAGAAAGTTTGCTGTGATCTATCTATACATGAATATCAAGTTCATAATACTCAACCAGAGTGAAAACTCTAAGGTTTGCTGTCTTATTTTTCTTTAGGCATCAAGTCTCTCAAGTCTCTTGTTCTTACATGAACAATCTATGTCAATAATTCAAGTTACAATTTCAACAGTCCAAAAAAAAAACAAAAAAACCTCAAGTAATTTTTGCTTTGAAAATCCTTTAGGAATTGATTGCCTACTGCCACCCAAATATAGATATTGACAACGAAAGAAAATTTTACATTTTTCTTATAAATAAAATGCATATTTTGGGGTCCCTGATCATTTAAATAGCTCTCTCTATCTTCTCATGAGAGACAGTTAGTAGCTTGAAATAAGAAATATTTGAATAAATAAAAAGAAATGCAATCAAAGTATGGGTCTCTGTTTTATAATTTACTTGGTTCTATATAGGAAGACTGAATAAATATATTTTCTAGATGATGTGGAAAAAATAAAATTGGAGTGTATTTTAATGTCTCATAATAAATTTTACTTTATAAACACACATATCTGCACAACAGGTACCTTTCAGAATTTTATAATACAGCCTAAGTTACATCTAATTTTTGTAAACATGCAGACATTAAAATAGCTTTTATTTTCCTTATGGATAATACAGAGCACAACAAAGTCAGCTTATTTTTTTTCATATTTTGTTTGTAGAGCAACTCTACACTAAATATCTTATAAGCTCTATCTGGTAAGTATCATTTACAAGGACTCTTCAATCTCAGCTTCTAAAAATAACTCCCTTGCTCTCTTCTGACAAATGACAGTAAAAGCAATAACAAGTAAACCAAAACCCAAAAATCCTTGACAAAATAAAAATTTCCTATAAACTTAAATTTAACATCTAAGACAGAGTTCCTATACTTGGTAAATAATCTTTAATATATGGGTATAGAAAAATTTGGACAGTTTTATAGTTTTCTTTCCATTCTCTTTATGTAAGGGGTTGGAGTGTTTTGAATGGTAAAACAGGTATCAACAGAGATATTACTTTAGCATATTTCCCCTTAACCTTACTTGGCATATATTTGGATTAAGTGCTTCCTTCAAATATTGTAATTTTACTTTGAAAAATCAGGATTCTTTTAATTGCCTCATAGCCATTTTCTGTAGGAAATCTGGTGGCATGGAGCCTTTCCAGGAGATCAGATTTCACCAGAAGCACTATTTCCCAGCACTCCTTTCTGGTAGAAGCTGAGTTCCTAGTGGAAATGATGCTACTATCAGGATGATCTGAAGTATTCTGGAGAGAGACCTTCTGCTCAGTTACCATTCGAGCTGGAACCTGCTATGACAGTTGTCAACGGTGCCCTTTCTGATGTCTCCCAGTTGTGTTCCATTTAGAATAAGTACTTAAAGAGTCACCTGCTAGCAAAGCCAGAATAGAGAAGCTGCATGATTCTGGCAAACATATGTAGACAATAATATCCCTCCCCTATCTTAGGCAATAACTTAATAAAGCCTTTAAGACAACAGAATCTTAGGTAGCTGTCCTCTTTGTTGTTGATGAGAAGGAAGGATATGGATACCAGCATCAAAACTTTCTTTTTCTGCCCACAGCTGTGATCTGGGCACTGCCACGTTTTCCTGCTGCTATGACTCTCCAGCCATATGCTGCCGTTTAAAGTACAGCCTATGATTCAGGCTGCAACACTTGTGAAATTGGCATAAAGACTCTTATATCTGTACTCTAAATACCCTGCAAACCAGATTTTTATTTTTCCTATGAAAAGTAGACAAGATCCTCCAAGTGTCGAGCATTTAGATAGTATATATTCTGAATATATAGCAGGAGGTATACTGTTCAAGAAGGGTGAAAAGTTATTTCTTAAATATTACTTAGGAGTGAGTGTCAGCATCCAGAAATTTATCAATAGAGTGAGAAATAATATGACACAACCCAAACCTACATTAGGTTTCTGGTGAATAAAGGAAAATGATTCTCCCAACAAGTCATATAAATGACTTACCACTAAATGTTTGGATCACTGTGGGAGGAATTGGTCTGCTTCTCAAAAACAGATGAGTGTTGCATCAATCTTCCTTTCAAGTCTTTATCTGTGCTCTTCAAATTTCTAATTTGAGAGAGAGGATAAGAAAGAAAAACCCTGGGTATGGCTTATAGATAACGAGAGAGACATACCTGCTGTTTATGATATCAGGTTTTGAGCACAAAAGAACTAAAATATATCAACTGGATCTCTTCTGCTTCACCTCCCTGAGCCTTAGCTTCTCCATCCGTAAGTGTGATGTTAATGATGGACCCTCCCCCTCAGAGTGCTGATCCCAGTGTCTGGCATATGAACAGAGCTAAAGAAATGTTAGCTGTTAATTATGATGGGTATTGGGTTTATGGATGGCAGTAGTGGCCTGGGTTGCAGTTTATTTCCCTTTTTGTAGATTTCTATGTTTCCAAATATTGTACAATGAGTAGGTGTTTCTATTATAATAAAATTGTATTTTTTAAAAGTATGTGTTTAAATGGAAAACAAAACAAAATTAGTTTCAAATTTCCAAAAAAGTCTGACTTCATGATTTTATCCTTATTCTCAGGGATTATATAATAAAACCATGATGATGTAGATGGTTCCATAAATAAAAACAAAGGTAAAAACAATGTCTTTTAACGCCCCTCACACATAAGATTTGTCCTTTTTCTGTTCTTTGATTAAAGATAAAATATTGTATTCAGGGCTGGATATAGGTCAAACAATTAAGAAGAAAAAAATTTAAGAAAATTAACTTCCTCCCTCCCTCACTGACTTCCAATTTAAAGAACTTGCCCTCAACCCTCACGCTGCCTGCCTTGTGTAAATTTTGTTCTTTGTTGTATTTGCTCAATTGTTAATCTCATGTGTATGTATAGATGTATTTCTCTAGTAGGGGGCATTTAGAGTTTATTCATGAAGCCAAAAATAACATTTGAAACTCTGGGAAAATTTCAGGCATTGAAAATATTCCATGAAGGAGATTATTTTCAGTCACAGGCTCTGTATAGACCTCCTCAAATCATACCATCTATGAGTTTCCCAGTGTAACTTTAAACACTTCTCTAGTATTTGTCCTTTAGATTGACTACTTTAGTAGTCTATCAGTGTGTACATATCTTCTTTACTCTTCTTTCTTTAAAATGAATAATCAGCGATTTTTCTCCAATGGTTAAAAAAAAAATCAGGATGAAATAACTGCTAGTAACTGAAAACCAAGTTGTGAGTGAGGGCATCCAAGGATATCGTTGGATTGACAGATTCCAGAGGAGGAGAGTGTGATTGCTTTGCATGTTGCTCCTCAAAGGACAATGGGGAGTCCCCACCCTAACTTTGTACACACCTTCCCTTTCAGAAGTGTCCTCAATGCCTCCTTACTCTCTCCCATTTTCAGCGTCTCATACTTAAAAAAAAAAAGGAGCAAAAATGTACCTCTTAGAGACTGCTTCGTGTGATTAACTCGATCACACTGATTACTGAATTGCTCTTCTGCACAGTTTCACTTAGGAATACATTACTTTTCATTCATTGTAAAGTTGTTTTTGGGCAGGGATGCTATCATGACTCAGTGTGTAAATATATTGCCTCTTACCACATCTTACTGCAATTATTTCTATTTCCTCTCCTGTATCGAGAAGTCCCCCAAGGTCAAGTACATTATTTTTGTATTCCTGGCACCTAGTTACCTAGTTCCTGGCACATATTGTGCATTTGATAAAGGTTTGTTCAATGAGAACCTTGATAAATATAGAAAGGACTGTCAGGTGATTCTTCAATTTTTCTGTCCCCTCTTCCACCTACCTCTCTTTATCTCTAAGTAAAATGTTCAGCAACGAATAGATTCTTTGAATATCTCAAAAATGGCAAGCATGTCCTATTAAGAGTGCCTCATTTCACTAGGTGTGTGCCCTTGGGCAAGTTGCTTAACCTATCTGTGCTTTTGTTTCCCACTCTATAAAATGGAGATGATTATGCCTATCTAGATCTTGGGGTGGGTTTAAATAACTTCATACATGTAAAGTATTTCAAACAGTGTCTAATACATAGTAAGTGTTGAGTGAACATTAGCAATTATTATTCTTTCCCTAAAAATAAAAAAAAAGCCCATTGAATCAGTTTATTAGAATAGGTTGTCTGTTTTTCCCCCAATGAATTCATATTTTATTGACATCTCTTCAGCTGAGAAAACTTCATGGTATTAGAAATAATTCCAGTTGTTATATTTCTATAATTTGAGATAATTTATATTTTACTTTCTGTAGCATGGACTATCCATGTCTTTTCAATATAATTAAACTCCTCTAGAGGAGACAGCAAGTTTTATAGGCATTCATCATGCTAGTTCATGGCGAAGATACGGACTTTTAATGGAAATTTTAAACCCACAATTTTCTTTTATTAGTTTAGTACAATGATTAATGTTCTCAAAATAAACAAAGGAGTAAAAGCCTAAGCATCTCTAGCATCAGACAAGCTTTTATTAGTGTCATATCAAAAGTCACTTAACTACTATGTGGTTAAAAATGTCTTATTTAAACCAGGTTATGTCATAACACTGCTGTAGATAAGGTGAATAGTTCACACTGCACTGCGCGTTCAGTCACTCATAATTAATCTTCACAATATAAAACTTCACTTTAGAGCTACTTTAGACTCTCAATTAGCATAAGACCTGAAAATCTGTATATATGCAATTTTTCATTTGTGAATGTTTTTTGTCTCCAAATTGTGCGGTTAGGTCAATTGTTTGAAACAAGATAGATATTTTCCTGTAGAAACAGTTTATTTTGGGAGGAAGTTTGGTGCACAGGCTAGCCCAGAATTTGCTCATAAATTATCTCAAAAAATAGTTCCATAGAAGTTTGCTAATATATAATTATGTTCTATCAAAAAATGCTTTCAGAAGCTCAAAATGGGTTGCCAAGACTCTCTCTCGCTCTACTCTGAGCTACAATTTCCCGTATTTCCCTGACTACTGGCTAATTCAATTTCTTTACATTTGAAATCAGGCATCCTTTAACTCAAGCCTATAGCTTAAAGCAGCACCTCGAGCAAGGATGACATGAGAATGGCATTGCAAAATAGGTGTTGTAACTGGAGAGAGAGGAAGAGAAGGGATAGAATAGAGAGAATGGAACTGAGATTTCCCTTCCCTATATTGCCTTGGAGATACTCCTTTGCTTCCTCTACATTAGTAGCTTCCAAGGCGGGTAGTTGAGACAATGCATTGTGGTGCAAGAAGAAAATATTAGAACATAACATCATTTTTCTTAAAGATAAGAAATAACATTTATGTTCTAATATTTAACGTATGGTTTAACAACCTTGAGTCATGCGTCACCAAATTCAGTGCCGTTTGCCAAGGTTTGTGGGGGATTTGGAGAGAAGAGTAGAACAACGATAACATGGAAAGATGGACAAGTGGCCTCACACACTCCCTTTCGCCATATTTTAATGTGTTCCAGTTTATACCCTCCTGTTAGATGAAATAACTATTTTAACTGCCTGTTGAATATAATACATGCAAAGGCAAGCAAACATCAAGAAAATTATGTCTATTGCTAGGATAGCTTTTATCAGGAATATGAAACAGTTTAAACAAATTGATGAACTATCTGCTCTGATAAGAAGTCATATTTTGAAAGTGTAAAATATATTTGAAATCAGATGTTACATCTTCTGCCCTTAATGATGAACTTCACCCTAGGTTTGTGTCTTCATAAGTTAGAACAGTGGAAATATGTGAGTATAATTAAACATGAATATATGGTTACATATAGTAGATTCATGTTCACATTTTATATTTTAAACTGGTTGAAGTGTAAGATCAAACATCTTTGAAACTACTGGTCTACAGCATCATCCTGTTACCACTTTATTTTTCTTCGAGGACTTCCTATATTGGTCTTTCTTCTTCCCTTCCCACTGTTTCACCTTAGGATTCATAAACACGGTTTTTCTCCTTTTGTAGTTGATTGCTGAACACAACCAAATCTCATCAGTGTTCTTTTAATCAAATGGTTGTGCTGTTGCATCTTGTTCTTTGGCAGTTTGCTTTTGTTCTTGTTTCTAACAGCTTATATCATGAAAAGGGATAAAAAGATGAAGGAAAATCTTTGGATTTCTGAAGTGCTAAGGCAATTATTTCAAAAGACCTTCAGAGTTGTAGATATGTGGGGGTTTTAGTTTGCTATGGGCTGCAAAGGCAGTATACCAGAAATGGGTTGGCTTTTGCAATAGGGATTTATTCTCTTACAAGTTTACAGTACTGAGACCATGAAAGTGTCCAAATCAAGGCATCATCAGGAGATGCTTTCTCCCTGAGCTGCAGCTGTGGGTAGTCAGGCACATGGCTGCATCTGCTTCTCTCTCCCCTCTCCTCCAGGGACCAGTGCTTTCAGCTTCTGACTTCAGTCACCTCTCTTAGCTTCTGGGCATTTCTCTCTGCCTCTCTCTGTTTCTCCTGTTTATAAAGTATTCCTATATTAAGATTAAGACCCACCCAGGGTCACACAATCTAATCAAGGGCCCTTAACTGAAATAATTTGTTCAAAAGTTTCCACCTAAAATAGTTCAACATGCAGAAAAGTGGATTTGCTCTAAGGACATGATCATCTGGGGTCCACCCAGCTTCAGACTGCCACAGTGAGTGATGGGAATTAGTGAAAGGTGAGTGCTGAGGAGCTGGAGGCTGGTCTTAAGCCCTGGAGAAGCCTTTGTGAAGAAGAAAATGTGGAGCTACTATGAGGCTGGTTCTTCCAATGATACCACCAATTCAGGGAGTAAAATGAGAATTCAAAGGTGGTGAAGTAGCAGCTTTAGTGTAGGATCACAGCTGGAAATGTTATATAGAGTGTCAGTGAGAAAGGAAAGGGATATATAATATACCACATGGAAAAATAGAAAAGGAAAGGAAGTGCATGAAGTTCCTTGGCTGTTCATCTGATACCACGTTGAATTTTCATTATAAAGCATGAACAGAAAAAAGAGAGTGACTATTCTTCCAACTTAGCTTCATTTTTTTTTTTATCTTATTCTACTATTATAGAAGAGGGATGAAGTAAAAGTAGAAATATGAGTCACAGAACTCAGGTCTCTATTAGACCAACCAGTAACTCAAATAAATATTGAGGCCCTCTATTTGCCAAAACCAATTTCAGAGTGTCTGAATCAATGTAATGGAGGTTAGAACCATGTGAAAATAAACAAGACAGTGAACCAGGATTTCAGGTGGATATTTTTGGAAACTGCCATCGATGCAATAACTAGGCCCCAGATTATGTTCTAGTTGATTGAGAAAATGAATTAAGAAGTGTAGCACACATACTTGGTGAGGAAGGTAGCAGAGGCCATTTCT
This sequence comes from Dasypus novemcinctus, assembly GCF_030445035.2. Lineage (NCBI taxonomy): Eukaryota > Metazoa > Chordata > Mammalia > Cingulata > Dasypodidae > Dasypus > Dasypus novemcinctus. The sequence goes on from NC_080687.1 coordinate 71,951,639, forward strand.
TAAGCAGAGGAATGAATGCAAACATGTCATTTGCTTGAGTTAAACCATGCTCTCTTTCATATCTAGGTTATAGTGCAAGGAAAGAAAGGCCCACCAAAATAACAGGCATAGTATGCAGAAAAATACTTAAAAAAAAAAGTGATTATTCTTTCTGGGGTTTATGGCATTGTCTCTCATCCTCCTCCTTCTTACAGTCTTTGTTTCTATGATTATTATATATTTGATAGAAAATCAAATTATATTATTATATTATATATATTATTATATTAAAATCAAAATATATTATTATATATTTGATAGAAAATATAGCTGTTAGCAGCTATATTTCTGAGGATTAGAACAGATTCTTTCAATGAATAATTTGATTTTGGGAAATCAGCTTCTTTTGGGTGAGTAATTTGTGGGATGAGTTTTTGTATGTGTATTAGCAACATGTTCTATTGGACCTGTCTGCTAAATGTGGAATAGCGTAAGAAAGGTTAAGAAACACATAGCCATGATAGCCTAACTTAGTCTTCTTCCTTGGTATAGGGAAATTTTACGCTAAATGGGGGTTATATACCTAAAGCAAAGTTTATAACTTCATTAATTGTGTTAACGTCATATTTAATCATCTAAAGTTATCATTGGTATAGCACACCTAGTCTAAAACCTTAATTATCTAAAGGAATTAGAATGGTTCCTTGTGATAATGTGAAAGAGCATGGAGCTGTTTATTTTCATTTCTTTTAACTAAAATATCTTCTGGGCTTTAAGATCTCTAGGATACTTTTTTTTTTCAAAGACTTTCTCCCGTTTTATTATTCTTGCTTTCTTTCTGCTCTTAGGAAGAACACATGTTCAAGGACACATCTGAAGGATGGAATTTATGGGCTGCCTGTTCCAGTGTGCATTAGATTTGCAGTCATTGAATAGATTAGTTTAAGCAATTAAAAGAGACACCATATAAACCTTACACAAGCATATAATGATGCCAGGAGGCAGTAATGGCCTTGGCAGAATATAAATCAAATAATCAGAATAAGATTATGTTGTGGTTCTTTTTCAAAAATGCAAGAGAGAAGCATACACTTTTCCATGCATTCATTCTTGATTCTGTTTAATGTTTTTGAGAAGACGGGGAAAATGTGGGTTTAAGAAAAGGATTTTTAAGGACACATCAGTAAACATTATTCTGGAGGTTTGTGCTTTCGTTTTCTGTATACTCATTTGCATATTATGGACTGCTGTTTGCATAATAAGACCACTGTTATTTCTAGTCAGTCCATGGGTGATTACACTTATGAATAACACAATCGTGTATCCTTTGTATATACATTATTGTAGTCTATGAAAGTATTCTGACAAATTCTCTGCCCTGAAGACCAGGGAATCGTGCTGCAGAGTGTTAGATGACAAATCCACTGTATTATGCTGCCATTTAAAAGGAAGAGGGTTCTAAAAACACATACAATTTGTCCAAATGTACTTCAAGTATGCAGTGCTGCAATTAGAGAGCTGAGTTTGAGCATGGCCACAGATCTGGAAAACTCCACCCCATTGATCAATATCCATGACTGACACGATTGCACAGTGATCAGCATAGATGAGATGGTCAAACAATTAAACTGAGTAGGCAGAATTCTGACACAGATCCTTGTAGGCTAGCCATAAGCTCTCAATAAGCCTGGCCTTTAAAAACAAACAAAACCCCCCAAACCCACAGAGACACCCTCAGAGAAATGTAACCAGAATGGGAGAAGGGTGGTGTGGAGAATATCATAAACCTCACTGCCAGGAACCCTCTTCACCTCTGGAGCTGTTAGAATCAGTCTCCTGAGCCAGAAAGGACCTGGAGCGAGAGCTCAGGGTGTGGGATAAATGGGGCCAGGTCTTTTATTTTCTTTTTATTTTTTTAACTTCTTAATATTTTACCACGAGTTGCCAAAGAAATGCTCATGTGATTGTTATTCTCAGTATGGAATTGCCCCATACAGTCCTAGACATTGCAACAAATAATTTTTTTATGTTGTTCAGCAGTGAAAATGTTGTGAGAGTAATAATCATCACACTATCCCTAGTTGTTATGCTTCTAGATTTTCTGAAATTCTAATCAAGGCTTTAAAGAAGTGCCAGCCTGGAACACCTTCCTCAAGGTATGAGATAATCTAGCTTTCCTTTGCAAGAATATCTGGGGTAGGATTGCTTTTTCTATTTCCTTTTATTTCAGAGTATATATTCTTTATAATTGCAAGAAAGAAAAAAAGAACAAATGATTGTATTTATCTGCTAAATAATATTTTGATAACAATACAATTTTAGATGTTTTAGATCAAAGCACAAATATTTCTGATATTTTTGGTAAGAAGTGCTGTAAATTGAATCAATGCTTGTTATGGAAAAATGATTTAAAACAGAGGGTATTTAATTGATGTGTATGATCCTGTTTCATGCAGAAAGGGCTGGGCAGGATAAGGAAATTTAGATTTCTTAGTCACACTATTTAAGTTCAAGAGAACAGTATTCTTTTACCTGGCAGGATTTTGCTATGAAGATAATTGTAAGCACTAGATTGTAGTGATTTCAGTTTATTATTGTTTCATAAGCTTCTGAATATAACAATGGGCAACAGGATTTTGAAATGGAAAGTTTCTACATATACAAGTCTCTCTTTTTTGGTCTGGATTTCAAAAGGGGTTGAATGATGGATTTAAAATAATAAAGATTAGTGGGCTTAATGCTGCTTTATAGCCGAGTATTGGATGGGAATTAGCTATGTTGCAAACATTTAGGAAAAGAAGTGGAATCACTAGGAAGTACTTACAATTATATGAATGCCCAATTTTTTTTTTACGTTTGATAAAATAATTAGTAGCTTACTGGAATGCTATAGAAATAAATTAGCAATGCCAGCAAGACTTTGCTATTTTTTTATTATTATATTTCAGTGAAGAGAATGGATAAATATATTCTAGGTGTTAAAGCAAAGGTTATCCAGCTGTCATTACAGTATGTGGTAACAGGCAGGCTGTGGCATGAGATGGGGCCAGTTGGAATTCCCGTTCTGACGATGTCTAGTTAAGTGGTCTTGACGTAATCATTCACATTTTCAGTTTCTTCTGCCATAGAATGGTGATAGTATTTTAAAGGGTTGATACAGGAATTAATGGTCATATATGAGTGGTTCCTAAAACATTTTAAGTGATTAACAAAAAGAGTAACGTGTTGGTATCATCTTAGACAAGTTTTCTAGTGTTGCAATATAGACTTTATCAATGATTTTGATGTAAATATATAGATTATACTTATAAAATTTACATATAACACAAGGTTGAATTGATAGCTATTATGGAAGATGATTGGCAAAATCAGAGTTTAGAAAATATTGACTGATGGAAACAATAAGCCCAAAGCCTCAGGATCACATATATAGTCCTCCACTCACAGGCAAGAAACCAACTAAAGGAACCAAGGACGAAGAAGTCATGATTTGACAACATCTCATCCTAAAGACGTAGGAACTTAGCTTATTGTAAGTGGACTATGAGTCATCCTATGATGAGAATGCCAAGAAAAGCTAATGGAATCTTGGGCATCATTAATAGAAGTATACTGTACAGAGCTATGGAGGTCATTTCCCACACTTGTCTGTCCTAATCAGAACAGCTGAAAGGTAATGTAATGTCTGGATGTAGTATTTTGAGAGAAATTGAAAAATTAGAAGAGGACAAAAGAAGTATCTGGAAATGATGCCTTATGAGGATAGTTGGTAGGTTATGTGTTATGATCAGCTGCAAGTGTCTCAAAGTCTTTTACATGGAAAAAAATGTATTCTTTTAAATTTTATTTGACGATAATTAGGACTAATGGAAGTTATATACGCAGGTAAATTTGGATTGTTTTGTAATGAAGAAACTTCTTTCTAACTGAACTGTTGGAAAAAGGAATGTTTTCCCTATGAGGTGCTTAAGCCCTTGCCAATGCAAGTGTTGAAGCACATGCTGAACGATCTCCTGCTAGAACTAGAGGAGAGTCTCCTCCATTCCACAGACAGGTACTGAGTACACTAGAAAACTTGTCTAAGATGATACCGATACGTTACTCTTTTTGTTAATCACTTAAAATGTTTTAGGAACCAGGTTACAAAGACAATAAACAAAGACCTGTAAATGCTCAACTTTTAATTTAGCAATCTGTGCCAAGTTGCAAACTAAGACAATAAACAAAGACCTGTAAACGCTCAACTTTTAATTTAGCAATCTGTGCCAAGTTGCAATGAAGGAGCACCTACCATACCACATGACCTCTAATTATCCTGTAAATGCAAAATTTTATTAGAAGCCTTAAAGGTAAAAACAAAATGATCAAATCAATCCCTTGAAGTCAAAACTCTTAATTTGATTTAAAGTTTTTGGTTTAATATGCCATTTACTATGCAAAAAAAATTAGTCACCTTCTCTTTATAACTATATCTTTTATTTTTTTGGTTTTTATATAATCACAATTTATATATTTGGTTCATCTATGAATGTAGAATGTCTTCTTGCTCATGAAATATGCATCTCTGCCTCAGATTTTGTACAAAAGTTACGACAGTGTTGAAACAGAACTTTCTGCAATGATGGAAATGTTCAATAGCTATGCTGGCCAATATAAAATAGCCTTATATAGCTCCTGAGCACTTTAAATGTGGCTAGTGTGACTGAGGGACTAAATTTTAATTTTTATTAATTCAAATTTAAATAGCCACACAGGGCTAGTGGCAACATTAGACAGTACAGCCTTTAATTACTAGATTTCTTTGATATCACACAAATTATTATACCTGTCAGTTAATAAATATGCATATATAGGACTAAAAGAGTTATTTATTTTCTCTAGAATTATGAAGATTTAGATGTGATACTTTTTTTTTTTTAGGACATCCAGGATCAGGGATTGAACCCTGTTCCTCACATGTGGGAAGCTAGTGTGTAACCACTGAACCACATCAGCTTCCCTGAGTTGCTTTTTGTTTGTTTGTTTGATTTGCTTGTTGTTTGTTTTTCATTTTTCAGGAGGCACTGGGAATCAAACCCAGGACATCCCATGTGGGAGGCAGGTGTTCAACTGCTTGAGCCACATCCACTCCCCTGATACTATTTTAACGGATGCTTTTCCTCTAACATAAGTTGAAATATATATCCTCTTTGACAAACTACAGTATACCTGGGTCTTTAAACTTCCATTGTCTAATGTCAGGTCAGGAACTGTCTTAATATATTCCTCTTCTTTCATGTTAGCCTGTATGTTAGGCATTGGAGTGTATGTTTGATTTGTTTATTCTATATTTGGGGATCAAGCTATGGCACATTTTTAGTTTACCCATTTTGCTTCAGGCCTTTGCATTTTATTTACCAAGGTTCCTGATTTTATCTTCAATACTGTGAAGATGTTCCAGTTTTCTTCTTCCTACTGTTTCTCCTTTTGTCATCTCTTTAATATGCAGTTCATTTATGAAAATTCTATTGACTATACCACTACATCTATGAACACTGACATTTCTTCACGTCCTGCAGCAAAAGACAACAGCACTGGAGTTATTTTGGAAATGTTTTGCCTCACTATGAAGGCAGTTTAACAAACTGTCATCTCCAAATTAGATAATCGTAGAAATTTAGAGCAAGAGTGAATCGAAGAATCATTTGAATCTCTCTACTGCTTTGGGATAAAACTGCTTTCATTCTCACCTGTATTCTTTCTAGGAATGCTATTTTAATATTTCCTAACTTTGTGGCTCTATTTCCTAATATTTCCTAACTTTTGTGGCTCTATTAAAATTATAATTATTGACAGCAGTCACTGACTGAATTCAATATAGTCACAGTAGAGGGTATCAGGCTAAAGAATTGATATATACATCTTCCCTTGGCTGTTATAAAGTTCGATATTGTTTTTATTACTCAGATTTTCCCCTGCATCACTTGTGTCTCTTTCAAGTCAGAGATTCCAGTGGTATTGTAGTTTTAGTTTTTATACAAATACTTTTACCTAAGCTCATTTGAAACTTGAAACTACGTCAGCAGTGAATGGGGTAGGCAGGGCAGTCATCACTGCCCCTGTTTGCTAAATGAGAAAACCAAAGTTCAGAAACCCAAGGGACTTGCCTAAGCATTTGTGTGTATTGAGATGTAGAGGAAGGACAAACAAAACAGACCTTTTTTTGCTTTATGCACTAATCCACCAAGTCCAGAAATAAGAATTACTATGTGAGTATAAGATAAATATTTTTAAATTATGGCATACAATTCAGCATTTTTCCCTTCCAAGGCATATTTTAGTAGCGGGGACACTTAAAAAATTACTTACATGACCTGAATTCAGTGTAAATAACTCTTGAAAAGTGTAAAGTATTCTTTGACCTGGAATTTTCTGGATTCCCTCCTTAATTTTAATTTGATATTGATTTCTATGTTTTGAAGAAAATAGCTAAACTGTGCTTTAGATAAGAATTTGCACATCTGTTTTCACATGTTTTATCTTCTCTTTAGTGGAATAACTATAGCTGGCATTAAAAATAATCAGAGCATATTTTATTGATATGTTAATATTGCTATCACCTTCACTATTTGTTATTGGGACATAATGAGTTGCTGTGATTAAAAGTAATTGTTCATTCATAAGCAATGCAATAAATAAATTATGAAACGTTCTGCAAATCAATTAATAATAAATTCCCCATCTAAAGTGATATGACCCTGAGGGGGAAAAATAGAATAATTTAATATAAATAGGAGAAATAGGGATTTGTAAAAGGTCACAGTTGGATGTTTGAACAGTCTGCTTTTGGGGGGTATATGGAGAAGGCTGCAGTAGCTTGATGAATGTATTCTGGAAGTCTTGCTAAGCATATGGAGTGTGAGAAAAAGTGGAGCAGAAATGCTAGTGAGGATAGATGAAAAATTGGATAAATCAAAGGAAAAGCCTGGGTGATGGGAAATGCCTGAGGGAAAGAACAGTGAACAGATTTTGATATGGTCACTGTATTTTTTAAATCATGAGAGTATCTTGAATATGGACTTAAAAAAAAGCTCCTATAATTGTTCAATAAGGGGCTACACTGTCTGGGATGGTTAAAGGAGATTTTACATGGTAGCAGTTTCCAGTGTCAGCATATTGATTAAAGTAGATTTTAGAATTAAGAATGACCAGTGATGGGTAAGCAGGAGTTTTTCATTTTATGTATTACATACTATGCATTTATTTTATGGTGTTTGTTATTCCTGTTCTGAAGACAAGGACATTTTACAATGCCTAGAAGATTTTAAATGCTTATTTCTGAAAGTCATTTCTAAAACGAAGCAGTAATTTTTTTTCCTGAAATGTGTGGAAACTAACTTTCTTGTTCTAATTATTTAGTGCATTTTCTATAGTAAATTAAAAGAAAAATAAATAGTTTTAGATTTTTAGTTGATTGTTAGGCAGATATAAGGTGTGTAGTTCTGTAATGTCCTTGATTCTATCAAGGACAGAACCTCTCACTAAAAAAAAATCACATTAATTATCCTTGAGCATACACAGTTACTTCAAAAGAGTTTTTATATAGAGATGCTTGTTTTAGAGAATTGAAGGAATATTTTGGGTAAGACATCTTATCTAAAATTCTGCAAATGGCTATGTATTTGGCCAAGAAAGGACTCAAGAGATTAAAAGGAAAAAAAAAATTCCTTAATTGGGGATATGTTAGTATCCTGGAGAATTCTTCATAATTTCCAGGAAGACATCCCATCCCAATCAACTGAGCCATTAAAGGCACAGAATCATACCACATTGTCCTAGAACAATAAGTTTAAGAGTTGAGATACAGAATATGACAATAACCACATAGAACAAACCTCCAGGACAGAAAGGAATGCTTTAGTTGACTCTCATTTCTATGACATGCATGTGCCACAATGCACTTCCCTTATTAGTTAGGTACATGACATCCACTAACACCACTAGCTCTTTTACCTATCTTTATCCTGGTAAGCCTAGTGTTGCCTCAAAGGAAGCAACACTTAGAAATACAGAAAGAAGTGCTCCATTGGAGTAATTTTTAAATGCTTCAGATAGCATCATGTTCCCTTGAAAGGGAAAGGGAATACGGTTTTGCTCCAAGTTGTTCAAAGCAGGATTTCTTAACCTTTTTTGTTCCATGGACCCCTTTGCCAGTCAGGTGAAAACCATGGGCCCCTTATTAAGTCCACACTATTCTGAGTATTATTTAATAAATATATCACACCTGCACCAACATGTCCCCACAAGAATAATGTTTCTGAATTTTCAATTCAAGCTCATGGACGCCCTATAATCCACAGACCCCTGGTGAAGAACACTGGTTTAAAGCTTAGCCTACAACAAATATAGATATCCATGCTACTGTTAGTTTTCTGAGTATAAGCAGTATCTGACTTTGTACTATTTATTAATTTCAAGCAGTTATAAAACTCATGAATTATCAACCCAAAAGATAATGTATTTTAATATATTTTTATTGAAGTATATATTCATACATGAACATGCATAAACAATAAGTATATAGTAAAGATTGTGAACTTACAAAATAACATACATAATATCATACAGCGGTCTCATACATCACCCCTCCATCAACACTTTGCATTGTTGTGAAACATTTTTTACAAACTATGCAAGAGCATTGTGAAAACATACTACTAACTATAGTTTCTGTAATACATTTGGCATATTTTTCCCCCAACCCACCCTATTTTTTAAAAAACCTGTTTTTATTTCAGAGGTCATGAACTTGCAAAACAATCATACTTGTGTAGAATTCCCGTACAATACCCCTTCACCAACACACCACACTGTGGTGGAACATTTGTTACAGCTTATGAGATAATATCATCAGACTATTACTACCAACCATGGTCCATAGCATACATTTTCCATACACCTCTGTTAGCAACATAGTACATCTTTGGCATTGATACAAGAATATTATAATATTTCTGTTAACCACAATCTATAGGTCACACCAATTATAGTTTTCCCATGCTTCTCATTCCAACCACCCTGCAATATTGTTGTATATCTGCTCCAGCTCACAGAAGGACACTCTTGCATCTGTACCCTCAACCACAATTCCCATCCACCTCTGGGTTCACTATGTCATTCAGTCCCTAGATTATTCTTTAGCTTTCTTTCTATTGACATGTACTTCCCCAGACTATCCTTTTCAGCCACAATCCCATTTATATACCAGTTGCTACTCACAATAATGTGTTACCATCAACTCTATCCATTTCCACACTTTTACAGTCAGTTTTATTAAAACTTCTACATACATTAAGCATGAGTAGTTCTTACCAACCCTTCTCTTAGGTCTCAATAACTTATGCTCTAGCTTTAACTCCATATGTTTATTCTTTGTATTTAGTTCATATTAATGAGACCATGAAATATTTGTCCTTTTGTGTCTGGCTTACTTCACTTAGTATAATGTCCTAAAAGATTTATCCATGTTTGTGTATTTGTCCCAATTTCATTTCTTCTTACTGCAGTATAGTATTCCATCATTATATATATACCACATTTTGTTTATCCATTCATTAATTAATGGATACTTGGCTTGTTTCCTTCTTTTGGCAATTGTGAATAATGCTGCTATGAACATTAGTGAGCAGATGTCTGTTCATGTTGTAGTTTTTAGTTCTTCTGGATATATTCCTAGTAGAGGAATTGCTGCATCATATGGCAGTTCTATATTTAGCTTCCTGAGGAACTGCCAAACTGTCTTCCACAGAGGCTGCACCATTTTACAATCATACCAACAGTGAAGGAGTGTTCCTATTTCTCCACATCCTCTCCAGCACTTGTTTTTGTTCATTTTTTTTAAAAATAATGGCCATTCTATGTGGTGTTAGATGATATCTCATTGTTGTATTGATTGGCATTTCTGTAATAGTGATATGGAATGTTTTTTCATGTGCTTTTTGGCCATTTGTATTTCCTCTTTGGAGAAATGTCTATTTAAAACTTTTGCCCATTTTTAAATTGGATTGCTTGCTCTTTTATTGTTGAGTTGTATGGTCTCTTTATATAAAATGGAAATCAACCCTTAACAGATATGTGGTTTCCAAATATTTTTTTCCCACTGAGTGGGCTGCCTTTTCACCTTTTTGATGAGGTCCTTTGAATCAAAAAAGCATTTAAGTTTGGGGAGGTCCCATTTATCCATGTTTTCTTTCATTGCTCATGTTTTCAGTGTAAGGTTTAAGAATTTACCACCTACCACTAGGTCTTGAAGATGTTTCCCTACATTTTCTTCTAGGAGCTTTATGGTACTTGCTTTTAAATTTAGGTCTTTGGTTCATTTTAGGTTCACTTTTGTATAAGGTGTGAGATAGCAGTCTTCTTTCTTTCCGCTAGGGATATCCAGATCTCCCTGTACCATTTGATGAGTAGACTGTTCTGTCCCAGTTGGGTGGGTTTGACAGGTTTGTCAAAATTCATTTTGACCATAGATGTGAGGGTCTGTTTCTTAACCATTAGTTTGGTTCCATTGGCCTATGTGTCTTTCTTTATGCTAATACCATGCTCTTTTTTTTTTCCCCCACTGTACTTAGGCTATGTATATTAAAATCTGGAAGTGGGAGTCCTCCAACGTCACTTTTCCTTTTTACGATGTTTCTGGCTATTCGAGGCCTCTTACCCTTCCAGATAAATTTGATAATTGTGTTTTCCATTTGTTTAATAAATGCTGGAGTAATTTTTATTGGAATTGCTTTGAATCTGTATATTGATTTGGGTAGAATTGACATCTAAATGATATTTAGACTTCCAGTCCATGAGCATGGAATGTTCTTCCAATTATTTAGTTTTTTAAAATTTCTTTTAGCAATGCATTATAGTTTTCTGAATATAAGTACTTTACATTGTTAAGTTTATTCTTAAATACTTAAGCTTTTAGTTGCTATTATAAATGGAGTTTTTCTCCTGACTTCCTCCTCAGACTGCGTATTACTAGTATATAGAACCACTGATTTTTGCATATTGATCATATATCTTAACACTCTGCTGAAATCATTTATTAGCTCTAGCAGCTTTGTTGAAGATTTTTTGAGACTTTCTAGGTATAGAATCATCATCTGTGAATTACGAAAGTTTTACTTCTCCCTTCAATTTGAATGCCTTTTATTTCTTTTTCTTGCCCAGTTGCTCTAGCTAGAACCTCTAGCACTATATTGAACAACAGTGGTTACAATGGGCATCCTTGTCTTGTCCCTGATCTCAACAGGAAAGCTTTCAGTCTTTCACCATTATTACAATATATGCTGTGAGTTTTTCATATATGGCCTTTATCATGTTGAGAAAGTTTCCTTCAATTCCAATCTTTTGTAGTATTTTTATCAACAAAGGCTGCTCTATTTTGTCAAATACCTTTTGTGCATTACTGGATAAGAGCATGTGCTTTTTCTTCTTTGATTTATTAGCATAGTGTATTATGCTGATTGATTTTCTTATGTTGAACCACACTTGCATGCCTGGTATAAAACCCACTTGATCGTGATGAATAATTCTTTTTTAATGTGTTGTTGGGTTCAATTAGCATGTGTTTTATCGAGGATTTTTGTATCTGTATTCATTAGCAAATCAATGGATCTGTAATTTTCCTTTTTCATAATATCTTTATCTGACTTTGGTATTGGGATGATATTGGCTTCATAGAATGAGTTTGGTTGTGTTCCTTCTTGTTCAAATTTTTAAAAGCTTAAGTAAAATTGGTATTAAATCTTTGAATGCTTGGTAGAACTCATCTGTGAAACTGTCTGGTCCTGGGCTTTTCATTTTGGAGAGTTGTTTGATGACCATTTCAATCTCTACTTGTGATTGGTTTGTTGAGGTCTTCTATTTTTTCTAGGGTCAGTGTAGGTTGTTTGTATGCTCTTAGGAAGTTTTTCATTTCATCTATATTGTCTAGTTTTTTGGCATGAAGTTGTTCATAGTATCCCCTTATGATCTCTCTTATTTCTCTGTGGAGTCAGTAGTAATGTTCCTGTTTTCATTTTTTATGTCATTTATTTGCATCTTCTCTCTTTTTTTCTTAGTCGTCTAGACAAGGGTTTGTCAATTTTGTTAATCTTCTTGAAGAAACAACTTTTGGTTTTGTTAATTCTCTATTTTTTTCTTCTCAATTTCATTTATTTCTGCTCTTTGTTATTTCATTCCTTCTAATTGCTTTGGAATTTGTTTGCTGTTCTTTTTCTAGTTCCTCCAGCTGTGTAGTTAGATCATTGATTTTAGCTCTTTCTTTTTTTAATGTAAGCACTGAGGGCTATAAATCTTTCTTTCAATACTCTATGCTGCATCCCATAGGTTCTGATCTGTTGTGTTCTCATTGTCATTCATCTCAAGATATTTACTGATTTCTCTTGAAATTTCTTCTTTGACCCACTGATTATTTAATAGTGTGTTGTTTAATCTCCATATATATGTGAATTTTCCCTTTTTCTGCCGCTTGTTGATTTCCAACTTTATTCCATTATGATCAGAAAAAGCGCTTTGTATTGTTTCAATTTTGTTGAATTTATTTAGATCAGCTTTGTGATCCAACATATGGTCTATCTTGGAGATAGATCTATGAACACTTGAAAAGAATGTATATCCTGCTGTTTTGGGGTACAGTGTTCTGTATATGTCTATTAGGTTTATTACACTTTTCATATTATTCAAGCTCTGTTTCTTTATTGATCCTCTGCCCAAATGTTCTGTACAATGCTGAGAGTGGTGTATTGAAGTCTCCAGCTATTATTGTAGAGATGTCTATTTCTCCTTTCAGATTTGCCAGTGTTTGCTTCATGTATCTTGGGGCATCCTGGTTAGATGCATATATATTTATGATTGTTGTTTCTTCCTGGTGAGTCATCCCTTTTATTAATATGTAATGTTCTTCTGTATCTCTAATAACAGTTTTGCTTTTAAAGTCTATATCATCTGATATAAGTTTAGCTAACATAGCTTTTTTATTTTTTATTTTTTGGTTACTGCATGCATAGAATATCATTTTTCCAACCTTTAATTTTCAATCTATTGGTGTCCTTGGGTCTAAGGTGGGTCTCTTACCAGACAGCATAGAAATAGCTCATATTTTCTTATCCATTCCACAAGTCTGTGTCTTTTGATGGGGAGTTTAATCCATTAACATTCAATGTTATTACTGTAAAGGCAGTTCTTATTTCATTCATTTTGATCTTTGTGTTTTTCTGTCATTTTATTTTTGACACTTTTATATACTGTTACAAATACAGTCATGATTTCTAGACTCTCTTCCAAACCTCTCTTTCTGTCTTTTCTTTTCAAGCTTTAACATTCCCTTTAGTATTTCTTGCAAAGCTGGTCTTTTGTTATAAACTCTCTGCTTCTGTTTATCTTTCAATATTCTAATCTCACCCTCATCTTTGAAAGATAATCTTGCCAGATATAAAATTCTTGGCTGTCAGTTTTTCTCTTGAAATATCTTAAACATATCATACCACTGCCTTCTTGCCTCCATGGTTTCTGATTAGAAATTGGCATTTAATTTTATTGGGTATCCCTTATATGTTATGCATTGCTTTTTTCTCATGGCTTTCAGAATTTTCTCTTTGTCTTTGGCATTTGACAATCGGATTAGTATGTGTCTTGGAATCGGTCTATTCAGATTTATTTGGATGGGAGTATGTTGTGCTTCTTAGACAGAGATATCTATGTCCTTTAAAAGGGTTGGGAAATTTTCTGCCATTGTTTTTCAAATATTCCTTCTACCCCTTTTCCCTTCTCTTCTTTTCTGGAACACCCATGACACACATGTTTGCATATCCCTTGCTGTCATTTAGTTCCCTGAGACCCTGTTCAATTTTTTCCATTCCATTCTTCGTCTGTTTTTTTTTTTTTGTATATTCACTTTCAGAGGCCAATTCTTTGAACTCAGTGATCCTTTCTTCTGCTTCCTCAAATCTGCTATTATATGCCTCCAGTGTATTTTTAATTTCATTATTGTGCTTTTCATTCCCATGATATGCTATTTTCTTATGTATGCTTTCAAATTCTTCTTTGTGCTCCCCCAATGTCTTCTTAATATCCTTAATCTCTTTAGCCATTTCATTGAATTTATTAAAGAGATTTGTTTGAACATCTATGATTAGCTGTCTCAATTCCTTTATGTCATTTAGAGGCTTATCTTTTTCCTTTAACTGGGCCATGTCTTTCTGTTTCTTGATATGGATTGTAATTTTTTGTTGGTGTTTTCACATCTAACTTGCTAGATATGTTTATCTGGGTGCGGTTTCTTCCTTTAGTTTCAGGCCTTCTTGTCTTTCCTCCCTTGCTCACTGTGTAGTAGGAATTGAGGATGTAGTTGGTGTTATAAGCTATGGAGGCTGAAGCTGCCCACCTTGCCCCAGAAATTGACAAAGCTTCTCCCAACTTTCTTCTCTGTCAGCTGTAGGGATAGAGCTGCAGCCATGTATAATAATCCCAGTTAGGCAAGACAAGACTATCTGTAATTGCCCAGAGAGACTGATGAAGCTTCACAACCCTTTTTCCTCTACCTTGGGCAGGCATGGAGCTTTATTTGTGGGCAACAATTTATGCCATGAGAGTCCAAGATGAGCACAGTTGCCCAGGTAAACCAGACCCCCTCCCTACCGGAGGTGGAAATGGACCTTCTGAAGTGCCAAACAACCTAATCTGTGTGCGCCAAATATGGCTAAAGTTGCCCTGAGAAGCTGAGGGAGTACAGTCTCTTATGCCTTTTATGGGGTGGGAATGGAACCACCAAAACCCAACAGTTCAGTCTCTGTAGCCTGAAAGTACCCATTGTTGCCTGTAGGGGCTGAGGAAACACCAGCCCTCTCCTATCCTTTTAGGGCATGGTGTTGGGTCCACAGGCACTCAAGAGTTCAATCTCTGTATGCTGAAAGTACCCTCCATTGTCCAGAGAGGCTGTGGAGACACGAGACCCCTCCTATCCATTCAGGGGTGGGGTTGGATCCATCGGCATCCAACAGTCTAGCCCATGCAGGGGGAAAGTATCTGCCATTGCCTAGAAAGGCTGTAGAAACACCAGCCCCCTCTTTTCCTTTAAGGGGGTGAGGTAGATACACAAGTACCCACCAGTCCAGACTGTGTGGGCCAAAAGTACCCATAGTTACCCAGTGAAGCTGGACAAACACAGTTCATCTCTTCTCCTATTGGGGATGGAGGTGGAGCCACAGGTGCCCAATCATTGGGTTTTCGCAGGCCAAAAGTACCTGTAGTTGCCCTGAGAAACTGAGGGAACACAAGCCCCCTCCTATCTTATGGGGGGGCAGAGGTGGAGATGGACTAGAAGGCACTCAACAAACCAATTTGTGTGGGCTGAAAATGCCTGCCGTTGCCCAGAGAGGCAGAGGATACCCAACTCCTCTCTGATCCTCTTGGGGTGCAGGGATGCAGCCCCAGGTGACCGACTATTCAGTCTGTGCTGGCAGAGAGTGCTTGCAGTTTTCTGGAGCCTGGTGTGGGTCCCACCACTTTCCTCTCTCTGGAGGTGGGGCTGCATTCTGATCTTGGTGCAAAGAAGCCAGACCCTAACTTCACTGGATTTTCAGTCACCCAGGCTACTCCTCATGCCAGAGGCAGAGTCAAAATGACAGCTACTGGACTCCTTCCGACCTGGACAGGCTCACAGTTTAACTGTTCCTAGGATTATATTTTAGCCTGCTGATTTTACCAATCAGTAGCTTAAGTCAGTGCCATACTGTGTCTTCCTCCCCAACTTTTTGGGAAATGGAGCTTCCAACTCCAGCAACAGAATAGCTCCCAAGGCAGCTTGTGCCACATGTGCCAACCTCTGCAGCATGAAGTGCTTTACTCAGGAATCTTCTCTGCAGAAGGACAGTCTCCTCCTTCCATAGTTTCAAGAATGTTGCTGGATCCTCTTCTAGTCTCCTAGGACCCCCAAAAAGGTGCTTTAGATAGCTCTGGGTGGTTACTAACTGCCCTGTAGCAGGAGCTGACTCCAGGAGCTCCTTATTCTGTTGCCATCTTGGCTCTCCCTAATAATGTATCATTTTTTCATCAAGGGTGAAAACTACTCAGAGTAGAGTTAATAGTTTTAATATTTATATCACTTAATTGTAATGTGTTACTTAAGCATGAACGCAAATGTCCCCTAAAAGAATATCTAATATTTTATACCTTGTTCCCATAAAATTAAACATGTTATCTTATTCAAAATGGTTACTGCGTAAAAGATCAGGAACTTACAAGATCCTCCACCATTAGATTGAAAAATCCATATATCCATTGTATATTGACTCATTAAATTGTATTTTGTGTTGACCTCTAAAAAAGGCTGGTAGAACAGTAACGAACATTTGGAGTTTACAGAGATGACATCTTTTCCCAACAAATGTGTTTGTGAGATTATTTGATTGTTTTATCAAGTCATCTCTGCATTACTTTTTTTAAAAGGGGCATAAATTGCCAACACCCTTCATAAAAAACAAAGTTTTGGTGGCGGACTTGGCCCAGTGGTTAGGGCATCCGTCTACCACATGGGAGGTCCGTGGTTCAAACCCTGGGCTTCCTTGACCCGTGTGGAGCTGGCCCACGGGCAGTGCTGATGTGCGCAAGGAGTGCCATGCCACGCAGGGGTGTCCCCTGCATAGGGGAGCCCCACGCACAAGGAGTGCGCCCCGTAAGGAGAGCCGCCCAGCATGAAAGAAAGTGCAGCCTGCCAGGAATGGTGCTGCCCACATGGAGAGCTGACACAACAAGATGATGCAACCAAAAGAAACACAGATTCCTGTGTCGCTGACAACAACAGAAGCAGACAAAGAAGACACAGCAAATAGACACAGAGAACAGACAGCCGGGGTTGGGGGGGGCGGTGAAAGGGGAGAGAAATAAATAAATAAAATCTTAAAAAAAAAAAGGTTTATCAAGTTAGCACACTTAGTATAGGAATTATTAAGCGTATTGCGGTAGAATATTTTTAAGCTTACTTGGATTTTCATTGGATTTAAATGCTTCGAATGAATATTCATTTATGAAAAGGAGCTAAATTAAAGAGTAAATACAAAATTCTGGAAGTAAAGATTGTATTTGAAAGACATGGTGTCAGGGAATTGATAGTACATTTTACTCTTCTGGAAAGTGAATCTCCTTATGGTAAGATGATATTTGACTTTTGCTCATTGTCTTCTACAATTCTTTAGTGATATATATAACAGAAGAGGGCTGCTTATATAATTAATTAGGTTTTTCATTGGAGGTATTTGTAATACTTGAAGTGTTTAGACTAAGAACAAGTTTTACAGTTTTCCTCAACTGCTTGAAGACAACTACTTATGATTGCCATCTATAGTTTGAAGGTATGTGGATCGTGGGGAGCAATATATGTCTTAATTTAGAATACTGAGCCTTTTTGCCCTGTTATGCCCTTTCTCTCCCCAACTGGACCAGGATGCAAGTAGTCCTGGGGACGTGTAATCTGTAATGGGGAGTTGTAATCTGTAAATCAGCCCTTTTTACCCCTTTTCCTCTCCCTACCTAGACCAACCTGCAAATATACCTGGGACCCATAATCTGTTGTTCTCTCCCATTTCTCTTCTCTCATGTTCTTAATAAACTACTGGCCTAACTAAAAAAAAAAATTTTTTAATTAGAATACTGAAACTCCAGCCATCACAAATCTTTATTCATCAAAGTTCCTTTCCAAGATGCCTTTCTCCAATGAGAGCAATTCCATTTAATACATTATTAAGTAATTACTTGCTTTGTAATTTTTATTAATCAAAGGCATCTATAATTTATAATCAAAGGTTTTGATCAATATGAAAAATCAACATTACTATTCTCAATCAAATCAATTCTATCCAAATGAAAATACTTGATACTTTAAGCTGTGCAACCTTACTTTGGTAAATACTTAATTTACATTAATTTAATTTGATTTCAACATTTCTTAAATTTTTAAAAAGTTTATAATGAAGTGTGTGTGTGAGTGTGTGTGAGAGAGTGTGTGTGTGGAGAGAGAGAAAGGGAGAGAATAATCTCTCTTTGAGGACTTAGTTGCAGATTCCATTTTTTCATTTATTTTGTCAGTTCATTCAATAACTACTTAGTACCAGGCACTACTCCTGGTGTGGGGAACACAAGGTGGACCTGAGTGTGACTTGTTTCTTGCCTCCATTTGCTTACAGTCAACTATATGGGTCTTGTTTCAGGATTATAACCCTCATGTTAGATAAATAAACACCGAGCTCTCTCTGCTTGTTTTTTAGCTTCCCTTTAAAATATTCCAACAGAGTGTTTGCTTTTAACATATGCTTTAAAAATATCCTGGTGTTTCCTATTTTAAATTATATGGTTCTCTAAAGAAACATGAAAAGAAATGGTAAAAAAATGTTTGTGCTACAGTCTGTCAATGCTTGTCAGTTGAGGAAATGATGATTAGAAGCTATTATATATAGATATGGGAATCTCTCACTCAAACACTCACTCACCCGCTCACTCACTCACTAAATGGAAATCCTACTTTTTTAGAGATCGTATAATTTTACCAATCTGTAGTTCCTATAGTCTATCCTTCCATAGAAAACAAGACAGTCATTGTTAAATATGTATGCTTTTGGTATATTTGAAAATTTTTAACTTTGTTTTTAGAATTTTATAAATCAATTGTATAAGTTAATTTAACATTACTACTAAGAATCATTAATATATATATTTAATCATTCTATATGGTGCTTAAAGCTGTAACTAATGCTGCTTCTGTTCTTTTTATGCCCAATTACAAATTCTGTTAATCATTATAATATCCTTGACTTGATTACTATAACTTCTAAAGAAATGTTCTTTATAATCTTAACTGCTACTTCATATAAAATCCAAAGAAGAAAATAATACTGTGAGAGTGACCTTCATTATTTCTTGTGCAGAATGTAATTAACAAGAGATCAACTGCTCCAATGAACCTACTGTGGTCCTTTGAAATTATTTGGAGTGATTCAATTCCTATCATAAATTCTTTACAGGATTTTAAAAATTATTAGAAGAGAGAAAGTAGATAAAATAAATCAGATCTGTAACTTAGATGTATAGTCTACAAAGCACTCTGATTCACAAGGGGTCTAATGATATTGCATTGCTTGGAAATATTTAATTATATGTCACTTATTAAAATTAAAATCATTCTTTTGTGATTATTTTCTTTTAAACTGCTTCTGTAAGATGTTTGATAGAACACTGACACCTAATTTTGGCTGGTGAAAAATTCCCTGTTTGAAATTAAATATATATATTTTTAAATGAGCCACAAGGTCAGCAGAGATGTTTTGATTTCAGTTCAGGTGCAACAAATATAATGACTGATCTTTATAAGCTGTAAGTTAACTCACAAACAAAGCTTTCTGATAAGTCTCTGAAATTTTGTGCTTTAGTCTTCCTAGAGTCAAAATCCATACCTAATAAGTATCCTGCCATATTAGATGCTTTTTCAAGTACTGAATCACTAAGTAATTATATAAACGTCTTGGGTAAGATAAATGAGTTCAGAAACCAGAAAAAACTTTTGCCTTTGAACAGGGGTTCTTAACCAGGGGTCCACGGACCCCCAAAGATTTCAGGGGGTCTGTGAGCTTGAATTGAAAAGCAGTAGATATTAGCTTTATTTTCTCTGACCTCTAACTGAAATCTAGCATTTCCTTCACTTATAAATGTATGCAATAAATAAATTACAGTAGTATTCACTTCAATTGACCGGCAAAGGAGTCTGTGGAACAAAAAAGATCAAGAACCCCTGATTCAGAGTCTCTTAAACATTTAGAAAGTTTGATTTCTATTTCATTGATTGAGACCAGTAACTTGAAAAAAAATGGTAACCCGGCTTATTAGTTCTGGTTACTAGACCAAAAGAATGACATCTTTGGATCTCTTAGTACTCTCTTATATGTGCCTATGTTATATGATGAACACTATCATCAGATATGGGTTTTTATCATGCTCTTTTAAGGAGAAGGGAGGCTTGTATGGGAATTCCCTATACTCCCAGGGCAATTTTTCTGTAAATGTAAATCTAAAACTTCTCTAAAAATAAAGCTAAGAAACGAAACCACTTGAAAAATTTCTGAAGTATTTGTATACTTAAAAATGCAACCCTCTTATTTTAAATTATATTAGCCCATATGCAGTCTTACTTTAAATGATACAGTAATTTGGAATATTCGTAAGATATCATTTAAAATGCAAGTCCTAATAAGTGAAAAAAAAACAAAAAGACTACGTTTAGAACAGGAAAAAGAGGATGTTTTCAAAGAAAAAACATAGACAAATAAGATGGAAAATATAATGGGTTTCATTTCTGAGAAAAATGTCTAAGTATAAAACACAGCATGATGATTCTCTGCCGAAAGAACCACCTCCTCTCCAGCGTGGGTATTCTGCTGAGTGACACTTCAATGGAAATGGGGAATGCTCCTATTTATGTTTAACTTAGCTTAAAAACAGCAGCAAAGTTCTGTGCCTAATATAGAAATGCTCTCAGAAGCTGTAGCTTGCTTCATGGGAGGAAAAAAAAAAAAAGAAAAACGTTCAAAAATAAAAATGCATCAATGAATAGCATGTCCTAGTTGTACTTGTAAGGAAAAAAAAATGAATGAAGAGATTGTTTTTGTAATGGAGTAATATATGAGGGAAAAAAATCTTACTGTGGGTCCTTAAATATTAACTGCTTTGTGGTGATTTTTTGTAAAATTAAAGCCACTTAAATACATGATACTGACTCCTTATAGTTCTCCACTGTTTGTCTTTATCCCCACTCAAGACTTTCATGAAAAGAGTGAACCATTAACCATCTCCTGTATCAGTGCCTCTCCTTTACTGTGTTTTGTCATCTCTATCAAACCCTATTCCTTTGTTCTTATTTTTAACCTGTGAATTTAGTCATAGAACTCCAGGTTTTTCATCCAGTCCACCACATAAGCCCAACTTTTTAAACATTCCAGTTCTATTACTTAGTCTCCAGGATTATTCTCTCCATGATTGACTTTTCTTTCAACCAGTGGCTCTCTTTCAGCTATATTATTCCTCTCCATCATAATTAGTTTAGTGTTTTCCTTGATTTCATTTCTTCTGCCTGCAAAAGCGGGGAGTTCTCTTAAACTTGAACATACTTTCAACTATAATTCTTCCTCTTCTACACATTAATAATATTTTCCTTGTGTTATGAGCCAAAAAAATCATCAATTAGGTGATGTATACCAAGTGCTTCCATAATTTTATGTTAACAAATCCTAAACATCCTCATCCCTCACCAAAATTGTAATAATACCTCTCAAATTTCCTACTAGTAATTTCTTTGGCTCTTTACTTTTCTTCTGTATTTAGCATTGCTGACTGATCTTCCTTTAGGAGAGAATCTGTTTTCTACTTCATGGCACCTCACCAAGGCATATTTATTTGCTTTTTCTATCAAAGACTTCAGTGAAGTCATAAATTACTAATATGTATTACACTTGCAGATTATGTGAAATGTAAAGGTGTTATACTTTGTTAGAAGCTATCTTGTAAATGGGACAAAAGTAAGGGTGAAAATAGATTTCAGTGTGGCTTACGTGCACAAGCCTTATCAGCACATTTCAGAAAGATGTTTGGATTTTAGTTGTGGGAAGTCTTAATATTGGTCAAAAGTGTGATGTGACTGCCAAAGGGCAAATGCAATTTTAAACTACTTTAGTCAGTATACAGCTTCCCATGTAAAGGAGTTAAAAAATCTATTCTGTAACTACAAAGCACTGTCACATTAAATTCTGGGTGCTATGTATTCAACAGATATATATTAGAGGGAATAAAAATCATGCCTTATTAGTGTCCCCTCACTCTGAAGTGACACCACCTTGTAAGCCAAGTCTTCAAATTCATTATAAATTAGTATCTATTACTTCATATAAAAAGTAATTCACTTTTTTCTGAGAAACAGTAGCCTACTTAAATATATATGCACTTAAAGATAGAATCAAATTTCAACTTGTGATATTTAAATTACAACTGTTGTTGTCTCACTATCTCATTACATTAAAATTTTGTTTAAGCTTAATTCAAACATTGTTATCTTCAGCTGCTCAGTCTTCCTCCTGGTATCACCTTAGGGGCCACCTTACACATCATTTCCATTACTGAGTTGAGAAGGCACTTTCTGAAGTTGATGCTGTCACAGGAAAGTTTTATTCCAAGCCACAATTAATCATATATGCATTCATTTTATTAGTCAGAAAATGCATCTTGAGCACCTCCTATCTGTTAGGCACTCATGGAGGTCATTAGTAATGAATCCTTGAGCAGGAGAAACCAAACCCAGTCTTTAATTTGCCTAATGAGAACAATTCGTCTTTCTTTCATCCCTTAGGTAAATATTTCTCAGATCCACCAGACAAATTTTTTCCATTGCATTTATAAGTAGTCTTCAAAATGCTTCCTTGCAAAGTAATAGAACACTTACAATTTTTAGATCACCCTTTAGATTAATTATCACTTTGCCTTAAAAAAAATATTCTCTCAATTGACTTCTATAAGCAGTCAGAACAGGAACTGATTCGTGTTCTCAAAGGCTAATGCATTTCCTTCAAAAGGTGCCTAGAACATGAAAGACTCTTTAAGAGAAATCAACACAGTGTGACTCCGTTTTGTCTGAGGGATGGTTTTAGAAAAAAATAAGTATTTGATGAACCATAAAGAAGGGGCATGATGAAATCTGCCTCTGAAGAACCACTGTTTGGGAGGTGAGGGTACGTTCAGTTTTTTTAATCTATTTGAATATTATTCTGATAAATATTTCTTCATGTTCCAATAGATTTTAATGTTCTTATGAATGGAATACCTCATTTGGAGAGTAAGCTTGCTATCTTGGAAATCCTGAAACAGAGCTGAGTGATTTATTTATTTGTTTGTTATTAAAGGCTCTGCTGGAAGGTATTTAATTCCTCTGAATTCTCATTTGTCATATAATTTTAAAGCTAATGAAGGATTTTTAAATAATCAGATCATTGACAGTTAATGTCAGGCTATTGAGCAAAGTGGTATTTAAATCAGAGTTGTGATTTAAAGCTTGATCTGATATGATAGGGAGGGTAGCTGATCCCAGAGTCCCTGGTCTGTGAGCTAGAGAAGGTGTTCTTGTCGTGTTACATTGTGTACTAATACCATGCGTGGGCCTGTGAGCCCCGCAGTATGCAACTGAGAGAAAATGGGAATAGCATCCACTTTGAGTTGCAGAACTCAATTATCTTTGGTGATGCACCCCAATGTCCTTAAAATATCAGTAATCATTCTGGTTAATGTTGCTCTTAGAGACTACTCTTTCCATCAGCTTTGGCCTACCCAATATTTAGATTATAATTTTGTAGGCAGCGGTACAATGTGTGCAGAGCTGGTGGCCTAGGTCTGAAGCCTTTGAAGAGGACTTAATGTCTCTGAATGCCAGTATTATGGATACAGTGGAGAAGAAAAGCTCTTACCTTGTGTAGTTGTTGTGAGATTATAGTATATATATCCCATCTCTCTATCTTTTATCTATAATATTTCCATTAATATATATATCCTCTACTGACAGTAATGAATGTATATATTATATCAGAAACTGTAGTATAATGTAATATATATTATAATTTTTATAGTAATATATACATCTGTAGCACAGTTACTGGCATATACTAGGGTCTAAATAAATGTCTACTTCAATAATGGAATAGTGTCATAAGGGCTAGCAGTTGGAAACACTATGAGAAAGCATAATTGTATTTGGTAGATGCTACTTGGTAGATGCTACTGCCCCATCCACTTCTCTATCAGCCCTGCCTCTTCAAAGGCATCTTCATTTCTACTTTATACAGACTAGAACTATAATATGTTTTTGTATGGGTAGCTGTATGAGTATGCACCATTCTGGTTTTAACACTATTTCTAAAAAATTGTGAGTCTACTATCCAGTTTGGGGCTTCCTGTTTTCACACTGGAGATGGGGATATGTACCCAAGATATAATGGAGGTTACAGCACGTAATTCATCTCCCTTAAAACTGTGACCTTATGGTTAATAACTTACTACTATTTTCCCTCCAGGTAAACTGTATCACTCTATTAATAAAAATATTTGTACCTTGACTGAGATGAATCAGAAAAAAAAAGATTATAAGGACAAAAAACAATAACATGCATTTCCAGAGTACCTATGATGTGCTAGTACAGTTATGTAGTTGGAAAAAAACATTTACTTACACTAACTTTTTGAAATTTGTCTGAGGCTGTCAACTAACCCTGGAGTGGAAAATGTCAGCTTGAATAATTAGAACAACATTGTTTGGATGCAGGAGGTTGAGCATCACTCAATAAATACAGGGACGCAGGATATGTATCAATTACTGCCCAAGGTGCTTTCCACCTGCATTGTGCTTTTGCTGGAGAAGCGTTTGTATCCTACAGTGCACTGTCAGCACCCTGCTATTTCATGAAGGAGAAACTAACCTGTGCATAACCAGAGATGAAGTTCATCTATAGGAATCTCAGTTTAGAAAATGCAACACAATTCAGAGAAACGACTTGCAAAGTTACCAGGCCTTTAGTAAAGCCAGCTTGCTTACCTGAGCACAGCTGCTCACCACTACTTTAGTTAAAATCCTCTCTAGTAACAGATGAAAGAAATAATTACATCACACCCCATGTTTATTTTATAGGGAGGGGATTAACATACAAATTCACCTTCTCCTTTGAAGTTTTCTTTTAAATAGTGAGATCCCTGCATGCACTTAGAAGATAGAAACTATCTACATATAAAAAGGGAATTAGGAAATTAAGGTTGTTAATCAGGAAAGCGTTAAGCCCCAAACTACTCTCAATTTAAACCCCAGCTCTAGAAACTTCAATGAGGAACATGTAGATAGCATCATCGATTCTGTCTCTATTGGGACACAGAGCTTCTGTGTTTTGACATCTGTGTCATTATGGATACTGATTTTATTAGGGAGTGACGGCACAGGGAGAACATTTTGCTCAGCAACACTCATCCTTGCTCTCCTTTCCAGTTCACTCCCTCACTATTTAAAATGATCAGTCAAACTGCTTATATGAAAACAGGATCTTTGATGACAATTTCATTTGTGACTGCTACTTATTACTCATTTGAAGTTATAATTCCAATTATGTCAGCATTCACTCTTTCTGATGTGAAAGAAAACTACCTGTGACTCAGAGAAATACACTCCCTTATCATCAGATCTTCCCCAGATACCTTTTAGTTCAGATGCTTTGGTAGATATTCAGTCACTGCATTTTTTCATGTGTTTCTCTATATGTTTATATCTCATTTGTAATAGCATTTGCCATCATCATGAATAATTGGTACATATTGTTGATGCACTAAAAAGTAAATAAAAGAGAACTAAATTAATACCTAAACCCAGATATTTCATCATTACGAATCATTTGAAAATAGTCTATTTCCATGCATGATTACTAGGCTAGATGCTTTGCAGAGAAAGTTAAGTGCTCATTGCCCCATATTCTAAGGTTCTACAGAAAACCAAGAAACAGGACAGGATGGATGACATTCCACCAGTAAACAATGAGAGAAATATATTAAATGATGAAATTCAGTATTTACCTTGCTTATAAGCCAAGGGTTAAGTTTGTCTGGTAGAAAATTCACATTCAACCAGCTGTCCTTAGTAATGGGAAAAAATAAATACACAGTGGGAAAACCTGTACTTTGTCATATGATGGATGGATGGCTAGCTAGCTGTTGGAAGCAGAGCTATTATTGCTAAGTAGACAGTTTTAAGCCCTTCACATAGTTTTAATCATTAAAAAAAAAAAGTCCACGTGATCACCTGTCTTATGTCTATTTGCCTTGTCAAGGTCCTGGAAGTGCTGAGTTTGTATTTTCCACAAAGAGTTTTTCTGTGGTTTTTTGATTGTTTTCCTTTCTTTTTAAAATTCTGCCATTTACTACTATTAAAAATGAAAAGGGAAGTCTTTCACATATATAAACAGTAGCTGATATACAAAAACTGTCTTCCCAAAACAAAACCTAAGGGAAGTGGCTGTGGCTCAAGTGATAAGACCTCTGCCTACCATATGGGAGGACCCAGGTTCGATCCCTGGGGCCTCCTGGTGAAAAAGAAGAGAAAGCATGCCTGTGTGGTGAGCCAATTCCTGTGTGATTAGCCAAGTGCCTGCATGGTGAGCCAGGTGCCCGTGTGAGTGCCCATGCAGTGAGCTGAGTGCCCATGCGAGTGCCCACGTGGTGAGTCGAGTGCCTGTGCAAGTGCCCGTGTGGTGAGCTGAGTGCCCGTGTGAGTGCCTGTGTGGTGAGCTGAGTGCCTGTGTGGCAAGCTGAGTGCCCACGCACGTGAGACACAGCAAGATGATGGCACACAAAAGAGAGACGAAGGGGAGAGCCAAGGTGAATTATAGCAGAGACCAGGAACTGAGGTGGCTCAATCAACAAGGATATTCTCTCCACATCTCAGGTCCCTGGAATTGAATCCCAGTGAATTCTAGAGGAGAAAGACGAAAAGACAAAAAGAGAAATAAATACAGAAGATCACACAGTGAATGGACACAGACAGCATAAAAAAGCAGGCCGTGGGAGGGGGGAGGTGAAGAAAAAAATTAAATGTTAAAAAAAAACCTATTTATTGAACTAATAATACTGGAATAAAAATGATCATAGACAAATATCCTTTATTGAAAACCTACTATATTCTCTCATGTTAGATGCTTTATGTAAATTATTTCAAAATTTTCACACAACCTTGTATGGCATAGTAGAACAAAATTGATATTTTAGATAAGGAAATTAAAATTCCAACATGTTGAAGAAATTACCCCAAGTCTCACATCAATTAAGTTGCAGAATCTGAATTCAAATGTTGTTCTGTCTGATTTTACTCCATTGCTGGATGATATTATAGCACCAGAAGTAGAATCACCGACTTCTAAAGAACTCGCGGATTAAATAGGAGCACACAAAACCAGTTTTCAGTAATAGCTGAATCTGGTTTTCCTTTAATAAAAAGTTATGCTTTTGTGTCGATATATACATCATCTAATTTAATACAAACAGAAATACTATGGTAGATAGTATTTTCCATTTCTAAGGATAGTTTTGTTTACTGAGATTAATCTTCCCATGGTCATCTAAACATAAATCGAGTTGGATATAGAACCTAGATCTGTCAAGTTCTATCACCTGGATCCTTCTGGTAAATTAAAATAGCATTTTTTCCCCTTAGTGTCCTATAATGAACTCTATCTTTATTTGGCTCAGTTTAATTTTGAGGAAGGGTATGCCATTCTCTTTTTTTCTCATTGTTTTGTCCCACCCCACACTTTTATTTTTAGTATAGAAGTTGCAGGTTTACAGAAAAATCCTGCAGAAGGTACAAATTTCCTATATACCACCCACAGTTTTCCCTATTACTAACATTTTACATTTTAATTCTGAGTCTTCAGGCTTTCTGTATATTTTCCTTTCTTAAAATATGAATACACAGTTTACCCAGAACTTCTACCAGGTAAAATTGTGAAATATAGAAGTCCCTCTTTCAGGATTTCTTTCATTCCAGTATACTTTCCCCTTTATCTTGTTTCTTTACTCATTTTTCCGAAGCCCTATTCTATCCTTTTTTCATTCCAACTAGTTCACTAAGATGATAGTTGATAAAAGATTAAGGTTCTGCATCTCTCAGGAGTATTTACATTTTAATGGGGGTCTCTTGCTTATCAAAAAAGCCTCCAACAAGCAGCAAAATGAATTCTAAAGGTAACAGGCGGAGAGAGAGGTATTTTTAGATAGGAGCATCTGGCTTGCCCCTTTAATCACATCCCATAAGCTGCCTACTCCATTTATTTATAAGACCTTGGCTTTGCTGTTTACAGGGGGAAGGTTCTCTGTAATTGCACATGCTTTTTCAAAGGTTTGAATCCTGTCTCGGTGATGGTGTGATATTGGTACCTCAATGTTTATTCTCTCTCCTAGCCCCGCAATTTTGATGACTGGAACAAATTCTAAAAGGCTTTTTAACGATGATGTAAGGCCTTGGAACAAAATGAAAATCCGTTGTTTTAGCATATTTGGAAGAGACTAATTCAGCTGTCACAGGATGAAAGACTTTTCTGGAAATGCCATCTTTCCTTCACTATGTTATGCTGAACACCTAAAAGGGAAGTACTGTTTTGGATAAATGCTAGAATCCTCTTAGATTAAAAAAAATAAAAAGAATGCATAATAAAGCACCCAGTAAGCTTTTGTCACTTCACCTGCAGAACTCTCTTTAGAGCATATTTAGCCAGGCTAGTATGCCTAATTGTTTTATCAACTGAAAGAACTGAAAAGATTAAGAGAAAGTTTCTTTTAAGTGTTGATTTAGCATATGCTAGATTAAATTGGGTGCTTTCACATAGTAATTTTCTATGCAAAAATAGCCACCCTACTGGGTAGTTTCAAACTTAAAATGCTGAATAATTTTCAGAAAGACTTAGTAATTAAATGTGATGATATGCATTAAAATGGAAAACAATTAAAGGGAGGCTTCTAAACACTTTCTTGGAGTGAAGAAATTTGGGGAAGCATTCTGAAAATATGGACTTCATTTGGTCAATTAAATAATATTCCATTATTTGACTGCTGAGTGTAGCGTGCTTTCTTGACAAAATATTAACTCATGTCACTCATGTTAATATTAGCATAAAGTTCTCCACCTTTTACTAATTTCCTGCTTTACGTTATCCATTTTTGCTAACATTCTGGGATACTTTTGTATTAAGGAACTTATAACTAAAGATAAGTCTTTTATTGGCATACCTTTTTATGCATCATTTTGTATACTCAAGAATGATGCTCAAAGAAAGAGGCATATGACTCTAGATCCTAAATACTAATTCTGAATTTCAATTTCTTTCCCAAGGTATGAATAACTTTAGGCATTACAAGGGCAAAACATATCTACAATAGCTAATGTAACAACTGAACTTTTTGTGAAGCTCCTGATTGTTATTTTGTTTACTGAGCAATCATTAATGACCAGTAAGCCATTAAATTCTTACTGTATACTAACAACTGTGCCAGGATAAACTGCATATATTTCTGAAGTCCAAATATATATTAACATTTATTGAGTTTAAGGTCTCTGGATAATCAGTTAGCACTTCCAAATGCCTATGGTGAACCAACCAGCTATTTGCTCAGAATTCCTAATTTATGTTAATGCCACCATTTTTCTCTGTCATATACCTTCACTTTATGGAGTAATCTTTGAAAATTCATTAGCCCCCATACACCTATATCTGTTACAGAATCTTGTCAATTCTACTATGTCATCTCTCTCCCAGTAATTTTCCCTATTTTTAAGTCCTTTTACAAGGAATCATAGTTACCTCTGGGTTAGATAATTCCATAACTACTTGAGTTTTCTTCCTTCTTCCAGTGCTCTCTGTTTAATCCATCCCATTGACTGAAGACAGATTTACCTTCTGAAAGAACATCTTTAATGGGGTTATCCTGCTAACCCCATTGCTTCTCAAATACACCGTATATTTATGAACTTGGCAGTGCACAGTTCTGTCCAATGTCAACCATGACCTGCCCTTCTAAACTCAGCTCAAATGTTTTCCCTAACCATAACCTAATTTCAAGTCAAATGAATTATTTATTCTTCCCTAAACAGATCCCTCACTTTCCCTTTCCCAGCTCTATACATGTGCTCACACTGATTCCATCCAATCTTCCTTCAAATCTCTTGCCATGAAGACTTTTCCCACCAATATCTCCCTCTATGATGACCAAAAAGAAAATAAAGTTGTATCAAGATGTTGTTCTTTAAACTCTTCAGGACTTTACCTTTCTACCAATAGATTGTGTCTTGTACTACAGTGATCTTTGAACTTACCTTTTAATACTTGTATTAGGATTATTTTAGAGGGAGAGCATGCTGTCTGTAGCAGTGATTTAAAGAGCAAAACACATAGTATCTAGTAGTTTTAAATGAAAGATCATTATGAAAATTGAATTAAACTCTTATCTTGACAACAGCCCACTGAAATAGAGAGGCTCTAGGAGATGAAGGGGTGTGTTCTAGGTCCCACAGAGCAAAATGAAAAACAACAACATTATATAACTTGGTACTCAAGAGTTTTTAAAATAGTCCTTAAAAATGAATGGATGCCAAGGATTTGATTTTTCTAATACACTTCATTTGTAGGTTTAACCTTAAAAATACATTATTTGTGGAACAGCTCTAATATTACCAAAAGATAGTAAGCCAAATATTTTTGTCTCTGCCACTTTCTATCAGGGCTGGCCTAAGAATTAAATAAAACAACACTATATGAACGTGCTTAGCACAGGTATTCTTATTTTACTTCGTATGGGGTATCAGAGATGGACATGTACAGGACAGAAAATTCAGAAGAAGTTGTCCGACCTTGAATATTTCAAACATTGCCCACTGCCCTGCATCGATGCCCACCAGCTGCCACCAAAGTGAGGAATCATGGCAGGGCATGATTGCAATAGAACCCATTT
Source organism: Dasypus novemcinctus (assembly GCF_030445035.2). NCBI lineage: Eukaryota > Metazoa > Chordata > Mammalia > Cingulata > Dasypodidae > Dasypus > Dasypus novemcinctus. Next base: position 71,982,203 of record NC_080687.1, read on the forward strand.
GAATTATATGCACTATAATCAAGCTAGTCAGTATCAGTTTAGTATTTTGTACCTTTAGGCTAAAATGTGACTTTTCAACTAGTTATCTGTTGTTTTAATAAGGAGGATGTTTGTAATAAGAAAAAACACCGTACCTCTATTGAACATGTGTGTTGTACAAGGCATATGGTGACTTTATTTTGCAGAAAATATGTGTTTTGCATAAAATGAAAGATATTAACTCTATGCTACTCCCTTTTGGCTACTAAATTACCATTCAGAAAATTTTCTGAAGACATAGAAACCATGATAAAGTCAAATTAGAAGAGATATTTTTGCCATAAAATGCATAAAGTATTTATTTATAGTTTTGCAGAGCCCAATAATTATTGCATTCTCTACATTTCATGAGCTGTTATAATTTAAAATCATATATTTGTGGTCCTTGCTATATTTCCTTTTTTGCCACTATTGTAATACATACTCAGTAGCATAGAGTGTATTCTTTTCAGGGGTGTTTTATATGATCTTTTACAAGATATTTGAAGGCAAAAAATTAGATACCGTAAGTGCTTATAAATGTAGAGGTATAGTATCCTTTGTATTTTCATATACCTTCAATAATAATTTCCTTAAACAAATGTTTGATTATTTATTTTGTTCTCAGTTACTTATCACTCTAATCAAGATCCATCTGAGAATTTTAGATCTTTCTGCTAAAATGTAATCTCTACATTTTCCATTTGTTTTAAAATTAAGGAAGTAATTACATTAAAGGAAGAAATGTTTTATTATAATCAATTTTATTGAAACTTTCATAAACTATAAAATCTATCTAAAGTATACAATCAAAGGCATTTAGTATACTCAGAGTTGTACATTAAACACTTCAATCAATATTAGAGCATTTTGGTGGCGGACTTGGCCCACTGGTTAGGGCATCCGTCTACCACATGAGAGGTCCCCGGTTCAAACCCTGGGCCTCCTTGATCCATGTGGAGCTGACCCATGTGCAGCACTGATACGCACAAGGAGTGCTCTGCCACGCAGGGGTGTCCCCTGCATAGGGGAGCCCCACGCGCAAGGAGTGCGCCCCATAAGGAGAGCCGCCCAGTGCAAAAGAAAGTGCAGCCTGCCCAGCAATGGTGCTGCACACATGGAGAGCTGACACAACAAGATGACGCAACAAAAAGAAACACAGGTTCCTGTGCCACTGACAACAGAAGTGGACAAAGAAGAACACGCAGCAAATAGACACAGAGAACAGACAACCAGGGTGGGGGGGTGAAGGGGAGAGAAATTAATTTAAAAAATTTTTTAAAAATATTAGAACATTTTTCTTACTTGAAACAAACAAAACAATATGAAAAAATCTACCCTTTAGTCTGTAGACTTTGTAGTGTTGTCACCTCTCATTACTGTATTTATCATTTATTTCTTATTTCTTTCATTTTCTTGATCAATTGGACTAAAGGTTTTCTCTCAATTTAATTCCTCTTCTCAAAGAACCAACTCTGGTTTATTTTGATTTTCTCCTATTGATTTATTGTTTCCTATTTTTTTCTGATCTATATTATTTCCTTCCTTCTCTTTACATGGGGTTTAATTTGCTATTATTTTTTCTAGTTTACTAGAAGGAAATTGTCATTGGTTTAAGATCTTTATTTCTAACATAGGTGTTTAGTGTTATAAATGCACCTAAAAGTACTGCTTTAATGGCATCCCACAATGTTTCACATGCTGTATTTTCATTTTATTTCCATTTTAAATGATTTATAATTTATTGTTTGATTTCTTCTTTGACACATGAGTTATTTTGAAGTGTGACATTCAGTTTGCAAATATTTGTAGATTTTCTAGAATTCTCTCTTACTGAATTCTAATTTAATCCCTTAGTGGTCAGAGAACTTATTATTTTAGTTGGATAATTTTAAGTATATTGAGACTTGTTTTAGGCCTCAGAAAATTGACTATCTTTATAAATGTTCTAGGCACATGTGAAAAGAATGTATGTTCTTATATTGTTAGGTAAAGTGTTCTTCAATAACAGATCAAGTTAGATGACTATGTTGTTTAAGTCTTCTATACCCTTACTGATTTTAGGTTTGCTTGTAGTCGTATTTGTTTTTACTTCATGTATTTTGAAGCTCTGTTACTTGGTGCAAAGTGTTTAGAAGTTTTATGTTCTCTTGATGAGCATATGTACAGGGTTAAATAGTGACTCCCAAAATTCATTTCTACCCAGAACTTCAGAATGTAAACTTATTTGGAAATAGGGTCTTTGCAGATAAAATTAGTTAAAATGAGATCACAATGGAATAGGGTGGGCCCTAAATCCAGCATGAATGGTGTCCTTCTAAGAAGAGAAAAGGCCATACAGAGACACAAAATCATATAAAGGGGCTGGTCATGTGATGAAGGAGCCTGAAATTGGAGTGCTATTGTCAAATAGAGCGTAGGACTGCTAGTAACCACTAGAAGAATTTTTCCCCTACTGCCTTTGAAGGAAGTATGGCCCTATCAATAGCTTAATATCTGACTTCTAGCCCACAGAGCTGTGAGAAAATATTTTTTTTTTTGGTTGTTTAGTCATGGTCTTTATTTGACTATTCTGAGTGCTCAATTGGCAGTCTGTTCCAAATCTTCACTGTATGCTCAATTACCAATCTGTTCCAAATCTTCAACCTGGATTCACAGTCCTAATACCAGCTACTTGATTGCTATCTACTTCTTTGTATAATTTAACTTTTTAAAAAAGATTTATTTTTTTATTTATTTCTCTCCCTTCCCTCCCCCAGTTGTCTTCTCTCTGTGTCCATTTGCTGTGTGTTCTTTTGTGACCACTTCTATCCTTATCAGTGACACTGAGAATCTGTGTTTCTTTTTGTTGTGTCATCTTGTGTCAGCTCTCCGTGTGTGTGGTGCCATTCTTGGGCAGACTACACTTTCTTCCATGCTGGGTGGCTCTCCTTATGGGGTGCACTCCTTGTACTTGGGGTTCCCCTATGTGGGGATACCCCTGAGTGGCAGGGCACTCATTGTGCACATCAGCACTGTGCATGGGCCAGCTCCACATGGGTCAAGGAGGCCCGGGTTTGAACCGCAGAACTCCCATGTGGTCGGCAGACGCCCTATCCATTGGGCCAAGTCTGCTTCCCTCAAATTTAACTTTAATTCATATGTTTGCCCATATCCGTATACCCTGTTTCTACATATGATTTCATCCTCAGTTTAAGCCTCTGAACTTTATTCTTGGCCTTTTATGGTCTAAATATTTTCTTAGAAATTGAGGGTAAATCCTAATTTAGATGAATCAAGAGTGAAAGCATGTGTGACAATGAGATTCAGGGTGACTATGTTGAAATTAGAAAATAAATTTTTGTTGTTTTTTAGCTACTGGTTTGTGGTATTTTATGTCAGCCTAAGAAACTAATACAATATATCATAATGGAATTGTCCTCCATATTCCTGTGAATAGTCTTGTTCTGAAATCTGTATTGTCTGCTGTTAATATGGCTGCTCTAGCTTTCTTTTGATTGGTGCTAACAAAATATATGAATTTCTGTCTTTTTACTTTCACACTGTGTCTTTATACTTGAAGTTCATTTCCTGTAGACTACTAGTATACTAAGAGGTTTGCTTTTTCACCCATTGTGGTAATCTCTACCTTTTTATTTAAGTGTTGAGACCATTTACACTTAATGTTAAATTTAAATCTATCATCTTGCTATTTGGTTTCCATTTTCCCATCAATTATTGTTCTTTCTTTCTGATTTTTAGCCTTATATTTCGGATTAAGTTTTTTTTTATGATTAATTTTCTTGTCCATTGTTAGATTACTAGTTTTAACACTTTATGTTATTGGTTGTATTAAGGTGTATAATAGTTATACCTATAACTTATTATATATTATCTTCCACTGATATTCTTTCTACCTTCTCACATATATTATTGGAAACTGGCAATGGTATACATCTATATCATAAACATTTTAAATGTCAATTTTATAGTCAAGAACTTGTAAAAAATATGCATTTTATTTTGAATTTTGAGGCAGTGTATTTATTGGCAGGTAAAGTATACCCGCTAAACACTTTCTGTTTGAGCATAACTTATGGATGAAAAGAAATATTTTTCCATAAATTGGTCAGATTGTTCACAAAACCATTTGGATCCTGAGGTATAAAAGAAATTAATGTGTGAATACAACTCCTTGGTGGCATGCAAATATTATCTTCTGATTTTAACACAAGAAAAATATAAGTAAGAAAAACATAACTAAGAAAAATTACTCTGTGTTTGCCATTTGTACTTTTGGATAACATATATTTAAACTTATAGTATCTTTGTAATGATCGATATCTCTAGCAGAATATACACCTAATTTTGGATATGTCTGTAGAAAGGTTTTGGTACTTTGCAATTTGAAAAGGAGACTCTACTTTCCATTTATTACATACTTTTTTTTTCTTTGTTATGGCATTCTGTTATTATTCAACAGCTGAACATGAACTATACAATACACAAATCCATTTGAATAGCACCCTAATGATGAGTAATTGATAAGTTATTAGGATAATAAAAATGTGAGCAATCCTTTTTAGCATTCAGTTTCATCATGACCTATAAGTGCTCTCTGTAAAGATCAAAGATGCTTCATTTGTAACCTGAAATAATTAGCTACACACAACAGAATATTTTCAAACATTAATAAAATGATATTTGAATGTAGAGATAACTGTGACTAGAAATTCAGCTGACACAATGACTCTTCTGTCATGATGAACTTTAGAACTAGATGTTAAGAAACTTTTGAATGAACAGTTTTAAATTGATCCAGGCTATAGTAGAATGTGAGATGCAGTGAATTGAAAGTGGTACTGGAATTGAGAGAAAAATAGAATTAAAGCTTTTACACAAGCTTTTTAGTTTTTGTACAAATAACGAAATTTGGGCCAAATTGTAATTATTTTCTTATCCTTTTCAGTCTTCCTTATAAGCATGTCTTATAGTAGCTAACTCTTCACAAGCTAGTTGAATGAATAAATCTGCCCCTTTTATATAAATTTTCTGATATAGCTCAATATGAAGAAATAGACTGATAAGAATTTCCAAAATTAAATTGAAAAATATAAAAGAAAATGCAGTTTTTCTAATATTTCTGTGATATGTGTGCACATGCAATTCAAATGGAAACAATTTGCATGTATGCAATTTGCATATAAAGATGGACATAAATATATATATATATAAAACTCAGAAGTAAAATGTACTTACTTTAAAATAACAAATATATATTAGCCTTTTTCCAACTCTGTCAATGATGTTATAGTGATGGGTTTAAAGTGAAAGAGGAAAGGGAAAAAAGGTGAAAACTAAGAAGGAAATAAGTTTCCCTTTCCTTTGTTTTAAAGGATGACATAATTGGCAGTAGTTTCTCCATAATATAGGAATTACTGAAGAAAACATTCTGAACACTAAACAACATCACATGTAAAGACTGCTTTTTTTTAAAAGATTTATTTATTTATTTCTCTCCCCTTCCCCCACCACCCAGTTGTCTTGTTCTCTGTGTCTATTTGCTGCATCTGCTTTTTTGTCCGCTTCTGTTGTTGTCAGCGGCACGGGAATCTGTGTTTCTTTTTGTTGCATCATCTTGTTGTGTCAGCTCTCCGTGTGGGCAGCACCATTCTTAGGCAGGCTGCACTATCTTTCACACTGGGTTGGTGTCCTTATGGGGCACACTCCCTGCACGTGGGGCTCCCCTATGTGGGAGACACCCCTGCATGGCAGGGCACTCCTTGCGTGCATCAGCACTGCGCCTGGGCCAGCTCCACATGGTGAAGGAGGCCCCGGGTTTGAACCACGGACCTCCCATGTGGTAGGCTGACACCCTAACCACTGGGCCAAGTCTGCTTCCCAAGATTGCTTTATGATTGGTGGCTGCTGCAGCTGTTTACATGGTTTGCTTCCATTTATTTCTTGTACCTGAATTCAGTCAACATCCTCCATTCAAAAAAAGTCATGACTCCAAGCTTCTTAAAAGTTCATACCTAAAGGACCCCAGCTAAATTAATGGATTACTGCATTTGCTAAATTCACCATATTCTAATTCTAAGGAAATTTTGCTCTCAATGCTTTGTTTATTCTCCTTATCATGTAAGGGGAATTACTCCATTTAAATATCAACTTTGTAACTCTGATCAGTTTTGTGAAGTAGTGATTGGAGATCAAATTATGTCCCCCACAAAAGGCATGTTCAAGCCCTGTGGGTGTGAACCCATTTGTAAACAGGACCTTTGAAGATGTGCCCAAACTGAATAACAGTGGGCCTTAATCCAATATGGCTGAAGCCCTTATTAATAAAGGTAATTAGACACGGAAGGAAAAGCCATGGGAGCAGCCAGGAATTCAACAGAATCCAAAAGAGAAAGAAGGCACCACCATGTGCACTGCCATGTTATACTAAAGCCAAGAAGCCCCAAAGATTGCCAGCAATCAGAAGACACCGACCCTGGTGGAAACAAGCCTTCTAGCTCTGAATCTATAAGTCAATAAATTCCTGTTTTTAAACCAATTCCTTGTATGGAATTTGTTTTAGCAGCCTAGAATATGAAACAGTAGCCAGGAAACTAAAACAGTAACCATACCGATAATTTCCTCTTTTGTTTTTCCTAATGGTTATTAAATATTCCTCTGTGGTACTTGAAGATTTCTGGTTTAACCATCAATATTCTCTGAGAGTAAATGTCAGTGCTACTTTAGGCTGGAAGACTGAAATACCTACCACTTGTAGATGTTGATAAAATTTCTTCTAAACCATAGAAAAAAACACACTTTGGAGCTTTGGGGTGGGAGGTAAACCACACACAGTTCTACACCATCAGCAAGATTACTCACTGTATAATATTTATGTATTCAGTAAATGTTGAGTCCTACTTATACAAGATTTATACCAGATGCTAGTCATACAGCAGTAAACTAGCAATGCATTCCTACCCTCTGGAGCTTAGAGACGGATGTGCAAGAGACAGATTAACAAGAATAGAGAAGTAAATATGTAGCCACAGATAATGATAAATACTATGCAGAAAGGGGAGATTAACCCAGATGTTCTCTGTGTAACAGCTTTGAGTAAAAGTTAAGGGCATAATTTTTAGTCAGGCACTTTTCTGTGAGTTTACTGAGCTTGAATTTCCTCGTCTATACATAGGATGGTAAAACCAACCTCATACATATAGCTGCATTCTTAACCAAATAGGATAACCTATATGAAATGCATGGGCAAATTTCTGACACATTATAAATATTTTAAAATGATAGTAGTAGTTCTTGTTATGTGTGTCTAACAAATAAAGGCAAATAGTAAAACTGGAATATATTAAGGACCATACTGTCACAAATATTTATATCCTTTTTCTTATTGTTCAAGAAAGAAAATTTGCCTGATCTGAATGGAAATAGTTTGTTCTGTCTTTCCAAATTGTGAACCACAACATTTTGTAAGACTTTTACATACAATTTCAACTATAGGGTTTCAATCTTTGGTTCAGTAGTGTGATAGAAAATATGCCAAGCAATAAATATAATAATGTATTAGAATTATCATTAGAAAAATTATTATCTCCATTACACAGATGGAAGAATTAAAGCTCAGGGAAATTAAATACATTGGTTGAGAACTCTGTTACTAGTAAAAATTGCAATTCAAATTTCTGTGTTTTGTAATCCAGCGATGTTGTTTCTAATATTAAATTATAATGCAACTAATATATTCTTTTTACTTATTTAGTAGCCAGTTAATGAAAGATCCTGGATTTAGATCTCCTGTGTCCATGAATAGAGATTTTTCCCCGCCAAACACAGTCTTACTTTATTTTCAACTAGCCCCCATCATATCAACTTGTCTAGATGTCTTTTGAATTTGAATTTTGTTGCCTAGCATAATTGTATAACATTCTTAAATTTCTTCTTTCATAAATCAGGTTAAATGTACCTTCTAAAAAGTGAAAACTTTTTTACAATGGTGTTTAATATTTCCCTATAAAGATTCAAATGTAACTAGTGGGTGTAGCCATATTTAAAGGGGGAGAAAAATCCCTGATGCTCAGAAAATACTGCAAATTATGCTATTAGACTGGAAAAAAGTTACAATTCCAATGCATGGATGCTTGACATTAAGATGTAGCATGCATAATCTCTAAAAAAATATTCCAAATGAAATGGATTGAGGCTACTAACACCTCAAGCCGGACCAGCTTCTTTGGAGTAAACAGGTATTTTAAAGCCAAAGAAATACCTGTCCATTATTAACAGGTTTCATGATTTTTATCATAAAGGATTACACGTAACTAACTATAAAAATATCATTGTTTAACATTTATTTCTGTTTTATTTATTTTGAGTTAAATACTGTTATTTTTCTGCTGTTTATTAATGTTTACTTGTAATCAAGAGTGCATCTCCAAGTAAACTGTTGTGTAAAATTTGCCATAATAAAGATTTTGCTTTCCATTACTTTATTGACATTGATAGTAACTATTCACCTTGATGAACCTTACTTCTTCATCTTATCTGCACCATTTGTCACTACGTATCTATTTCACAAGATGCGTCTTGTTTATTGTAGAATAAATAGAGAAGCTTTGAAACCATTGAGTTTACCTCAGGGTCAACTTAAAATTGCCCTGTACACCATAAGCAGGCAATTAAAAAATAAACTGAGTAATTAGTGAAGGGTACAAATTCAAAGAAATGAAACTTCCATACAAATATTAAAAGAAAATGTTATTATAAAATCTTCAATAAATACTCTTTGGCATGACAACTCTTTCTTCATGTTTATCTGCTTTTTGCTCTTAGGCCATGCTGAAATTTTACATTTTTCTTATATGGTATAGATTGGTAAACATCATTATGTAATAGTCAACTCAGTGAAAAGCTGCCCTGCCTTATTTTCAAGTCACTCTGCTGAAAATATCAAGTTGAAGTCCTGGGCACCACTTAGATGGAGTCATTTCTTTGTTCACTAGGAAGGCAGACAGCAGACACTGGGGATTGGACACTATGTGTTAATCAGCCTTATTTGTATGTATACAAATTGTGACATTTTAAAAAAATGATTAATCTTGGTGGGGATAGTAGCACTTCTTTTCTTTGCTTAATTCTATTGAAGCTCAATGCCTCTTCTGTCCAATTAGTTCTGCCTAGCTTATGTTTTATAAAATTACTGGATTTTAAATGTTTCACATAAAAATAAATGTCATGTTTTGAGTTCGTTAATTAGAGCTGAGGCAAATTAATACAAATTTTCTAACTAATATTTACAGAAACCAAGACACTTCACAGGATGCTAGGATTTGATTGATGACACTTTTTCTGCCTTGTTTGCCTGATGTTCAAATTGCTGAAGATCTAAACAGGAGAACTGAACATTCTGCCTTGACAGGAAAACAACAATTGTAATTATCTCTTACCCTGTGTAGAGTAAAGTACTTTTATAAATTTAATCTATGAACCAACTATTCTTATCCCCAACTTAGATACTGGTTTCTAATAAATCTCCTTTACTCTTGTAGCACTACCAAATTTTGAAAGTGTTTTTCATGGTGGTTGCCAAATTTGGCTATATTGTTTGGATTATGAAAGAACACCACCTACAATATGATAATATTAATATATATACTCTTGACATGCCATCTTAATCTTTCCTGTTGAGTTGTACAAAACTGTTCCTTACCTTATTCTACTGAGAATCCAAGAAACATATTTTCTCCAAACTGATTCTTTAATACTTTCTTTGTTGACAATGTTGAAAATAGACTGATGTCAGAGATAAAAGGCAGTTTAGATCACAGATTATTAAGGAAAAAAGTCCTTTTGAAAACCAGGGCATTTGCTTTCTGACAAAAAGAAGACTCATATATATAGCAAGAAATCACACATCTCAGGATACAAAGGACAGCACCTAGAAAGGCAAAAATATTGTGTTAGTTTACTGTGAAATAAAATATTGTTGTAGTTCTCTAAAGAATGCACAATCTTTCTAAGAAGATTTTTATATTTTATAATATTTAAATATGTAACTTACACTGCTTCAAGAATAAGGTTCCCAGTAACTCAACAAATTTAGTTATTTTAAGGCTTCTAAAAACATAACTATTTCTTTTTTAAATGTATTGTTTATTTATTTTTAAAAGATACTTAGATTACATAAAATGTTACATAAAAAAATATAAGGGATTCCCACACACCCCACTCCCCACACCTCCCGCCCTTCCCCACATTAACAACTTCTTTCATGGTTTAGTCATTGCAACTTCTTTCGTGGTTTAGTCATTGCAAATTTCAATGGTTTAGTCATTGCAAATGGTGAACACATTTTGGAGCATTGCCACTAAGCATGGATTATACTACATGTGTAATCCATGCTTATACACTATAGTTTACACTCCCACTCAATTCTGTAGGTTATGGCATGATATATAATAGCCTGTATCTGTCTTTGCAATGTCATTTAGGTCAATTCCAAGTCCTGAAACTGCCCCTTTATTACACCTCTTTTTCCCTCTCTCTGCCTTCAGCACCTCCAGTGGTGCTGTCTCCACATCAATGATATAATTTCTTCCATTGTTAGAACCACAATAAGTCTATAGTAGAATACCAGTAAGTCTACTTTAGTTCATAGTTCATTACCCAATCCTGAGGATTATGGGATGGTGATGCCCACTCCACCTCTAATTGAGAGGAGGCTGATGGTTGGGTCTCTCTTGCTTGTAGTTGTAGACTCTCTCAGTTCCTTGGTGTGTTGGTTGTCCATCCTTACCTCCTTGTTGGTTTCCTGGGTGAGTCCAAAACAAAACTATTTTTCAGCAGCTAGATGTATTCTAAATTTTGGACATTTTACCGAATATTATAGAAATAGTTTTGTGGACATATATTTCCCTCACTTACACCACTATGAATTTATTTTATTCTTCGTTGGCAATATGTAATTCAAGAGAACTTTATAAATCCATTCCAACAAAAATCTCAAGATGTTTACACATTTGAATCTAGTAAAAAATGCATTTTTTAAAACTTTCCAAAGGGGATCATGTAGCATCTCTTCAAAGGAGTTGGAGAGAAATTATTTCTTGGAGGAATTCATTTTTTCTTTTTCTTTTTTCTTTTTGCTGATGTGGCTTTGAGTATTCCTTTGAATTTACAGTTATAACAGAAATATTTTAAAAATCACTTTGGAATCAAAGAACAATGAAAGGATTTAAAATAATTTAGGGCTGAGTGAGAGTTGAAGGGACATTCTTAGCTAACTCTGAAATTGTATTGAGGAAGAAACTGAGATGCAGAAAAGCTAAGTGAATTTACGTTAACATTAAAAATATAGTAGGAACAAAGCCAATATTTTTACTCAAGGCTTCTGCATCCTTTGAGTCAAAGTGCTGTGGTGCTCTTTCAAGAAATATAGATGATGAATTATTCTTTAAATTCTCAACAAAAGAGATTCTACAATTTTTTATTGTTGTTTGGTTCGCAAGTACTAATATATGTATCCATTTGACTATGAACTTTTCCATTCAATGACCTCCTATATACTTCATTCCTAGTAATATAACAATTATATTAAAACAAAAGAATACATATACACTCACAGACATACATAAACACTCTTTAATGCCTCATTTTGCTTAGTCACTGCAAATATAAAATTTTCCAGCTACTCATACTCTTCTATGTATTCAAGTGTTTTTCCAGAGAGATGTGGAGGATAATGTTAGAATGGAATTCCAGAATTGACTCTCCTCCCCTATAGGAGAAAGAGAGAGAGAGAAAAAAATAGCTTACTAGGTCTAGCATATGTTCAAACTTAGTGTAACATTCCAGGAATAATCTTTGAAGTTCCTTATGAAGAAAGGATAATAACTTGGCAGTATGTATAATATACCTTAGATATGATTCTAGGTTTATATGGATACAAATCTCAGATTCACACACAAACTCTCTCAGCCTCTCTTTCCTCTTCTGTAATTGCACTTAGTATCAGCCTCATAACTACCACTAAAAGAAAAATACTGGTGAAAATGGCTGCTTAAGTTTGTTTTCTTCCACAGAAAAATCCTTGGCTTCAGAAGAGTGTTATACTCAGTATGTACGTTATTTACTCAAATTAGCTAAAGAAACAAAGCTAACTAATTTTCCCCCTCTTCTAAAGATCATAGTCAATTTGGGGAGGCATTTGATGGGAAAAAAAACAAAAAAAAACAACTCATACTACCATATGGTAAGTAAAACATGATAAATGGGAACATAGTAAAGATAGCTAATTTTGTAATAAAAATTCCAGTTGGAGTTTTCCGTTTTCTTTATGGATATTAAAATCAGGACAGTAAGGTTTTGGCAATAAAATTAATTTCAATTTTAGAATTTCTTTTCATTTTATAGTTTAAAACATTATCATTAGAACAATATTTTTGGGAGCTAGTAAGGAGTAAATGTGTCTCTGAGTCAGTTTTAGAAAAATTAAGAAGGAAAAAAGCTTTTGAGCAAAGATCTAAACAGCACATTTGTGGAAATATTAGGGACACCCAAGGTCTAATAGGCATGTATGTCCCTTTTTTCTTTTCAAATAATGGCCTACGAATATAAGTATTGTGGCTCAAACAATAGTATTTGTGGCTCACTTTTATTAATGATTAGCAATTGAGTAAAAATGTTTTTTCTGTGTAATTATTTGAGGGGTTATGGAAGATATTCTATAACTTTTAGTAATACATCTAGAACAAAAGGCAAAAGTCACATATATTGGGTTAAATTTTTAACATATCTCTGAGTATTGGTAAACCTGGGTTAGGAACAAGCAAGCTTTCAATGAAGAAATTAGTGTATGCAAATCTACCTTCTCACCTACTAGTGCATACACACTGATACACACACACTAGAAAATGTGAAGCTACAATACTCCCAATGATCCCCACCAATCATTCAGTACACCAGTTTTAAAAAATAGTGTCACTAAAGTTTACCAGTCCCTGTACAACTTTTTTTTTTTTTAAGGAGTTACCCAGGATTGAACCCTGGACCTCATACATGTGAAGCAGGTGCTCAACCACTGAGCTACACCCACTCCACCCCTTAGCAACTTAAACTGCTTTAAAAACAAATCTTTGCATATTAACCTCTTCCCAGCTTTCTTCTCACAGTTTTTTATCTTCAAGTAAAGTGTGTATTTCAGGGTTTTTTCTCATCTTGTTTTCTTATCATGTGTCCCATCATGTTTTCTTCCAGGTCAGAATTTCTCTCTTATAAAGTTCACATAAAAACTTTTCATTTCTTTGTTAACGGTTATTTTCAACTGATCTACACATCAGTAAATTTAGTTCATTAAAATATTTAAATTGTTTTAAAAATAAAATATTGGCTATATGCATATGCCTAATTGCTAATGGAATAAGAGCAATTCTAAAATGCCACATGAAAGTGAAACAAAAAAATCCATCTAACTAAATTTAACACTTTGTAATAAGAACAATTTCAGAATTTTTAAATTAGGGCTTATCTTGAAATGTATGCCACCACTCTGTGCAGGCTCTAGGCTAGGCATTATTGATGAAAAGACTGAAAGATATATTATTTTCCTCGAGTTATGTCTACATCACTCCCGGAGATAAATATACATACTGGAAAATTTTGGTTTAATAATTAGAATTATGATATAATCTTTAAAAATATTTAATCATAATGATTTATCATGTATTACATTTAAACTAAGAAATATTAAATTGGAGTCAGCTTCTACGCTTCGCCCCTCTGATGAGGATGGGAAGTTCTCAGGAGGGTCATTGATATGCAAAAACTGGCTCTCAACTTTGCAGAGGCAAATAGTTCTTCAGATTATGCATGGCAAATAATCTGGCATGGCAAACCTGACATTTTCCAAACTCATGAGATACCACAACAGAAAACAATTTTCACCACAGAAAACAATAGAATTGACAAATGTATTTGAAAGCATGTATTGTTGGTGAGCATATGTTGTCATTTCAGAAAACCTTCATAAAAACTGAAATTATTAATAGCATTAAATCAGCATAATTAGTTAAATGGAATTAATGGCTGATGATACTATTTGGTAAGGACTTGATCCAGAAAATTCTAGGAGATTGTATGTGCAAAGCAGAAAAGTAAGGCCTGCTGCTACCGCCTCTTGTAAGTACTAGAAGTACAGTACTTTAGAAATATAATGGGCAATGAGTGACAGCATTTTTCCCTTCCATTTTTGTGTGTGTGTGTGCAGGTCTGCAACTTACTAACATATCATTACCTTCCAAATAAAATTAAACGGATTAATTTTTCTTTTCGGTCAATCACATTCCATGATATAACAGAAATCCTCTGTTTAGCCAGAAGACATTTTTTTTTCCTCAGGACCCTTTGACAGGAGGATGAGATGTTGGATTTTTATTATTTCTTATTCTTAATGTTTATAATGTAGACCCATGTAGTCTGAGAATATTTTAGGTCTTCCAGTTCTTTATTATAAAGTGTATAGCTCAGAGAAGAGACAAAGTAATCTTTATTAAATAGAATCAAGTCATAGAGAAAATTTAAATACTTAACATTCTGTTCATAAATAATACAGTTTCCAAAAACCTCTATTCTGATCTCCTTTAAAAAGTAGGTCGTGGGGTATGGGGGATTGGAGTCTAGTGAGCTGCAGTCATGTAAATGGAGCTGGAAAACCTAACTTTAGTTGATGTGGACAGTAGAAATAAGTTTCTCTTTTGAAAATTTTAAAACCCTGAGCACATTTACTGCGTGCTGCCACTTAATGCATTGTTCAAGTATTTCCTGCACATCCAATTTTTATGAGAACCTTAAAAGGTTTCTAGTAGACAATTTAATCACATTTACTCTCGCCACTTGTGTGTGTGCTTCTTATGTGGAGGTCATTGTTATAAAAAGGAAACTTATTTGGTTTCACAATATGGCTTTTGCTTTGTTTGGGTGGGGTGGGCCGGTGGTTGTGATTGGAGTTTTAATAAATATATCAATGTAGTTAACATTTACAAACACATGCCATTGTTGATTTTGAATGAAATGTGAGCTGTCATTAATAAGTGCAGAACACATGATTGTCTCTAGACTTGGATCCACTAGGACACATACCTTTTCTTCTGTCCTCCAAAAGAATTAATGGCCATGGTCATTAATAGATTAATGATGGCAGGAAAATTGCTCATAACTCCGATGATATATGTGTAGTCAGATGAAGTAAAAAATGACATCTGTGGATTGTCCTGCTCATACTTCCTCAGCAGCTTTTGCACTAACTACCCTTCATTTACATATCAAAGACTACAAAGAATGCAACAGATCTCTGAAACCAAAAACCCTGCTTTATCCTTTTCAGGTCTCATTTTCCACCTGTAA
The DNA here is from genome assembly GCF_030445035.2 of Dasypus novemcinctus. Classification (NCBI taxonomy): domain Eukaryota; kingdom Metazoa; phylum Chordata; class Mammalia; order Cingulata; family Dasypodidae; genus Dasypus; species Dasypus novemcinctus. The sequence continues at coordinate 71,997,611 of NC_080687.1, forward strand.
ATATTCTTTGGTTGAAGTGTTGGCTGCTGCTGTCACTGACAAGGCATAGGAAAGTGCTAGATCAAAATTACTCTTCTAGAGAGATATTTTATAACAGAACAATGGAGGAAATAAATTTTGGTTATTTCAGAAAGCCACTCAAAATGATGTTTAAGGTCACAAAAGGTATTATGTTTTTGGGTGAATATTAGCTGTGGAAAGAAAGCAGAATGCTAAATAGCATTACTTTTAAATAAAATAGGGATACATTGGTTTGATATAAAATTCTTAAAGTTTAAGCAGGGCTAGAGCATACCATAGGAATATAATTCAGATAAATAGACCATTTCTAAATACCATAGGGTGTGAACACTGGTTTCTTATTAATATAATCAGAAAAGAGAGGCCAAACTTCTCAATTTCCTATTATCTGTTAACTGGCAATATGAGAATATAAGCCTCATTTTACCACTATGACTAGAGTATATATAATATAGTAGCATAGTGGGGCACAATACTTCTTTCAGTTTTCCATTTATTTTACTACCAGGAATTAGTTACTAAGATTTTTACATCATATCCTTAATGTGAAAATCCCCTGCTTCATTATACCCTCCATATCCCCATTATTTGCCTTACTGTATAGGTAGATAAAAATAAATATAAAATATACTAGTTGAAGCATTCCGAATAGTATACCACTTTATCTTATCATATAAATGTGTGCACGTGTATATAAATTCATATTGTAGATGAGAAAATTTAAACTTTCAAAAATATCAAGTTTCTAAAGTTTTAAATTTTCAGAGAAGTAAAAATGATAGGTCATATTTTTGTGAGTTATTCATTTAATAGGAAGGATAAATAGATATTAAAGATTTAATAGAGCCATAATATAATGAAATAAGAATCTAGCAAACATAGTTTTAAAATGATATTAAAATCTATTTTGTTGCAGTTGACTAAAATATTTAGGTAACTATAATTTTAATAGCATGATTTCTGAATTTTTGTATAATGTATGGAAGAGAAAAAAAAGAAATCACTAATATTTACTTAAAAGAAATATGCTTCAAGATAAATACATTTAAATATGCTTCAAGATAAATACAATATAAAATTATGGGCTATAATTTAATGTTTCTGTAAATAAGTTATTCTCTGTCCAACAACTATTTTTAAGAATGGAAGATGGATTCTAGACAATCTGTTTTTCCCAACTGTAACCAGTCACATTTGTGAAGCTATAGTCCAACTTCAGCCTGATACACAAAAACCATGAACTGTGGAAGTGCAAAGCCATTTCCTTACTGGTTGTATTACTTTGGGAGGTTTCTACACCCTTCTAAGTTTTCCATTTCCATGTCAGAAGAGTGGGAATAAAAACATCCACCTTGTGCCTTGTTGTGACAACATTAAATTTTTCCACAAAGAGTCAGGAAACATGGGATCAATTACTACCATCTTCATCATCATCAGGACCCTACCATCTTGTTAAAATAGAGGCATTCAAGTGTCCTTTAACTTGGAGAAATTCCAAAGTATCCCTAACCTGCTCATGGCCAGAAGTGAGTGGCAAACTGGGAAGAAATCCATGGCTGATGACCTCCAGTCGTATGCTCTTTCCACCGGAGTATCAATGGTGAGAATGAATATGTCATACTTTTCATTCCTAACATTTCCACATCCCTATCCCAATGTGGTAGAGGTGAAATTATGTGGATATGAATTTAAATAGGGTCTCAAATTCATGAGTTTTATTTGAATGATGGTATGTACTCTGGCTACTTATTTTTATTTTCTAGCTAAGGAATATTATTATACATTTAAGCACTCTTCCATATACTGTAGATCTTCTCTATTCTATATTTACACTCTTCTATGTTGTGCTGTGTTATTTAATCTTTTGAGGTAAGTACTATTATTATCTCTAGTTCTATAGAGGAAAAATGGCAACACCAAGAGGGTAAATAACTTGTGCAAGGTTGATCAGTTAGTAAATGACAGAGCCAAAATTAAAAACTAGGCAGTCCCATGTTAGGATCATTCCCTCAAATAGAGATTTTAATTTTTGTTTTTCCCTTAGGTAAAGAACCATCTAAGAATCAAGGTGAAACAGTGATACCCGGAAATCTCTCTTTTAGAAACCTGTCCTAACAATATCCTAACAGCTTTCCTAGTCCACTTCTCTAAAACTACTTTGGTATCTTGTGTGCATTTCTCTTAAGAAGCTCTTTATGCTGTGATTTTCTTATTCGTTGCATGTCTATCACTCCTAAAAGAATGTAAGCTAGTGGAAAATAGGGACTTTTCCCCCATACTACAGCAAATTGTAGCATGTGGCCCAATGTGGGTACTTGATGAATGTTTCTGATTTTATACTGAAACCTCTTCATGATGCTGATCTGAGTAACTAGGCCATGTAACCTAACTGCTTTGGTGATGAAAAAGTCTTATAACGTGATCCTTTTAGCACTCCAATAATTAAATTTGCTTGGATGGTGTCCAGGAGAAACTACCTAATGCCAGTGTTTTTATTGTGAAATTCCCGAATGGTAATTCTGGTTCTTGGTTGTAGAGAGAATCCTTGATGCCTACAGCTAATTAACATGGCAATACAAATCTTAATCCAGGAAAATTACAAGTAGAAAACCCAATTAGAGTGACGTGGTATTAATTAAAAGAAAATAAGTTTGGATGGAGTGCTGAAGAAATAGTGTATTAATTCAGTTGGGGAAGGTGGGAGGCCGACTGCCCATGCAGGGAATTAGGGCTCTAAACAATTTCTGTGAGATATTGTGAGGATTATTTTAACAGTATTTCAGATATCTTTTTATTCATCTAAAGAAGGATGTACAATGTAAAAGGATGATTTATTTTTAATTTTATTTTTGCAGTTACTACACGGTAGTTGATAATGGGAACAGGGGAAATTGCATTCCTGGAAAGCCAGTTAAAGAACACCTGATTCCCTCTCTCCCCCAAGACAAATGCTATGCTAAGTCATGTGAGGAGACAATTTGGTATAGTAACAGATCATTTTGGCTAATGATGTTACTCTGGGAAAAAAGTTTGGAAAACAATATAATCCTTGGTAACACAATCCACTTCAGGTTTTGTCATTGCTATTTTCTTCAGATGATTATGTATAGATAGATAATAATAGATGAAGCTCTGCAAAGAATGAGTTATGATTTAATTACCATATCCAGAGGCAAAGATTAATTTTAAGAAGTAGCACAAAAATATTAGGAAAAGTATTTTAATGTTATTATCTATTTGTTTTATTATATACAATTATGATATATTTGCATAAGTAATTTGAGAAAGGGTAGATACGTAATTTTATATTGACCAACTATATTATTACAAAAGATGCATTGCATAGATAATTAGGATAAAGAAAGAACATTTAAAATTGATTTAACATGATTAAAATAGAAGATCAATGAATAACAATTGATTAACTACATAAATTAGTCAATCCCAAACTTAGAAATGAGCAAGGAATGATGCTGAAAACCACTATACAGAATAAACAAACTTTTAGACTATGGTATGACAGTTAAATTTCATTAATACCTGTGGCTATGCCACACAAGCTCCCAAATCTGAAAATCGATGAAAATATGAAATTTCATATTTGAAAATTACAGACAAATTGAGGAAATGAACAGATATAGAATTCTCAAAATAGTAAATGATTATATATTAAGGAAAACATTTTATGAGCCATATATTGTCGTTGCAGTAGAGAAACACGTGAATGAAATTGAAGGACTTCAGGATACTGAAAATGGGAAAGCAAGTTCTTTTAAGCATTGAAAGCAATTTCATTTTTTATTAGAAAATGATTTGCATGAAGACTAGAAAATTTTTCTCAATGACCAATTATCTGTCACTAACAGTATATTTTAGTCCATTTTAAATTATTTGAGAACAAAATATTGAGAGTTGAACCAAATTGAACCAAAGAAGAATAGACTTAAAATCTTTTTTCAGGCCATTTATATCTTTTATTATGATTTATATTCTTTCTATTTCCTCTTGACAATTTCAAATCATTTACTGATATTGTCAGTGTTTTTATAAAACAGTCATGTTTGTATTTGTGTCATGTGTTTATACATTCAGGCTATTCTTTTGAGTGTGGATATGTATTAAGGGCTTATGTGCTGCATCCCAGTATGCCTGTTTGCCCTATAGGATAGTGCCTTTTACTAATCCAGATCTCTACAGACTTAAATAACAATATGACTAGACTACCCAAATCAAAATTCTTAGATACTCTAACTCTGAGCAGTAAAATTCCTCTAATATTTAGCACATCAGTAGGTATTACGTTTTATTTTTCTTCATGTATATTTAATGTATATGATCACACATGTATTAATAATATAAACATCAAAACATTTATGAGAGTTATATGTATTTCCAGATTATTTTTTGGCTGTTTTATTTTTTTAAGTTTGCAAGGAAATCCCCTGAAGATTTTCTTTGAATAAAACCTTTCCTGGTAGAATCCTAATTTAATTAGCTTTACACAATATAAAATTATTACCTCATGCTCAAGTCTAACTTAAAAAGGAAGTTGATATACAGAATATGTACAAAGTGCAGACACTGTATTTTTACATTTTCTCTTCATGTTAAGCTTATGCTTAACTGTGCAATATGTTTGAAAACAACAACATGGTGGGGGAATTTCTGTGAATTGGGGATATTTTGTAATTTCCAGAACTGTGCCACCTGAAATAATTTTTATATCAATCTTGTCCTGTCTTATTTGAGGGCTACCTGAGATAAAAAGTAAACATGTCTCAGAAGAGTCCCAGCAATTTGATGAGGGCTAAGAGAGTGATTAACAAGTTACAGGGTGAGCATTTCAATGATACACTTGCTATGGGAAACAGAAGGTGTTTGCTGTATGAATTGGTGTCTTCAGTAGAGTGCTCACCCAGAAGTGTTTTAAAACACTCAAGTTGAAACCCAGTAAGGAATAAAGTAAGAAGTAAGCAGTCATCAACTAGTTTAAGGTTAACATGAAAACTTAAGATAACTGTCCTCTAAGTGACAGGACTTGAGAGTGGGGAGGTTATTTCTCTAACATCACTTCCTTTTCTCAGTTCTTTTCACATAGTGCTTGCCTCCTGCCTCAATTCTGCACTGAAGCATATGTGCTTTTGGTATGAGACCTGAGGTTGGAAGATGAATGTAGGGTACAGGTGAGAGAGAGGGATCCTATATCTCTGAACATTTAAAAAAATAATAATTATTAGATCTCATCAGTATACTAAATCCTGGATGTACTTACATATACCAAATAGACAACATTTTCATGAAATAGGCCGAAATTAAGAATGGAAAGAATTGTGGAGCTGCAGTAATAAATTTTTGTGCATGCCTATAAATCCACATCACCCTCGTTAATGAAGCAGTAACTGAACAGTGTAATTGCCAGTGCTCAGGACTACAGCCATGCCAGGAAATTCACATCCAGGCTTTTTAACCAATTAGCCTTGTAACATTGAATAAATTATGGAAACAAGCTGTACCTCAGTTTTCTATCTATAAAATGGGGATAATAATTGAATACATTCTGTTGGGTGGTTATGAAGATTAAAAAGAAAAATATATTTGAATTACTTATAAGTATATCTGCCACATAGTAAACACTGTTAGCTATGATTATAGTTTCTTAAACTTGGAAATTAAAATAGCTTCATCCCTATAGAACTAGATATATTAATTCTCTTGGATAAGACATTCTCTATCCTTCAATTTACAAAATAAAAATGTTTGAGTACAAAATTTTCAGAAATAACTGTACTATAAAACAGAGTTTACATATAATTAAGTACATAACAAAAAGATGCTGTGTTTTTTCCTCATTTCACTTATTCTCTGTTGTCAAGATTTGGCACATGTAATTGGCCATCAAACATGTGCCAATTACACAACTGCATGAGTGTATTAGTGTATTGTATTGTACCTTAGTGTATTGTACCTTAGAAATTAATCATTGGGAATCTGAAAAAATATGTATGGATTATTCCATTTCCACCTCTTATTCAGATAATTAGCATATGATCATTTAATTATCTACTCACCAGTGATTTTTTTCAGATTTGTGCATATTTTCATTTGTCTGAGTCATGAAACATTAATCATGCTTTATCTTCATTTTCTGACTTGAACATTAAAGTTCTCATTTCTTTCATACTCTGGTGATTATGTAACTATGAAGTGATAAAACATACTTCTGGTACTCTTTATTTATAAACATTTAATGATATAACAAGTTTTTTAAAAGAGGAAATAAATCAGTGAATTAGGAAAACAGAGTCACTGCAATAATAGCTTGTTTTCATTTTTCCCAATGAGAATGGAAGGGAGGTACATTTTGATTGGCTGTATCACCTGAAGAAAAGCCAAACTGTAAAACTGATAAGGACTGTGAAGTTCCCCGTGTCTAATACAATGGTGGCAAATTAGAGTTATCTGCAACTGTGGCCCTAGGAACAGATTGCATTATAAAGTACCTTCTCACTGAGGGACAGTTACATTCAGAACTTTCTGGGCATGAAGCGGTGGCAGTGTTTGTCCACTAACTGTGTCATTTAAGCCAAAAGCACATTGAGAATGTGAACATAAGGAAGTTACTTCTGCTCACTTGTTGGTATTAATTTCTCCTATTACCTTTCGCCTACATATCTACTACAGAGTCTCAAAATTTAACCATGATAAATGCCTATTAGCTCCTTGAGACTACTCTCCTGCCCATTCAGAAGAAATTCAAGCGTAGGTTAGAGGAAAAATCTGTTTAAAAAGAAGGTGGGGAAATAGGTCACCTGGAGTTGAAGAAAGAGCTGAACAATTCATTTTTTTAAAAAATTCCAGCTATAATATATGACTCAACTAAATGCGTAGCTTTATATATTCTCAAATATTTGTATAAAATATTAGCTAATAATGGCTAGGATTATTTCCATTATAATTCCTTTGTAAGCTTTGCCAGAAGTTGTGCTAACCACCACCTCAGCACGGGGCATGAAAAATAAGAAGCTGTCACACCACGCTCTATCATGGATTAAATTACTTTTTGCATACATATGTCTTCCCTTGGGTTCTGAGATTAAGGAATATAGATACTTTAGATTGTCCCAGAGAGGTTTGAATATGTGCTTTGCTCTTGCTTCATGCAAAGCATATATTCATGTTGGGAGTGTGCGTGGGCCTCTGTGAGGCAAATTTAACTCTTGGTTTTCCACAGAAATTGGCTTTGTCTTTATATATTCCTAGCAAAATAAAGGGTACTTATCTAATATAAAGCAGGCCAGATGCAAGAAATAAAACAGTTCTCCCTGGTTTTGTCTACTGGATAAGTCAAAAAAACCCATTCAAGATGACTGAGTTGCCTGCCTTATACAAATAGCTATTCTTGATGTAATTCTGGTTTTTGTCTTAAAAATGTTATTTCTTATGTAATTATTGTCTCTTCTTCTGTACTTCCTATAATTAAAGGTATTTAAGAATATAACATTTTCATGCACTCACTATCCCAGATTCCTAATTTATTCACTTTGAGACTCTACCGATTATCTGAAGCATTTTGAATGATGTTTTCTGGTTTAACAGAGAAATTCCTGGCCTAACTAACTATACTAGCTGCTCTAGGTAGAGCTCTTCCTAGTGAGCAAATAACTTATGTAGTTGGTTGAGTATGTATTTTAGGGCCTTTATGCATAGTGAAATTCTGTTTTGATCAGCTTTACTCTCAAAGAGGCTGAAGTCTTCATTATTGAATTCACAGATTGACTCTTAAATAGTTTTATGTAAATGATAATCTTATTGATTTTAAGAATAACCCCATATTCTGGTTTCACTATAATTGTTGAGGTGTCCATATGAAATGGCAATTTTTTAAGATTGATTGAAAACATACAAACATTCAGGAAGTTACTGTTTTAGGGTGCCTTGGATTTTGGAAAGGAGTTGCTTTGTGCTCTGAAATTACCACCGCTGGAAACAGAAATTCACTCAATAGAATTTGAAACACAAAATGCTACATAATTTTCAATATATCCATGTTACATAAGTGTAGAAGGCTGCCTAATTTTGTATTACATGGATTGAGAAATGGGGATTTGTGTTTTATTTTTGCTTCAACCATTGCCTGTAAAAAAAGATGATGAACTATGAAATGGTTACAGCTTTAATTTTTTGATTGAATGAAGGGATTGTGTTCATAGAAGGTCATTCATGGGAAAGGTTATCAATATAAGAAATTATGTGCTGAGGTAAATCACCTCAGTTAGACAATGAAGTCATCATTCAAGACTTGCTTAGGGACATGCAAAATATACTGTAAACTGAGTGTCTCCCTTTCAAAGGGGTTAATGCTACTGTTGTAGCAGAGAGAAATCGGGTATACACAGTATTGAAGGCCAGGATGTGAAAAGCTGAGAAGGAAGGTTTATTAACAGCTGACTGGGCTCAGTGGACTCCTGTGCTAATAAAAACTGAGCCCTGAATAGGATTTTTGGTCCTATGAAGGAGTGGATGTGGGAAGTATGGTAGGATGTAGGAGTGGGGAGTCAAATGGTGCTTATATGCAAAAGGACATTTTTTGTTAGTTTCTTAGTTTCAAGTGTTTTATCTGAGTACCAGATAGGTCTTGTGTAAACACATATCCCCCACATTCCAGGTAAGCTTGAATTAACACATATAGTTTGCATCCTCCCTGAATATCCAAAGCCTATAAGGCTTATACCTTTCAATTGGCTTTCTGGGAACTAGGCATACTTGGATATAGAATAAGTTTGAATTTATGCACAGGCCATATTACTACAGCTCAGATATTTTCAGAAAGTTGTGATAAAAGTCCCAAGGATTAGTGCAATCGGAAATGGCATTACTATCTCCTTATTTACCTGGAAACCAAATCCATTTTGGGATATATTCTTATATCTTGTTCTGCTTGGCTAGCTTAGAAATTCAGAAGAAGAAAAATGTATTTCCCTATTATTTCAAAGCAAAATTAGATAGGACACATCTTAAAATAAATGTATTCTTAAGTTTCTTCCAAGGCAAGTATTATAAAAGTAAACAAAAGCAGTGTAGAGATATCAAGAGTATGTCCTACTGAATAATAGAGTGAGAATTCTTGGAATATTCTTGAAAGGGTCACTAACATCATATTTAGGTGATTCTAGAGGGCATATGTATTATCAATTATGTCTATGCTTAAGAAGTAGAAGTCTTAAAAACATTTCCCTAATCTGTTGCTTTAAAAATTGAAGAGTGTGCAAGTTTTATGACTTAAGGATAATAGGAATGTATTTAATAAAATTTAAAATTTTAACATTAATTAATGGAGCCTGACTTTATATAGGCCCTCATATTTTCCAAATTTTTTCAGATCTAATTATCTCATTTGAGCCTGTAAACCACCCTCACAGACAGGCAAAAGAGGGATTATTATCTCCATAGGGAGATTGAAGCCTAAACATTATATTACTCACTCATGGTTTTTACAGTGAATACAATGGTTTTTCCACTGCAACGCTCTGAGGACTATGCCTCCAAGCAACCTTTCTGAAGGAAACAATCTCAAATATTCAATATTTCCAATTAGTCGCAGCAAATCTTGCAGTTCTGTGAATGGCAATGCAGTATGAGCTTCTACAGCAGAATTTGAAATTGAAAATACTGAATATTTTTATTCAAAACAAGTTTTAAGAATCCACCACTTGCTAGACACTGCACTGCACTGGGGATACCAAAGGGGAGATAGATTCAAAATCACAATTAGTTATTTCAAGAGATATGAATGTTAAAGATGTTATTTTTGTTATTGTTGCAGAAAATGGACAGAGGAATGTGTAAGGAGGGTGAAAGCCAGTGACATGTGTTTTAACAAATTGGTTTTGAGATGCCTTAAGGAATTCCAGAGGGACTATTTAGCAAACATTTTAAAATATGGAATGAAGTGTAGGAGAACAGTTGGTTCTGAAGCTGTATATTTGTGTATCATTGTTTATGGGTATATATAGGAGATAGTTGAAGGCATATCTCTTGAAGTTACCCAGAAAAAAAAAATACTGAGAAGATGAGCTAACTAAGAATGTTCACCTGAGAAACACTAGCATAGAAGGTGTTTCCTATGGGAAAGGAACAGCCAAGGATTAAATGACAGGGATTCGGTAGAAGAGAGGTTAGCATTAAGAAAGAAAAGGGGAAAGAAAGCAGCATGATGGCTTTCAAGATTAACTTTAGTCAGAGTTGTGGGAACTTAGGTGGTACTGGAATGTAAGGAAGCTGAAAATGGTAGGTGCACAATATTCTTTTGAAAGTGAACAGTGAGAAAAATACATGGAAAAAAGAGGGTTGAAAATACCTGAGAAGGGAGATTAATTATTGTTCAGTTTATATTACCATATTAAAAAACCATTCTCATAAATTGCAAGAGAAAGGACAAAGTTCTATTATTATTTTGATTTAAATGCATTTGTTATATAAGTAGTATTTAGAGGTCTTATCCTGACAATATAAAAATAGGCATATTTGATATCAGGGCAAATATTCTATTTCTTTCCTTTTTTTTTTCCTAAGAGGGAAGAATTAGTGAAAATTATTACTACAGCAATTATAAAAAAATGTTAAGATGGTAAAGTAAGATGCATTTTTTTTTCTTTTTTGCCATAGTACACTAAATTTGAGTCTTTTCCCTTTACTTTCCCTGTCCTGTCAAAGAAGAATCACAAAGTGTTAAATCCAAAGAAGATTTAAAAAGATAGTCTTAATAAATTATAATATATGCAATTATAAAAGTTGATGATGAAGACTCACTTAAACTAGCTAAACTAAAATGGAAATCTGAATTTGAGAGGAAATTAAGAACTCTTGTATCCTTATTCAAAGTGGAACAGAAACTTATAAATTAGGTAGTCTCTTTTTCTCACTTTTCTTATCTGCCCCTCTCTCTAGCTATGCATTTCTGAAAATATCTCTTTTCTTTCATTGTGCTGTTTTCTCACAGCTTACCCGTGGCTTCCTCTGTGTCCTTGTATATACCTCAACTCTTCAATTTAAAATTCAATGACCATCTGAGACTTTCCTCTCCTACTCTTAATTTAAATTTCCAAGAAAGAACTGGGCAAGGATCAACTCATTTTTGTTTATGCATAGCCACAGGCAACAATTCATAACATAAAGTCCTGTCCATCCCCGCTTTGTTTGCCTAAGGGCACAAAGCCTCCAGTTTTCCTAATCTGCCAGGCCTGCAGGGGAGAAGTGAGGGAGAAAGAGGCTATGTTGTCCTATGTGCTGGGATGTCCCTTGAGGGATTTAGGGAATAGCAGATTTCCTGGAGGAAGCTGTCTTTAATATATATAATGTTAGCATGAAGATATGATACATTAAGCTCATGAAATTGTTCATGTAAATAAAGAGAATTACTACTCTGGGGCATTTTAAGTAAGAGGATATTTATGTATCTTTTTACTTGGTAATGGAATTAAAAGAGAACTTCTGGTAAATTCTGTTTTGCATATTTTCTGTTTGTATTGAATTCTCATGCAAGGTATTTGCCACTTATTTTCCGTAAACTTATTTTACAAGGAATCACAATGAGTAACTGCCATAAAAACAAATAACATGTCAACACATTTATTCAACCAGAGCTCTCTTGAGACAATGTCTGGATTTTCATCAAGACTGCAATGATTAGAGTTTCTGATTAGGATAATCAAATAAGTCATTAGTGGTCATGTTTCAAAAAGAATTAGAATACAAAATAGTTCTAGAATATGGTGAGTCATTTGGCTCCAGCTGTTCAAAAATGGGAAAAACCGAAAGGAAATTTCAACCCTTGGTATTGTTACTGAGCAACAGCTCACTGCCTGGCATGCAGAGTCCAATTCTATAACATGGGGAGTTTGAGGAAAGAAAGAGTTTTAATGCAAGGTCGACTGGCAAGGAGACAGGACACAAGCTCAAAATTGTCTTACTGATTCAAGCACTAAGGGAGACTTTTAGGATGGAAACAAAGGCAGGTGGGGACAATGACAGGGATTCAGGAAGCATATTCTAATTGGATGTTTATAGGACTATCTATATATATGGTTGAAGGATGCCAGTGGACTGCATCATTTTTAACTTTTGAAGGAACCCTAATATTTTATTTGCTTCTGACAACTCCTCATCTCCATATTAGTGGTTCCAATGAAGGCAATTTTTGTTCCTAGTGTCTCAGGGTTCAGAGGACAAGGGTGCAGTGTGTCTCTGTGTACATGCTCTGTTGGCAGCTGAATTTAACTATGCCTAAGTTGGCCCATAAGACAAATTCAGAAAGGAATTTTAGTAATAGTAGATGAAGGAATTCTGATAAGCAGCAGGTTTTGTTAAGAATCTGTTGTTTTAGTTTAGTTCTGTTTTTTAATTAGGAACCTGGCTATCTGCCTGTGTGTTTCCATATATCATGCATCAGAAAACTATGTGATGCAAGGGTGTCCCACTTTTACATGCAACACATTTCTGAAGACTAGTTTCATGGCAGATCATGTTAAAGTAAACTGTTATTTAAACATGAAGAATAAATTGAGTCAAAGTTGTTGTCTTTATTCATTTGACATCAACACAAACCATCAAATGAGTAGATAAAGTTTTCAACAAATGAAGTGTTTGCTTTTATTATTTTGTGTTCAATATTGAAGAAGGCAGCTGAAGAAAGGGAAAGTAGGTATTGGCTTTATTTTTTAAAGAAAATTTCATTTGCAAGTAGTTTCAGTTTAATGAGCAGCAGAAAAGAGGGGTTTGTTATTTTTCATGTGTACTTTCTGTAGCTTGTTTAAAAGTTTGTAAATATTTGCTGAATGCACCCTCTATTAGGTATATGTTTTCTTTTCTTAAGCAAACTTCCCTTGTTGTATTTAGCTGTTTATTTTAATAAGACTGTGAACAAATTTCTATATTTCTCCATGCTTTAAGGAGCTCACCAGGGGAATAAGAATAGAGAGAATTGTATATATTGAGAAGATATGTGCAATGTCAATTAGCTTAAAGGCATAAAATAAATGTTGGTAAAGGTCAGTCAAGCCTTGCTCACAATCAACCATTGTGCTGGTTTGAGTCTTTTGTGAGTCCCAGAAAATTGTGTTCTTAGGCAAACCCATTCCTATGCATGTAAACCTATTGTATATAGGACCTTTCCGTTAGATCCAAGTAAGGATCTGACCTTTTGATTAGAACACTTTTGATTAGATAGCCTCAGTTAAGGGGCTTTGATTAGATTATGAGACCCAGCGTGGGTCCTAATCCTCTTACTGGAATCCTTTATAAACAGAGGACTAAAAAACCACAGACAGGAAAAAAAAAAAAAAAAAGCTGCAGAAATGAAAAGAAAGGGAAGTTACCCAGGAACTCAGAGAGGAATCTGGGACAGAGAAAGCTACAAACAGAGCAGCCTGAAGCAGAACTTGCAACTAGGCCTGGGAGAGAGGGGTGGGACTATAGACTGGCACTGTGTACTGCCACGCTCTTGATCACTGACTGCCGAGCTCAGGGAGCAAGTGGGCCTGGAGGAGAAGACAGAGACCCATACTGGCAGACACCACATTGTGTCTTGCCATGTGGCAGGAGTCTAGGTTCTCCAGCAGCCAATCTTTGGTAAAACTGCATTGCTGATAATGCTTGATTTGGTCATTTTCATAGCCTCAGAACTGTAAGTTTTAACAAAAAAATTCCTATTATAAAAGCCAATGTATTTCTGGTAGATTGCTCCCAGCAGCTTTTAGGTAACTAAAACAACCATTAAAACAAAAGAGTCTAAGCTATATGGATACAAATATTTATACAGCTGCTATAGTTAGACCCAAGTTTTAACTGTATTCAAATGCATATTTATCAGGATATTTGGTTTTAAACTCAGCAAGACCCTCCTATTAGCCCATGTTCCAGAATATCTGATTAGCCCTTTCAACCTCACAGATCCTGAGCCTGGGACATTTCCGTTTGTACTGAGGTAAGAAGCTATGTGCTATGAGTACAACTGAATATTGAGTTAAGCAGATGTTTTCTTAAGATTTGGTTATAAGTTCCTTCTAAGAAGAATTTTTTCTCCTATTAAATTGAATGGCCATCTGGATTGAATGAATTAGAAGCTCTAAATCTCGTCTATTGATGAGTCTTTTTTATCCGGCTCTTCATGGCAGTGACCTGTGTGTACTATGAGAATGTTGGTCAGCCGAATTTGAAGGTCCTTCTAATCTCTATAAATCTATTGTTTAGAATATGGAATTGAGACTATGGTTGAATTTCTCTTTGCTTCAGTTATTGTAAAAATAATTGAGGTGATTTCTATCCTATATCATTTAAATTAAAGGAAATATATCCGCTGTTGGCTTCTGAATATGTGACCTTGTATCAGTCACTTTTCCTTAATTTCCCCATGGATAATAAAGATAAAGATTAGAATCTCTAAAGTCCCTTTCAACTCTAATATTCAATGAGATTATCAAATGCTGACATCTTCCAAAGGGAAGGGAGTAGCTACAAATCTTTCCTTGCAAGTACAGTTTCCAAGCTCAGATTCTGAACTGTTGAAAGACTTTCAGTGCCACAGAGGGGAAGGAAAAGGAGACTGAATGTAACTTAAAAAGAGGTAGGACTGAAAAAAAGGCAAAGGGATTCAGAGCTATGAAGTTCAGTGTTAGGAGTCTGAATCATATTTACTCTGACTTGTGGAGTCTCAAAAGAGTTCAGCTACTTAGCTGGGAGCTTCCTTTTACTTCTTCACACCGCCCTATCCTTATTCCTACCCCTTAAGAACTAGAGAAAAGTTTTATTCTATTTTTGAAAGTACCCCATTACTGTTTGGATACTTGTAGAACACTTGGATTGTAAGATCAATTTAAATAACAGCTTGCCATATTGATAAAAGAAAGCCAACATAAATTAATGTGGATGGTCTCATTCTGTTTATTTTAGGCCTCTTGATAATCAAAGTGGTAAGGAAAAAGTATCTTTTGAATAGTTCAATCTAATGTTTTCTTCTCCTTCATGGAAGGAGAGTGAAACAGTCCACTCATTCTTATCAGATCTTTATTATCTGAGGTTGAGTAAAAACTCTTTCGTGAAAGAGCTTGAGACTGTAATAGAATGGTAAATAAAGATCATGAAGAGAGATGTTTCAATGGTTTGGAATTTTAAGATAAGGCAGTAAGTAGACTTTTGATATATATTATATTCTCTCTTTACCTAAAATTCTTTTCTTTGAATTACATTTTATTGATTTGGAAGTGGATTTTGTTATTGGCATAATTAATACAAAGAGTAATGTTTAATAATATATTTGTTGTTTCTCTGCCTCCATGTCATAAAACTACCTTGAGTGTAAGCATTAACCCTTAAACATTTGGAGTAAATATATTTATTTTAATTTTTTTGTAGGACAAAATATGTTATTCTCTCACAAAGGCCTATCATTCTTCGTTCTTTGGAAGAACACTATCTGGAAAAAAAATCACAGTGCAAAAAGTTTACCGTCTACTTTTACATGCCTCTTTGGATTTCGTTCATTTTTCCTTCTATTTTGAGCTTTAAAAATGTTATTTACATATGTCACTGAATAGGTTTGGGAAATGTAGAGAGTTGGTCAAAGTTATTATATTTAATGCAATGTCAACTTTCAAGAACAATGATTATTTCTTATTTGTTTTGCTTTAAACAAGTCATTCAAAAGTATTTTGCACATAGCAGGTTAAGAAATTTTTGTTGGACGGAGGGATGAATGAATAAATAAAAGCACTTATTTTGAGAGAATCTTCATAAAAGTGATAGCATTTTATGTGTTTATTAATGAGAGTATCAAATCATATATTTTATCATTTTCTTCTTCAGACAAGAAATGTTTTCCCCATTCATGCTTTCTATCAAAATATGTTTTCAAAGTAAATTTTTTGTATATGCTTCTGTGGTCTACTTCTGATTTATTTTCATACTTCCCTCACCAAAGGATCAACTTCATAATGGAAACTTAAGGAGGTGTTGGTTTTTAGAGAGTCCTTTACATGTTGCAGTTCTTTGGCTTGCGGATTAAAAGATAAACAGCAAAGCAGGGTTTTTGTTTGTTTGTGTATGTGTGGTTCTTTTTTCTTAAGTTCTATTAGTTTGGAACTTGAAACAAAGAAAGTAATTAAAAAGGCAAACTCCTTTAGCCGTGACTACCTCTACAGATATTTCCTTGGTTTTAAATAAGTTTCTTCAGGGATTCTTTGCCTTCACCTAAAAGAAGAAATACTTTTAAGACCTTGAAATTAAACATGTTCCTCATGTGCACTGGTTTTAGTCTTGGAAAGTCACAGAACTTTAATTTTAAATATAGATAAAAAGTGCTATAGCTTTTTGGACATTCATAGCTGCACAGATTGCAGGCCCATTAAAGAGTTCCCATTCAACATCACTATGATTAGTTTCTATAATCTGAACCTAAATATTCTAAAATTTATTTCAGAAGATATTCAAAACATCGTTCTTTTTCTGGAAAGTAAATGGAGGCATAGGCAATGAATGTCAGATTTTCCTGAGTGGTATTTTTGTTTTCTTGAATAAAAAGATATGTATGGGGGGAGTGGCTGTAGCTAAGTGGTTGAGTGCCTGCTTCCCATGTTTGAGGACCTGGGTTCAATTCCTGGTAGTGCCTATTAAAAAAAAGGTATGTATTGGAAATGAGAGTTAAATATTATGTTAGTTATAATATTATAAGTTAATAATATTATAAGTTGTTATAATACAGTAAACCAACATTTTTCAGATGTGTTGAAGAGCAAATTGTTATAGTTGAAATAAGGATAAAATTTCAGCCTTCCTATATGGTACTTTAACAAGTAAATTGATTATACCATTTTTCAAGGGCCTAAAGTTATAGTCTAATGTTTTAAAACCTTCTACCCTAAGTTTTGAGGTAATGCATCTCATAATATCTTACATGCACCTAGGCTCAGAGAGGTGGAAGAGACTGTTTAGTATGGACTTCTCATTTATAGACAAGAACACGGGTGGCTGTGAATTATGATGAGATGGCAGCAGAGCTGAGGTTAAAATCCAAGTCCCCTGTGATGATTAATTCATGTGTCTCCTTGGCTAGGTTATGGCGTCCAGTTGCTTGGTCAGGCAAGCACCAGCCTGATTGAAGTAAGATTATTTAATGGATTTAAAACAGTCAATTGATTGCATCTATGGTTAATTAAATCTACAATCAACAAAGGAGACTGCCTTCAGCAATGAGAGAAGTCTCATCCAATCACATGAAGGCCTAAAAGGAAACACTGATGATTTCAGCAGTCTGGAAAAATTTCTATCTCCAGTCAGACAGCTTATCCTGAAGAACTCATCAGAAACTTCTTCAGAGTTTCAGTTTGTGGCCTGCCCTACGAAATTCACACATGCCCATCCCCAAGGTCACGTGAACCAATTCCTGTAATAAATCTCATAATATTTGCATATGTATTTCTCTTTCCTTTTAGAACCCTGACTAATACATCTCCCAACTGCCCACCCACACTTCCACGGTATTCTGGAACATCCTTTTTTACTCTAAAGTATTAAAAGTTTCTGGGGCTGTTTTAGAAAGTTTTACAATAAGAGTATTATAAACCACTGAACATTTTTAACAATTTGCCTTGAGAAAACAGTGATCAATAACTAGCATAACAATAAATGTTAAATTCACTTTAAAATCCACTGTAAATTTGAATTTCTGTGTTTATTGCCCAGTTTCTTTGGCTGAAGCTTGACTTAGAGACTGTTGTTTCTAAAGATTGGCATGCAGATGGCCCAGGCTGATGTTATGTTAAGGTCTACTTTTAGAAAGCACTTTTTCAAGACAAGATCTCAATATTGAAAATTACTCTGTTCTTATTTTTTTTAAATTTCTCTCTTTCCTGAAGACATTTCAAAATATTCTCAGTAAAAATAAAACTTTCAGGAATATTTAGTCCTAAATTGCAGGGTGCATTACATACACTAAGCTTAGTATGATATATGATATATTTATACCACATTTATAAATTTACAATAAATTATATCACAGTTATAAATTTATAAATAAATAATTTATATTCCATAATGTAATTTATTTATGTAGTTTACATTAAAGGTTTCAGAAAGAAACATCATACCAAAGTGATATCACAGAAAGTAATTTTAGTGTAGTAAAAAAATCCCCCTTCTTATATAGGTACATGAAATTACCTAAATGAAACATGTACACATAGGCTGGTGTGTTGTATGTGTGTATCCATGCACTAACGTAAAATATGATTCACAAACAGTCAACTCTGTTTACAACGATAAAGGAGAACCCATCACTGTATCCTTGGGCTCATTTCTATCTTAAACACATACAGCTTTTCTATGCACTTTGATGACAGTTGATGAAACATGTTTTAACCTAATGCTGTTGTTTTCTACTAACTTAATTTTAGCACTACATATTTGGTACTCTTCCAAAAACCCTTTGGAATTTTAACCAACTCAAAATTTTTCACTATTCTTAAGCATATCACTATTTGTAAGCACAGAGTGAAAATGAAGCATACCCATGGAAATAAGAAAAGGTAATTGATCATTTTTCCTTCTCTGAGGTTTTTTATTCATTCAGGAAACATAAGAGAAAGACTTTGTCCTAATACTCTCAGTGAATACTTCCTAAAACAGAGCCTCTATCATTATTTTGAATTTTAAAAAGTATTTTAATCAGTCTAATTTGACTTATCTTTAGGAAATTTTAGTTTTAGTTTTTCTTCAAGTGACAAAAATAGTTAATTTGTTAAATGTAAGGAAAAAAGCTCAGGGTTTTAATAATAGTTTGTAATGAAATAAACTACAAAACAACAGTCTTTAATAAAAATAGAGCACAAATAATTCTGATCATCCCTGGTTAAAAAAAATATTTACTACTCTGTTCCTTGGAATGTATTTGGACAAGAATTAGCATCTCCATGTGATTGGGAAGTTGCAAAAGCCTGCATTAGTCACATTCATTTATTTAAAATTTGGAATTAAGTTGCAATGTGCAGAGCAAAATGAAACTAATAGAGCTTTGCCCAAGCAATACAACATGGAATATTTTTATAATTTAAAACCTTCCAATGCATTATTGTTCTTGTGAAATGGCTTTATAGTAAGGTTATAATACAAATAGGGGACCAATGGAGAAACTGTAAAGTATAGAACATTAGTGTTTAAAGTATAGTTTGACAGGAATTTTATTTCAATGCATGACCATAGCAACTAGGTCAAAAGAGGTACATAAAACTCTAATATGATCCATGAACAATTTACAGAAATGTTGTAATATTCATAGAAGCAACTACGATTTGTGATCCTCATAAAGGTAGCTTTGTGTTACTCTTCTTTGATGAATAACGACCAGAAGTAGCATTTGGTTGTCTGTGTTAAGGTAGAGAAATGGGTAGTAATTGCATCTGAACAAACTTACAGTTTAAATGTGGGAAAATATGTGGACTTATGAATTTTTTTTTTTACCTAGCAGAGTTGTGTTCACCCTCATGTGCCCAACACCCCTGCCTTTAGGGTCGTTTGGCACGCCTCTTCAATTGACACAGGTCTGCTCTTGCTTGAATGTTATTGCACGTTTAGGACCATGCTGAGTAACTTTGACATGGGATATGATCGTTTAATTCTTAATTGGATTACTAAAAATTCTGCAAGAATAGAAGACATGTTATCCCCTTTTCTCTGCTCCTTTCATTAAATATTGGGCTGAATACAGGAGACAAAATTCAGCCTCATGTAACTCAAAAGATAAATAGTTACTTATTTTCAGTCTCTCTCTCTCTCCTCTCTCTGCCTCCCCTCCCTCCCTAACCCTCCCTCCCCCCCTTTCCCTTCTTTCTCAGATAGATAGATAGATAGGTAGGTGGGTAGGTAGGTAGATAGATGATAGATAGATAGATAGATAGATAGATAGATAGTCTTTGTATTCGATATTTCTGCATTTGTGAATGCAGAAAACCTTAAGAAAAATGTTGATAGTCATCGCATAGACAGAAAATCAACTGAACACACATTCTCAGAAAATGAACAATATACAGAGTTGCTAAAATTGTAAAGTAACTAGCATGTTTATGGCTAAATATTATTCTGAAATACCACTTAAGCAATAACACGTTGCTAAAAAGCTAATCCTTGGTTAAGTAATTTTGTACCAATACATTTTATTAAATTGTTGAAATTATTTGGAAAATGTCAGCCAGTCTATTATGAGACCATTACTTTTTGGAATCACATATGAAAAGGGACTTCTGAAACAAAGAAAAAAGATATTTCAATCTGGTTCTCCAGCTTAAATCACTTACTGAAATTCCTCAGATTTTAATTTCATATTCTTAGATTTTTCCCCTATTCTGTTTCAAAACTAAAGATTTTCCTGCATACAAAGTACTCTGTTTAGAACACATGGTTTTTATTTAGTGTAATATAAAGCATTTTATGTATTTAGTGTATTTAGTGTATTTAGTGTAATATAAAGCAAAATATAAAACATTTTGATAAATGTTATCCTAATGCTTCAAAAGTGACCTGCTTGCAAAAAATAAAGTATACTATAAGAAATTTATCTTTTTATCTGTTAATTTCACTTGTTCACAGGGGAAGTGTAATTGAGGGAAACAAACTGGTCTATTTAATGGCCTGTGCTAAAAAAGACTATTTAACATCAGCTTTTGTTTTCTTGTAAATCCCTAATGGAATAGTCAACTTCCTGCTGTTTATTGAGTAGTGTTGACTGCCTCCCTCTGGCTCATCTCTTTGTAAACCTGGATTAAAAATGGAGTGGGTTATTGAAACAGAGGAGAAACAGACTGCTTCAGAGGGAGAACAGAGAAAGGGAAGTGCCACTGAGGCATGAGGAAGGGAAGAGATAAGAGGTTTGGTTTGAGGGACTGTGAAAAGGATGGAAGAAATTACACAAAGAGGATTTTTGGTGGATTCCAGGAAGTATTGAAGCAGATCCTAGTCAACTTGCTTGTGAAGGCAGAGGGCTGCTGCCCAAGAAGAACCAAAAGGGTGGACTTGGCAAAATCCACTGGGTAGGGAATTGTGGCAGGGTCCAGGAGTTAAATAGGAACTGATTTGCTCATATTTACATCACAAATTAAAAATTGTATTTTTTAGGTAACATATTGCTTTGAGGAAGAGTTGCCCTGCCATGAGTTTTCAGAGAGGATGAGGAAACCTGTTGTCTTGTTTAAGAATCCCTATGGTATCATCATCTTATTTTTGTGAATCCCTATGGTATCATCATCTTAGCATTTGTGGTGCTAAATGTAAGTTTTGGAAATGCTAATCTTGTATCGAATATGTCTGTTGGGGACAATCAAAGTTACATGAATTTATCAGGGAAAGTGTTTTAGATTCTGAAACTTGTCAGTGTGGGTACAATTGTCACACTGATTGATGCCATTGGAGAAAACACTTTCTGGGGAAGTGCTCAGACTTCATACTTCATTAATCCCTTCAATTTAAAAAAAAGTGACAATTTCTTCTTCTTATACAATGAATTAGGGTACAAAGAAATATATAGCCACCAACACAACAATAAAAAGCCATAATTGCAGAAAGAAGGCCCAAGAGATAAGGAGAAACCCCTGTTTGCCCAGTGTCCTGAAAGGCTAGTGATAAAGAAAGAGAGAATCAATTGTAGGAGGACTGAGAAGGGCCTTTGGCTTACTAATGTGGAAGTCATTGGCGACCATCCTAAAGTAGTTTCTGTGAAATGGGGGGTGGTGAAAGCCTGATACAGATGGGTTCAAAGAAATGAATGGAGAAAAGTTGAAGACATGAACTAGAGACAGTTCTTTCAAGCAGATTTTTTTTTTCTGTAAATGTGAATTTCTTAGTAATTTGTAGCGCTTTTATATCAAAAGTTTTAAGAATCTTTTACAATTATTTGTGAAAAAGAATCCTTAGTTTCTTAAAATGATCAGCAGCAACATTTCAGACGGGAGCTTTTAACAACTGAAATTGTTATTTAGTGTAACCTATAACACAAAGCTCTAAAGCTCTACTGCCTCTCTAATGATTGCATGCATTTTATAACAGCGCCATTGATTTTTTAGCAAATGGCCTTGATTTTTTTAAGAAGGTAAGAGAGATAACAGAATAATGGGCACATTGCTGATGCAATGGAGTTGGGTGGAACATGTTAGAACTTCTTTTTAGCAAAGAAAACAACTGTCGAATATCATCATGTGATTTCTTCATAAAACTTTTGTTGCTTTTTTTCCCCTTCTCTTGTTATAGTGGTTATGGTATACTTTCTTAGAAATTTGTGAAAAAAATTTGTGACAAACATGATTATGAGGCAAGTTTGTGTAGGTATTTCTGTAGCAAATGAGTTTTCTCAGGAACGAGAATTGAGATTTTGAGGAGGCAGGATATATCCACAAATTATAATAGACACCATCAATTGTAGGTAATGGAAAACATCATATGGGATCTAAAGTATAAAAGTATTTACAGTGATTTCCATGTAATGTGATTGTAGTTATTGAGCTCTGGATCTCTTAATTCTAATTTACATATGTACCCTGCAATGTTAAATCTGATTTAGTAACCATAATTCATATATAGTTATTCATAAAAATTTGGCAAACTGAAATTTTTTGGTGGTGAAATGTTGAGCCATTATAATAAATCTTTCCATTTCAGGTTGCAACTCTCTCTGAAATAGAAACTTGCTAGGAAGGGTTTGCAGAGATTAAATCTTTTTTTTCCCCTTAAGTTTTTCCTAAACTTTTATCTATTTGTGATACTTGATCACAAAGTAATGTTTATAGTGTTAATTTTTCCTTTTCCTTTTTTTTTTTCTTTTTGGCTTTGACTCATAGATTTGCAGTTCTACATCATAACACTCAAAAATTTTATAAAATGTGGAAGTCAGAGTTAAACTTACCCTTGATGCCATTCACTGCTCTATAAATAGTGGTTGCTCCAGAATACGACACAGAAGAGCTGTAGGGGTGAAACCTGTTGGGATGCAGGGCCTTGCCTGAAACCTGCAGACATCTCACAAACACACTCATTTTGCTTATGTTTTGTATTTTTTTGGAGAGGTGGGGAGAGAAGGAATGATGATTGTAGTGCATCCTTGGTACCGTCATTGTTTATAAAAGGCCTATCACATTACCAGATATTCATCCATTATATTAAGACTGATTTTATAACTTCTCATCATTGCTTCTACTCCTAAGTTTAATGTACTTATAACTTCTTTCCCCATCCAACTCAATCCTTATAGTCTTCATGTTCAAACCCTCATTGGCCCATCTTTCAAGAATCTACCCGTGTATCAAACCCTGGAGTCTAGTCATTCCTTCTTCCCTATCCCCTAGTAATCAGCACATACATTTTCACATATAATGGTGGTTATTTGCTTCCATGTCTGGTTTCACTACTAGAGAGAGAATATTGTAAATATTAAATGCCTTGTTTTGGTGAGCCAGTGCACAGTGTGCACTCAATAAAAGTCTAAAGATCAGCCAATCAAACAGAAAATAAAGTGAAATGAATGAATTAGCTAATGAATTAATCTCTTAAGGGAGATGTGACATAGTGGAAATATCCCTTCTTGTCTCTTAGGAGTGCTTTGGCTGGGAAAATCCTTGCATGAATGACACTGAATATATCTGAAACTTTGTCTCCCCATCTTGTTTAATCCTTTAAGCAAGGATTAAATTTTCTAACCTGTGCAAAGATTTCTTGTGAAGAATACATAAAGTCTTGTATGTGAAGGTATAATGTATTATAAAATATAGGTTATTTTTCAGGTACAGAAGCATTTCAAACCATCCATTTAAAAAGTAATGTAATATATGATGGATTAGATGAGGAATAGCAAGAACAAATGCAGAGGAGAAGAGATCAGATTAAAAGAGGAGTGAAGCCAAATTTAGCTGTAAATGTCCTAAGGGCCAGGCAAAGAGTTTAAACTTAACTCTGAGATTCTAAAACACTGACCCCACATTTGAGATATCTGTGTGTTTTAAAAATATCCATGCCTGAGGTCCAATTTAACCGGTGGGTGGTGGGGCTCAGCCATTGACATTTTTACAAGCCATTCTATTGTATAGCTGGGGCAAGAAGTACTGCTGGGCCCCAGGAATTTAGGAAATATATCTAAGGAGAAAAACTACATAATACATGAGAGATTTTAAATGATTAATCAGCATGAATAGATATGAGGAGAGGCTTAGGGAAAAGAATTGAGGGATTAAAAATGTCTAGGAACATTATAAATGAAAATAACTCTCTTATGGTCCCATTAAAAATTTTTATTTTTTTATTTTTTAGAAATCGAAGGAAGCTGCTATGGAAAAATAACAAAGATAGGCATTCATAGTTAACAAAGAAGTTATTCTGACACTCTTGGGCAAATACAAAGATTAATGTTGGCAGAACAGCATTTTACCAACTACACGTAAGACTTACCTAGGTGTCAAACACAGGTTAAAACGGCAATTGGCACATTAAGTTACCCAAGAAGAATTCTTAGAGGAGGTAAGTTATGAGCAGGATTGAAATACTATTGTTTGTAGAGAGGACAGACATGAGGTAATTTTTTTCATACCAAAACGTTTTCTGAATATAGATTGGATTTGAGAGTTGTGCTTTCCTAGTCTGCCTTGTTGTATAAACAAACAAAATTAAACCTTTGAGAGAACTGGTATCTTCAAAATGCAATGCCAGTGTTTTGAGATATATTAATATTTAAATATTCAAGACAGTGGTCTTGAAACTAATGTGTACTGTACTTAAACTAAATTCTAACACTCATTTACCTTTAAAAATGGCTTTCATGATAATTTTTGATTTGGAGGGTGATAGGTCTTACTCCCCAGTGCTTGGGGAGAGTATGGCCACTGTCCAAGGATTTGAGAGACGTGGGACTGCCATTCTATTAAGGCTGGGAGACAAAGAATAAAGCCACAGGTGACTCTCAGACCTGGAAATAATGCCATTTGCCCTGCTGGTTTTTGGACTTGATTGGGGCCCATGATCCTTGTTTTCCAACCAATTTCTCCCTCAGGAAGGGATGTCCCTCCAATCTATACTGGAAGTAGATAACTTCATTTCTAGGTTTTATGGGTCCATCAAACAAAAGAGTGTTGCCCCAGAATGAGCCACCCCAGAAACTATTTTGATGAGACTTTGTACTTAGCATTGCTACTGAAATGTTTTAGTATTTTCAGGATGTTGTGAAGGAATGAATATATTTTGCATGTACGAAGAATAAGTCTTTCAGAGGTCCTTGGCAGACTGTGGTTTGAATCATGTGTCCCACAAATGGAATGTCTGGGTCCCATCCTCTGGTTCTTTGGAAGTGAATCCGTCTGTAAATAGGCCCTTTAAAGATGTCATTTTAAATAATAAATTAAATGAGAGTGGGTCTTAATTCATTATCGCCGAAGTCCTTATAAGCAAATGAAATTGGGCTTGGAAAGAGAAACCATGGGTAGCAGCAAGAAGCTGGAATTCAGTAGAATCCAGAAAAGGAAAAGATGCTACCATGTGCTTCTTCCTTGTGATGCAAAAGCCGAGAAACCCCGGAGATTGTCAGCCAGTCAGAGATACTGACCCCAGAAGGAAGCAGTCTTTTTTCCTCTGAACCCATAGGCCAATAAATTCCTGTTGTTAAACCAACTCATGTATAGCATTTGTTTTAGCAGCCAGGAAATTAAAGCAGAAGCATATGTAGTTTGGAAAAAGATTATCCTCCTCCTACACTCATAAACATCTGTACATATGTTGTAGTTTTGTGGAAGAAAAAGGTATATATCAATGATGGACCTGTTCTGTCAGCATTGTATTATCCTTCATTTAAATGGAAACCTTAGAAACTCTAATGTTATGTTTTGTAAGTGACTAAACAGCAATACCTATAAATACTAATTGTTTTGAATCTAATACAATTAGGAAAGAAGGTAGAAAAGTAAGAGGAAGGGCATAGTGACTTACTTTCATCAGAAAATCTCTTGTGAGGTATATGGAAAATAGCCATTTTAATATTTTCACAGAGAAAGGCCAAGCATTAATTTAGTACCTTATTCTATACTATTCACATCCGTTTCCTAGTGGATTATTTTAGTTAACCTGTTTTTGCAAAAATACTTTATTTTCAGGGCAGAAAAAACAACAAATATTTTAAGAGTAATCTTTTAGTTTTTATTCTATTGATATAGATTAATATTAATTTTATCATCTATAAAAGGCTGTACATGTGGTAAATAAGGATAAGGGTATAGTCTCAGACAGCACAATATTGGAAAAAGTATATTTCTATTCTTCAATTTCCTCAACAAAAGTGGGGATAATAATCCTATGTTACAGGTTCATATGTGTCAAGTACTTGAATAATATATCTTGTAACTAGTTATGCCATGTAAGGGTTATCTACTAAAATCATATGCCCAATAAGTAAAGAGTGACTAAAAAGAGAATAGGTAAAATAAATAACTACATTTGGATTTCTTCAATATTAGTAAAAACAATTTGACAATTTTTTTTCTCCCAAAGAATTTCAAATTTTTTGGGTAAAGGCTCAATATTCATGCATGCATTTATGAGTGTAGACCCCTGTCAGCTCAATTGTTTTCCTTTACTAGGTTCCTAGCAAACAGCCATGTCTTTCAAGAGACACTTTTAATGTGGAGTAGTTTGTCACAATTATTTGGTAATCTCTTTCAGTGTAACACACACAGCAAAAGTGACAATATTCCTGTCACTCCTCAGAAATGTCCCAGCTCTGCGGGTTTCCACATTCAGGAGAATGAAGAAAACCATTATGAGGTATGCTATATGTCTCTAGAGACCATGTTAGTACTGAGCAGTTTTTATCTTCCTTATTTTAAATATCTTATGTTAACCATTATAAATATTGTCCTTATAAACCCATTTTCTGGTCACATTTTTATGTTAGTGGTTTGGTCAATGAATTTAAGTAAACAATTTAGAACAAAAGCCAACTATAATCTTTTTCTTTGGGTAATGTTCATGTGATGACATAATCTTGGTCATAAATATAATCTTCTCATTGATTGTAAGGTGTTGATTTTTACCTACTTTTTGGAAAGAGTAACAAGCAACTTTATTTTGGTGTTAAATGTTTTTAATTGATTCATTTTTATTAATTAAGCTAAAAGATATTCTTGTTGAAAGATTGGTTTGCTTTGTTCTACCCTCCAGGAAATTAAAAAAGATAATTCTGCTTAATATCAACCGGATAACAGAATTTTTATTACCCTTCCCTTTTTTTTACTACCTTTTCTCAGTTTAATTCTTTATTTCCCTGTATGTCTGAACTTAAAATAAGAATCATTATTTTCCTTTTTTTAAATAAATTTATTCATTATAAAATGTGTAAGATCCATATTTTAAAGGAATTATTTTTTAATAAGTTAACTCTAATACTACCACAATACTGTCTCACTATTTTCAATAGTCATAACATAGAGATTGCCAATAGCTAGGTAGGTAGGTGGGTAGGAAGGAAGGCAGGAAAATAGATAGATGATAGATAGAGTGATAGATAATATCTATATGCATGTATATGTATTCCTTTTTCTCATTGAACTTTGTTTTTGTTTTCATTTCCTTAAAAATTGAAAACTTCTTTATTATTTGCGGTAAAGGATTTTGTACTGAGCCTTTATACTTTTCCAACTAAAGGAATCTATTATTCTCTATATTTCCTGTAGTAAAGTAAGTCTGAGAAACTACTTTGACTAATAGAAATTTGATGGAGAAAGAAGTTTTTTTTCAGAGAAATCATTAGTTGAAGTGGTAAAAAGATAAGTGATATTTTCGACAGTTTTATTCCCTAATTCTTCATCCGTGTATTTTTCCTTCTTTTTCTTTCTCTTTGTGTCTAACTATCTAGAAATGTGCTTCTAAACTTTAGCACATATTTCTTTCTTCCTCCTTGGCTTTTATTTTCTTCCTTAAATGCTCCTTCTTTCTCCCAAGTCTAAATTACATGAAAGTTGAAGGAAGAATCATAGTTTTTAACACCTTCATTTTCCACCCTCGCTGTGTATATTTCCAATGTCTAGAATACTGGAGATTCTTCCATTGTCTTCCTTATTGTATCCAATAGTAACACACCCACTATCAATTTATAGCAAAAAAATATATTTTTTTCGTAAAGATTCATCTCAGTTTACATTTTTTTAAATGCAAAAGGACAGTCTCTGATGTTTCTTATAAAACTTGAAGAGAAGATAGAAGTGATGCCAGTTTTGGAATTTTATAAAGACATTCTGAAAGTAGGTTTCTGTATAAATACTAAACATCTCTAGACCAATACCAACAGAAATAGTTTTAGTAACCAGTACCTGAGAAGTTATTAATCTGGTGTTAATGATTCCTGATAATTAATAATGAAAGATGACTATAACATACAAAGTTGGTTCCTGTAATATGCCTTTATTTTTTTCTTAATACGACATCATATGCCAAACCTGAGAAATGTATGCATTTCCCTATTTTTTTAATTTTCCCATAATCTACACTAACCCTCTTTACACAGTCTAATAAAATGAAAAGAAGAATGTTTGTTCTGTTTATTTAACATAGATAGCCATTTAATTTTATAAAACTGTATCATAGTTTTATATGAAGTAGGAAGTCATATTCTATGCCACTTAATCTGGATGAAGTTATTAAATTAGTTTTGTGACATTAGGTATAAAATAAAACCAAGATATGACAAATAGGCTCTTAATCATTTGTAATTTATTTTTCATAGTCTTTCTTTCTTCACTTAGATATAACCATTGTTGCTTATTTTAAAGAAATATTAAAATCAGCTATTTGGAAATTTTTATGCTAGGTACTCTTCTAAGCACTTCATGTATTACCATATTTCAATCTAAGATACCACTGAGTATAAATTATTCTATAATTTTATGTGCTACTAGGAAAAAACAGCCTGCTAACTCTGGTAAGTGCCTTTGTTATGATTACTTGTACCCTGGTTTCAGAGAATACGAAATAAGAAAATTTTTCCTATTGGAATTGAAGACAAACAGTAAGTTATTTAATCTTGAAAACAACCCATTAGGTACATACTACTTTTTTTCCTTTTTTATTATCTATTTTTTTAAAAAAGATACATAAATCACATAAAATGTTACATTAAAAAATATGAGATTCCCATTTACCCCACTCCCCACATCCCACTCTTGCCACATCGACAACTTCTTTCAATAGTGTGGTGCATTTTTGGCATTTGTTGAGTACATTTTGGAGCATTGCTATGCAGCATGGATTATAGTTTATGCTGTAGTTTATATTCTCTCCCAGTTGATTCAGTGGGTTATGGCAGGATATATAATGTCTTGCATCTGTCCCCGCAAGACATTGCAGGACAACTCCAAGTCCTGAAAATGCCCCAGTGTCACACCTCTTCTTCCCTCTCAGGTACATACTATTGTTATTACCATTTTACAATTAATTTGCTCATGTCACACATAGTAATTGGTAGAGCTGGAATATAGTCAGAGTGATATGGCTTCAGAAACTGCTAGTCTAATGTTTATGTACTATTGTTTCTCTAAGAAAAATAAAACCATAGGCTGTTTGGCAGGGGCCATAGAGATTATATATTCATGTTACTAAAGCTTAATCTCACGATGAGAGATGGAATAGCTTGTACTAGATCATAAAGGTAGCTAGTGAGAGCACTAGGATTAGATCCTAGATCATGGAGTGATTAGATGACTTTACCTTGGAGACATATATACAATTTCTACTTAAATGTCAAAGAAAATAGTTCACGTTTGAAATTCTTTCTTAAGTTTCTAATAACTTGTAGAATGTAAATGCCCATGTTTAGCTTTTTCTTCTCAGCCAGACCTGATGTCATTGATTAGTAAGAGCAGCTTAATGCTTAAAATGGAAGCACAGAAATGAAAAGAAGCACATTGTTTTCGTACCATAAGTGTGTATAAACTTTGCTAAGCCTTTTCAATCCATAAATTTTATTGTCATTCCCCTTTTATTATATTCCCTTCCCTTCACCTATAAACAGCATAGAATGGAAGCAGATAGAGCTTTCAGTGTCTGTATTCTGCAATCTGTAGGAGAATGTCTCATAGTTATTGGAATTCACTCAAGACTGCATCTCAGTATGAGTAACTGTTCCCTGTCACTGTTTTTGATGCTTGAGCTAAAGTATTTTTACAAAGTGATCCAGGGTTCAGTGTATGAATTTTTGAGATAAGACTTTTCCCTTATAGGAATGAAATCCGAAAATCAATGTCAGATGGAAATCTTAGCTCTAAAAGTTAGGGAGACTGGTGGAAGGGTTTTAAAATGTGTGAATTTTAGCCATCAGGCTTTCAATATGTGGTGGTTATCCAAAGTGTGAGATTCCTGGGTGCAGATGGTTGATTAAGATATCCCAGGCTGGGCCACTGCAACTAATCTCCAGACCTGAACTGGGAAAACCATTTTGATAAGGGGGATATTTTTGATCTTTTACATACATTTCTAACACAGATTTTGGTGGATACAGAAAATTGTGAAAAGTAAATTATCATCAGCTTCATGAAACTACAGATTGTGTCATGTGATGGGGATAATTAATAGAATGAAGATATAGCAAATGGAGAGTGAAAGGAGTGTGTAAGAAGAGAACAGAACTAAAATGTATCAGAGCATTACTGTGTGTCATAACAATCACATTCATTATCTTATTTAGAGCAGTATTTCTTCCAGGTAAGCATCATTTTCCTCCCAACCATTAAAGATGAAGCTATCGGTGTCATTCCAGCCAGGGTCACAAAACAAGGACACACTGAGAATAAGAGGAAGGGCTAGGAATCCAGCCTGACCTCAGAGCTTGAAGCACACCTTAGGACATCCCATTTAAATCAACAAGACCAGATAAAGTAGGAGCAAAATGGTAATATTACTTCCTACCTTCAAATAAAGTAGGGAACACAGAAAATCTAAACATTTTCTGCTTTTGTCCTACTTTGTTCTCCCTCCTCTCCCCTCCCCTCCCGTCCCCTCCCCTCCCTTCCCCTCTTCTCTCCTCTCCTCTCCCTTCACTTCTGTTTGTTTCTCCAGTTATCACAGATTAAGCTTAATTAATTTATCTAATAGTCTGGATCTAAATAAACAGGATTTAGTGTATAAGTACTATATTACATACCTGTATGTGCCTGTTCTTGGTGTATTATGTAGTGATATTACCCAGGATGTTTGGCTCTTGATAAATAAATCTGTCAATATTAATCATAGTTATTCCATTTAATATCAACTTTTAAATAAAAAAAGGAGTAGGTAAACAAATTAGTGAAAATTCTTTTCTTCCTTAAAAGAAACTTTTCTAAAATGCAAAAAATACTTAAATATACACACACATATGCATACATGTATACATGAGAATAATTCCTTAATATAACAAAATATTTCAATTCTCAAAATATAGAATTGTGCTCCAGTTGGGAAAAAATGATTAAAGGTATATTACTCCCCAGCCAATGGGACTGTGAACTGTTGCATATATAACAAAGGGTAGAGAAAGCTACAATAAGATAGAGATGTTGGGTGGCAGACTGGTACACTCACAAAATGAGGACATTACTACCCCACCTACCCAACCATCCCACCCTCAGCTCACGGAAGTTCCAACTCTGCACCTCAGCAAAAATAACACACATTGAGAAGTAGAGAGTTGTTAAAGTTCTCACCTGTCCAACTGGAAAACTCAAGGTCTAATATACATGACTGCCACTTTAAGTAAGATTGCAAAAAATTCCTAGCCAATCACAAGACAATTGCTGACCACCATTCTAAACAGTATTTAGAAATCCCTATAATGGCTGGTGGAAAACCCTGCTGTACAGGAGACTTCCAGGGAAGAAGGCAGAGTATGGAGCTGCAGGTTCCAGTCCTTCCACCAAAACAACTATTAAACAAGCAAGAACTATTTGAAACCACTGTTTTAGAACTGCAGAGATCAAAAGAAAACTGTACAACATCCAGAGAAGAGCAGGAGGAAGAGACTAATAAATTATGGTAAAGAACTAAAAATTGCTCTCTCTCTGCAGAGGCTACTGGCACCCAACCCTCACACTTGTGGCGGCTGCCTTAGGGTCCAGACCCTGGCTAGCTCCTCATTACAGAAAGGATGTAAAAGCACTCTTCTCCAAAAAAAGGGGCAGGCACAGACAATCATGCCTTACGTTAAGAAAGAGGACTGCAAATCAGAACCATAATCTCAAAACTGGAAGAATCAGAAAAGAGAAAAAAAAAAAAGAAAAAAGAGCAATCTAAATCCAAAGCAAAAAGATAGAAGGAAATAGCAAAGATTAGTCCAGAGATAAACAGAAAACAAAACACAATAGAATCAAGCTGGGTGGCTCCTGAAAACCATGCCCTTAGAACTAATCCATTCCTGTACCTACAAACCTATTGTTGGTAGGACTTTCTGATTAAATTACCTCAGTTAAGGGCCTTTGATTAGGTGACCCAGGGTGGGTCTTAATCCTCTTATTGGCATCCTTTACAAATGGAAGAAACTTGCAGAGATGGAAAAAAAAAACTCCTGGAAGCTCCAGAAGCAGAAACTGAAATCAATGGAACATGGGAGAGAGAAAGTGACAGGAGCAGAGAGAAAGCCATGGGTAGCCAGAATCTCAAAGTAACAGAGCCTGGAGGAGAAGGCAGAGACCAGCATACACTGCCATTGTGCCCTGCCAAGTGCCTTGTCACCCACAGCTGCAGCTCAGGGAGAAAAACATTGCCTGATGCTTTAAGTTAATAAATCCCCACTGTAAAGGTCAACCTATTTCTCGTATATTGCCTTGGCAGCCTTTAGAAACTAAAACAATCAACAAAATCAAAAGTTATTTCTTTAAAAAGCCCAGGAAATGAATTCACAGGAGAATTCTATCAAACAAACATTCCAAGAACGTTTAACTATGATTCTGCTCAAACTCTTCTAAAAAATAGAAGAGGAGGGAAGACTCTGTAACTCATTCAATGAGGACAACATCACCCTCATACCAAAGCTGGATGAGATCCCAAAAGAAAGACAACTACAGACTAATAATATCTGTTATGGTACATGTGTTTCTGAGAACTTGTCTATTTCATCTAGGTATCTAATTTATATGCATACAATTGTTCATAGTATGCTCTTATGGTCCTTTTTATTTCAGCAGGGTCCGTAGTAATCTCTCCCTTTTCATTTCTGATTTTCATTATTTGTATCCTCTTTTTTTTGTCAGTCTAGCTAAATGTTTGTAATTTATATTGATCTTTTCAAAGAAAGCAGAAACTCAAAGAGGTATTTGTACAACAATTTTCAGAACAGCATTATTCACACCAAAAGATGGAAGCAACCCAAGTGTCCATTCTCTGATGAATGTATAAATAAAATTTAGTATACACATACAATAAAATATTTTTCAGCTTTAAAAAGAAATGAAGTCCTGATACATGCAACAACATGGATGCATGGATGAAGCTTGAAAATATCATGTTGCGTGGAATAAGCTACACACAATAGGAAAATATTATATGATCTCACTGTTTTGAAACAGTTAGAATAAGCAAACACATAGAGTCAGAATCTAGAATACAGGTTACCAGAAGTTGGGGTGGGGATAGGGGATAGGAAGATAAGGTTTAAAATATACAGGGTTCCTATTTGGAATGAAAGAATTTTTTGGAATGTTTGATGGTATTGATAGCTCAATGTTGTAGACACAGTTAACAGCACTGAAGTATATGAAGAATATGATTAAAAGGGGAAATGTTAGTATATATAGTAACAGAAAAAAGTTATTTTAAAAAACACATGGAACTACTATACAGTGAAACAATTACATCATGAACTTTAATAGTGCAATTTTAAAATATGTGCTGTTATAAATGATAAATCATTTCTTACAATTGATCATAGCACATTTTTTATAATTGTACTATTAGGATTCACCAATGTAAGGTATTGGCAGTGGGGTCATATATGGGAATCTTGTGTTTTATGCATGATTCAACTTCTGTAATAGAGGAAAAGTAAATTTTTAAACTTTATTTTTAAAGATGTTTTAGATTAAAGAAAAGTTACATAGAAAATGTAGGGGATTCCCATATACCCCACCCCTTCCTGCTCTGGAAAAAAACTTTAATGAAAATTCTGCTATGTCATAGAACAATTTATCTTATAAACTCAGGTGTGAATCTGTCACGTGAAACTTATATAGAGATATATACAATTAATTCATCAATTCATATATGTGTATAATTAATAGATTAAGCACCTATCATGTGCCAGTTAAGTATATATAAAGTTAATACAAATTTCTAAGAATTCAAAGAACTATAGTACAGCAGTTTATAGATATTACACACACCTATGTATAATAAGATTTTCTAGAAACATATGAGTTTGTTTGTTTCTCACTGTAAAACTTAGGTTTGAATGATTTCAGATGCATTAAAGATGTAGCCAAATATAAAAATAGGCATATTTTATCAATGCTATTCCACATAGTTCTGCCTTATGATATGGATTGATTTAATTTTGAAGATGGGGCCATATATATGTATGTCCTCTATCAAGTAAATGTGGATTTGGTGCCAGACATTCCTTCCTCTGTTTTTTGTTTTTTTTCCTCCTACAAACAAGATATCGAGACTACTCTTTGTAGAGCAAGCAAATTATCCATCTTCTCCTTTTGGGCCTTTCCATAATAATGTTAAAACCAATCTGAGTCATGAATTAGCAAGTCCTCTCTCCAGTCACAATTATTTACCCAGCAATACTGTACCTGAGTCAAAGTTCTAAATTCTAAGTACTTCATGCTGAACCAAGTGGACATGGTTCTTTGTGTCTCAGGTATTACCATATAAGAGGATATATGTATTCAATTCAATAAGTATATCCCTATAGCTGAAGCAGTACTAAAATAAGAGATGAAGTTCAAGATTTAAGAAGAACATGTAACAGAAGTAATTAACTAGGTAGAGGGAAAATGTGATAGCTTTGACATAAAACTTGGAGTCTCCCGAGAATGATGGATGTGGCATGTAGTGGTGGAAACCAGACTGTAGATGTGAAGGCCGGGTGTTAGAAACGAGAAGGCCTCAGAGGCTTGAGAAATGTTCCACTCGTTATTCTCTTCTATACTCTGAGTTCTTTCTTGGAACAAATTAAAAAAACTGCATCCTGCTTAGAAATATATTAGTAGTTTTCAAACTTTACGTTCTTAATTAAGTGATCCTGACATAAATTTTTAATTATTAATAATAAAGACCCTATAATGTTTCTCAAGGTGTATTCAATACTTAGCTGTAAACTCAGACATATTTACAGATACATTCCTGCAAACAGATTTGGATTTTTAAACAAATTATAATTATGTTTATATAATATATATACAAATATATAATATCATTATGCATAATAAATCTAGGTGTAGGAATGCATCTGTATGTAAATATTCATATCTGAATTTATATATAATATATATAAATACAAATAATATATATTTCCTAATATCTATTAAGAAAGAGCACATATTAGTTTTGTTTTCCAGAGTGTAAACGAATGTACTTGAACAATTTCAG
Organism: Dasypus novemcinctus; assembly: GCF_030445035.2. Classification (NCBI taxonomy): domain Eukaryota; kingdom Metazoa; phylum Chordata; class Mammalia; order Cingulata; family Dasypodidae; genus Dasypus; species Dasypus novemcinctus. The sequence continues at coordinate 72,033,257 of NC_080687.1, forward strand.
AGGGCGCGGTTATGAATTTTTTCATTGGAAATGCATGCAGAGGTTTTCAGATGCACTTAGTTATAAATCAGTTATCAAATTTCCCACCAGTTCAATAATTTCTTTCAATTACTTAACACTGTAAAAGGTGGCCATCACCTCCTTTTATTTTTCTGTCAAACTCATTCTGCCAAATTCTTTCTTCGTGCAGAACAAGTGGGCTTGGTTTTATTCACAGGAAGAGCCGCATTTGACAGTTTTGCTGATGGTGTCAGCTGTGGTCGGGCTTGATGGACAGCACTGAACCTCACAGTGGCCCAGCTCCTACTAATTAGTCTTTTGAAGCCACTCTGTGTGCCACAGGCATAGGCTTAGCAGCCAAAGACATCTTTGCCATTCTGAATGACAACAGTGATGCAGTTGTCTGTGGACAGAATGTTGTGTACAAAGAGACAGGGAAGAGTCTTTAAAACAATTGACAACTATAGTACCTTACACTGAAGGATCCTGAAGGTATAACAGAACAACCAAAATACAGAATACAAAGAGGTATAAATCAATATCTTAGGATCAGTGCAGAGACCACATATGAAATGGCAATACATCATAAGAAAGTTCGAGAATGAGAGAAAAATATAACATCTTCACAAGTGCTTTTTAAATCACCTGAAGTTGCATGTTCTTGTGATTAAGACAGGACAGGTATTTACTTATAGAATTATCTTAGAAGTATAGCACTTTCAGAAGCTCTTGTACATGTTCATGGATGTAAATGGGCAAGACAAGCCTCATATATGAACTCCTCTGAGTTTAAGGTCATAGATAATTTACGGAATGCTAGGTATCTCAAGACTTTAGAGTCAAACTACAAGGAGTAAAAGTAGTACATGAATATGTGGAAAGGCTGTAGAAATGGAAGAAAAGAGGAAAACTATGAAGTGGTCATTCTTTTCTAGGAAAGTATATTGTCTTGATGTTATGATGGCTAAAATTCATTTGTAATTGTGAACTGTGAGACACATTTTTAACTACTGGAAATCTAGTAGAAAATCAAAGTAACTACTGTTAGAAGTATGCATGGATTAGTCAAATATTTTTCACAGAGGCATTTTATATTATAAAATTCCCATAAAAAATTTAAATATCTACCAAAAGTAATAGTTTTTATGTGAGATACATAATATTTTATTAAAGTGTTTTCAGTTGTATGTATGTATTATAGAATTTATTTTAAAGATTTATTTCTTTCTTTCTTGCCCCCCACCCCCCCGCCCGTCGTCTACTCTCTGTGTCCATTTGCTGTGTGTTCTTCTGTGTCCCCCTGCATTCTTGTAGGCAGCACCAGGAATCTGTGTCTCTCTTTGTTGTGTCATCTTGCTGCTTCAGCTCCTCCATGTGTGCAGTGCTATTCCTGGACAGGCTGTGCTTTTCTCATGTGGGGCAGCTCTCCTTGTGGGCGCATCCTTGCCCGGGGAACTCCCCTACATGGAGGACACCCCTGCATGGCATGGCACTCCTTGCGCACAGCAGCACTGTGCATAGGCCAGCTCACCACACGGGTCAGGAGGCCCTGGGTACCAAACCTTGGACCTCCCATATGGTAGGCCTCTATCAATTGAGCCAAATCTGCTTCCCAAATTTTATTAGATATGGAAATCCTGATAAGAAAAGATACTTTAATCTGCTTGTGCTTGGATTTTACATGTTTCTAAAATATAAATATTGTCATAATACTATATAGACACATAGAAAGATTACTTTAGAGGGTCTATGAGATATAAATTGGTGTATCACCAAATTCTGGGAGGAATGGAGTTGAATTACAGCTAGTCATCTTTTTTGTTCTGTAGCACATAAAATTCTAAATATAGCCATAAGAATGTTTTACCTTTTTAAAAGGCCTGAGCTTCACTTATCTGTGCCAATGTAATAGAAAGATAATACAAGTAACATAAGCTACATAATCTCAACTTTGACTTAATTGTAACTGTATATAATTTTTAGTTCAAAATATTAAAAATTATTTATAAATGGGTACCCAGAGCATAAATTCACTATAATTATTGAGGGAGAGTCATCACTGGGGCTTAATTTCTTTAGGTAATTCAAGTAGACAATAAATTTTTGTCAAATTGTATGTGTTTGTGTGTGTTGCATATATTAAGTACAAATTGAAATTAGAAAAAAAATAATTTAATATGAGACCATCTCTTTAAGTCATTTATTTCTTCAGTTTTGGAGTTGGAAGAAACCTAGAAGATCATTCCATGTCTACTGCAGGCTATGCATGAGAAAGAGTTTTCTGGCCCAAGAACACCAGGAGATCCATTTTCAGCAGGTCAGGAATGCAATATGAAATCTGAATTTTTAAAACATTTTCAGATATTATGGAGGAATATTATGAGTAGGGGAAATGAAGACAGAACTTAAATGATGATCAGTAGGTCAAACAGAAAAATTAGAGTTTTGCAATGTGTGGATCAGGGTTAGCATTTTTTAATGCAATGTAATAGAAATAATAAAATAAATTGTATAAAGTAGTGCACAGAAAAGTTAGAAGGGAATAGAATAAGAAGGGACAAAGAAAAAGAATGAGGAGAAAAATAGTAAAGTACATGGCATATGATGAAGTTAAGTAATATTTCAGTTAACTTTTATTTCAGGTGTATGTGTTTATGTGTTCAGGAGTGTGTTTAGTGTCTTTATGCAAAATAGGTTGGTTATTGTGGGTCGAAAGTCACTAATAAGAGCAACTCAAAGCTCAAACTTATAAGATGCATCATTTATCACGTACTTTTAAAAAACACTGATTATATTAACTGAACTAATAATTCCTTGGGAGTAAAATCTGCAGTGGCTTCTGATTTAGAGTTGAATAAACAAAGGCATAGAGAGGTAAATGCGTTGCACACAGTCAAACAGCAAATAAGGGGCCATGCCAGGAATCAAAAACAGGCTAGATTCCTACCCTGTGCTCTGAGCCACTGCCCTAAGGCTCCTGACAAAGACGGCAGCAGATCCAGGTTTAGAGGCTTCCCTCCTGACTCACAGTATTACACAATGTTCTTTTATCGTGTCTGTTTCCTCTCCTGTTAGTAGAAATCCCAGTCCTAAGTCAGAGCTTAGTGAAGTGTGTCCTGTGGAGCATGTGTTCCACGAGATATGCTTTGTAAAGTGTGTCTAGATAGGATGAGTTTGACAAGTTCTGCCTTCCATACTTCCTTTTGGTGAGTCACAACCTGACTAGCAATTAACAGACTTAAGCACATGATTATATTTACGTTTGTTTAGCCCACCATCTCCTAAAATTACTTGACTCTAAAATCAGATTCATAGACTATCTATTAAGGTTACATTCCATAAAGTCATTTTGGGAAGGACGGACCAAGATCATGAGAAATTCCATATGGTAAAGTTGATTTTATAATAAGACTCTTGAAGTTTAAGTTCTCCACTGTGTTTAAATAAAATGCTTGTCAGAAAATAGAACAGAACAATGAAGATGTATGTCAAAGGTATGCTTGTGTAGGTATGGAGTGGGTTTATAATCAAAGAGGTAAAAGTATTTTTTAAACTCTCTGGTTTTATGTTGCTTCTTATATTTAATCTTCAATAATATATATATCTATAAGTCTAACATTTTGTTCTTACAAATGTATATCCAATCAACAAACAAGTCAAATACTTTCTTATTGAGATTAAGGTCTTATTGCTTTTGGCATTGGTACCAATTTGAACTTGTCTGGTTTTTTTGTTCATTCGTTTGTTATTAAATGGGACTTATATTTCATATCACAAGTCCAGTGTCTTCACTTTTGCCATTTTTTCCTAATATTTTGTTAAAATAAGTACAAAATGAAATTAATCTTTTAGTTTCTATTCACCTTACAAAATAATTAAACCAGAACACAATAACATTTTTAAATAATTGCACAAACCTTCCTGAAAATCAAAGGATGACAGAAATAGAACTAAATTTTGAATGGCAAGGAACTCCAACCTCTTTGTCAGGTAATATATAAAAGTTTGGATTCCACATACGGTGAAGAGTTTAGGAATTTTGATATGTTAAAAAACAAAGGCTTATATTGATCAAAGGTAGACTTCTATGAAATTCAAGTACTCTCTATACTTATGAAATATAAGCAGTTTCAATTTCCACTCTCATTAAAAACAGGTCAGTTAGGTTTATAGCATAATATGAGATCCACTGGGAAATTGATGAATACTTTCTTAGTATATTTTATTATCCAAATTTTGTACCACACACCTTTTCATCTTATAATTCAAATAAAAATGAGAAGACTTCCAGAACCAACATCTTTTTTAGGAGACTAAATTCTCTAGCTGTAGGAGGTAAAAGGACCCTGAAGCCCAGGACTCATGCTCTTCCAAACAATACCACTCAGTGCCAGTTAAAGACTCACAAGGAGGCAAAAACATATAATGCATGTAGGATTTATAATGACTTCTAAAGTAATGAAATTCTCATATTTAAAGCATACTGAATTAAGGCAGAATGAAGTTTTCAAAAGGATACTTAAAAGTAGTAGTTTATACTTTCAAATCATCGATCTCCTGTTCATTCTACCTAACATTCCAACTCTATCAGTGTAATATTATTTCCGTATTTTTGACCTGGAAGCCAAGTTGCTTTCAAGTGACCTTGAGAACATCAGGTAAATCACCATGGTGTATCATGTTCCTCGGCAACTTGGACCAAATCCTCTTTTGGTGACTAACTGAATGTAGTAATGCCAGAGGAAATTGTTAAATCTTTCTATTGTGGTTCAATTGTTCTTCATTACACTTTCACTATAACCTTGACTTACTAAGAGATATAATTCCCTTTGTTTTCACCAAGTAGAAATGCTTCTGATATATTACATACAAAATATCTCATAATATAGATGCTGGCTGTGATCTAGTCTACCCTTTCTAGTAGAAAACTATAATTTCTTATTTTATGCTGAAACAGGATTTTTATTTGTCTATTGTATTAGAACGCAGTAGATATACAGAGACGTGCTATACCTTCTGGCAACGACTTTTTTATGTGTAACCCCCGGGAACATTTTGGGAATTCATAGAAAATCTTCATAAATATTAGGTTGTTCTTGGTTTTCATATGAAGCTTATCATAACTGAGACCCCAATGGAATAAAAAATCAAACTGAAGACCTAACGAAAAGCCAATTTATGAGGTATGTGACCTTCAAATGCCATACAATGACCAGGATCATACCCAAATTTTCATCTCTTTCGTAATAATTTTCTTCAAGACTCTTTAGACTTTTGTTGTCAATCCCAACTCTAAGGCTTAAAGAATGTCGTTTTTCTTAAGTTGACTTGTTTACACTATTACATCTTTTTAATGTTCCCCAACCTACCCACCCACCCATAAACTCTGGTTAAAAAGTGAAATTGAAGCTTAAAATAAGAAAAAATAGAATTCACTTAAATGTAATGCTAAATCCAGCTCTTTGCAAATTTTCTTTAATATGAAAGAAAGGAATATCAGGGAGTAGCAAAGATGCTCAATAACTATAACATGATATGCATTGTTCTGTCTTAAGCTGAAACGTTTATTCCAGAATACTAGTTCCTCACCAGTGGAGACTTTTCTCCTCTGGATGAATTGGACAATGTGTGGGGACATTTTTGGTTTTCATAATTAAGTGGCGTGTGTGAGGGGGAGGAGGGAACTTCTGACATCTGGGGTGTGGAGGTCATGGATGCTACGCAGGATAGTTTTCCCATAACAAAGCATTATCCCAATATGCCTATAGTGAGAGGATGAGAAATCCTGCTCTAGAGGGTGCTGTTTGTTACAGGGTAAGAAGAGTCAATGCCAAACCAAGCCTTTTCTTAATTTACTCTGTAAGCACTTTTTATCCATACATTATTATGTGAGTAGTAATGTCATGCTAAATACAATGCCAGGTTTCTCAGTGGAGTGATGAAACTGACATGTTGTCAAAAAACTCTCACCAAATAGTTTAGACATATATAACAACACAGAAAAGCATTAAAATACAAAGTGTCAAAATGAGTGTGGCTGCACATTTATGATATAATAAAAAGTTACTATCAGTAAACTCCCAAAATACTAAGAATTTGACGGCAATTTTTTTTAAGATTTATTTTTTATTTCTTTCTTTCCCCTTCCCCATCCCCGCCCCTGCTATCTGCTCTCTGTGTTAATTCATTCACTGTGTGTTCCTCTGTGTCCCTTTTTGTCCACTTTGCATTCTTGTCAGCGGCAATGGGAATCTGTGTCTCTTTTTGTTGCATCATCTTGCTGCATCAGCTCTCCGTATGTGTGGCGCCACTCCTGGGCAGGCTGCTCTTTTTTTTGCCTTGGGCCACTCTCCTTGCAGGATATACTCCTTGCACCTGGGGCTCCCCTACAAGGGGGACACCCCTGTGTGGCACGTCACTCCTCTGCACATCAGCACTGTGCGTAGGCCAGCTCACCAGCATGGGTCAGGAAGCCCTGGTTTTGAACCCTGATCCTCCCATATGGTAGGTGTATGCTCTATTAGTTAAGCCAAATCCTCTTCCCTTGATGACAATTTTTGAAAGAATGCTAAATTACAATTAGACATTGCAATTTCAGAATTTTATGGATAACTTGGTTCAAATTGTACAAGTGTTTATATTATAGACTAGTTAACTGAAGTTTGATAAAAAATAAAATAGTACCTAATTGCTAATAAAAATTGTCAGATTTTGCTTTTGTAAATGAATACATCTCATTTTTAAATAACACCAATAAAATTAATGTAATATTTATCAATATATTATTTGTTTGTGAAGGTATACTGTTAATGTACTTCAAATAAATTCTTTTAACGTTATATAAGCCTCTGTGATCTTAATTCAAGCATTTTTTTGTAGCACAAATCCTTTCCTCATAAAGAGTTAAAAGATCAATGTTAGATGCTCCCTGGGCTGAATTATCTCAATTTTGACTTGGGTATTTAAGACACAACACTTATATGAAACAAATGGATATTATAAAATTTAGGATCCCATAGTGATGTTTCATTTTTAGCGGTTTGTAGACATTTCATTTTTCTAAGAATGTGCAGGAGAGTTAGCATTGTTTTAGCGTGGTAGCTTGTTTGTTTCCTCATTTTTCTGCCTTAGTTATGTAGACTACTCCATGTAGAGGAGGAGATAGAAGGTGAGTGAATGAACACCTGGATTCCTCATTGGGACTGGAAGGCTCTGTTTATATGGAGATCATTGCTCCAGGCCTGGTCTTTCAGGTGAGACCAGAGAGATCCTTAGATCTCCCTGGAAAGAGAAAAAAAGAATCCTTTTGGGTGAGTCTATTCCTGATTTAGAATGTATCTAAAAAGCACAAAAAGATGAGTAATATCTTAAATAAAACTAACATTTATACAATAAGGAATGCTAAAATTAAGTTCTAAATATATTTGGGGAAAATGAATAAACACATTTTTGTACATCCTTGCAATATAATAATTATGCAGCAGTAAAAAGAGTAAAACACTGATACAAGCAATAATGTGGGTGAGTCTCAACATTATTATCCTAAGTGAAAAAAAAAAAGACACAATGCCATATACTGTATGATTCTGTTTCTGTGACATTCTGGAAAAGTGAAAAGTTTAGGGGCGAGAAATCAAATTAGTAGTTGCCAGAGGTATGTGTAAGAAGAGGGGATTAACTACAAAGGGGCACAGGGGAATTTGGGGGGTTGATAAAGACGATCAATATCTTGACTTAGTGTGTGTTCCACAACTATTTGGGCTTGTCAAACTCATAGAGCTCTATGTGCCTTGGAGGTGAATTTCACTGTATACAAATTATACCTCAATAAATCTGACATTTAAAAAAATGCAGCTGAGAAAATGTCATCACTGTTGTAGAATTAGAGTGGTAGAATCATGATACCCTGAAAAGACAGGAAAAGTTGATATAACCTCAAAGGATATGAGTACTTGGTTCTTCTACTTACAGAACATCTAACATTTTTCATTAGATAATTCATAAACCTAAAATATTAACCAGATATTAGGCCTTTGCTCAGAAATATAAAATAGAGACCCTAGCTGCTATAGATAATCAAATATATTTGCCTGCATATCTTTCTGCTTAGTGAATTTTTAAGAAAAGCAAGAAGCCCATACCAGAATGTATTTGGTTAAAATCAATAAACTGATCTATCCAAAAGCACTTCCCACACTCACTAGTCTGTCTTCATAGGATTGGAGCAATTGTGCTATTCTTTTTCCAACAACTGCTGTACTTGGTTAGGTAAAAAGCATCTCAGCAGGAGTGAACTTTCTTTCATATCTTTCTCAGAATGCAACAGTATAGGAGTAGAAAAGGAAAAGATAGTTTCTGTATGTTGACACCTATACTGCTGAATGTTTCGTTTTAATTGCAGACCCCCGAGAGTGTCTACTGTCCTTGTAGTAATCATTGGAGGGCAAAGTTCTTATTTTCACCACTAAGTGACAAGCGGCTCAGGCTGCAAGGGGACCAGACTCTCTAGGCAAGAGCATGCTTTATGCAGCTTGTTGAAGGGATTCACAACTCCTTCCTCCCTCCCCGACTTAAGCCACTTCATTGAATAAAAACAAAAGGCTCATTTAGCAGCACCCATAGGCATAAGCATCATGGAACCAATCAGTCAACGCAAATTCTTCTCCTTTGAGGTTCCCTTGTGACCTTCAGGAGTGTGATGAATGACTTAAAGGACCGAACAGACAGAAATTTCGTGATAAACCAAAAAAATTATTTTCTGCTGCGTGATGAAGAAAAAAAAAAAAGGCAGAGCTCTAGATATATGTTTAGTTTAAGTAAGACCCGATAAATTCTATAACTGCTTTGTGTAGCCTTGTCCCGGGATCGGAGGTACTCAGCCTGCACAGTAATCAGGACTTTCTCAATAAACCTCAGCCTGTTACGGTTCTCAGCGCATTTACTTTCTCAATACGATAGTACTTTACAGCTATCTCCTCGATTATGACCAGAGTTCCCAGCAGTTATTGATAACCATGCCACAGACTTTCTATCTCAACCAGCACAGGCAGGAAGAAGGCAATCAGCACAGCGAATTTTCTAACCTGGATATATCTTCCTGAATCGTGAATCGTGCAGATGATGACTCAATTCTACAATTGAGCTTGTGATTCTCACTGTGGCGAAACTTCTTATGTCATTTTTATTTTTAGCTCTTTGGCACAATTATAGAAAATTATTGTAGGAAAATCATAGCTTCCATTAGGAGGAGCCCTGACTGCTTTTAAGAAGTTTTATATGTTGGAAAAACTGATGAATACTATGCGGTGCATTTCTGGATAGGGAAAGGCAGTTAAAAATTTGTTTACTAAAAGAATGAAGCAAAATTGCAAGATAGGTTCAGTTTTCTTTACTGTCCTCTATGCTTGCTTTTGGAACTCTGCCTTGTATTTCCTTTGCCTTGGCTGCTATCAAAAATGCACATTTTTTTCCCAAGGCCTACTTTGCTCCTCAGAAATCACCTCTCCATGATTCAAGTGTCTATTTCCTGAGTGCTTAGCAGAGCTAAGTAAGGTGAACATATAGTTGATTAGAATGACAATTTTGGGTAGTTAACCTCCCACCTCCCTCTCACTGGCTGCAAGTGGGTAAAAATGAATTGGCATCATAGCCAGCCCTGGTTTACAAACTGAGTTCAGTTAAACCAAATCACGATGCTTTGATAGAGCATGAAGTGACTTTTAAAAAACCACAACATATGGAGCCAAAAACTTCAGAGAACTACAGATATAACTTAATGTATCATTATTACCCACATCATGTAATTATATCTATATTTAAAAGCAATATTATGGCTCTTAGGTCTGCAACAATAGACTCTTTACATATACTGGCTATATAGAAAAATAGGATCTGTATTTTACTATTGTTTTTTAGTGTCCTAATGTGGGTATATTTTAACTTCTAAGTAAGTATCTAGTTCATTTAGAATAATAGAGATTATGTAAATAATGATAAAAATTCAAGATCCTAGAATACACTCTGAAATACAGCTGCTACATAGAAGTTACTACTGGTAGTCTCTTAATATATAAACATTTTAGTGCTAATACCCATAGTATCTAAGTATAATAGTAACCAATAGTAGTTGGATTAATTTTATAAATGACTGTGTGTCATTTCAGAGGGCACTCTACAGGTGCAAATCAATATATTCCTTTTTTGAAAGTTTCAGAATGGCTTTATGAACATCTCCCTTTTATACAAATAATCTCATGTTTCCTTTCCTACTTTATGTTTGTTAAAAAGTATCTGCTGTAGAAAATAGAACATAATGTTTTTTTCTCATGGCAGAATGCATTTCTCTGTTTTTAATGCATGAGCAGGCGCTTTGGTTCATTAAGCTCAGTGGCACCGATAGTAAACTAAAGAGGAATGAAAGGAAGAGGAACTGAAATACCATCATCCTACTAATGATACTGAAGCTGTGCAGCTTTATTGGGAAACTGCCCAGACAGTCACTAATAGAAGGCATGGTTCAGGATGTGAACTTGGTGTTGGAGTGCCAAATTTGCAAAGCTAGAAAAAAAGAATTGCCTAGACAAATGTCTAGAATAATTTACCTAATTGTCCAGATTATTGTTTGTGTGTGTGACTATGTGACTGTTTGTTGGTCCACTGAGGTAGAAAGAAAGGAGAGAATATAAGATAGAAAAAGGATTTTAAAAAATGGTGGGAAGAGGGAATATCCTATTACTGCAAGATGTATTGAATAAGGATAGCAGTACTCTTTCAGGGGTAGATATATGTTAGGATGCATGAATTGAAGGATATTTAGGTAGCTCGATGTCACTTCTGGATTGAAAGAATTTAATTCTCGAATGTCAAATCATTTCTGATATGTGAAACTGTGAATTTTCTTAATAAGGGTTAGAAGGCATGGCTCTTCAGATACTTGTATACTTCCATATCACTGGACTATTTAGGTATTCACTAACAGTCATATAATCAACATTGTGATTTCTTTTATAAATGAATATTATTCTCAGTTTACCCCTTCACATGAGGAATTTTACGGAAATGTGCACTTTGAAACTGGAGGGAAGAAAAGAGAGAATACCTCAGCTGGAAGTGGCAGCTTTGGTGACCTTTGGCTAACCCAAACTCTTCAGTGGCTTTTCAGTTCCACGAAGAATCAACTCCCAGCAGGTGCAAAGTAAAAGCCATAGCTATGAACACTGAGGGTCATCTGTGTGGTCCTAGACACATGCTTCTAGATCCTTTTCTAATTTTAATTCTGCATGTGTTTTGTGTAGGAAGTTGGAGGACACGTAGAGAAGGGGCATTCCTCTTACTCAATTTCTTCCTCCTCCTCTACAAGCACCCAGGGAGAGAGAAAACTTTTGGAAATTGCTCAGGTTTGCCCTGAAAAACAAAGATCAGAAATTGGACTCAGTGTCATTTTTGCCCTTTAAATAACACAGAGCTAAACAGGGACATCCTTTGTATAACATTAATTGTCCCACAAAGGCAAATGAATCAATAGAACAGAAGCAGTAAGAAGGCCAGGTTTGGTAATTTTACCTGACTTCATGCCAAATGTTTAAACTGGTGTGAGAATCAATCTATGGTTAAAGTTTTTCTTGCTGAAGGATTTCCCTATGGAGAAAAAACATGGCATGTTTTATAATACCAAGAAGATCCTATAAGGTAGCACATAGAACATATGGAAGAAATCGAAAAAGTCCAGCAGAGATCTCCTTAAATAGAAATAAGATTTTAGATAAAGAAAAGACTTTTAGGAGAAGAAGGCATATAAGTTACTTCTGGTTCCAAGGTATCCATGATCCAAAAGAAATCTCCATGTTCTATCGCAGAATATAACAAATCGTGGTATCAGAATTGTTCCAGTTTATTTGAATTTTCATTCCTTTATTTCCAAGTAAATATAGAAGAGAATATAAATATCTGTCCTAACTAGGTTAAAAGAAGTACTTTATAAAAGTAAAAATTAGTTTAGAGTTCAGTAACATCAACTAGTGAATTGGAATATTGATTGGTTTGTCAATATAAATGCATAATTCCTATTTTTACTTGAACTTCCTTTCCTTTCCTCACCAGTTTCTCATCCATTACAGGCTAAACCCAGGAAGTTCATATTTGTAAAAGATACCCAACAAAAGCTAACTCTTGGACCCCAATTAAAGCAACATATTGATAACATTATATAATATAAATTATTAATTGTTTCATTGCTCAAAAGTGAGCAAATCCATTTAATTTGGAAAAGTTCAATCAATAAATATATTTTAATTTTTCTACTGTGCATTTTGTTTAAAATTTTTAGAGAAGGTTTTGGGTTTACAGAAAAACCATGTAGAAAAGCTAGTGTTCCCATATACCCCCCGCATGCACACTACTAACACTTTACATTAGTGTGCTACCTTTGTTACAATTAATGAAAGAATGTTAGAATTATACTTTAGTATAGTTCATAGTTTACATTAGAATGTATTTTCTCCATAAATCACCTTATTATTAACACTTGTATCAGTGTAGCACATTTGTTATATTCATGAAAGAACATTTTTATAATTGTCCTATGAACTATCGTCCATCGTTTACAATAGGGTTCACTGTGTTGTACAGAACTATGTTTTATCTTTTATCTTTTATTCTCGTAATATATATATGACCAAAATTTCCCAATTTTAACAACATTCACATATATAATTCAGAGCTGTTAGTTTCATTCACAATGCTGTTCTACTGTCACTACCATCCATTTCCAAAACTTTGCAATCAGCCCAAGTAGATATTCTGTACAGTTTAAGCATTGTTAACATAGTGTCATAGCTCCAAAGTGAACAAATGCATTTAATTTGGAATAGCCCAGTTGATGAATATATTCTTTTAAAATTCAATAAAGCATGCTTATACATTGCTTATCTACTATACATAACATATTTTCCTAGGTACTTTGGCGATATCGATTTTAGCTAGTTCCTAACTTCTAGATCCAAATCTTCTAGAATTTGAGAAAGATCTTACACACACATCTATAGTGCACATAGTTTAAACTGTGTTCTGTAATAGAAGCACGCAAGGTGGAAGAAGAGTGGAAGGTGAGAGATTCAGCTGAGATACAAAGAATGCCTCAAGGAGAAGGTGAGGTCTGAGCAGAGCACTGAGCTGGAACAGAATATTGTGGGGGCAGTGTAGCCCCTGAAGTAAGCAAAAGTAAAGCAAGAAGGTGGGAAAGTTTAGGCTCCATTTTGATACAGAGAGTACATTCTCAGGAGAGGGGAATTTTTACTCAGTTGTACTACTGATATGAATTTATAAACCTGACACTAAAGAGTTATTGAAAGGCAGCAACAGAGTAAAAGAGTATGAAAGTTTGTAAAAAAAAAAAATGTTTTTGAAGGAAACAGCATGTAACCATCATTTTCATTTTTTAAGTAATTTACAAAATTTATCATAAAGGGATTTTCCCTGATGGGAAGCAATATTTTAGGAGATGGGAAAGATGGGAAAAAGGAAAAATAGAGAAGGTAAAATATTTTATGGATTACATGGGTGCAGATTGATTGTCTCCTTTATTTTCCTCTTTCCTTCTTCAAAGACATCCTTTGCGTTTGACGACCTAAAATCTTCGTATACTTGACCATGTATTTTGCATTTATTTTGCAGATGGTCTCATCAACCAGGAATAATATGTTACCGCATATCCTGAAAAAAGAGGAATATAAATATTTCAGCATTTAAAAACAATATAGTGAGGGAAAGACAATTTAGCTTTAAGGACTTTTCCTTTATGCTCTCTTTCCTTTGACCTTCATCTCCACCCCCACCCAAACACAAAGAACACAGCTACCACTAACACACTCTCTCTACGCACATCCATAGAAAATAGCCTAATGCACAGATTCCTTCAATATTGCAAAAACTTTGGATTGCCAGTGTGTTTAGGACATTACATTCACACAGATTAGGAATCAGAGACAAGCTTAAAATAAAATGATAACCTACTGTGTTTTAGGTGCTGTATAAACAAAGAAAGAAGCAAAAGGATTCTGATAGAGGCCAAGTCACTGAAACCAGAAGAGCAGTGGCATTTGAGTAAAGACTCAGAATTCAATAGGTGGGCAATTAGGATCAAGAGCCCTCAAGGCAGAGATAGCATCCTGAAAAGGCAAGGCAATAAGAGGTCAGCATGTGGTTATGTGTGAGGCAGACCTAGACATCAGCAGAGGCTGGAGCAGCACTTCCCAAATCATGTCTCACAAAATGGTGTTCTGGGGAAAACAACAGCAAAATCAAACCAAACAGACAGAAACACCTGGTATAACAAAGGAAAGAAACAGAATTTATTCCTGGAGACTTCTTTGCCCCTTTAATAAGCTAATATGTTTCATAGCTCTCCCAAAAGGAGATACATTAGACAGTGATTTTAGACATAGATGTTTATGGAACTATTATTTCAGGAAGCATCTAATTGGACGATCGTACCCTGGAACACTGCTCGGAAGGGCTGGCTTAGGTTTCCTTTGTCAGTAAGCGAACTGTGCCTCTTTCATTAGAAGATGAAGGTATTCAAGATTCATTGGGTCCCTGAAAGTGGGACAAATTCTTTCAAACAAATACATACACCCTGATTCTGAGTCTGGGAAGATACCTACAATACCATTATCATAATTAAAAATGAGTAAAATGCAGACTAAATCTTCAAGTGACTTAAACTGAATAAAGGGAAAGCAGCATTAAAAAACAAAACAAAACAGGTAAAGCTCCCAAAAATCTGTACAATTGATGTAAAAATCACAGAAGTGTTCAAGTTGAGAAAATAAAATGTATAGCAGAGAACTTATATAGCAGGTGGCATTTGATCAGAGACTTAGAGTTGATGTAGAGGTGAGTAAAGGGCTTTCTCAGCATGGGGACAGCATGAACTGAGTTCTCTTCCCATGCTTCAGGTAATGGTGAGGAGCCCTGGTTCAAATGAATATGTATTGAGAAATAAAGATGAGCAAAATGATTTAATCAGCTCTCTCATACTGAAGATCACTGAAGGTCATGATAAGGACTTTGAACTTCAGTCTCTATGTATTGTGCAGTTGCTGTAAGTTTTTAGACTCAGACATCATCAGAAAAATGAAGGAACTCTGAGGACTTCATGAGGTCAGCATTATTTCTCTTCATTTAAGATAGCCCAGGCAGACAGAATGTATGCACTGAGCTATTTTGTTGAAGACAGTTTGTTTTATGGAATTTACATATATATATGAGATGAGCCATGCATATATATGTTTTCTTTCCCATTAATTGATGTCATTGTAAATCAGCATTTGTTGATACATTATATTTAAACCAACGAACATACTGCCATTTAGAATCTATTAGTACTCCAGATATTTCAGATACGTTTGAAGATATACAAAATCGAGCAAATATTTATTACATTCTAGTCTAATTGGGGGAAGCCATACCTTGATGCATAATATTTTGGAGGACAATTCCATGCTTTATTGTATGGAATTAAAATGTAAATACAACAGTTTGAAGTACAGGAAGAGAAATGCAGTTTGCCCATTGTTCTGAAAGGAAATGAACAGTGCAAGGACTTAAAGGGTGAGGAAAATTGGAGAAAGTAGAGAGAAAGAGTTGAGTTCATCTGATAGGAGAAAGCATGAGCAAATCTGTAGCATCAAGTTTTTCTTGTGGTATTCGCCTGACATTTGAGAGGAATAGGCAGGGTTTTGATGTGACAGAAATAAATATTCAGTTTGTGGAGTAGAAGTATATAAAAGAAATATAAGGCACTTTATGACAACCAAAAGTTTTAACTTAAAGTAGAATATTTTTAGATTTTTTAAAATGTTAACTAGAGTTTCTCTGTGGCATATGAGATAAATGTTAGTTTCAGAAATGATTAGATTGCCCCAAAAGAATTTCTGAGAAACCAATGCTCCACTGAGATAGAAAAGTTTTTAATTTGGAGCCTTGGCTTTCTAGCCTGAGCAGGCAATACAGAAGTAAGTTATGTTTTGGACAAGTATAAATTTGTTTTTAACAGTGAGTTGAACTATATACCGATTTAATAGCTTATATAAAAAATACTATGTCTATTGAATTTAGAACTGGCCATGCATTTTTAAAGCATTGCTTAGGGTTATCTTAGATAAACCTATAAACTATTTTGTGCTACCTGCCTATAGTGTTGGGAGTTTTTCCTCCCATTTGTTCCACATATGCAGTTATTTCATTTCTCTTGCTCTATTTCTACGACTATGAGTTCAAGAATATACACAACTTAAATATTTATGAAAGGCATTAGAATTCTGGAATTTTATGACTGAAATTCTAGAAAACTTACATTATTTCCCATAGTCTGTACTAGATAGAACCCATTTTCAGATGTTTATTATTTTGTTTTGTGAAATATCCTCTAGTAGCATGCTTCAGCATCACATGTTTTTAGGTATCTCTTACTAATATAAAAACTTGCTTAAATCACAAATAAATATTGAAAATGATAATATTCTATTAATAGATCAGTTACTTGCATTTAATAGACATTATATAGAAGGTCTTCTAGCTACTGTTGGTTAACATGCTTTTATGTGCCAGGCATTCCTTAAGTTCTTTACATGCATTATCTCATTTAAACCTACTTTTTAACAGAGGAGATGATTGAGGTATTGGGAGGTTTAACAATATCCCAAGGTCACACAGCCAGGGTCAGTGCTGGGATTTGAATCCAGTAGTCAGGCTTCAGAGCCCACAATTGTTGCCTCTACCTCTCACTCTCTATAGCATAAGAATTTATAAATAATAAGTAATGCATAAAATGATAAATTTATTGAATTATTATGACAAGTAAAGTAATAACCAAATATGTTCCATGACCCTACAACCCATTACATAGTTTATACATATTATACCAATTAAGTACCTGTAAGCTAATTATCCTCATCTTGCAGCTGTGGATCCTTTTTTCTTTTGTAGATCTGAAAAGGCAGTCAGACATTGAGATAGTCTGAGACAATTTAAGATTGTTCATATCAGGACTACGTTCTATAAAGTACAATAAGCCTGGAAAGGATACCTAAAGAGAATGCAATGTTTTACTTTATGTTACTTTCCTATTCAGCAATATAGCTCTTGTTTTCCTACTATTTTTCTGTAGCCCAATGGGTTTCAAAATCTTTCTGCTCATAATTGCTAGTTTTCAATTACTGAGAGCAGATCATCCCATTTGTGAGGTGCATGGCTCATCTCTCATCAATTCAACTCTATTTCAAGTTGTTGCTGTCACAAGTGATAAGGTCTGATGTTTGAACTTCATAGGATAATTGTTCCCTGGGGCGCTTTAGGCAGCTGTGTTTGGTGCTTCATGGACATTAAAAGTAATGTCCTCACCATAACTTCCTAACAAAAGTACTAGTCATATAGTAAGGACTATGAATCCAACCAGTGTTTTGTCACTATTCTTCTTGCTTTGATTTACTCTTCAGTACTTCAGTAGCCCAATAGAACCAACCTCTTGTTTGTTCTATTCACTGCAGTTATGCATTAAGTTGAGTGCTTTGCGGCTATGTTTCCTTCAATAACAATATCTCCTTTCTCATCCTGTATCCTGGAGCCATTTTTGAATTTCTCATATTCCTTCTGTTTGTCCTGTGGTTCCAGGATTTGTTTGTATTCATTTGTACTAAACTTCCTTTTATTTTTTTGTCTTCAAGCCAAACCACTTAAATTATCTAAATGTGTCTGTAAACTCTAAAAGATGTCTTATTTCATTTCCTGTTCTGCCTTTTAATTTTATATTATTAGTAAAATGTGTAACCTATTGTAAATCTGATAGGAATGTTTTTTTGTTCAATTAGATGTTTGATTTGTTGTCTCACAAATGCATTTTTGAGATCTCTTTTCATGTTTCCTTCCTATCTCTAGGTTCTGACAAAAGGACCTAAATTAAATTAGGCAATTTTAAAAATGAGCAAGGTAGGAAAATAGACTTCTTACATATTCATGCTCTTCTCTCATAATCAATCCTAAATTACCCTTTAATATTTGTAAGCATCTTAGTTCTCTATCCAATGCTACCAAGCCATCTCTAGGGAAGTGTGTGTGTACGTGTTTCACAAAGTAAAGTCAACGAATGACAATTGATGGCAAACCACGGGGGCCTACAAGGAAACTAAGCGTTCTCATTCTGCTGGGCTCCCTCATTTCTAAGCATAGTGTTTTTAGTCCAAATCTTTTTCAATATAAGAATACATTTTAGAGTAGAGGTTTGCCTATGACTGTTGCCAAAAAGCAATTATATAGCCAGCCATAAAATTAGCTTAAGATTTGTACTTGTTTGTTTTTCTTCCTTCAGCCTGGAGAATGTCTCTGATAGTAAGTAGAATGGTGGGAATTCCTACATTCAACTTGATAACATTCAGATTAGAAGAAACAGAACTAAAAACTGTGCATTAAATATATTTTTTCTCCATTTGACTTGAGAATAAGTCACTGCTCTCTACTCTTTTTAAATCGCTCACAGCAAATCTGCCAAATATCTGTTTTCCAAAATGACTATCTTCTCCATGGGAGAGGCATAGCTTTTCACAAATAAGGGCTCTACTGTTTCTATAGTGATGCCTTTTCCTTGCTATGCTCATTAACGGGGTAGCATAGTCTTAGATCATATACTCATACACATATGCAATCCTTCATTATCTAATTTCCATGGGATACCCTGTCCAAATTGAAAGTGAACATACAATAGAAAAGAAAATAGAAAAACACTCAAACTATGCTTCCAGTATTGCTGCTTATCCTATCCTCTGGACTTTCCCTTCGCGCCTCTCTCTTACTATACTTTTAAACTCACCAAGATTCTTCCTTAATCCCAAATTCCCAATGATTCTCTTTCTTTGCAAATATATTTCTGTTCCCAAGTAGGTTTTTCTTATTATACTTGTTTATTTTGTTTTATGTCCTAAAGTATACAATTTGCCAAGTATTTCCTTATTCTACTTTCAGGTCCACAGATGGTAAAATCTAGTTGTTTATTTTTCCCCTGTACCATGGCACGTAACATCAAAATCATAAAGAAGAGGGAAACAAATGTGGCTCAAGTGATTGGGCTTCCACCTACCATATGGGAGGACTCGGGTTTGATCTCTGGGGCTTCCTGGTAAAGGCTTGCCTGTGCAGCAAGCCACACAGCAAGATGATGGCATAACAAGTGAGACAAAGGGGAGAATCAAGGCAAGATGCAAACAGAAAAAAACAGGTACTGAGGTGGCACAGGTGATAGGGAACCTCTCTCCATATTGGAGTTTCCCAGGATAGAATCTGGGAGAGGAGAAAACAAGAAGAGAAAAGACAGAAAGAGAAATAGACACAGAAGATCAGAGAGTGAATGGGCACAGTCAGCAAAACAAACAAACAAAAAAACAGAAGGGCAAGGGAGAGGGGGAGAAAAAAAAATCCTGAAAAAATTAGACTTTCATAGCCCAATATAAAGAGGTTTTCTTTTTTTTAATTAGTGTTACTGTTCTTACCTTTAGCCTCTTTGTGAATTTAAGATTGCCCTTACTGATCTCACTTTTTTTTACTCTCATACGTTTTGTACTCACCCCTTTGAAATCAATCCTTATTCTTTATCTTTCATTATCTATGAAGATATTTCTGAAGTTACTTAAAAGTCCCTTAGAATGAAGACTATTGTCAAATGCTGATCAAAGTAAAAAGAATATTACATTCAAAGTTTTGACCACTTTAATTTTCAATCTGTGTTTTGCAAGTTAAAAGTTAATTTAAGTGCCAATTAAGGTGAAAAAGCTGGTGGGAGTCCTTGAAGTATGGAAGTATCCCCTTTTCTTTAGTAAGTTCAGAAGAATATAGTTCTGGAAAAAGTATTTTAATTCATAGGAGCCCCTATCAGAAAAAGAAAGATGCAGGTTCTAAGGAGCTGAAGAATAATCTTTTTCCTCTGTGAACATCAAACATCTTGGACTTGAAAGGTGCAGTCCAATGAAGATGTTGTTTGGTGACCAAGGTGTTAGTTCAAACATAAAACTAACAGTAAGATACCTGGAGGGAAAAACCTCAGTAAAAATGGTCTGATTGCTTCCACAAATCTCTGAAGTTTGGAATTGACAGTGTGCAGGCATATTTTCCCAGAGGAAACGATTAGAAGTCTGTTAACTGAAGCTGGTGACTCCAAACCTTATTTATGCCCATTTCTTCTGGTAGTTTGACCAGTTCCGACAGGATTCTCTCTGGTTTAAAACCACTCTGAGGGCTGAGTAGAGGTTTAGGTGTAAAACAAAAGCTGCCAGGAGATAAAAAATCCAATGGTATTCAGATTTATATTTCTTTAAATCGTGCTTCCTGCTAATTCTAATACTATTACTTATTTATAGCATACACTGGACTATTGTTGATTATATTAATTAGAAATCTAGTTTTGATGGTGTAAAGAACATGTAACTGATTTTCCTGTCTTTCATCTAATACATTTTTTTGGTCCAATTTTAAATTTAGCTCAGAATAATTGAAAATCAATAATTGTTAGAAATTTTCACATGGATTATCTTCTTTAATTGTATCTGTGAGGTAGGTAATATTTTATATTCCCAGTTGTATCTGTGAGGTACCTATTTAGATTATGATATTATTATAGTATCTAGGAGGGAGGGATTCAATATCAACTGATGACAGTTTTTCTGAATTGTAGGACAAAATTCCCAAGATATAAAACTTTCAGAAACTGGAAAATTTCATTGTATTATTAAAAACCATATTTCTGAAGCCATTAATTTTTTTTTCTTTAAACTGTTGTTTTGTCCGGTGATCTTTAAAACATTTATTCTTTAGACTTTTTTCCACCTACTGATTTAAAAAAAATTTTTTTTCTACCATAGTTAGTAATATCTCTTTTCATTATTCGATTTTACTTTGGCTACTAATAAGGCTATGACTACTTTTCTAGACTAAAATTTGTACAAATTATCTATTTTCCCAAACAAAAACAAAATTCTAGTAATATTAAACAGTAGGAAAATAGAAATTCTCCTAATTCCCTTTTTAAAATAGGATGGCCATTAGTTTCTTTTTGATATGCTGAAGAGCAGGGAGATGCATTTTAATTTAGAGAGAAACAACTAGATTTGAATATAACAGAACAAATCTGATGTTTTGTGTGTGTCTTTTTCTTTTAACTTCATGTCATCAAAGGCATGATTATTTGTTATGCACAGTTTTTGTTCTTAATCAGCAGTAACTGAATATTTGATCTGTAGTTATGCTCTTATTTTTATATTAAAAAAGACATGCATAATAATTGAATGATATTATTTATTTCCACATGCTTTGTTACTTGATGCATAATATTCACTTTAACTCAAAATAGAAAGCCTAATCAGTTCTGGTCATTGATTTAAGTCCTGGCAATTTTTTAGAGAATAACTTTATTACTGAACACTATGATAGTACACTAGGCATTAATCAGTTCATTATCATTTATAAGATCATAAAACAGGAAAACAGAGATTACAATGTAGTTTTTAAAGCCTGGATGAACTGTTTTGGTCATCTGTAAATTCTGTATTTTAAATACAAATTCAACCTTTTATCAAGCTAATATTAGAATTGGCTGCCTTGCAAGAGAATGGTAGGGTTTCAGAATCTGGCATATAACATATGTTTATAATATTTAAGGGCTATGAAATTATATAATCTCTAATCTATAAATTCTAGGCTAACAAACACAAAAGGGCTCATTGGACCCTTAAAACTCTATAAACAGTTATTATTAGTAGTAAAATGTTAATAAATTAGGGACAGATAAGTTTTTAGAATCTAGATAACAAACATATGGGCCTATATAGAAAAGACAAGCTGAAAACGTGAGTTTTATGGTAAGTGGGAACTCTTCCCTGGTTATGTAGCTGACATTTAAAAATACATAATGTAATTTTTTTCACTGAAATAGATATTGGAATGGAAACTGATGAAACTCTCTCATATAGAAAAATAGGAAAATGTTTAAAGTATCTTCTTACCCCAATGCTTTGTGTTTCTGCTATCATGTCCGCTCAGTGAGAATCCAAATGTGTTGATGTTTACTAAACAGCAGTGTGCACAATATCCGACCGTAGCCCGTAGGAAGACAAGCATAACATATGCTTGAATATTCCAAATAATTTGTTAGAAGATGCATGTGGATCTATATCTAATATGAAATTAATTTTTCACACACGCAGAGCTCTGTAACCAGATTTTTACACAGTGGGTTGTGATATTGTAATCCCTCATTCATCAGCCATGTCTGTGAATTATGCTTCTTGAATTATCAAAGTCATCTTGCTGTTTGAATGCCACTGGCATCAAATTTGACAGCATTTTATAATCAAGTCTAGCTCCTTTAGGGGAGATGTTGATGCTGCTCCTGCAGGTGGGATAGTGGGTGTTTGTTAGTTGCTTGAAGCTTATTTTTTCATTTCATGTATTTATGAAACACTGATTCTCTAAAAGATATCAGAGATAGGATATATAAATTCTCTCCCTCTTTCTCTCACACATACACAAATATGTATAAACACATGTGTATGACTTTATACACATGGGCAATTACTTTCTTCCTTCTAAAACTCAAATAGAAAAAAGTAATTCAATGGACTTTAAAAGATTTGAAGTATTTCAACAATTTTATAGAAGATTTAATATTTATAGAAGCCTTCAAGCCTCCAGATGCCCAGTTAAATCAGTCTTATCTAGTTAATGAAGCTTATTTAATCTGTTTTAACCTTAAGAAAATGATGCCATGTATATTTTACTGATCACTTATTCTAAGCCAAACATTGCCCTACCCTGAGAATCCACATTTATGTCATTTACTCTTCACAACATTATAATATGATGATTGTATTTGTTAGCTGAATAAAGATAAGGAAATTCTATCATTTATGGAATACTCTGCACCTGATCTTAGTTTAATTAATGACTTTGATAAAGACCGAGAAAGCATGTTTATCTTATCTGGACGTAGCATGAAGTAAAAAAAAAAAACCCTATAAGGTAGATGACAGAATCAGGATTTAAAGAAAACACCACTCTAAGTCAACAGAAGAACAAAGAACAAATGCTGTTATATATGTGATGTTCTCCATATTAGTGAGCTTAAGAGAAATATAATTACAAAATGCATTTGAACTAGCTTTTCAGTGAATAAAAGGATAACATTTGGGGGGTTAAATTGTTCAAAACCCATTGCAATCCAGCAGGTTTAGAATGCTGCTGATAATGATAAAAATTCTCAAACCAAATTTAGAAATATTCAGAATCTATATTAAGGAATTTAAGGATGTGTCTTTATATGAGACTCATCAAATTGTATCAGTGTTTACATTCAATTTTGGACACTAATATTTCAAGAATGCATAGTTGGAGGGGAACCAGGACAGTAGCTATCCTGGGTGATACCTGTAGAAAAATTATTGGGAAGCTGGGAGTGTGGTTTGAGGAAAAGGACCTTCTATGTATTTTCATATATTAAAAAAATTACCTTGAAGAAGTGATAGTGAGAAAATCCTCTGGCACTTAATAAGACCAATACATGGAGGAAGGAGAAAAGCCTGGCTCATTAAAAGGAAATGCATCAAAGGAATAAAAACTATCCCACAATAGAACAGACTGACTGAAAAAGTGATGCATTTCTTGTTCTTGAATATGTGTTTCCTATGTAAATTGGAAAGTTTGGCATTTACTTTTCTTTCCATTAAATAGTAAAGAATTTATATTTAAAGTGTAGTATGAAGTAGTGAGAGAGAAAAGAGCATAAATATATTTAAAATATTTAAAAATAAAATGGCATTTTCCTTGTTTAATATTTCTTATCTTTTTATAGACATTATATCTATATTTCAAAGCAGTTCATTATAACATGAAATAACATAGACTAGACTGACACATGAGTATTGTCTAAAAATTTAAAAATCCCAATCAGAGAGAGGGTAGGTTGACTTTATTTTTTTCTTATTGAGGTCATGTTTCCAAACAAATGCACAAAATGGAATTATTTACATTATTATGTATATTGAAATGTAACTTTTAAAACTGTATCTATGTACACATTATGAGATTGATTGCATGGAATTAAGTTTTAGACTGATAAATTTAAAAATGAGAAGATACCTCCTCTCTTCAATTATCTGTAAGCAGTGGCATGAAATACCTTTGCATTTAATTTCTGTCATCATCCTTTTACCCACTTCATACCATGGTTTGCAAATGTTCAAATCTCTTTCTTTCTTAAGAGTCTATGCTTTGAATGAGTTGTAACCAGAGAAGATAAAAGAGATGACATTAGCCAAAATAGTTGACCATATCTCTTGAGTTTTAACGGTTTGCAAGTTAAATACCACAAACTTTGATCTGTATCTGTGCTCCAATATCATATGGGCTTTTCATGTGTTTTTCAGTTAGCCTGAGTGAAAAATGTAATATAAAAAAAATAAGGGGAAATGGACTTTGGCCCAGTGGTTAGGGCGTCCGTCTACCATATGGGAGGTCCGCGGTTCAAACCCCGGGCCTCCTTGACCCGTGTGGAGCTGGCCATGCGCAGTGCTGATGCGCGCAAGGAGTGCCGTGCCACGCAAGGGTGTCCCCCGCGTGGGGCAGCCCCACGCGCAAGGAGTGCGCCCGTGAGGAAAGCCGCCCAGCGTGAAAAGAAAGAGCAGCCTGCCCAGAAATGGCGCCGCCCACACTTCCCGTGCCGCTGACGACAACAGAAGCAGACAACAGAAGCCGACAAAGAAACAAGACGCAGCAAATCGACACCAAGAACAGACAACCGGGGGAGGGGGGGAAATTAAATAAATAAATAAATCTTTAAAAAAAAAAAAATAAGGACTAATGTTCTTAAGAGAATAAATGCAGATAAAATATTTGGTAAAGGACAGGCTTATTTGGTTTTATTAAATTCCTCTTCAGGGTATTTATAGTTTCTTTTGCATTAATTAATTTTTTAGGTCTGTGTGGTTTTAATGAAGAATTACCACATACTGAAATCTTCCCCAAACATTATGATCATGCTTGATATATCTGGGAAACATGGAGGCAACCAAATATAATAAAATTTTTGAAGCTTTATTTGTCAAATCTAGAATTGAAAAGGGCAGGTCAAAACTCTAAAGAAAAAAAAAAAAGAATCTTATGTTACTGCTCTAGATCCATGAATACAAATTGTTTGTATATTACTTGCCCAGATCAGGTAATAAAAATTGTTACAGAATATAAATAAAACCATATTCTACCCTCTTGAATCAAAGATTTACAGTAGAGCAGTAACATCAATTTTTATTTTCCTCAGATTTGGCTCTTTTGTCATATGAACTTTATTGAACAGCTTTAATATCTGGCACTATTTAAGACAGTTCTCCGAGAGTTCAAAGTCTAGTAGTAGATATACATTTTAAAATATTCAAAATTCCATTGGTGAAATATACTAGAGGTATGTGTAGAAAGGATTGTCACTTATTCTGATTAGGGGACTTGGAGAAGGTATTGCATGGGAGTTAATTCTGACTTGTGCCTGGAACGATGAGAAGTTTGTTGTGAAATGGAAGTGAAGAGGATTAGTTTAATAATATCATATGTAGAAATAAAGTGAGATGAAAGAGCATTGGCTAGAACATAGGTTGATTTTTATATAAGTGCCAGTAAGTTTGAAAAGGTACGCTAGGACAGATCAAAATGCTTCTCATGTGACCAATATAAACATTAAAAAATTCAAACAGAGTATGACGTAGGCATATATGTATGGCAGAAAAACACTCTGGCAGCAATATTGGCAGCGATTAAAGCTTATCTCATCCTCATTCAGAAATATGAATTAGAAGATGATCACAAAAATCTGGGTGTGAAGCAGCAAGGAACAATGGGACTAAGAGCTGTAGACCTGGATGGTCATTTTGTTATTCCAATCCTCTAAGCTCAAGTGTTCCCATGTGTGAAGCCATATAAGAAGATTGTGTTTTAAATGAGCTCCAGTTCCTCTCTATAGAACCAATCCTACCTTCTCTTACCTTCTTTACTTGCACCCAAAAATATTTAGTTCCTACTCTATCCCTAGTCTTCCAGTTACTAGGAAAACAACAGTAAACAAAGTCAGGAAAGGATAAAAGGGTGTGTGTGTACACTTTTGTGTGTATGTATGCATCTGTGTGTACAGGGATTTGCAAATTCAGGAGGAGTATACCCATATTTAACTGACAACAAAAAGTCAATGAAATTCATAAAAGTTCTCGTATAAAAATGATATGTGGAAGCATGAAAAATACATCTTAACTTTCTACTCAACTAACATCATCATTCAAAATGCTTTATTGTAGCACAGCATATGGCCATGATAGGAAAGTAGGCAGGGTGTAAATGGAAAATTCTAGTCTTTATAGTTTAAGAAATCTGGATTCAAATCCCATTTCTGTTGTGTTTCCTAGAAGTAAAATCTTAAGCATTTTATTTGACCTCTGTGTATTTCAGTTTCCTTCCCTTTGAAAAGTTGTGAAAATAAAACAATATAAGTAGCACCTGGCCCATTATAGGCAGTCAATAAATTTAGTTATGACAATGATATGGTGATTAAGGTTCTGATAGGCCAAGGGCACTGTTAAAATTCTGTCTTATTGTTACTACTATTAATAAACTCATTTTAAAATTACTTCTTCAAACACTCTATTTCCATTTTCAGTAAGAGATCAGGAACTAGGGAGAAGGATATCCTCCTAACTGTGGGCAGACTTGGTCCATGACTGACAATTGTAGGTCAAATCCAGAAAAGGCACAGGATTGATGGTCACTTTTGAGTAAATTCATAAATGAAAATCTTGTGTGTTCTGCTTGATCTATAATTCAGTGCATAGTTAGTTGAGCAGACCTAATTAATCTCATGTTTTATGCTCTCAGTGTGTTACATTTTTGCTTCTATTCCTTTATTTCATGCTGGTCTTTAATATAACATTTTAAATATATGTTTAGCATGCTAGCTTATAACTTCCTGGAAAAGAACCATATTTTTCTCATGTTTTAAACCCTAGAATTCCTGGTCTTGTATCTGGCTCATGGCATGTATATAATAAATTCTTGTTCATTGCATCAAATATGGATGTTATACATTCATACAACTTTTCTCCCCAACTTCCCTTTGAAGTAAACAATTCACCACCTGTTATCAAACAACTCCTGCTATACCTTTATCCTATGTCTCTTTTTTTAAATTTTATTTTCTCTTCCCCTCCCCCTCCCCCATCCAGCTGTTTTTGCTGTCTGTGTCCACTCTCTGTGTGATCTTCTGTATCTATTTCTCTTTTTTGTCTTCTCTTCTCAACTTTCTCCTCTAAGATTTATCAGAATTCGATCCTGGGGACCTCTGATGTGGAGAAAGGTTCTCTGTCAATTGCACCACCTCAGTTACTGATCTCTTCTGCGCTTCACCTTGATTCCCCACTTCATCTTTCTTTTGTCACATCATGTCATCATCTTGCTGCATGACTCACTTACACAGGCACTAGCTCACCATGCATTCACTGGCTCACCACATGGGCATTTACATGGCACTCAGCTTGCCACGTGGGTACTCATCTCACTGTGCAGGCACTTGGCTTGCCATGTGAACACTTGGCCTCCTTCATGGGCACTATGTGGGCACTTGGCTCACCACATGGTCACTTGGTTTGCTGTGTGGGCACACTTTCTCTTCTTTTTCTCTTCTTTTGATCCCTGGGGCCTCCCACATGGTAGGTGGAAGCCCTATCCCTTGAGCCACATCTGCTTCCCTATTGTATGTTTCTTAATCATTGTGCATAATAATGAGTTTAGCTCTCAGACTTCATGTGACCAGTATCCATCTTCAATTGTTAATCACTCTGATTCATGACCTTGATTTTCATTCCTGACAACTCATTTCTGTTCCTACTGCTCTTAACATTATTTTTCCTTGTATATGGTTGATATTTCTCAAATATTTTTAAGAGTTGTAAAAAGAGGGTCCATTGATATATTTGTGTAAATACGTGTTTAAAAATATGAAACCATGGCCACTCAGTTTAAATGATTCCAGTATTTCATATAATTGTATATTATCTTCAGTAAAACATTTGATGACTTGAAAATGATTTAGTATTATTGAAATTCACTGTGTAAATAAATGTAATTATAAAACTAATTATAGTATTTTGTCATGGTAAAATTACCTAATTTGTCCATTTGTACTGTTATCTTCATAGACTAATATTGAATCTAGCAATGCTACATTTGTAGAGGATATTACATTTTAGCAACAGTTTAGGAACCCATTACTAACTGTCAGATGTCATAGTATATCAGTGAAATTTGCATCACTCATTACATTTTGGCATTTATATTATGACAGTAAAGTCAGTCTAGGAAACCTATTCAGAGATTGACTTTAATTTCACCTAATTTATTTTTGAAATATCTTATATTTTAGGAATCTACCATTTGTATTTGTGTCTACATAGTATAAACTTTTAATCAGGATCAAATGAATTGAAATTCACATTTATTAGTTCATCAATTAAAAAATAACTACAGACATTTTGGACTTCATTATAAAAGACTTCATTATGAAGAAAGAATAAAATACAATATTTGGATTTTTAAAAAGGTTGATAATACTTTGTAAAGTCAGAAAATATTCACCTCCATTTTCTATATTTGAACACCACATTATAAGTGATTTTTGAATGGATTACTTTTTTTTTTTTTTTAAGAAGTTACTAGGTTTGATTTCATGGTAATATATTTTGGAAAATTTTAAAAATAACATTGTTCAAGAAAGTATGTTTCCTCTCAACTTTCAAGTATCTAGCACATTACATGTTTCTAATATTATTTTTATTGTAGCTATTCTTATCAGACATCTCTATTTTGTCTTATATATTTATAGATGACATGAAAATGTTAAATCATATAATATTCAGTAACTCAATATTCTACTCTGCAGTCTCCCTAAAGGGAGGAAATACAACTCGAAGATAAGCAATTAGACATTTTAAATATTTAGATACCAAAATATCATTTTGCAGGCTTAGTCTCTCTTATTGAGACAAATTGCTCCCTGGTCCTTCATCCATAAACATCCCAGGAGAGAACATTAATAATCATTAGGTAGATGCCTCAATAGAAACTGGGGAATAGTTTAATAGAATTTTAACTTGAATGAAAACCAACTGTGGCAACACCTACTTTAGGATCATCCTCAGGATCTGAAACACTAACAAGATGATCACTTAACTTTTGATTTGCTCTTTTTCCTATGTGACTTCAGGAATAAAAGGCTCAAAAAGCAGACGTGGAATAGCACTTAAGCCCTGTTAAATGTTGAATGCCAAAAAAAAAAAAAGCAGCAAAAAAAACCTGGTTTGATTATTAGCATGAAGAGTTTGAGAACCATCCTATTTTAATACCCATTCTCTTAGGTTAACTGTGTTCTTGCCTTAGACTTGCCTAATTTCAGACGTGTCAGAGATCTAGTATATGTTTCTACTGGGAAGTAATGGTATCCACATACATGTGAGAGCAAGGGTTTTTAGTTTTTTGTTTTTAACTGCTGTTACATATATTTCCCAGAAAAGTGGTTTCTGAAGAAAATGATTATGTAGAAAGAGATTTTCATTCAACAAATTCTGTCCACATAAATTTGTTCTTGCCTATTTATTCATGTCCTTGTTTCTCTTTCCTCCTAAAGCAATCCACAACACACCTATACTCCACGTGTTTTATTGTAGTAATGGAAGAATAAAATAAAAAGTAACTTTTGAGTGAAAATTTGTAGCAATTAATATGAAACATAACATATTAAGGGATAGCCAGTTATCCTGTTTAGTCCATATGCTTTTCTGCCTTAAATCATTTTTTTCTAAACAGGTGAGAGTATACATTTCAAAAGGTAAATTTTCAAGTACAGAACTACTTAATATTGGTCTCTATCAGTTCTTTGTATAACTGCCATAATTCAGCAGTTTATATGGGAAGTAATGTGAAGGAAGTATGAAGTAACAGCAATCTATACCACACTGGCATGAAGCTTAACAAAAGCACATTGAGACGGAAAGGAATCCTTCCAGCCTATTCCACATCTCTCCCTAAGCAATGTGGAAGATATTTTGTGATGTGTCTTAGCAGGGATCCACTGAAAATTATCTAATTTAATCTGTATTGTCTGACCCATTTGGCCTATGAAAAAACTTGCAATTTTTCCATAAGTCCTAATATCCCAAACACCAGTATTGATTGATTTTGGTAATGAAAATCATTGCAACTATAACCATGTATAAAGAAATGTTTAAAATTGAAGAGAAAACTTTGACTACATAAAATAATAATAGAATACAGTTTTTGGGATCCAATGCTCTATTAGCATATTTTTAACGTTCTTCTGTGGAGCATATGAATCCAGCTACCCAATATGTCCATTAGTAAACACCAAAGGATGCCTCGGAAAGTTTGATGTGCCTATAACATGCCTAAGGGTAAATTATTGTAACCATATTTTAAAATTCATTTTAAAGTCATTTACCATGCCCCCAAACTATTTGGAAAGTCACTTAAAAAACATATAGCATATCCCCAAACAATTTAGACTATATTTTTCTTTTTTAGCAAAACTATATAAAACCAAGAGAAAACAAAAATATAAAGATTCTGTTTTAGGAGCACATACTTTTACTTTTTAATATATTTGAAAATTCTATCTGAAGAACCTGCTTTTAAGATCTTGACTCATTCTTTCTACTAGTATTTGTTCTTGTTCTGTAACCCTTGTCCTTCTCCTAGCTTCCCACTGTGATAAAATAATTGAGAACATGTGCTGGGTTTTATTTCTTAGCACTTTTGTTCAGCAACTATCCTTTTTTTTTTGGTCTTTTCCATGCAGTTGGTCAGCTTTCAAGTTTATTTGCATTTTTTTTAAAGACATACAAAATAAAACACCCTCCAAACTGATTAATACTCTCAGTTCAACTTTTGAAACACAAACAAACAAGTGGTACTGGCCAACCACCTGCAAAATGCCAGCATAGCCTCCTGATTATAATGAGAGAGAGAATTGCATGAAAAATTTTGGGGGTAGAAAAATGTGAATGATTTGACTCTAGACAAAATGAAATTGTTCACACATTTTGGTTAAAGTTAAGTATAAATGAAAGAAATATCTATCTAAATATATGTTTGAATGTACTTTGACAGTATTATGATGAGATATTGAATATAAATCATCCATAATCATACTTTTTGTTAAATGACATAATGATATTATTTCTGGTATGATTCAAAAAAAAGAGAAAAGAAACACATAGACTTAAGAATAAAGTTGGTCTTGTTTCAAAGCACCTATTATCTACTTCTCTGTCTTTCTTCCCCTCTCCTACTTTTTGAGGGAAGGGAGGCATAAGCAATGAGTTTCAGAAACTGAAGGGCTGGTCTACAGACCTTTGGAAATATTCACACTGTGACCCAGAAAATGAGAAATTCTGTACATTGTGTTTGTACCATAATTTCTAATAATCGTGTAAAGTATTTTTTATGTTATAATTTCATATAATGTCCTATAGTGTTAAAAGTCCCCTGGAAAATTTGCATGTCATATTGTTTACACGGTATCTTTTATTTTCATTTGATATATCCCAATAAGTCAATTTCAGAATGTTCTTAGCTATACATTTTATTTTGGAAAACTGAAGATCAATCAGTTGATTTCCTGGGATTTGACTCGATGATCATTTATTATTTGCCAGGCATTGTGCTAAGTGCTTTCTCCCTGCATTATCTCAATCCTCAGAACTAAATTCAAAGGTGATCACTCCTAGAACAATTATTTACAGATGGGCAAACCGAAGCCTAGAGAGGTTAAATAACTTTCTAAAGATAACGCAACCAGATATGACAGCCAGAACTAGAATCTGAGCAGCTTGTTTCTCATCTTTTCTTTTAACAGTACTCTAACCCTATGATGTAACTAAACTAACCTCTAGTAGGAATAATGACGTTTGAATGACATCAACTACTTTTAAAGTAATTTGAAGGATATAAACTGCTTCTAAAGAAATAGGGAATTGTGATTTTGAAAATGCAAATTTCAGTGTCCCACTGTTAAGAAAAATGAAGAACAGTATTGGTAAGATTTTCTTTCTTTTGGTGGGCTCCTAAATAATACAAAAGAAATTGTTATATTTTCCCAAATTTCCAAAAATATAGATTAATGTTCTCAGTGTTGAGTGTTTCTTTCTTAATTGTTTCTTCAAATGTTCTTGCTCACCACCACACTTTCAACCAGGGAGTCCTTGAGTAGTGAACACACAGTAATTGAAAACCTTGGAACAGCTCTCACAGAGGTCAGGACGAGGTCTTTTCTGATGGAGATGTGTGCGTCTTGTGAATCTGTATTGCTCATGTTACCTAGTAATAAGCATTTCTGTTAGCACACTATTCCATGTATTAGATTTAAAATTACTGGCTTTGACTGGTTTATGGATTAGTTGGGGAGAAAAGTATGGTAACTTGATTATAATACAAAGTGACAAATGCAATAAAAGTTATAGGCAGGGAGGATACTCTGAATACGAATGAATCCACCCAGTCTGGGGCACCCTGGGAGGTTTCTGGAGAAGAGAAGCCCTGAGCTGGCTTGCATTGACTTAGGATGGGGAGAAAGAAATAGGCTTCAATTACTTAACACTTTACATTCGAGATGTTTTTAAAACAGTTAATAAAAGTTAGGAACACCTCATTTCCTCATACTTTTACAATGAGAACTAGTAAAAGTTAAAGACACCTCCCAAAGTTAAACTTCATGTAAGAGATCCAAACTTAGTCATTTGGGTGCAAGTTGTCTAAACAACAGATGAATATGGGAGTGCCACGCCAGGCTATGATGTGAGGTTTTTAGGCCTTCCATTTCTCCATAACTAAGGAAACTATGTTCAGTTAACAGCAAACTTTTTTTTTTTAATGCCCCAAATATGCTAGACTTAGTATGGTTTACAGCTCTACTCCTACTCACCATAAATACATGCAACTGAATCGAAGCTTTCCTGGCTTTACCTAGATTTTCTGCAGCGATTCTTTTCTCAGGTACTCCCTTTCAAGCTAATAGAACACCCACAAGATATGAGAAAATTGCTTAGACATGCACAGTCTCTTTCTTTGAAGATTGTTAGGTATTAGTAATTGAGGTTTGTGAACATGTTATTTAAATGGCTACTAAGCTACTATAAAGGCAGTCGGAGGAAGGTGTTAACACTGTTTTGGGTAATATTGCTGTGATTAATGATGGCATATTACTGTACAGTTGAATGCAAAACGAACGATAGGTGTAAATGCTGGAGTCCGCAGTTGGTTGTAGAATTCTGCTTTTGTCCTCACATATGCACTCCTTTTATAAAATGAAAGATTACAAGAGAGGAAGGGGAGGAGATTAAAGTTTGCAATGATTTTCTTTCTTTCACAAGGACTTTAAATCCTGCAAATGCTGTATAGGTTTGAATTTCTTTCCTTGTTCTGTGATTTTGTTAATGACAGTGTATAATGTCAGCACTACTATCTTTATTTAAACACACTGCCATTTTATTTACTTACAAGATAAGTAAAGCTCTGAAAATATTAAAATATTTTTTTAAGGGTTGAAAATAATGGGTGAGTTGTGTATGATGGAAACAACATGGCTCACTGGAGGCATTTCGCGTGCAGAGTGGAATAGCCTTTGACTGATTAAGTGAGCCAACTTTACTGACTACATTATTAAATATGAAATCTATTAAATTTAAGTACAACCTTTCCCCCCTTCAAATGTTAACATCAGTGCCAGTGTGAGAGTAAAACTTGTGACATTTAGAAAGGAGAGAGAATCAGAGAAGATTTACCAGAAAGAGGATATATAAATAATTGAATAGGAATGTCTGCAACAATGCAGCTCTTTTAG
The DNA here is from genome assembly GCF_030445035.2 of Dasypus novemcinctus. Lineage (NCBI taxonomy): Eukaryota > Metazoa > Chordata > Mammalia > Cingulata > Dasypodidae > Dasypus > Dasypus novemcinctus. The sequence continues at coordinate 72,067,236 of NC_080687.1, forward strand.
ATAATGCGTGACAAAATATTTTTCTATTTTCTGATGGGGAAAGTTTCTAATAGAGCGCTCAATCAGTTGTTCCTTAGGCACTGCAATCAGGGTAATTTCGGAGGCTTCCTTCCAAGTTCTGATTTATCACCCCGGTATCCCAAGGGCCCTCCACGTGATTGCCTTGGCACTGATATTTATGCTGGATGAACTCAGAAGTGCTGCACTTAACTCGATATTACCTTTCCTTAGGTCACGCAAGGGCTTTCTTTCAAGTACATTTGGGTGATTGTCATACCACCCCATATCGCCCCAACACTAGAGGTATCTCTTCTTTGCAACTTGGAAGAAACCCACTAGACCTGTATAAATAAAACTCTGCAAGTCTCAGTAAACATTTCTTTTCCCAGCTGGGATGCCAGTCCACAGAAGAGGAAAGTCGATGCACTCAAGTGGGATAAATTAGTGCACTGGCTGCTGGTACCAGCTCCGCAGCTGTGTCATGGTTTCCTGTAGGGGTCTAGGAAAATGGAGCTTTTCACGCCTGATATTCTTTCTATTATTGTTATCTGTCCTCTTCAGAGGTGTAAAGAAACGACCTTTCCCCTAGAAATGCCAAACTGCTTCTTTCAGAGAGACTGCGTTTGCTTCTAAAGAGACAGGCCTCTGTTTCACTCTTTTGAAGAATCTGCCATTGCAATCACAGGTAAAGTACTTAGCGGGAAGAAGACAGGGCCATGAGTCTCCAAGGTGGGCTCGCTTTCACCACGGGGCACTGGGGTTTGCCACTGCCTCGCCGCCTTAAAGCTGCCAGAGCGTTTCTCGCATGCTGATGGCTTCCCATAGCAAGACCTTCACAGTCCTTGTTTACATTCTTAAAGTGAGGCTTTTTTTTTTTTTTTTTTCCTACTGAGAGTTTGCAAGCTGACAGCTTTAGAATTTGAATTTCCCCTTGTCTTTACAGATCAAGTACAGTAGCACTGACAGGAGCTTCTCAGGCTGCCTCATGTTAGTTTTATACAAGCCTGGGATAGAGCCTGGTGTCAACTATCCTCACTTGCAAATCGGACTCAGGGCCGAGGGAGGCAGGCTGTCCCCAGCCGAAAGGGTGCCGAAGCGGCATGGCACTGCAGGCAGATGCCCTCTACCTTCTGACCTAGAGAGGGCTTATTGACATTGGATTCATTGATGTCGCTGAAGCTCATGAGTGAAAACAGTCTCCTCTTGATCCCTTGTCAAAAAAAGATGCCGCCTAGGACATGTTCGATAGGTATATACATTGACCTTGTTGGAAACAAATTGTTTACTCCGGGAACCTTGACTCTTGCTCTTTTACCACTTACGTATTGTTACATGATTGGCCTTCTTCTTGATTTCCATAGATACTTCTCTTTAATCCAATCTACTCTCTTCTGGAATCGAATGAGACTCTAAAACACATCAGGCCATAATAAAACTAGGTTGTGGACGTTGGTAAATTTTTAAAATTGGGAATCCATTATTTCAAATGGCTTTGTGTATCATCAAGCTAAAACAAAGTCAAATTTTTACCGGTAGGATTGTATTTCCTTATAAACATGCAAAGCAATTCCGACTGTATGACAATGATACCAGAATGTTCCACCCCACCCCCGTCCCGCCATGTGCCTCCATCCTGGAATATATAGTTGTTCTTATACTGCATTTTCTCAAAATAATTTTAAAGTTCTGTTTGAGAAGTACCATCACAATCAGGCTGTTAATTAACATAGGAAGAAATTTCTTCATTATGGTTTGATTGCTTTCTATTATGTCACCAGAAAAAGTATTTTATACTGGTTTAATCACAAATTATTTTATTAACTTGTACTCAAGTGATTTTTTTTGTTTCTGTCTGAAAACTTAGGAAGACTTTCTTCTCCTGAGATCATTAAGAACTAACTATAAATCTTAAAGATAGTTATCATGGGGTATTGCAAAAGCCTAACTAAGCTACAAAACCTAAATTTTACCCTTAAACTCTGTTTTAATCCAAAGTGTTGGTTAAATGTTTGTGTTTCAAGGGTGGTTCTTGTTCAAATGCAGGTATCAGAAATGAAAATTAGGAAATGTCAGCCACAGAAATAATAAATCAGTCCCTCATTACTAACCAAAAAAGAAAATGTTAACAATAGAGAAGAGTCTTGAGCATCTGCCTACATAATGTTTTCTGATAAAGTAAATATAGTTATTTTGAAGGTCTAAGTAGGGATCTGGATTTTAAAGAATAGATTTACTTACATTACTCTAGTTTTAAGTGCATAAAAAACCATGCAAGTCCTTTGTTGTCCTTTATAAAAATTGGGGCTTATCAAGTCCACAGATGCAGAAAGGCAGTATTGATAGAGCCATACATGGATGTCTTTGTTTTGAAAAGATTATTTCCAAGTATTTGGTATTCATAGACACTTTCTCCAAAACCCATTTTCGCCAGTAATTACTATAAAATATTAAATAAATCTATGCAGTGATTATGTAGACATAATAAAATTGATGGCAGAGGAAGTAGGAGAGAAAATGGGAAGAGTCTTATGAGGCATTAAGTGCCTGCTCTGAGCCAGACATTCTCCTAAGCACTGTGAAACAAAAATCAATAGCGGCGCGAAGAGTTGTTACCTAATCAGAGAAGCAGACATGTAAACAAATAATTACAGCATGCTCGAATTTTTAAAATAGAAGGCTCAACACTGAACTCTGAGGACATGTAGAAAGACTTGCAACTGTCTCATGGAGATTGGGAGCCTGAAGGTGGCAGAATAGAGAAGACTTCAAAGATGAGTAGAGATTTTGAGCTGACTCTTAAAAAATAGAGGAGGTATCAGGCAGAAAATGAATGACAAGTCAGACAAAGGGGAAAGTACAAGTCAAATCTTGTAAGCTGAATATAAATATAAGTATGCCAATATGACTGGACCTCATGATGTTGTATGCGGATATGGCAAAAGATGAATTTAGAAAGACAGGAGCACAAGACCGGACAACCTTGTATGTTATACTAAAATGTTTGGACAATTCATCTGTACCATAAGAAGGGCAATGAAACAGTTTATAAGGATCAAATCTGATTTCCCGGGGGAAACAATCACTTTAGCAAATTTTTAAAAGTAACCATCCTATTATTTTTACAAGTTTATGGAGCTGGTTAATTAAGGACATACCCTCCCAAATATAATCTCTTCTAGGAAACAAAAGAGAAAACCAATCAAATAAGAAATGAATAAATGTATTATGTTTAAATTTTAAGAAGACGCAGAGATGATTTTAGTAATTTAATAGTAATGTGCATCCTAGTAAGGATAATATTTTAAAGAAGTAACAAGTAATTGGATTGAAAGATAGATTTCACATAGTGTCCAGCTTCAAGAGCTTTATGCTTCTTAAGTTATTAGGTACAAGGTAAGGAAAAAGCAGTTTTATTATCGAATGCCTGGTTCTGTTTATTTGCTTTATTCTTTTTGTTTTGCTTTGTTTTGCTTCGCCACCCACTTTGAGGCTACCACTCTGAACAGCACAGATGGCATCACTCTGAGTCAGGTGGAGGAGGTGCTACACCTTGAGTTTGTGGATCATATTTCCAAAGGAGAAACAGCAGGAACAAATGGTCTAGACCTTTAGTGCCTGCTACATACCTTTTCCCTATCAAATTGTAATATCTAATGCGAAACAACTTTGTTGGGAATTAGATAATTTTAATTTTCTAAAAAAGGAGATATGAGTATACATACAGCCAGAATGAAGAAAGGATTTGGAATATAGCTAAACTTCTGATGCATAATTTAGCTTTTATATTAGTGTATAAATCAAGCAATGTGAATAAAGGTCTGTATTTGTCCCCTACTTCTACCCCAAACTTGCTGCTTTTAAGATGTATTATAATTTTCTGCATTGTACAACTTGAACAGCTGTTTTTTCAGTGACTGGTTTCTGATCATCATTTTCCTCCTCACCTCCCACCCTCCTACCACTTCTTGCCAGTATTTAAAATGAAAATAAGTTTGACTGCACATGTTTATTTCCTGAGAGATTCCAGTAAAACATATGTACCAATGGAATAATGTTTTTCGCCCTAAGGTAAAGGAGTTATTTGAACTTCAAAAGTTAAACACAGACTGTGAATTCATGGTAAATTTATGGTAAATCACAAGTCCCTCAGTAGCCCCTGACCTGTTCAAAGACTCTGCTATAAAATATTGTTTCAACTCTGAGGCTCCAGAATTTAACACAGATGGGAGACTGTAGACCTAGACTAGAGGAACCTAATGGGTGTGCTTTAATTCTTGGGGGAAAAAGAAAAAGAAGCTTTAAGTAAAAAGACCAAAATGCTATAGAATTATTTTAAAATGAAGAGGTAAAAGGATTTATAATCTATGTAGGAGCTTCCAAAATTCCTTACATTCATTTTACATGAAGTGTTTATAAAAGAAGAGTGGTATTTGGTTTAGATGAAGAGTGAAATAAACTTTCAATGGCATAGCAAGGAAGATATAACTGTAGATAGGCCATTTTGGCAGGAGCACAGAAATGAAGAGAGCAGGCGATGAGTATTTTACATCTAGTATAAGCATCATTGATATCTATGCTTAGAGATTTACTGAATGTCCATATTTAAAGTAAAAACCCATTCTGGGCTTACATCACTTGCTAATTTCTGTGCCAGTTACAGTAGTGCTGAATCAAAGGGATGAAAGGGAGAGACTTCTTAGGAAACTTTTAAGTGAGATTCATGATGTTCCAGGGAAAAGGCAATAATATAATATGCATATCCTATCTCTAGAGAAACACAGTGGGAAAAATAATCATCTTTATATTGTTACTACAGGTTTTGGAAAAATACTTTTCAGGCACAAAATTATTATTTTGAAGAGAAGCGATTATTGTGGCTAATAACCAATTTTCAAGTTATAATAGAAACTAATTACTATTCTTCCATATTTATTTTCTAAGACTAGATGTTTGAAATGTATGTTGAGCTACCATTGTTTTCCTAAGTTACAAAGGGTTTACATCCAATTTTCTCACCTTTCTCCTGATGTGCAGTGCATTTTACTCTTTACTATCTGTAACATGGTGGAGAGACTGTTTAAACTTTTCTGTCAAATCAGCTTTTGAAATTTAGAAATGATCCAAATAGTGTCACTTTTTAATGTTTCTACTTGTACTTGGCACTGATTAGTAAATTATTGATCATAATGGCAGGCCAGAGGGCTGAAATAAGAGAATCTTCGAGTCTTGAATTTGAGAGTAAAACAATATTTATTCAGGTAAAAACTCATGCCTACGATATAATAAAATGATCTTCCTTTTCCTGTTTGTCCTCTCTGTAGAAAGAAACCCCTCTTTGGGACTTACAGTTTTATTTATTTTATTTTTAGAGCATTTATAAAATTCCTAAACTTTAACCTTTTCAATAGATCTTAAGCCTGATAAAATGTCTCATATTTACTAGAGCAATATGTGTGTGTGTTTGTATGTGTGTATGCATGCACACACATAGATACACACAAATTCTCATCCCCAGTAACAAGATCAGAAAGTCAAATGATTCTGGAGTCAGGTACATTGACCAAGGATTTGAATTCCCAGCTCAACCACTCAGTCACTTACTTTGAGCAGGTTATTTAATTTTTCTAAGAGTTGGGTTTTGGTTAGTTAAGTTGTAATGATAACAATAATAACACCTAAAGCAGAGTTGCTATTAGACTAGAACTCATATATTTAACCTGCTTACCGTAGTGTCTAGAAAAATAGCTCAATAACTGTTAGGCATTATTTTAGTCCCTGTGTCAATTGAAAAACTGTTTATATTTATTTGACAAAAATTCTAGCAATATCAGAAAATGACTGAAGGTTACAAAAGCATAATTGTAACCTTTAATAACAGTGGTCCCATCACAGCAGATTGGGAGGTTTGTACTTTGTCAGCACTCAGCACATATTAAGAAAACAATCAATCACGACCTTGTTATAGCATTGGCAAACCCTGATCCATTATTCATTTCTGAAATACTAGTTGTGAGGCATAGGTGTATAAGTTGGAGTGAAATCCCATCTTATCACAAGTTATCAGGCTGGGATGAGTGAGAGCAGTGACTTTTGTATCACGGGCAGAGTCCACATGATTGCTGAGTAAAATAGATCCTGAAGGACATTGTCACCATTTTTTTTTTTCCAGGAAATACCAGAGATTGAGCCCGGGACCTCGTACATGGGAAGCAGGTACTCAACCACTGAGCTATACCTGCTCCACCAGATTAGTCATCTTTTAATTCACATTGGTCCTACAATGCCAGCTCTACTCTTATGATTACTCTTTTTATAATCACCTCATACTTTGTCACCTATGAAATGGAAGGAAAAGAATTTTAGCCTGTTTCCTAGCTTTTCAAATGTCATGTTTGTTTTCCATTTAAAAAGGAATACCTATAAAATAACCTGTACTTTTAAAAAGCTTTTATCCTTACTCTTGGATAAAAATTGTATAGTGATGGTCTAAAATAAAAACAAACATTAATTGGTTAAATGTCAGGCACTGAAGCAAGCACTTTCTATTCATTTAACAACCATGACTACACTGCTATTTTATAGATAAGGAAATAAAGGAGTAAAGAAATTAGACAAAGGTCACAGATACCAATGAGCCAGGATCAAAACTTGGGTCTGTTTCTGTCCACAGACCAAACTCTTAACTACTAGGTTACAGTTCATTTTGTAATCAGTATAATCTTTAATTCACAATTAGAGCAACATTTTCAGCTTTAAGAGCATACACCATTTTACTGATTCTTTAAATTTTGAATCCCATATTTAAGAATTTACTTATGTTCAAACATGCTATTGAAATATAAAATAATATTTCTCTGTGTATTCAGTATGGATATATTCTTCTCAGCCATACAACATTTAAATAATTTCATAAATACCCACTATATATTCCCATTAAAAATTATTCACAGATTAGACATGTTCCCAATGTTCATTTGGAAGTGAGCAGTTCAGAAGTTTTCTATGTGAACATAGGCAAGTACACCAGGCTAGCCCCCTTCCCCTTGCAAGCCTATTTAACTTAGAGTGGAACTGGAATAACAAACCAACACCAATAGTACTTTTGAAACCATCTTGTGTAACCATGTTTTCTTGGAAAAACAGTTTCTGGGTGGAATAACAAAAATACATAGTCTCAACACAGTTGGGCAGGAATTCACATTCACTTGATGAGTGGAGGGCATGGGAACTCACTGCGTGTATGGGAAAGCTTTGATGGAGGACTGAGAAAGGAATGGGAAGGAACTCCAGAAACTGTGGAGTGAAGAAAGTGAGGAGAAGGACTCAGGTTGAGGTCAGAAGGCTGTGAAGAAGATGTGACTGAGGGCAAGGAATGAGGGGACAAGAGATGGCTCCTGGAAGTGTGATGACCCCCAACCCAGGATCCTTCTACCTACCTAACTCATGTCTTTTTACTAATACTAACTTCAAATTTTGGCTGAGAGTCTTATTTTTCACAACTACAAGTAGTTGCTTTTCACCAGTCATTCATATGTAACTATTCCCTGAAGAAGATAAGACAGTTATACATATTTTATTTCTGTTTTGTTCCTAAAGTTTAATATTCATAAATAAGTGATGTGTTCTTAGGGGATTTAGTGCTAATAATGAAAGGAAATAAGCTTTTAAAAGAACTCTCTTCTCCTCCTTCCCCCTGTCATCGTGGTCGTCCTGCTCCTCCTCCTCCTCTTTCTCCTCCCCCTCCCCCTTCCCATCCTCCCCCTCCTCTTCCTCTTCCTCCTCCTTGTCCTTTCTCTGCAATTATCTCTTAAATTTTAGTATGAATAAAACTCAGCTGAGGATTTTGTTTTTAAAAATTATAGCTCCACAGTCTTCACCTCCAGGTAGTCTGTTCCTGAGGGTCTGCAGTGAAGTTCACCAATATGCATTTCTGATATATATCCTAGGAAACTCTGATGAAGGTGATGTAGGACACCTTGAGTCATGTGACTTAGTGTCTAATAGGAAATAAAGTCCATACCTACAAAGGATCTTTACCTATTAACAGGACCAAGTACATGAAACCAGAATTTCATTGAATGGAGAAACAAGTTCTACAGAACATTTGATTACACAATTAGGAATAGGATGTTAGTAATAATGGTGCTACCTCTAGGGAAGGGATGTTGAGAATTTGGCCTGGGACAGCTCATTCTTCTCAGCCCCAGTGGTCCGGAGTTAAAAGGAAGATTGTCCACAGAGCTTTGACCTGAATGTGCCTTCCCCTTTTCTCTCATTACTGGTAATTTGGTTATCAAATACAGTACCTTTTGTTAGGTTTAAGCCCACTACGAGGGGAAAATTTAAGATCAGAGGCAGAAGATTGGCAACACCTACATCAACAGGGTGAGAGGAAAAGGAAAAAGGCCACATAGCTGCTAGAAGCCTCTCTCTCTTTTAGTAGGTCATCATCATCACACATAGCTACTGAGGACTAGGGACTTTAACATATTGTTATTTGCTACCTTAGGAACTCTTAAAGGAACTATTATTATCCATTTGTAGTCCAGGAGACCAAGGTTAAAGAAGTTTATGCAACTTATTCAAAGTCATACAGCCAGTAAGCAGGGATGAGGGCTAGATAGAACTCAGGCAGTCTAACTCCAGACCCTAAACTCCTAACTATAAAATTGATCATTTTTCCCATAGATGCATGTACGTTGCTTTTTTATTTTTATTATGAATTTATAATTTAAATATTTTAATTTTCATTTTTAAAATCATTTTTCATTTTAAGTAATTTATTGTTTAGAAGATTTACAATTCATCGCTATACCAACCTTCTGTTGCATGTTAAAGAATTCCTTTGTCAATGATTGAACTCATATTTTTATTTTAAAGAGCTTTGTGAGTCACTATGATAGAGTAAGGGATTTTGCAATTCACTCAGAGTAAGTTTGTTCCCTAATAAGTTGAATTATTCTAGATACAAACACTTCGTGGCAGATTTCAAAGGAAAGTTGTTGAAGGGCAGCATGCATTTTAGAAGAATTTTTCAAATGCTTTCCTGTCCTTTGTTGCATTTTGTATTTTTAGGTTCTTTGAATGTAGGTACAGTGCTTCATATTCAAAAGATGTTAGAAGAACTTAAACTAGATTCCTATTGGTTTAATAAGGCAGTTCTTTGAAAACATGCAAGTTGGCTGAGACAGAAAATCCTCAAGGAGGTCCAAAATTTCATTTCAGAAAAGACGGATTTGTCTATGAGCACACGGTTTCAAAGCATTTAACACCATTATGTACCTTGAGAAGAACACAGGGCCCCACATAAGATATTTGAAAGATCAGATGGGTGTATTTTCAAACAGAAGAATTTCCTGTAAAGGTTGACTCCCTTATTTGGACTAAACGGTTCTAATGGTTAAACACAATATATAATCATATATTGTATATTTATAATCCATTGCAAATGAAGAAATCAACATATATTTGGGCCAGTCGATAGAATATAAATTCACATAAGGGGAAGGAGTCATATTTGTTTTCTCCCTTAAATTAAGCTTCAATAGATTTTCAAGTAATTCATTTTAAAAATCACTCCTTCACAAATATTTTGTTTTAAGGAGATAATAACCACCCTGTGCTGTTTATGGCTTCTTGTTAAAACATTGCTATTTTAACTTACTAATACATATACCTTACCAAAAAAAGCCCACAAAGAACAAAAAACTAAGTTTCTGTATTGCTGCCACTGTAACATTCATGAACAATTGGTCAGGATTTCTGTGCCTCCAAGCTTTACTACACTTAATATGGTGGTGCAAAATTTCTGTTGTCTCTCTTTTTTGGGTGGTGATTTGAAAGAACAGCTATCCCTTTCCTCCCCTAGGATATTAAATAGCCATTGGGGACTGGCCCTCCTTGAGGAGTGACTCAATGCAGAAGGGGACCAGGGCTCCCAGGCATCTGAACAGCCTGGTCTGACCTTCTGTTTACTGCTAATGTGGCAGCTCCTAGGAGAGCAGCAGTTCTCACCAGCTTCTGTTAGCTTTATCTCTGGTACCTCCTGAGGACTTGGGGGATGCTCAGAACAGCATCACCTGGTGGCTCCTTATTACCAGAGATTCCTTTCACCCCCCTTTCTTATTGGCAGTCCTTCCTAGTTATAATTACAACCTTAGATTCCTGTTTCTTTGCTTCCTCTAAGGGTCTCGATCATCTGATATTTCTATTCCTTTCAACTGACACATCTTCTCCACCCCACTCATACCTAAAAGGCATTGCCAGGTAAGGCTTGCAATATCTAACTATCTATCATATATCTATATAATCATGCAGCTAACTAGACAGTATCATCTGTCTCTACCTATCTAAATATACACGGCCTTATCCATAAATGTTTTATCATATGGGCCCAATAGAACAGTTACATATAAACAAACCTATAGTAAGATTATTCATCAAATCCAGTATATACTGAAGGTTGTCTTGCAAGCTATATTTTAACAAAGCCACTATCATTGCTACAAATTGCCAACATTGAGTATGCTGTCACATTGAATTGAACAGATTAATATCACTGTATTCTTGCATCTTATTTAGTAGTATTGTTAGCATAATCTAGATCAAATCATAATATAAAAATATTACCATGGAAGAAAAATGAGTAATAGCTTCTTGTATATCCAATTATTCTAAATTCAACAGATGCTGAAAATAGCTACGAAAGTTTAATATACTAAAATGTTAATCTGTTATAATTTTAGACTCAAAGGAGATCACATGGAAAAGACTATTTGATAGTGAAGCTACTGTAAGCTCTTTATAAGAAATGAAAGAAAAATTAATTTTCTATCTTATCATGTATTCTAGGAATTATGAACCCAAAATGTTTGGAGTTATCTAAACTGCATAATATTCAAACTATAGAGTGCTATTTGTATTTAGCAGTTCGTGAAATAGCATGAGCATTTATTAATACTCCCACAAAAAGTTAAATTATAATTTCCAAGGTCTGCTATTGTTGCTCTTTAGGGGTATATGTTTGATTATGAAGTCTTAGCAAAAAAAAAAAAATAACCGACATTTTTGTTCCTTTGGTCATATCAATAAAATGTGATTGGCCACTTGGTGATCTCTTGCCTGGATTTGGCAATAGCAGAGCTGAAAAATTCAGCTTAAGATTTAAAAAATATATTTTTTGTTAGCTATTTTTAAATTATAAATGTTGCATTATTATGAATATTGCTTAGTTTTATTAAGTTTAATAATTTTAATATTGATGAATTATTATGGTCAAATGGGAAAGGAAAACATTCTTTGTAATAAAAGCAATGCATCTTTCTATTCTAATGTTCTTGCTTTTTAGGGACTGAATTTGCAGATATTCTGAAATACTCACTTGAGATTTGGGTTCCTAACACACCATGGGCTATAATATATCAGAGTTGCTAGAATAATCAAACCTAAAACACAAGCACAGACACCAAACACACATCCATGTACATATAAATGCACAAAACGATTAAGTTAAATACACAGAAATGTACTTTATAAAAATCTGTAGGCCTGGAATAGTAAAATTGATATTTTCAAATTGCTCATATAGAGGTAACAGCCAATTATTAAATCAGTTTTATTACAGAAAATATTTGAATGCTTTAAAAAATATATGCATATGGAAATAATTTTATACCAGCCTTATTGTATAGAGTTATTATTAGTGCACTTATTTTACAAAGGCAAGAACTACTTAATAGCTTTAATATATCCAGCAAAAAAATGTGCCATTTAGGCATAGTTAATTTTTTTGTATTTGTTTCCTTACCTGTTTGAAAGAAATGGGAGAAAGGAGTCATTACAATTTTGAAATTTGCTCTTATTAATTTATCTTATTTACCAGGAAATGACTAGAATATATATTGTGGGTATGAGAAAGAGCAAGGATGAGGGGAGAAATGGATAGAATGACTGGGGAGAGCTTTCTTTCCTTTTCTTTTTTATATTAGTGCTTAATATTTCAGACTTCACATACAAAGTCAAGGAGAAGGGAAATATATGCTAAAATGTTCCATTCCCAGTCATATATATATATATTTCAGAGATGGCGATTTAGCTGATGTAAAGGGACTCTAGCTAATTATAGTATCCAATAATTTGATTTGTGAAGAGAAAGAAAAGGAAAGGAAAGGATAGGTTAAAAATAGAAGAGAGAAAAGAAAGCAAAGAAATAGAAATGGAACAGCTCTCATAGGACAATTGATATGAATCATCTTTCTAAAAATAAAATATAAGGAGATAGCCACAATATTTTAGGTGATATAATACTTTTCTATTTTTAGTGTTTTATGTGGGCAATAATAACATCTTGTTCAATACGTTAGTGAAAAAAGGCATTCTTATTTTCTATCAGTCAGGAAGACTGGAATCTGTTTAACCAACATTTGTCCACATGTGAGATTCCCTTCTATATTTAAAGAAATTTATTTCCATTGAAAAATTCCTATATGTTTAGTGATACTTTTCCCCCAGTTCTTTACAAATAATTTGCTAAATATATACACAGAGTACTATATTTAGCTCCTGGAAGCTTTCAAAGACTGCTTGTATACAATATTTTTGGCTTTAATTTTTTCCGCTATCTATATGTGTTTACACTTTCCACTGTAATGGCCCCAAAGGAAGTATTATGGCCCATCTTATCGATAATCAATTTTTAAAAGTCTACAAATACGTGGATTCCATTATCAACTAACATTGTACTGATCTCCATTTTAAGAAGTATCTAAATACATATTTACCAGCTTAATCTGTGTCTTGAAAGATCCCTAAGTGTTTATTTATATGATAAAGTGTACTGACACAGTGAAAACTGACCTCCTATGCACTCTTTTGATTTTATTGAAGCAAACTGCAAAGCCACAGGGTATATTTAGAGTACACATTGAGTTACAGAATTTGAAATTTTCCTTTTGTTGAAATTGTTCCACAATCCACTGGCGCCTTATTTTAACCCTTTATTTTATAAGTGTTCTAGAACCAAAAACTCTGAACAAGCTACCCAAGCTCCTATGATAAATATGAAAAATGCTTTGTGGACTTTTTGGGGACTTTGTGGACTTTTCATAAGTATGACTATATGTTGCAGGGCAAGGTGTATGTTCCTGAATCACAAAGACAGCAATTGGTATAAAGTAAGCTTTTTAAATATTCTGCTTTCCATAAAGACTCCCAACTGACTGGATAATTGTGGTTAACATATTACTTTCAGTATGTGGTCTTTTAGGGTCTTTAATTCCATTGAGAGTGTTTGGAGTATTTTTTTTTTCTCTTATTTCACTACATATTTATCCACTGACTCAAAAGAGAAACCAAACTTGTGTATATTGTTAAATATGAGGAATCTGGTAAACATAATTAAATAAAAAATTAAATAGTAGTTTGTATATTTGTGGGTTTTGCCCTAAATTGATTAAATTGAAATTTATCTTAAAGCAGTCACAGGTTTTCACAACCCACCCTCCTCAAATGCTCTGTCAATTGTCTCTCAGATATATGTTCTTAAAAACATGTATTAGAAAATAGACTACCATTGAGTATTTTAGAGTCAAATCTCTTAGATCCAACATGCATTGGACACTGCTGAAGGAAGTTTTGGGATTTAAGTCACAAATGTACTTTATCTCCCCCAAATGGCATTTATTGACTTGGCATTTAGTGTTGCCTTCATTTAAGATCCAAGCAGTGATACCAGGTATCAGCTGTCAATTCCCATTCCTCTTGGTTGTTCCACTGATAGACTCTACTTAGCGACTCCAGAAGCAGCTCTTGCTCACGTCGCCGTGATCACAGCACACAGACTCCTCAAGGATTACACACACTACGCCTGGTATTCTCTCTATCTCTGGGAAAATTGGGTCACGTGCCCATCCCTAAACCAGTATCTGTGTCCAGAAGGATAGAAGGTATTGTTTGAAAGGGTCTGGCCCCTGAACTTCAGGAACAGGAATTAAGAGTAAGGAGGAAGTCCCCCCAAAACAAATTCAGAACACTGGTAACAAAAGAAAGGAAGAGGATTCTAAGACAAAAGTGACAACATAGCCAACACATGTGGTCTCTGAGATTTAAATATGTCTAGACTCTAGCATGCTCACCAGAGCAAATGGTGAGGGGGTGGAGGAGGGATGGTTGTGGTGGTGGTGACTTCTCTTCTAAAAGACCTGGTCATCTAGAAAAGTTTCAACTAGATAAAGCAATTATTTTGGTGGTGATGTTAGAAAGTATATATTTGGGTTGCTCCTTCTCTCCCTTTCTACATGTAGAAGACAAACACTTTCAAAGCATCGAATGCAGTAGTATTCCTACTTAATGAAGGTTTAGTCAGAATTATCTTTGCTGAGGTCACACACCTGCATGTAGCTGGCATCTCAACTTGGGTCTACCTGAAGTTCATTGCTGATAGTAATTGATTTCCTTCCTTCAGTCAACTTAGCATAGATCAAGAGTGAAGTGGCACTTGACGACACACGTGATTTCAGCAGCTGCAAATTTGCTGTAGCCTGTCAGCAAACTCTTTAATGGTTTCTACAGAGGCCAGACATGTTCCTGAATTTAATACACTGAATCTTTACTATCCATCTAAGTTAGGGAAATACATCCCACACCAGCAAGAGCTTAAAAGAGAATAGCCTCTCTTTACTATCATCAAATGTAGACCTTTGCCTCTTCCTTAAAATGCTTATAATAGTTTTATGATATTTCATTACCATTACCCTAGCATTAGGAGATACCATTGCATTCTTATTCCCAAAACATTAGGATCAATAAATGGGTTATATCATTTCCAAAGCACAAGCATAGACAAAAGTGATCCTATTTTGTTGTTTATGCTCAAATTGGAAGTTGTTTTATGCCATACCTTATTCAGAAGAGACATGAGTTGCTCTATTTCTATAATTTGGGGATAAATAACACAATCTCAGGGGTGCAGATGATACAGCAGATCGAAGTCTACTTCTCTAACCGGGACCCATATTTTTCCTTTTGGAAGTTTCATCCTAAGCCTAGGTACTAAAGAAAAATGTGGGGAATTCCTGGGAATTGTCCTTCACTGATCAATGCGGATAGTTTTAAAGTGCTGGAATTCAAATCATGTATTAGAATCCATTCATTGTGCACACCGGGTGAAAGGTCAGGGGAAATACATTTTCTCTTTTTGGATAGTGTTTAAAATAAGTTCTAGGTCATCAATAAATACTTTTATAGCAGATACTGCTCTCAGCCATAATGGTAAATATAAGAAGATACATTGGGTTTAAAAACATATCAAACTATTTAGAATAAAATTTAAGGCAAGTCATAATTTCAAATTATGAAGGTAACTGAAACTACATTTGATATTAGGAAAGTATCATCACGTGTGCCCAGATTTATCCATGGTAATATTTGTATTTAATGAGATTGAAACCTACCATTATCCTAGGTGATCTTTCCCTCTCCCTTCCTTTCAATTGTTCTCTAATATCTCTAATTTCTATCTTTAGAAGGTCATTGCTTTATCCACACTGTCCTAATCAAACTTCTATTTATCATTTACCTCAATTAGTGCATACTTTTATTTTTTTCCCAAGTAAACTACTGGTGGGAAAAATAAAGCAATAGAGATTTACTTTATGGGGAGCCCAGGTACAGCTTCAGATATGTGTTCAACCCTCCAACTTAAAAAGCATTTAGCCATGATCCACAGGGTCAACCTTGGAATCTTTCAGTTAATATTTGTGAAGATAATAATTATTATTGTACTTTCTTTAAACCCAGATATTTGAACTCCCCCCAAATGTGGTTGGGGTGGGTTAGAAATCAGACAATTCAAAGGGCATTATTATTGTTTTCTTTATTTTTATAAAATGTCTTATTATGAAAATGACAGAGAAAATGTGCTGTTCTAAATAGCTCTAGCATTATATGTAACCTGTGGTTAATTCTTAACTATATTGCTAAATTCTAACTATGTTAGAAACAATAATTTATTTTCAATAGCATGCTATGTTGTTTTAATTTGTACTGCTTAGAGTTCATTTAATTAAACATATGAAAAACAGGCATATAGGGAAAAATCATGTACTTGTCAAGCAATGTACATAGTAGAAGGATGCCTGTTTTTTTTCTAGGAATAAGGTATTTTTCTAGTGGAAGACTTTTATATGTGCCTATATTTATGCATTCCTTATTTAGGGAGCTGCAGGTTATGGTAAAACTCATTATTATAATTTTCTTCACTTTTTCAGTTTATTAACTCTTAAATATACCTTGCCTCTTAAAATTATTTGGATATGATCTAAATGCCCAAAAATAATTGCATTCACTTAAAAATAAGTTTTCTTTAAAAAAAAAAGATGCTTTTAGGCTAGCGTTTTCATTTAAGCTGCTCATGAGGCAACAATTGCCTGAGAATTCAGACTGAGACAAGTCACTGAGGTACTGTTTTCAGTACCCAAATGGTCTCAATGAAACAGAGCATCTAGGGGTATATTTTCTTTTAACTTGATTTCATGTCTCCCTAATTAGTAGCGTGCAATGTACCATTATGATGCCTGCTTCACCCCCTTGATTCTTTCACCTCCCCTTGAGGATTTCCCAGCTGTTTTGCTCTCCTGTTGTAATTGAAATCTTACTTGTTCCAGTCTGTAATTGATAGTGAACCCAACCATTTTATGACTGTCGTGCAACAGATGTACAACAGTAATATTCAAAGTGGCACATGGAAAAACTGCCCTACCAGAGTGAGATGCCATACACTCCTAGATCACAACTGCATTCTCTCAAAGTTTCCTGGTTTTGTCCTCCTCTCAGGAGCTTTGTTACTGCACAAGTCAATTTAAAATCATAATATCCACTTTATATGTGATGATTCTTCTTTAACCTTATTATATGATTTGGTATCTACAGTAGGCACTATGCAGAATAAGGTAGATTAGTTAACATAAAGAAATGTCTTCTGTATATTTCTTATGTCAAAGCTGGTCATCAGGTTTAAATAAAATAACTAAACCTTACATGAACTTGTCAACGATCACAAATAAATCAAGAGAAGTTTGAATTTTTTAAACAATATTTCTTAAATGTTTTTTTAAACTACTTGAAAATGAAAAATGAACTTCCAATTCAATTAATTCTAATTACGATTACATCTGTACGCAAGATTCAGAGCCTTTGCTTCTAAAAAAATAGTATCTTTCCAATATAATATAAAGGACCTTTGAATAATTAATTTCATTTTATAGGATATATTCTATCCTAAAAATATGGTCCTGAAGGCTTTGTGATTTTGCTTGGTAGTTATTTGTGCAGGTTGGGCTCTCAGTGACTTGACTAGTGTGGAATGGGAGAGAGTCTGGTTTGATTAGGGCTGGGACTAGAGGAATAGATCATAGGTCAGCAATTACCTTCTCCAGGTAGAGTGAGATGATGGGATCAGCCATCAAACCAATTGCACTGCCAATGGCACTAAGATTTTAGAGGCGAATACCTAAGGGAGTCTGATCCAGAAGACAAAATATGGGAAAAAAAGTTTTTGAGAAGGGGTGAACCAGGAAATCTAGTGAATGGCAACTTTATGGTTCCAAGTATCCAGTTCCTTTTCTAATAAAACTTCAGTCTCTGTAAATATAGGGAAGGTACCAAGGGAAAATAATCTGCAAGAGTTTGGGATGAGAAGGTGGGGTCAGGGCACCAACCAAGGAATTTGGGACCCAAATATGAGTTCCGAGTGCCAGGGGGAACTGAAAAACAAATAAGCCAATGGGGGCATAGGCCAACATGACTGCAAGGTATCAGATAGGTAGTTTTGAAATACAACTGATAATATGATAGCAGTGGGTTTGAGAAGGGAAAAGGGGAAGCGGGGAGAAAGCTGTTAAATAACCAGTGCTACTGTGGAGGACCTATTGAGTAAAAAGTCATTTCAGAGATGTAATTGACATGACTGTGAAGTGTGAAGGAATGAAAAAGTGGAAATGAGCCTGGTATTTTTAGCTTGGCTAAGTGGAAAATGTCTTAGCATTGGTTTAAAAAAAAGGGTAAATGCTAGAGAAAACAGCAAAACAAAACAGAATTGTGAGATTAGAACATATCTTGGAAATTTCATTGATATCTCTAAATGCAGTATAAAGTAGTTTTTTAGAAGCAGTAATCTAGACCTCAAGAAAGAGAGACATTAGGCTGGACATAAACATTAAGAAGTGCTTATTGCATATTAGTAGGTTATATAATAATTTAAATATATTTCAGAATCATTGATAAGGGGTCATTTTGGAACATATATATAAAATTAATATTAGCATATTACTTAAAGTTTAATTTTTTAATATCCTCCATTTTTATCCTTTCCTTATGAAACAGCTAATACAAAATATATTAGGTAGGAAAATGAATAAAATCACATTATTATGTCTTCCTGTTTACAAAGCAGAGATTGTTAACAATTAAAGGAGTTTAGTTTCCTATCTCTAGTTCAAAATGTATTTGCCGTGCCTGTTTTTGTTCAGAATTGTTCAAATAAGTGGTGTCAATTTGAAAGTGATCATTTCTTCCTTTTGAATAAAAGTCTGCTAGACAAACTTATCAAATGTTAAAAACATCATATTTTCCATTTAAGTTAAAAAAGAATAAAAACATGGCACTTATATTCAGCCATGTTTGTATAAGCTATGGCCATAAACTGACATATTTTATTTCAATCATAATAAAATGAAAACACTCACAAGATTATTTATATAATATGGTATTTCAGGTTAGCATAAAAAATTGTGTTGATATAGGTTCAATTTTACAGAAGTAAAAATACATCAAATATGTTTCAACTCTTAATATCAGAGCAAGTTCTTACTACTGAATGCCCAGCTAAATTATGCATTATTCTTTCATGTATATAAACATGTACGGATTATTTTACTTATGATAAATTCAGAGTTTACTTTTTTTCCAAATGAATCTACACTCACATTGAGCATTTTAAAGAAAATATTAATAGTTTTGAAGATTGAATTAAATAAAAACACTTTTGTAAATGTCAAGTTAAAAGTATACAGTACTGTTGAGGTGGTTTTACTGGCCTACATTTCTCAGATGGCTGAAGTGTACCTTGAGAAGGCCTTTAAAGAAGAAAATTGAAATGGCTTTCCAACAGACTGTATAACTTGTCAAGGTCTGCTGAAGAGTGAAAGATGAGAAAAAAATAATGCAGAAGAAAATATATGTTCTGCAACATGAATATATACTTAGAAACATGGAGGTAATAGTAGAACATGGGGAAATTTGGCATAGTGGATTAATTACATTTTTAATTTTTTATGCTTTAATTTTAATTTTTGATGTCTAATTTTTCTTTCATGTTGCAGTGAAAATTTAGAATTCAATTTCATTTACACTATCTTCCTATTACTATTGTGTTTCCTGGCCCTTTTTGATTAAAACAGGAGAGGGAGAAGTTCTTGGTGTTAACTCCCGTGGGTGTGCATTTGGCAGTGCTGTAGGGGAACTCTATCTATTGCCAGAGGATCGTCTCTATCTTCTTAAAACTTTTTGGTGAAAATACCACCAAATTTCATAGCTACACAAAGATGGTTTGGATGATTACTATTTAAAGTGAAAGTCATCTGAGCATAAAGATTTGAAACATGTAATATTTTGTGTGCATGTATTTAGTAGGCTTTGGAGCAGGGCAGAATTTGAAGCAGGGAAAAGAAAGGAAGAATTTCTGCCCATCACACAGTTTTGTTCTCCTCCCTTTCTTCCCTTCTCCTTCCTTTGGGGAAGGGAAGCACAGGAGGAATCAGAAAGACAGCAAAGGAAAGGGAACAGAAGAAAGTCAAAAAAGAAAAGGAGTCCGACAGGAGCACAGCCCAGTGAGAGGCAGAGGAAGGCAGTGGTCCAGGTAGAGGCTTCTGAGCTAGCCTGCTCTGGGTCCACCACTGACTCCTGTGTCATTTTGTGCAGATCAGTTAAGTTCTCTGTCTCTCAGTTTCCTCCTCTGTGAAATGAAGCTACTATGGTATCTTATTTCATGAGGATTAAGTGAGCTAATACTTATAAAACATTTGGAAAAGTATCTGGCATATTGTAGTCCCGGGAGAGTGTTTATTAATGTCTAAAAAAGCATGTTGCTAACCAGTACCTCGAAAATTAATTTAAAAGTTAAATTGCTAACTTTCATAATTATGGTGTAGCCCATGACCTAGCAATCCCATCCATGGGTACATATGTAATGGGAATCAGTGCATGGTTCCAACAGAGGCGGCCACATACGTGGATGATGGTTGTGATGAGGAGGATGCTGATAATTAGCATGTACTTGAATTCTTATTCTTGGCTGGGCATTTTTGTAAGCACTTCTCTTGCATTAAGTTGCATATAAGGCCAACGATATAAGAGAGATACCATTTTATGTTTCAAGCACTGAGGCCCAGAGAGGAGACTTGTCTTCAATTACACAGCTTGTGTACGGGGGATTCAATCGAGAAAATGAGACCTTCGAAACTTGCTTTTACCCACTAGTCATTCATGAGTTCATTCATACACATTTACTCAAAGTCTACTAATGCCAGAAACTGTTCCAGATACCAGAGAGCTCACTGTTTCCAGAAGACTGAAATATATGTGAAATATTTGGTGAAATAAGTGCTGATGTAGGTGCACAGAGATTAGAATTAACTTCTGTGCCTGAAAGAGGAAGACTCAGGTAAAGATACAATAAAGAAAGGAAAGCATGAATGGGGTTATTATGAAGGTCAAGAAAAAAATTGATAGAACTAGTTGCCAGAATCACATTCCAAACAAAACAAATATAGGTGACATTTAAATTCATATGAAAAAGATATTTAAGTATGGAAGGCATGAAGGACAATTTACCAAATTTCATAACAAAAATTATTGCAGGGCTGGTCCTTGAATTTTTCGTAGAATATAGGAGAGAAGATCTGATGTCAGATTTTCATTCTTTTGTTCCCTAAGAAATTTAAATTCAGCAAAGAGGTCCTAAGGGGGTAACACAAATGGCTTTTCATTTTGAACTTTGGTGGTCACTAGTGTGGACAAAATCAAATTCAAACAAACACAATTTCTTTCAACTCTGTTTCCCCACGTGATTAAATGTTATTTCACTTCCATTCCTCTCTATTCTGTACACAGCTGCTGTTTCCTTTGTTTCTGATGTTTCAGTTCACTTAATGTTACTTTTCTGCTTAATCTTCAGTATATCTCACACCTGAAAAAGAAATCCTGGTTCTTTTATATTTTAAATTGACATTTCTTTTGATTTTCAAGCTCAAATTAGATGTCCCGGGTCATAGCCAAGCTTTCTTTTCCCCTTGTTTTTTTATAATTTGAGTAAATCACTGTTTTGTGGGGTTTTATTCTTTTTGTCATCTGTCAAACTCTTCTTTAATAACTATGTATTGAAATGAGTTGGAGGGTGGGGTAATCAAATTAAGAGCTCTCTTCGCTTTTAATTTTATAAAATACGACTGTCTTCCAATATTTTCTGTGCAAAAGAGAGTCCATTGATTTTCAGATTAATTTATTCAAATATTGATCAGCATTCTAGTGTAAAATAGTATTTGTTGTGATGCCTAGGAGGAGGGCAAGTTTTGTAGCATGATAACAAACCCCAAAAGAAAAGTTAACCCAGCACATTACACTGATTCAGTGGGAAAAAAATAGAACTGCAGATTGTCCATCACTTTTGTGTCCCGACCTCTGCTGAATCTACTAGCAAATTCTGTGTTATTGAATCACCGTGGCAGACCCAAATACAAATGTCATGACTTCTCTGTGTTCCCCGGGTCTTGCCATATCGCCATCACCATTTTATATTCCTTTCATGGGGACACTCTGGAAGATTTAGAGGCTTTCAGCCTAATCTGACTGGCTCACACAAACAGCTGGAGCTTTGCCAAGAGCCGACCCTGATTTTGTCAACAAAATGGCCTAGTCCACAGGGGAGGGCCAGCCGGGTGTGCAGGAGCTCTGGGAACTGCCATGAATTAGCTTTTTATGCTCCAAGAGGCAATTTCCTACAAAAACAAACTTCAAAAGCTGCCAGAGGAAATTGTTTCCCATTGGTACTAGGCCTAGCTGGCTATTACCTTTAGTGAGCGTCGCCTTGGTAGTCAGTCCTCAGGATAGACCACGGCTGACCCTTGGACTTCAATTCCAAGTCAGAACCAAACCCTGCTCACGCCAAAACACTTCTCTCATGATTGTGGAACTATTGCTCAGCACTCAATTATTTAAGATACTGTTTAAGTTTAAAAATACGCTAACTAACTGGATATTTCCTGACCTCAACCTAAAGAGGTTTGCTCCTGTAACTTAAAAAAGGCCATTCTATGAAGCATAGCATCCAGATTAACAAGAGAAGCACAAAGCACTCCACAGTTCGTTAGTCTTTTGCTGAAGTGTTAAATGGAACAGTAGGAAGCTTCACTTACAGGTGTATTTAAATATTAGTAGCATTCACCATGAGAGTTTTTCATGCTAACTCTTTGTTATATTTCTTACCATAAAGGGTTCTAGCTAAAAGACCACCAGGAGATTAATTCTTAGATTCCCCAATGTGCTGTGAATTTGGCATCTTGCAGGCAACCTGTTAGTGTAAAATAGCTATAATATGAGCAACACAGTATAATAACCTTTCTTCACTTCATGTAGAGCAAACATCTATGGAGTTTGAAAGGATTTCTGTGTTCTCGGTGTCTACAAAATTTAGGAATATCTGTAAATTGTAATTTTGGGTATAGTTGTATAACAGAAAGATCATTAAGCATATAGAAATTACATTCAGGACAAGGAACTGGCAAACATATATACAGTGACACCAGACTATAAGACAATTTATATGTGAAGAATATCATATTATTGCAAAGGAATAAGTTTATAATGGTTGATGTTTTTTACTCTTCCCAAAGTGCTCTTTTCTTCCTTAGGAAAAAATACTTTGGTAGCTAGTTCATTGAGCTTAAGCATTTGTCAGCTCCTCGTCAACTATCCAAATAGCAAAAAAAGGAAACAAATCTTGCTTGAGGTATTTTTGTCACTAATCATCTGCTACTCCTATTTTCCTACACTTTGAGGGAAGAATTTGTATAAATTACAAAGTTACGAAAACTGTTTCCTCCCTCTCCCTGTAGTTTTCATTTGAAAGGCCACGTTTATATCTCATAAAATGCTAGTTCTACAAATGTTATTTATTATCACTTCATTCTCAAAATTGTGACCTATTTTCGATATGAAAATTGTTAACTTAAACTCAAACTTTAGATAGAAATAAGGAGATATGTGATAGCACCATTTATTTAATCATCCACCTATTAAATATTAAGTATCAGTTGCATGTCCTATTTAAAATAATCTTCCAGGTACTGTGAGGAACACAAAGATGAAAAACAGCATCCATCCCCAAAGTGATTACACTAAATCGAAACAAGAGCTCCACAAAAATAAGGATGAAGTATATTGTGATACTGGCCACAGAAAGACACAGAGAATGTGTGAGGAAGACGAGGTGATGGTCCACTCTACCTAGGGGTGGAGGGAGCATCAAGCAAGGTGTCATAGTGGAATCGGCATGACAGAATTTACAAGCTGAATTTATGCCAACAGAAACACGAGTCAAGGAGGGAGAGAAAGACACAAGGGATCAATCAGAACCATGTGAGACCTGGACTCCAGGGATCACTTTCAGTTCAGTTTTTCTGGAAGGAAGGAAAGAAGTTAGGGCACATTACTGAGATTTTATTGCTATGAGAAATCAGCCAAGATGCTAGAGCAGTGATGTTAGAACAGCATAGCACTCCTTTGGACAGATTTCTCTGACATTAAGATGCAGGATTGCTGGGAGGGGAAAGACTGATTGGCTGGGAGATTACATGGTAGATGGTTTGGTTTAAAATAGGGTCAGTGAAAATGAAAAAAAAAGGAATACTGAACTACAAAATAACTTGGCAACTGATTAATTTATGGTGTGAAAGGAGGTAGGAAGTTTACATTCTGAACCAGAATTACAAGGGAAAATTTGCTTCCATCAATGAGTCTCAGGAGAAGAAGAATATAGTTTGGAGTAGAAACAAATTCAACATTGGGTATGATTTGTAAATCATACTGGTATAGCCTCTGGGTGGCTTGGAAGTTGGGAGAAAGGTCAAAATCAGAGAAACATCTGGGAATTTTCTATTTGAAGTAATGGTTGAAGGTGTCTAAGTTGATACAAAGACCTATTGGATAAGATTCCAGTTCTTGAAAATAGATCTTTTAAATTTTGTCCGATGAAACATTGCAAATGTCATTTTAGCATTAAAACCTAAATTCAACTAAATAAGATTCTCCTCCATAGAAGAAAACAGAGACAGACTGAAAAATGGATAATCTTCACTGTCTATATATACCCATCTGTCCATGGTCTATACTCAATATACACATCTATGGCTATGAATGTGAAAAATGTTTCCAGAAAATAACCAGATTTTCTGTGGTTTTGGTTTTGAGTAAATGCCTATGAAAAATAGGATGAACTCTTGAAAACTGTGGCGGTCTCCTGTGCTTTTGTCTGAACCCAGTTATTCTGGAACTAAACCCAGTTATTCTGAACTCTATGCAGCTGTGTAGAAAGACAATGAATGTAGTTGAAATCTTTCCCATAATTTATATGCCCTAAAAATGTGTCATACAAGGAATTCTGTGGATTGTTTTGGGCTTTTTTCCTTACTGAAGTTTTGACTATTGCCAAGTACAGTCACTCTATTAGCAGTATTTTCCCGATGCTGAGGTTCATGTCTTTATACTTGGGTACAATCTATACTTAAATTTTCCCCACTAATGAACCCAGTCAACGAGTATGGTGACTCACGTCAAACATCTGAGACTGAAAGCCACCAACTCATCATGTCAAAGATTAATTTTGTTGCATCTTAACATACAGGCCCATTTCTAAGTCTCAGTTTTAATTTAGTATAGCAGATGAATTCTTCCTTATGAACTTCATGGGGAGGTTAACTGAAAATTAGGCAGTTCTGCTGTTTAAATGTCCTAAGCTTTGTGATGACACCAATGTGACCTCCAGGTTTTAGTTCTGTGTTCATGCCGATCCTCCCTTCCATCTTGGAGAACATTTCCTCCTGTCGGCTAATAGACACAAATGGTGGAGAAGAATTAGTATGCTTGTCACAGCTGCTATCATTTTGGAATTCCCGGGAAACAACTCAGCATATAAAAGACAAGGAAAACAACGCCTGCTTAGCACAGCTTAATTTCCAGGAAAGATTTGTGTCCTGAAGCCATACCTTGTGCTTTACACTGTCAATTTTTAAGAGTCTTTTACTTGAAACAGAAAGAGGTTGTAGGTGCATTTATAAAAAGCAAAATGCTGCATACCAGCCAATGTAAATAGTAAGAAACATTTGGTTTAACATCCCAGTATATACTAAAGATCCACATGCCAGAAAGGGATACCATTGCTTAAGAATTAATCTCCCTGTTTGTGAGAACATTAAGTTGCAGAAAGCCCGATGTCCTATAACACATATTCCCCACTAGCTTCTAAGAGTCTGTCCATAACAAGCCATGATATGAACTCTTATCTTTGTATATTGACGTATCCCAAGGAATTTTAATTTTTTTATAACTGCAACTGTTTGCATTTTACATGCCTCCTATTAGTGTTTTTACTTTGGTACATGTGCCTCAGGCACAAGATTTGTGGAAGGTACAATTTTCAAAAGTTGAAATTTAATAAATATTAAATATCATCTAGCTCTTGCATACATGTATGCTAATCATATCTGATGCATCCTTTTTTTCTCTTCCCAGACAAAAAAACAATTTTTTAAAGTTGTTTATGCAATTGTGAAAAATAATCAAGTGTTTATTTAAGATAGTCGCTTTACACATTTATTGGCCATGGGTAAATTAAAATATCAAAAATTCATACATTGTGGATTTCATAGCACTGGCCTGACAATTTTACTGTATTGACAACTACAATTAGTTAAAATTTTTTTTTTTGTATTTTTTATTGTCTTTTTAAAAAAAATAAATAGATCACACAAAATGTTACGTTAAAATATATGAGAGGTTACAATTAGTTTTATAGGGCCTTAACTAAAATCACTATTGGCTCATAACTCATTTAATCTCTTCATCTTTTTTCATAATATGGATATAAAATGATACTTTCAAGTATATATATTTATGAATATATTAATATTTTGTCTTCAGTATATACTGTAATTACAACATACTTATTAATTAACTTTAAGAAATATGAGTTGATATATATTGGTGAAAATAAATTTATGTATGATATTTTTGTTTTTGGGGGCAATGATACATTATAGTGCATTACTGACCACTGAACTAGCCATCTTGCTGAGATGAAGGCCAAGCCACAGTAAACACTAGCTTTTTACAAAGTCATGCCAGACTTTGAGCAGCAATAAAGCTTTGAGCTACCTTCTTAGCCAGTCACTTTCATTTACCTTCACATTGATGTTCTGCCTCTATTTTTGAAATTACATCTTGAGTGTATGGTGCTAGTTATACTGAGAGGCAAAATTTATTTTGCATATTTTTCTCTCTAGCTGCAAGGATTTTTTCTTCATTTACATTAAGCTTTTATAGATGTTTTTGTAATATTTATAACTTGGCTAGGCCAGTTTTGTTGTTCTTTTGGTTTGTTTTCCTTCTCAATAAAATCAAAGGTAATAAAAAGTTGGAACAATTTCCTTTTTATACAGTTTTTGTATGCTTTAGCCTTAGGGTTGAATATAAATGATTTATTTCTGAATATAAGCTATGACTTCTGAATACAGAGTTGATAAGTTAAAAATGGGCTGCAAACTTGTAATTTTGAAATAAATTATAGAACCCTAGAATTCTAGATAAAATATAAAATTTTTCAACATTCCAAAGAGATACCTTTTTCTTTCACTTAAAAAAAAATGTTAGGTGAGGTAAATTTCAGTGTACAGTTACTATGTACTTGACAACTGCATACAGTCCTTTACTTCTGCCACAATCAAGATGTAGAGCATTTCCATCTTCCCCATTCATTCCCTTCTGCCCCCAAGACCAGCTGCTGGTAACCACTGATGTTTTCTGTTCTTTCTGTTTTTCCGTTCTCCAAAATTCCATATCAATGACTCTTAGGTAGCCTTTTGAGCCTGACTTCTTTCTTTACTTTCACTTTGTTTTTGTTTTTGTTTTGGTCTTTATTATTTTTTTTAATGTCACATTAAAAAAACATGAGGTCCCCATATACCCTCCACCCTTCTCACCCCACTCCTCCCATCATCATGGGACATTCATTGCACTTGGTGAATACATTTCTGAGCGCCACTGCACCACATGGTCGATGGTCGACATTATAATTTACACTATCCCCCAGTCCACCTAGTGGGCCATGGGAGGACATACAATGTCTAGTAACTGTCCCTGCAGTACCACTCAGGACAACTTCAAGTCCTGAAAATGTCACCACATCATACCTCTTCTTCCCACACCCTACCTTCAGCAGCTACCATGGCCACTTTCTCCACTTCAATGCTACATTTACTTCCATTACTAATCACAATTGTTCCAGAATAGAATATCAGTAAGTCCATTCTAATCCGAACTCTATTCCTCCATTCTGTGGGCCCTGGGATGGTTATGTTCACTCCATCTCTATATGGAAAGGGTGCTTAGATTTCACTTGGAGGATGGATGCAATTCTCCTGCTTGCAGTTGTAGGCACTCTTGGCTCCCTGGTGTGGTGGTTGACTTTCACTTCCCTGTTAATTGACTGGGGTAAGTCCAATAAACCAGAGGGTAGGAGTTGCAAGTCTGTTGAGGCTCAGCATCTGGTTATCACATGGACAGTCCAGAGATTCAGGTCCCTTGAGTATATACTAAACCCCAGCACCAACCACAGATCTGGTAAAAGTAACAGGAGAGCCTTGTGAACAAAGATCACATCTGAGTCCAAATCCATCACACTCAGGAACACAAACTCCAAAGTAGGGCCAACTGACATGCCACTGAACTCCATCTGCCATGACCATAGAACCTGTGGGTCTCTGTAGTCCTCAGTAGAATGAGTACCTGGGGTTGTATCTACTTTATCTGTCTCTGGGACTCTGCTGAGGTGTGTGTAAGGGTGACCCCTCTGATGACCTTCTGGCTCTTTTTTGGAGATTCATAGCCATATAAACTCATTTGTCCTTTCCATTTCCCCCTTTTTTTCAAGGTCAGAAAGCATTTTTAACTCCTGATATTACATGTGGGCTGAGATATTCTGCTCATCTGAGTTGACCCTTTTATTCAAGTTCGTTTTCTAGTTACATCATCAGCTGGTACTTGGTAGTAATCCCTCAGTGCCAGGGAAGCTCATCCCTGGGAATCTTGTCCCATGGTGGGGGGATGACAATGCATTTACATGCTGAGTTTGGCTTCGAGACTGGCCACATCTGAGGAACGTGGAGGCTCTGTGGGGCAATGGAAGTGTTCCACAAGATTATGCAAGGATGGATATAGGACATGTTAAATTAGTTTCACTTTGATAATGCCATTATCATGTCCTTTAATTATAGCTGTTTACAACATCTAATAGAGACAAACACCTTTATCAAATGTGGATGTGGTAGGAGGTATACTTTTAACTTGATTTACATAGATGACAAAGAAACATGCCCCACCCCATTTGTATCTTTTTTTCTTTTTTAATTTATAGCATACAATGAAATTTAAGGAACAAGCCGTATAGATCTACAAGTTATTCTTAATAACTTATTCAAATTTCTTTTTAAACATTTTTTATTCTTTACCTTCTCCTTTATTCCCTGCATTCTTTTTCACTTTTTCTCAAGATACTCTTAGTATTTAGTAAGACAAGTCAGCAATTTATGTTAATTTAAATTCTTATAGCTTTGTTCCACAGTTCTAAAACATTTTGTATCACCTGGTAGTCTTTTAAAAAATAATGCCTTTCTTACATGACTTATTATATGAAGTATTGTTTAAAGATATCCATGATTTACCTCAAAAAGTTAACTGGATTGCACAATTAAAAGAGATTTACACATTGGTAGAAGAAGTAGGTATTTTTGATATTTGGAGGTAAACTTCGTATTGATTCTGTTGTCAGTAATATTGTCATTAGCATTTTATAGGAATTTCATTTTAATAGTCTGTATTTATATTTTGCTTCTGAAATGGTTATATAATTGGAATTCAGAAATTATTTGGCCTTTAGGATACAATTGGCTTTCAGGTAGAAATTCTGATGTCCCAAACTGTGCCTTAATTTACCTCCTCCTTTTCCAAGGTCACTGGTTTTCATTTATATTTTCATTTATCCTCACATCACTATTATAAATTAATTAATAGTGCTTTCATATTTTGAATTTAGTATCCTATATGTTGTTTTCTTTTATTCTGTCTGCCAATATTTTCCTTAGATGTTGGTTCAGAGTTCTGCTTGAATTTAATTTCTAAGTGGATTCATTTGCCATTCTGTGCCTAAAGAAACTGGATAACGAGAAGATGCAATCGTAATAAAAAAAAAAAATAGGTGGCTTTTGCTTAATTCCTGTTTTTTAAGAACATATGTAATCCCTGAGGAAGACTTCTTATCTTGTGCCCTTTGAGATGTGACTCTCACTTTTCCTGGGGTTTGGGAGTTTATGGGACTATCACCCTCATAGCACCTGGTCATTCTCTTTAGGTGACTCTTTACTATCTATTAGTCCACATTTAAAGAAACTCCATTGCTCATAATGGAAACTTGTCAAAATATAAACAATTGATTCCCTTTACAATGGCTGTCATACTCTTTGTATAGATTTGGCCATATCCCACAAATTGTGCATAACCAGTCCCTCCAGGTTTTTGGATGACTCCTTTCTTCACTCCATACTCATCACAAATCGTGTCAGCTCCATCTTCAAAATAGAGCCCGTACTTGACCCCTTTTCTCCATCTCAGCCACTCAGCCACCACTGCTACCAATTTCCCACCATTTGTTGGTTAGACCATCAGTAGAAAGCTTCTGACAGAGTCTTTGTTTTTACTCTAATGGTCTACAGTGCCTCAAAGTATCCCGTCCCTGCTGGGTAAACAACTTTCTGAACTTGTTTTCTGCCATTTTCCTCTTATTAGTTTCCTATTCCTGTTCTAAAAAATTGCTGCACACTTAGTGTCTTAAAACGACATGACGTTTTCTCTTATACTTTTGGTGGCCAGAAGCCCAAAATCAGTTTTACTGATCTAAAACCAAGGTGTCAGCAGGATGGTTGCTTCTAGATTCTCTAGAGGAGAATCCCTTTCCTTGTGTTTTCTTGCTCCTGGATGCTGCCTATACCCTTGGCTTGTGAGACTTTCCTCATGTCACTCCAGCCTATTGCTTCACATCTCCTAATAGTCTTTTGCAGTCAACTCTCCCTCTGCATTCCTCTTATGAAGACACTTGTGATTACATTTAGGTGCCACCCAATAATCCAGGATAACACCCCACCTCAAGATTCTTAAATTAATCATATCTACAGAGTCCCTTTTCATATAAATTAGTGTTCACAGTTTCCAGGGATAAGGACCTGGTATCTTTGGGGGGTCATTATTCAGCTTACCAATGCCTTTGAATTGTTTTGCTTCAACCAGAGCAATTATATAGTTTTATTTTTTTTAATTTTTTTTGTGAGGTAGCAGGGCCGGGGATTGATCCCAGGACCTCTTAAGTGGGAAGCTGGCACTCAACCACTGAGTCACATCAGCTCTCTGGAGCTCATTTTTTCATTTCTTTGCTTGTTCTTTGTCTTTGTTTCTTAAGAAAGCACCAGGAACCAAACCTGGGACCTCTCATGTGGGAAGCAGATGCTCAACTGCTTGAGCCATAACCACTTCCAAGCAATTGTTTCTTTTTTTTTTTTAAGATTTATTTATCTGCCCCCCCACCCCCCCGCCCCAGTTGTCTGCTCTCTGTGTCTATTTGCTGCATGTTCTTTGTTGGCTTCTGTTGTTGTCAGTGGCACAGGAATCTGTGTTTCCTTTTGTTGCGTCATCTTGTTGTGTCAGCTTTCCGTGTGTGTGGCACCTTTCGTGAGCAGGCTGTACTTTCTTTCGTGCTGTGCGGCTCTCCTTATGGGGCGCACTCCTTGTGCGTGGGGTTCCCTTATGCAGGGGACACCCCTGCGTGGCACGGCACTCCTTGCGTGCATCAGCACTGCGCTTGGGCCAGCTCCACATGGTCAAGGAGGCCCGGGGTTTGAACCGCGGACCTCCCATGTGGTAGGGATGCCCTAACCACTGGCCAAGTCCACTTACCAGCAATTGTTTCTTGAACAATCCTAGCTTTTACAGCCTCTGGGCTTTTTTGTTGTCTTTTTACCCAGCATATGACCTCTTCTCAGCATTTAGGTCTCTGCTCAAAAGTCATTTACTCAAGAGGATCTTCTTTGACTCAGTATTTTAAAAGTCTTTTCTCTTTTTGCGTTCATTCCTAGCTTTGTATTATTTTCCTCACAGCCAGTATAGCTGTCTGAAATTATTTTATTTGTTTACTTTCTTACTGACTCCACGAGAGTAAAGGCAAATGTTTTTCCTGTCTTGTTCATTGATGCATTCCCTGGAATTACAGCGTTGGCAAGAACATGGTAATACTTATATATACATTGAATGAATTTATAATTATTCCAATTTTGCAGGTGACTAAACTGAGACTTACAGGTGTTAAGTAAATTGTTTAAGGTCACAGAGGGAGTAGTGACAGAACTATGATTTCAACTCACATTTGTCTGGCCTCAAAACCCACATTCTTTATACTTCCCCTTTAAAAAAAATAATGGAATTTAATTTTAACCATGACCTTTATTAGTATGCATTTACATAAGCCACAAGAAGAAGAACCAAAACCAGGAAAGATAAAATTTGCATTTTTTCAGGGAATCCTGGAGAGAAATATGCTTACAAGATACTATTAGAACTCTTTCTCTTTCCTGATATTGTCCCATTTTGGAATCCATTCCGTGATCATGTGGTGAATCCAAGCCCAGGGAATGATTTATGTAAGTCCTTGAATATTATACAATATGATCATTAACTTAAAAGTTATCTTTCAATAATCCTAAAAAGGATGGAATATTAAATGTAATCATTTTTGGAGTCATTTAATTGAAATACTCAAGGCGTCTTTAGGTTTCAAGTCACTAAAAATATAATTTTAGATATATAATGCTTTATTTTCACTTATTATTACTAAAGATAAACATTAACTCCCCACCAAATGATTGATTATGATCAATATGCAGAAACTTAATGTAGCTAACATATGAATAAGAATGATTTCCTGCTAAAGTACCATATAGTTTGTGAATTCTTTTGGTACCACTCAGACTGCTTTGCCTATCAGCCAAATTCTTGAATTGGAAGGGAGCAGGTATAGCTCAGTGGTTGAGTACCTACTTCCTATGCACAAGGTCTGAGGTTCAATCCCCAGTACCTCTGGAAAAAAAAAAAAAAGAGATCAGAAAACTTGATATTTTTTGGTAACCGGTGTATAGTAGCAATTAGTAAATTTTATTCAATAGAACAGGCTTTTTTATGGTCTGAAACGAAAATATACCACAAATATCTTGGGTAGATTTATGAGCACTATCTTAAATGATTTCAAATATTTGGTTTTAAAACACAGTTGTTGAAATGAACCAAATACACGATTTGAGGACAGGGGAAGGTTTTAGGCATACCTCGCCAGCGTATGTGCCTGAAAGATCAATATATTATGACTTGCAATTAAATTATATTAAGATATCCTATGGAAACTCACTATCTTAAAAAATTCACTGGTTGACTCTTCATTTGCAAGATTATTATCTACCTTCTATACTATAAAATCTCTGTTTTCATTTTTTAATCTATGTTTTTGCCTTTTATTCCTGATTTATTAATGTCCGCCTATATCAATCAAATATTTTGAAGTGATTATTTTTATACTTTAAAATGTTCACATAAAAGTTTATTTCACTGCTTCTTTTTTATTGGGACAGGGCTCAACATTAGATAAATTTAATGAAATGTTATGATCATCCAAAGACTTAATTTTTGTAGGAACTAAAAACACATAAACATATATTGAAAATGCAATGACTTTTTCCTTTTAGCATATAAAAATAAATTCTTTTATATATACAGTTGCTAATACATTAAACTGTTAATCTAATAGGGACTATGAGATGGAATATATTTCTATTTCTCAGTTATTTTGCATATTTTTGCTAATTTTGTACTAATATTTACTAAGTTTATAGGTAATTATTATAAGTGTATAGGTAATTATATATTAAATTCTCTAAAAGACTCTTCCAAACTATTTGAAATACATGCTAAAATTTCAGAATACACTTCTATGCATAGACATATTAACAATACTTTAATGTAACATATGTGGTAGCTTGTAATTATCCAAAATTCAGGAAATTCAATTGTCTTCATTTAATATATTTTCTTTTAAAGTAATAAAGAAGACCAACTGCAAGTTAGTAATTAAAAAAAAAAAACCCAGGGTATCATGACTTCAGACTAGTCTTCTATTATTTAAATAGATGTAGCACTACATAATGAAAATGTCTATTCATAATTATGACCCTGAAGCATGTCAAGAATTAAAAGTAGTATAAGTTTGATGTGATACGGGTCCTAAACCTTTGAATATTGGGACTCTATGAATCATGTAAATGTTAACTATCGACTAATTTAATAAAAAATGTCCATTCTTTAAAAATTATAGATAAATGAGAGATGACTGAACATGCTAAAGACTTGAGATCTGATGTGAACTCATAAATACATAGAATAAATCTTTTACATTTATATGCACATCAATAGAAAAATCTTAATACATATGTGAGTGTGTTAAATGAACTTTATTATGTGTCAGTCATACTTTAAAAGTGTAAATTCAGGGGACTATTGAGCTGAACCATGCTGGTATAAACTGACATTAAAAATACCAGTATAGGGAAACGGACTTTGGCCCAGTGGTTAGGGCGTCCGTCTACCATATGGGAGGTCCGCGGTTCAAACCCCGGGCCTCCTTGATGTGTGTGGAGCTGGCCATGCGCAGTGCTGATGCACGCAAGGAGTGCCGTGCCACGCAAGGGTGTCCCCCGCGTGGGGGAGCCCCACGCGCAAGGAGTGCGCCTGTGAGAAAAGCCGCCCAGCGTGAAAAGAAAGAGCAGCCTGCCGAGGAATGGCGCCGCCCACACTTCCCGTGCCGCTGACGACAACAGAAGCGGACAAAGAAACAAGACACAGCAAATAGACACCAAGAACAGACAACCAAGGGAGGGGGGGAATTAAATAAATAAATAAATCTTTAAAAAAAAAAAAAAATACCAGTATAGGTTGAGTCATAAAATTAATAAAGAAAGTGACCTTCAACTTTTTAATGAAAGTAGTATTCATACAGACTGTTGTTTTACAGTGAGTAGTCAATTGACATGAACTCATGTAGACAAATAGTAAGAAAATTTGTGAAAAAAAAATGTGAAGGCACAAAAAAACTGTCTCCAGGCCAAATTAATATGTTTCTTAGCTAAATCTTCCAGACATGTTGCTAATTATTTCCAGTTATAGTATTAAGGCACATTGGGAATTGAATGTGCCACAAGAATCCTCACATCGAGATAGCAATTTCATATAGGAACAATTAACAGACTTTTTTTAGATTTTAAGTTGGGGATTCTGGTCACAGTGTAGAACTGCTATGAAATTAGAAGGACTTAATATAAAAAAAGTCCCTGCATCATTTACCACTCTGCATTTATTTATTTCAGGAAATAAATGGTCTGACTTACTCACTTAAGGATGTCATTTAAAATACTGCCTTTTTTCTATGAAAACTGACTAAGTACTTGCTAGAAGATATGTTGGGCCCTTGCTAGTGAAGTATGACTCTTCTGAGTTGGCTTCCCAGAAATTCTCAGAGGGATATAAAATGGTCCGTTTAGCTTATGTTTATATAAACCCGATTACTCTGTAAGGTTCAAAAAGGAATAGCTACTATATTTCTCTGATTCAATTTTCCTCTTGTTGCCTATTTCTTTTTGATCCTCTGAAATATCTTCATTTTTTTCCCCTAATCTTGAGGTCTAAGAAAGATCTGAGTGGGAAAACATGATTGTACTTATTTATCTGCTGTAAAATACTGCTTTCAGTTGAACATAAAAGCAGAGTTGAAATTCCCACCTTTAACTTACAACAGCACAATAGAGAATTCAAGGTCACTATAGATGTAAAAGGATTACAAAATGAAATAAATAAAAAACATTAGTTCAAATTGAATTTACATTGTAATAGGGAACTTGGCATCCATCATTTATGAATAGTAGTAATGTTATCAAAAGAGAATCCCTTTAATACTCAATAAGTAGAACAGAGGCAAGAAAATTAGGAGTATTCATAAAAAACTCAACTAGTGGTAGAATAAATAATAAATTAAACCTAAATCTTCTTTTTAACTTACAATATTATCTAGTACAGCACACGGCATATAATGTGCATTATCTTATTTTCATTGAAATAGCAGCTAAGTGTTTTAACATAAATGTTTGTAAAAGAGCTTATGGAAATAAGTTAAATCTTGAAATTTGCTGATTATTCATACACTGCTGATTCTAAAAGTTACTTTAAATTACTCTTTGAATGTAAGTAACAGGTAATCTTTTATTTATTTATTTTTTGGTTTCTTTTAAAGTGCCAATAGTTCTTTTCTCTTGAATCTTATGTTTGCCCTTCCCATGGAATTAGCATAAGCAGAAATTATAAAAACATATTTTTTAAAAACACAATGCAGTTACTCTCTCTAAGTCTCTTGTTTTAGTTTCCTAAGCTGTTTAAGCAAGCAGCATGAAATGGGTTAGGGTTAACAATGGGAATTTGTTCGCTCACAGTTCTGATATTGGGAAAATGTGTAAATCAAGGCATCATCAAGGTGATGGTTTCTCCCCGAACACTGTGGCATGCCGGGTGGGTGACCCTTGGTTCCTCTGTCATATGACAAGCCTCTTAGCAGCCTCTCCAGGTCTCTACCTTCTCTTTTGTGTCTGTTTCAGCTTGTTGCTTCCTGCCCCTCTCTCTCTGAATTTCATTCTCTTGTAAAGGACTCCAGTAATAGGTCTAAGACCCATACAGCAGAGGTGGGACACTCCTTAACCTCATCAAAGTTACCTCAACAAAAAGTCCTACTTACAATGGATTTACACCCACAGGAATGAATTACATTTAAGGACATGTTTTTCTGAGGTATATACTGTTTCAAACCACCACAGTACTTATTTTTAGGCACTCCATCAATGTGTGATGAGAAGTACTGCCCCTTTAACAAATGCTTCTAATAATAAAACAATCTATTTCTTATCATAATAAAAATCATTGGCTTTAATCTATCTCAACTTCAGAGCAGGAGAATAATAGAATCCAGAGGTATTTCTAAGATCCTTCCAAGGCTTTTAATTTCAATAAAGAGAATCATGTTGAAATACCTCTGGAAGAGCTTGTTATCCTCATTAACTGCTTTGGGAGGAAACAAATGGAAAGTTTTATGATGTACAAATAAAAAATCAATGCTTGAATGGGCAGTTATGTTAAGATTTGAGCACCCAATGATATTGGGCAAGCCAGTGGTTCAGGTAGTTTTCTCTTTTATTTGTTTAAAATATGGATTACATAGCCAAGCACTTTACTTTCTCATGCTCAGTTAGAGGAAGTGATGGGCTGGAACATGTCTGCTGGTTTGGGCTGCTCTAACGAACCTCTTCTACTCAAGGTATTTTGTTGTAATGCATATTGACACCCATTTCAGGTTTTTCTTTAAGTCATTTGGATTTTCATGTGAAATGAATCATCTCACCTTTTTGACAGGGAACACTGATTCCTCTTCTGCTTATGTTTCAGGCTTTGTCAGCATTTGCAACATGAAGGAGAGTACAATGAGTTATTAATCAGTCTACCGATTTGATATATTCTCAGTTTAGTTCTTTTTCATGTCATATTCTGCTGACACTGTGCCCTTACAAAAAAGTTTAGACTTAGTCATATTCTATTTTTTGTTCAGTTTAAATTAAAGTTTTCATTTAAAAAATTAAATGCTGATTAAAACAGGAGTTGAGTTTAATACTACTCTCCAGAGGAACATTATCACATTTTTTGAATTAAAAAAAAACAACAAAATTTAAACATCATTTACATGTAGCAATACAAATATGAAACATTAACTTATCAATTCTTTCAGAGGATTTAAAGCCTGCTAATTCCTTTTGACATTCTTTAATTAAAATGTATGTCTTGTCGTTTGCTAAAGCTAGTGACAATGTCCAAGGCCAAGACAGGACATAATCAAACAAATGAATTAATAAAAACTCTGCCCCTTAAAAAAACAATATGCTGACACCAGTCAGTATATCAACCCTTGATAATAAAAATTTGTTCTAAGATGAAAATTTGTCAGTGAAGGAAGTAAATTGAGATTCTTTCCTTCAGGGGGAAAAATCTTTGTCTTTTATTTATAATATCTGTGATTTATTTGGATACATTTATTTTGGTCCTGAGTGTGATAGTTCTCTAGAATATTGAAAACAATTCTTGAAATAAATTATTTATATGAATAAAATTGTAAATTTATTTAAATGGATCATGTCATCGATGTGAAATTACCTAAATAATATTACTCAGAAGTATCAAAATTGGGAAACGGACTTGGCCCAGTGGTTAGGGCATCCGTCTACCACATGGGAGGTCTGCGGTTCAAACCCCGGGCCTCCTTGACCCGTGTGCAGCTGGCCAATTTGCAGTGCTGATGCTGGCCAATTTGCAGTGCTGATGCGCTCAAGGAGTGCCCTGCCACGCAGGGGTGTCCCCCGCGTAGGGGAGCCCCACGGGCAAGGAGTGTGCCCGTAAGGAGAGCCGCCCAGCGCGAAAAAAGTGCAGCCTGCCCAGGAATGGCGCCGCCCACACTTCCCCTGCCGCTGACAACAACAGAAGCGGACAAAGAAACAAGATGTAGCAAATAGACACAGAGAACAGACAACTGGGGGAGGGGGGGAATTAAATAAATAAATAAATCTTAAAAAAAAGTATCAAAATTAATATAATATTATAATACTGTGCTTTAAAAATAAGAAACAAAATAGAAAATGCTTAGGTATTTAATGTGTTTGTTTAGCTTCTATTCATTAGATGGCATTATAAAACACAGTGTGCACTATAACAAGGGTTCACTAGATAAACAAAGTTCTGCAATATGTATCAATTGAACAGATAGAGACATATGGAAACATATTTTATAGAAATGAAAATTCCTTTAAGGTATTTGTTTTCTGCTGACTGCCTTTTTCTAGCCCAAACTGAGGAAGAGAGGGTATATGCAACACCCGTCATTAAAGAGGCTAATATAATTCCAAGATTTTGTGATATCATTAACATGTTAGTAATACAAAAGTTATTACTTACTATACAGTTAAGTGAGACCGTACTCTAAACATATAATACTGCCTAAACACCAAGTCTCAGAAAACAATGCATTTCTTCACAAGAAAAATTGTGTCCTTTTAAGTACTCAGAATAATTGGAAGTCTTTGTGAAAGTACATAGCCTGTTGAAATCCCTTCCAGAAATTTCTCCTCCAATTCATTCCAGCCTACACACAAACCTGGAAAGGAAGGCTAATGTTAACTTAGATAAGAAGAAAAGAACCAAGATGAAAAATACTGTGATGGTGAGTGTGTGTTTGTGTGTGTTCATTTGTGTGAGAGAAAGAGGGCATGAGTGTGTGTGTCTGTACATGTGTGTATGTGTGTACTTGTGTTCCAAGGCTGGCTATAGTTCTTGATCATAGAATTGTCTTCATCCAGGATTTGTTTAGGTTTAGTTTGTTCTGTAGATACCTTTGCCATCTTATATAAAGCCAGAGCATGGTATCATGAAAAGAGTGTGCCCTCTGTCCTCAGATATATGTTTGCTTAAATCTAGGTATTTTAGCAGTTATGTGAATTTGGAGCCATTATGTAATTTCTCCACACCTTAATTTTCTGGTTTGTGGAAAGGGATCCCTAAGTTGTGAAATTGTTGTAGGTAACATATTGAATAGAGGTAGACACCTGTCACAGTGACTGACAGAACTCAATCTTTTTCTGTGAAATATCATGGAAAGTATCTATATTTGTATTAGAGAGAGTCACATGTTCATTAGGAAGAGAGTCATTAGGAAGACAAGCCCAACATAGCATTTGCCTTAATTTTAAAAATTCGATTTATACATCTAAATTGCTGGTTATTATGCTGGGAGCCCAATGATGGACATTTAGTTATTTGTGAACAGATAGATAAAGGTAAGTCATTTTACAGGTGACTCTCAAGCCAGCTAGCTTTCTCCAGGCATGGGGACTAAAAGGCTTATATCATTATCTAATTTGACAAGTATTTCTCTCTCTGAAAATACAACATATAGTGTAATAGCATAACTATTTAATAAAAAGCATTTATATGAATGCAGAGACTCTAAAATATGTTAGGTATCGTGTATCTTTTCCTAAAAACTAAAATATTTATTAATAAAAGCATAATAAATTTTTGCTAGGGAAACATAATTGGAGGAAAAACAAACACAAGCTACAAATGAGGTACACTTGTTGGGGCTTGAATTTCGATGGCAATTATTGGCAATTATTCTAAAGGAAGTTGCTGAATATATTCCTAGCACAACCGTTTAGTTGGAGGGTGCTTCTTTCTTAATTGTACAGTATCTTTTCATTTTATTTTGTGTATTTTTTAATTAACAAAGAGAGCCTTAAATTTCTCCATGGAATGCTATGCATGATTTTCAGAAACAAATTGTCACTGTCCATTTTTCCCTGTGACCTGTGGATAAGATAAAAAGTAGTGGTATTTGGCATTTGTATGTTTTACTTGAAATCAACTCTTGTGCACTATTCTGACTGTGCTTTACTAATTAGGATTAATGTGCTGATAGCTTGCTTGTCACTTTCTTGCTCCTCTCTGCTGGCATTTTCAAAGTATATGTTTTGATATTAAGTGCTTTGGCCTTCACCATTTTTCAACTTGGCCTCTGCTTTAATTTAGACAATTTCTTTAAAGAGGCCAGGCTATTTTTGAACCCGAACTCTAATATATTATATATAGTAAAGTCCTTGTCCTTGTTCTCCTTATAAGAACAATTGAAGGACAGTTTTTCAGTTTGAATAATGTGACCAACAAGAAAAATCTGCTATACTTAAAGAATAGAATTTTAGGGGCCTATGCTCAGTACTACATAAAAAAGGACCATGAGTTCAGTGCGTTACCCAAAATATCTTTTTTTTTCCCTTTCAGGTTTTAATTTATATATGATAGGTAGACAATATTTACACTTATTTTGATGCTTGTTTCCTCTCTTCCTTTCTTCCTTTCCTTTCTTTTCCATTCATTTACTCATTCACCTAATATGTACTGAGAATCAATTATGTACCGGGAGATTTATGATCATAACCTCTATCATTAATGCTCTGGTTGAAATGTAAGATCAATCTACTTTTCTGTAATGCACAACTCCTTTGCTTGCAGTCACTTCAGATACTTTGGGCTTGTTTTCACTACTTAGATTCAGAATGCCTTGAGGTGGTCATCTGTATTCAATTATATTATGTGCAGCAGCATATTGTACAGCAACCCAACAACCTTCCCGCTGAAAAGAGTTGGGGTTTGTGAAAAATCAATCTCCACAACCACCACTGCCTCCATTCACCATGCTCCTGTCAAAAAATGGAAAAGTGAATGGTTCCACGGGAACAAACTGCATTTATGGGTGTGAGGAATGATACTTATAGTCTGCAGGAGGCAGAAAGTTTCAGTCTTGCAAAGACCTGTTCCCATTTAGGCTGCTAGTCGGTGAACAGAGAGAAAACAACTACAAAACTGAGATAGTGGTGAACAGCCTGATGTGTGTGATGGTTGCCACTGGAACCATAACTACAGGAGTGTTAGCCCCTGGCCTTTGTAGTAGATAACAAGGTTTAAGTAGAAGAAAGGTGGCAGAAATGATAAACCTGTTCTAAAGTATTTCCTCAAGTAATATTTTAGATCCTGTAATAATTATTGTGGTAATCTTTACATTAAATTTGTCCTTCTTTTCTATGTTGCTTCTCATGGAAATAACAATCCATACCTACATTTAGCTCTTGCACTCTTCCATTTTATGGACCCATTGCTCTTTCTTCTGCAGGCTACTTTTTATTTTATCCCCTCTTGTGTCTTTATGCGTGCTGTCTGCTTTTGGTGTCCATTTGCTGTGCTTTCTTCTGTGTCTGTATTTATTTATTTTTATTTCTGCTCCCCAGTTGTGGCTTGCTTTCTGTCTGCTCTCTGTGTCTATTTGCTGTCTGCTCTTCTGTGTTTTTGCTTGTCTCCCTTTTTTGTTGTTGTTGTTATATCACCTTGCTGACTTGGCTCTCCGCGGCACTTGCAGGCAAGACTGCCTTCACAAGGAGGCACTGGAATGTGAACCCAGGGCCTCCTATATGGTAGACAGGAACCCAACTGATTGAGCCACAGCCACTTTCCGTGCAGACTA
The DNA here is from genome assembly GCF_030445035.2 of Dasypus novemcinctus. Classification (NCBI taxonomy): domain Eukaryota; kingdom Metazoa; phylum Chordata; class Mammalia; order Cingulata; family Dasypodidae; genus Dasypus; species Dasypus novemcinctus. The sequence goes on from NC_080687.1 coordinate 72,108,859, forward strand.
CTTTTAAATCCCTCTAGGCTCCATCAGTGCCTTAGGGTGTAAAATAGGAAGAGAAAATGAGTTGCTCTTGGACAAATCATGTACCTTTTATATGCAAATAATTTCTTTCTCAGTATCATCAGAATACATTAACTTGAATGTTTGATAGAGTGATTTATCACTGTCTATAATATGCCAACTTAATCAATATTAAAGTCATCCTGCATTTTGAGGATTTGGGGTGGACTGGTGGCTAGACCTTGATAGAATTTTTCCTTTGTTCTCTTTTTCTTAGATGCCTATTTAGTGTTACCCAATTCTATAAAACTTACTGTGGTGTTAGGGATTTTTACCCTACATTTTATATCTTGGCAGCCTGTATATTTTGGGGTTTCCCTCTCCCCATCTCACTTTAGAAAAAAATCTTTACAGGAATTATGCTTATCCTGAAAGTTGTACCCATAAGAACTTATTGAAAGAAGAGACTTGGTTCATAAACAATTTTATGAAAACCTCATTATACACTATGACTTACTCTAGGATTGTTAAGATAGTTTGGGCATAAATTATGTTGCAACCCCAAAATGATGCAAATTCCATAACCAAGTGGAAGGAAGGCTGGGAGCGAGAGAGACAAGAAAAAAGGGAGGGAAGAAAGCAAGGAAAAGAAGGAAGGAAAGGAAAGACAGGAGAGGGGAGGGGAGGAGAAGAGATGAAGAAAAAGGAATAGGAAGAATCTTCGAATTGACTACATAAAAGCAAAAATATTTTCAAGCTGCAGCTATTAGTTTGGTGAGCTACTTTATGTTAGGGAAGATGTGCTTTGTTATAGTAGCTGAGTAGAGCATTCCAAAGCATATCTTTATTGGTTATTCCTGTCATGATTACAAATCTTTAGCAATTACACACATGATACACAGAATGGACACACAGGGGTCTCATTCATAGATTCTTTAATACGATGGTGTTAGTCCTTGTGCCAATTACAATTTCTTTGTAAAATGGCAAGAATACCATATTTTCTCCTCTGGTGAACTTGTACTTGAAATCTGCATCCTTACTTAGAATCTACGTGTTCACTATTTTGAATGTTTTTGTTTCTTTAATGGACGGAAAGAAAATGTTATTTCTAAATAAATTTGAAACAAAATTGTAGTAGGTATGATTCTTTTAGGCCCAACTATACCTGTGTGAAAATAATAAATGAAATTGCTATCAATTCTAAAAGGGTGTTACTGGAAGGGTTTTCGTTTCAATAACAGTGGTAGGTAAGATGATCACCAGTGTGAAGTATGATGAAATAAATAATTTTTATATTTGGTAAAAAAAGGAATTATTTATTTGTTCAGTTTCCTCATCTGTAAAAATGTCAAATAAAAACCACCTATACTTAGTGGAAGAGATTTAATTCAAAAGGATTATTGAAAGGAGAGAAAATAACTAGAGGGAGGGAGACTATTACCATTGGGAAAATGAGGGCTCTAACCTTAAGATCTGTAAGCATCTCAGAGGTTAGGCATATGGGGATTTTCTTTTATAGAGAGGAGTAAGCATGGCGTAAAGAATTGCAGGTACGGAAGTTGGAAATTGCAATGAAAGTTGGTTATGATCAAATAGAAAATCAGAGAATGTTTTAGGCTGAAGTCAAACTCTTTTCCTATAGGGAACTTGAGAGGCTGTATAACGTTTTAAGCTGAGGGTGGATTAAAGTTCAGGCATCTGAGCGAAGGAATGAATCGTAACCAAAATTTGGTCAACAAACATTTTGTTCCCAGTGATCAGTGAAGGAAAGTAGGTGGGCTAATCAGTTATGAGGCAAAAAATGGGAATTTAGAGGATGTATGTCTGTTTGGATCACAGGGATTGAAACAGTTCAAAGTTGTCAAAAAAGCAGATAATTATAAATATATTGGCAATAACTTAGGAAAGCTATATTTCAGCTTCTGTAATAATGCAAACGTTTTAACCTTTTAAGTATTTCACAAAAATAATAACTGCTACTTGAACATGTTTTTGCTGTCTGCAAGTCAGTTATCACATTCAGATCTCTTGATATCTTTTAGATACAGTGCTTGCAACATAATATAAGGTCTCTTACAAAGAGAAATAGAAATAAAGTGTATTAAGGTTAGAGGTTTTATTTAAGACTATGTCATCATGAACTTAAGTGCTCACTCTTGTCTATATAAAGTAGCATAAACAATAGTAGCTACCATAAATTGAACAGCTGTCTGCTCCTGTTACTTTACATATATTATATTCCCAATAGCATTACACAAAATGCATTTGTTTTAAAAGATTTATTTATTTACTTCTCCCCCCTGCCTCCATTGTCTGTTCTCTGTGTCCATTTGCTGTGTGTTCTTCTGTTTCCGCTTGTATTCTCATTAGGCGGCTCTGGGAACCAATCCTGGGACCTTCTGGAGTGGGAGAGAGGTGATCATTCTCCTGCACCACCTGAGCTCCCTAGTCTGCTGCGTCTTTTACTGTCTCTCCTCTGTGTCTTTTTTTGTTGCATCATCTTGAGGCACCAGCTCTCTGCATGGGCCAGCACTCCTGCATGGAGCAGTATTCTATGCGGGCCAGCACGCCATGTGGGCCAGCACTCTTTGCAGGCCAGCTCACCACACAGGCCAGCTCTCCTTCACCAGGAGACCCTGGGTATCGAACCCTGGACCTCCTATATGGTAGACAGGAGCCCAATTTCTTGAGCCACATCCACTTCCCAGGAAATGCATTTTTATCTCTTGTTCTTAGCAGATGAAGAAACTGAGACTGTAAGACAAATAACTTCCTCAATGTCACATAGCTAAGAAATGATAAGACTGAATTTAAATTTAAGCCATCTGTTAGACATCAAAGCTCCAGACATTTTTATAGTGACACTTATGATTTTTTAGTTATTAAACATCTAATATAGGGAGAAATTCCCTTAAAGGAAAATCAAAACAAAAGAAAACTGTATTTATGCTGATCCTCTGCTTCCAAATAAATTTCAACTCTGTAAGGAAGGGAATTCAGCCTCTATGCTCAAAGCTGTTTCAGAACTTTTTTTTAAGTTAATAGGAAAAAAAAAAAGAGATCACAATACGGAGTGGTTAGAAAATATGATTTCTCAATGGATTGATTCCACATGACTCTATGATGATAAATAACATAGTAAAGTTAACACAATTTCAAAATCATAGAGTCATTTTTGGTTACCATTTGCCTCGCATATTCTTCTTTAACCTTAATTCTCTTCTTTGGTATTTCATGCCTTTTGTTGTTGTTGCTGTGTCTTGCATGTTCTTCATTAGGGGATTTATTATTCTTAAAATTTTTTAATGTATTATTTTGCCACTAGGGCCAAAGCCAAAATATGGAATGTTCTTGTAATATTTAAGGAGTCCTCTGATTATGTTGACTTTGTTGAATGTTTTCAGGAGCATTCAATAAGTATTCACTGAACCTATTATTTATTTATTTGTTTACTTTTGGGCCAAGCCCTAACGTAGATACTGGAGTTATAAAAGCTAATAAACATGGTCCCCACTTTTAAGAGACTGTAAGTAGAAGAAGATGGAAGTACAAACAAAGAAATGCTCCTAAGTTAAAAGGTACTGACCTGGAAATCTATACTGGTTGGGGCTTAATTTTTATAATCATGCATCTTTTCTAGATACTCACACAGAAAGTAACATCTTGAAAACGATACTACACAGCAATTTAAGCCTTAAAGATAAAGAGCCTTGCTACCATGTTTAGTTCCCCTCCATAATTTACTGTTATTTTTTCCCTATATTTGTCATAGATAAAAGCATTTTATTTATTGCATGGTAACTTTTTGAAAACAAATTCAATCCTGCAAACTGCTTTTATGATAATTATCATTTTGCCTGTTTTCTATTGTAGTTAAGTTGAACAAAATTTTCAACATTCAGTATCTATTTAATGTATTGCCTATTAAGTACATTTCATACCCAGTCTTTAGGTACTCCCTTTAAAAAAGGGGGGGGAGGATTCTTTCAATCTTGATAGAAGTATCTTTCAATCAGGGTATATCAGTCATTGAAACACCTTGAGCCGTGAATGGGTTTCTCGAAATATAATGTGCATACAAATCTCCTGGGAATCTTGTTGAATGTATATCCGCATTCAATAATTCTGGGGTAAGGCTAGAGATTCCACATTTCTAATAAGCGCCAAAATTTTGATGATACAGCAGGTTTAGCACCTGTACTTTAAGAAACAAGGATTTAGAGCGTTCATGAATAATCTTCATTCTGTTAAGGCTGAGAGCTTATTTCATCTCTGTGGTCACATAGCCTGCTAGTGGTTTATGAGGGAGCAGGGAAAGAGATATTTTTTTAATAACTCATGTAGTCAGAGGAGACTTAATAGACTTATCAAGCATGTATCAGGAAATGGATCAAATTGCACACCCTCATATCTGTTAACATTTAGTTAATTCTGTTGTTTGATTTTAGCAGTAAAATAATCTGTGATTAAGCTGCTTAATGTTATGATAAATATAAAACCATGTATTGTATTTGCTATAAATAATAAATGCATATATTGCCCTTTATCTGCCTTGCATTGTTTATGCTATATTGATGGTACATTGTCACACAAAGGAACCTTGATTAAAACCAAAGTTCATCTGCCCTGCCTTTCTTCAATATCACAGAGAAAAGAATCAATATACTCAAACAAAATCCATTTCCTTATAGCTGTCAAGATTTGCTTGGATGGAATTCTGGGCCATGATCTTTGTACGTGTTGTTTAATTATTTGATAGTAAGGTTTGACTGTTCCTTAGGTCTTTCCACTTGTATGACTCTGAATTCAAAAGAGAGGGAGCAGAGTGGGTATAGCTCAGTGGTTGTGTGCCTGCTTCACATGGACCAGGTCCCAGGTTCATTTCCTGGTACCTTCTGAAAAAAAGAAAAAAAAAAGAAGACATAGAGAACACCACCTGTCTTTTAGGGTCGTCTGATTTAGCAGTGATTCCCCAGGCCCTTCCCACCCACCAAATTCACCATTAGCTCTCTTTTCATAATGCATCCAGAAACCAGGAACCAGCTATCTGCATCATTTACCTTTTACCATTAAAGGGTAACCAGCCAAATGTTAGTGAAGTAGAAAAGGACAGTACTTGAATTTGTAATTCCAGGATACAAAATTTTAGGAAAAAGTAAAATACAAGAGCTTTTTAGGGACTTTTGAATCAAATTTTTGAGTTACAACTTTATTTTAGTCCAGAAAATGTTTACATTTTGCTAGTATGAACACACACCTACAGCGTAGAAAACGATTATATGTTTTGTTAATGTTTATTAAGACTGTATGTAGATGTGAATAATACAAAGGGGTTGAAAATACTTAGGACCTGGAAAAATATATTATTTATTGAGACTAATACATTGCTTGTCTAATATTTTATTCCTTTCAAATAATTCTGTGTTTTTAATAATAATTACAAATATTTATTTAATGCTTTTTTAACGCTATGCATTGTTAAGTCCATTACATACAGTATTTCATTTTAGCTCTTTAAAACAGAAGTTATTTTTCCCATTTTTTAGGAAAGAATTGAAGTGCAAAAAGTTAAATAACTCACAGTCTGGTTAAAAGACAGGAATGGGCTGGAAGCTTCTCTGATCTCATACACAAATTCTTATACACAACCATGTGATATTTGTCTTATTGAAACAGTGAGATGGGCAAAGTATGATTTTTTTTTCCTGATTTTGCAATTTGAAAATAGAATGTTCATGAGTATTGTCCAAATCCATATATAGGTCTTCAGTAATCATTTAAACTTTCAAGCAATGCAATAATGTGTGCTTTACTACATTCTGAAATCTATAATTTAGAATTGAGTTTGTTTTCAAGAAGGAAGGGAATAATGAGAGAATGATTTAATTATAACTTTTAAACCTATGATATAAAATAATCCTGGAAGTTACTATATATTTGTATTTCAATTTCTCATTAAAGAAGAAGAATGGTTGAAGTTTATCTAATTCTATACTGCTAGAATTACTCCATAAATCTGCTATTCAATTATGAACTAAACCCTAGACTTGAATAGGTTGGTGGTGTTCATCTTTACTTTATTACAGTGAAAATTAAAAATATAGTGCATACTATGATAATTCTCTAATTTAGTTTGTAAGTATTTGTGGTGGGGTGAACATGATTATTTAAGAATAGATTTTTTTAATCATAAAAATATACAATTGGCCCTGTTTTCCTTCTACAAAATGCTTAATAATTTAGTTGCCAATATTTGAAAATTTAGTGGATTGATAGATGAATGCATTCTTTCAGGCACTGCTAAACACAGTACTTACTTATCTCGTTAAATACAGGCTAGGAAGGTATATATTATCATCCCAATTTTATATGCAGCTCTTAGAGAGAGGATGCACATCACTTAAGGCTACATGGCAGAATCAGACTACACTCCCAGAAACAGTCTTCCTAATCCTCATACTAGTTATTTCATTATGTTAATGAATATCTGTGGGTTGTAGGAACTCTGTGTATAATTGATGACTAACTCTTTGCTTCCATAACAACAATGCCAAAGGTAATCATACATAGCCAAGATTACAGTGGGTAAAAATGTTAAGCAGATGGGCCTGTTCCAACAGAGCAACTAATATGTTGATTCACCCTGGATATTGGCTTGGAAACCTAAACTTTCAGTAAGAGGAGCTTATATAGCCTTCAAGCATTTCCTATGCTGTGAGTTAGTCTACATTAAATCATACCACCTGGGCTACTCCGTGTTACCAGAGCTCCTAACTGCTAGCAATCTGGTCACACTGACCCACCTATGATATGCAGGTGCAAAAAGGAAAAATTAAATGGATTTTTAACATAAATATTTTAGCTGGAATGTTTATACAAACATGAACACACGCCTATGTGTGGGTATACATTTGTACAGGTGTATGGTGTCTGTGTGCAGGGATAGAGCTATACATAAACATTCATACAAAGAATATCTAATATTTGGCATTTGCTTCCCTGGATTTGAACTGTTAAAAAATATGTTTTGTGTACATAAAAGACATGCTGTCAGCAGCTAGAGCCACATTGGCAACCCATTGAAGAAGTCCATTTTTTTTCTAGAATTGATGGATGGCTTGCTGAGGAAAAGAACATTGGGCTTTCGGAAAAAAATGTCATAAAACAGAAAATAAATATGAACTGTGGTATTTGGCAACCTTTTATCAACTCTGCTAAGCCAAAAGGGCAGTCTGCCAAACCTCAAATGCGATTTCATTCTATCCAGAGTGGATAAAAATACTGTAACAAAATAAATAAGAAAAAGGAAGGAGTATCATCTTAAACTGAAGAAAATATGAGGAATTAGAAGACTGATAACCTTTTATATTAACGGAGCTATTAAATAGTTGCTTTTTTTCCTCCTTAAGATGTAAAATGGAGAGAATGCTCTGTACCAGTTCCATCCAGGCAAGAACCTGGTTGGGTGACCTTGTCCCTGTTAGTGGACTTCAGTAAACCTGATGTCCCTCCTGTGTGACATAAGGGGATTAAAGTAAATCACCACTCATCTGCTTCCAACAATAACATTTGAGGGTTTTTATTTTCTAGATTAACATAACATTTTATTTTTACTTATTTCAATTTAAAATTTGTATCTTCCTCGAAATTCTCCTTGGGTACAAAATTGTCACCTCAGGGTTCCCCAAAATGTGCTCAATCCCTAAATTATTGTCTTTGGACCTGTGCTCCTGTGTATCCTGAGTAAGTCTGAGCACAGAATTAATTCCCTTATTTGATAATTAGGACGTAAGAGTATTCTCCAGAGATATGATATATGTCCTGTAGGATTTCTGTAGTATATGTACTTTAGGAAATGCTATAAAATTGATTTGTAAAAACAGAATCTTTTACTTTAGTTAACAGTGACCAAAGTTTGTGCTGGTTAGTACCATCAAATCAAGAACTTAGGGATCTTAGGGACATGAAACAATGGGTTGAAACATATTTATTAGGTATCTACTGAGATAAGGGGGGAGTTAGAATAGCATATGTTCTTCTTGCATTCCTACCAAGGTACCCCTTCCATGGAACAACCACACCATGATTAGTAAGATCATTCAGTGTTCGTAGAGCATCTGAAAAACTTGCCTATACACAGGGTGACCACATGTCTGACTTTGTCTAGGACAAGCCTAGCTGTCTCCATGCAATGATAATAGCACTTACTTTTATTCTCAAAAGTGTTTGAAACTGGAATATTAATTACTTTGTTCTTCTACCTACGGTAAATACAAGCAATTCCTACAAACTTTTCTAGAATTGAACTTCAGCTAATAATTATCCTGCAGTGCTTGTGGAACCAAGCACCCTTTAAAATCTTCATCTCTGTCCTATTCAGGAAATTTTGTTAAAATACTTTAAAATGAATTCTTAAAAGGTAAGTAATTTAGGAATCACCCAAAATGTCTCTTCATTTCTGTTTACTCCAAATGACCAGTCAACCTTCTGTTTTTACATGGGTGATAACAACGGGAATATATTCTCATGATTTAAAAATTGATAATCTTTAGTGGTACAAAATGCTGAAAAGCCTCTTTACTCAGAGGTCAGTTTCACAGCTGAATTATTTGAGTGTTCAAAACACAATGTGGCAAACCATAACATCCTGCCAGGGAGAAAAAAAAAACCAAACCAACCAAACAAAAAATCACACAGGGGGTTGAAGGTGAGGAGTAAGGCTCCTCACTGATCACAGTAGAATCACACACCCAAACCCTACTAGTCCAGGAGTATTTCATTGATTTTAACCAGAGAAATGGCTGCCTGTATCAAAATCATGTTGTGGCCACTCAGCAGTTTCTGTCAAGCTGGAAGCTGAGTATTTCAAGTAGCCCCTGGCACCCAGTGAGCCAGAGACAACTGGTTATTATGAAAGGCAAATCACACAGATCACTTAACAGCATGTCTGTCTCAGTCAGCTGGAAAGTGTCTTCCTCTTTTGGGGATTATTCCACAAGCCAGCACAGTTATGCCACACATTTATCCAGATGCTGTTTACCATAGCTTACCAAGCCAAGGAATATAGCTGACAGTGCCTACTCATGGGTCAAGTTGTCTGTAACACCACCCACCCATTTTTGCTTTGAGCAGTCTCCAATTCTGTTTGCAAAAATGCATGTGAAATGAATTATTATTGTAATGAATTCCAAAACACCCAAGAGTAACGGAGAGAAAAGGGAAATAAAAGAAAGACCTGCTGCTCTGATACTGAAGACAGCCAAAGGAAGAGAGTTGCTTCAGTCAGTGTGTGGTTTTGTGATGTCAGTGGGTTGCTGCCGGGCTGTGGTGGGGTGGACGTTAGGGAGCAGGTGGTCTCTGCTACATGCTTAATTATAGGCATTAAATGTAAGGGTCATTGAGGCTTTCCTGTTCAGAATATTATGAGATTGTAGTGTTTGAAATCAGAGGGAGTTGAAAGTGGGAATTTGTTTCATTTATCTCTTAAGTGTTACCTTTTGTCCTATTCATTATTGCAAAGGCTACCTCAATAATAATATACACTTTACTACTGCATTGGATAGTTTTATAAAAAAACTGTTTAATGTATCAGAAATTCCATGTTCATAGAAAGCAGACAAGAAAAGAAGAATGTTTGTTTTGTGGCATACACCGGTTAGTTATATATCTCTAGGGACAGATTGCCCCCTCTAGAGAGGCTAACATCATAATTAATACACGCATTTGTTTCATAGCGAGGAAATTCCATCTTTACTGTGTACTCAGAGTTGACCACATGTAAAACTATGCTTCATAGTTATTCATATGCTTTAATAACCCAAACTCTGAAAGTATGCCACAGTAACAATTTCTGTACTTTATGACTTGACTACCAAGATAAAGACTACTCTGTTAGACTTCCTAAACATGTGGTTGAATTTGGGAAAAAAGCCCTTGATATAATCTGGTAGTACTTGTGTTGGTGGCCCTACCCTCACCCCATTTAGTTAGCTAATCTTCCTTCCTTTGAAATAATTTTTAAAATTTTGAAATGAAAGGGGAAATAGTAAGATATTGATACATGCTAAGATTTTGGTTGTTTCAAGTTGTTTTGGAATGCAAAACAAGCAAAATATTAAAAAGAAACAAATTATTTTGTATATCATATACTAATAGCTTTTGTTGGGAAGCGTTTTCAAAGTCTAAATATTCTTGTGAAAGAAAAATTAAGTATGGATGTTGACTTTGTTTTTAATAACATTAAATAACCAATGAAATATATAATACATGCTATAATATTCAGTTGAATAAAGTTCTCTATTATCTTTAAGAAGCAATTGAAATAAAACATGAGGTGCTCTCTCTCTGATTTCATAATATTCCTAAGGTAATATATGAAAATAATCTGAATTTTTTTAAGGAAAAACTATGTGTGATATTTATTAAATGCTCATTCTTTTAACATCCTATAAGAACCCATATCATTGTGTCTGGTAGAGACTGTTCATACTATATGATATTGAAAGAGTAGTATGTAAAAAAGGAATTTACATTTTTGAAAAATTTTCTCTCTATGATCTTTTAAGATTTAAATCAGTTATTAGAATATTTTGGAAACTTTGATTAATGCTAACCGGAGTTAATTTTTAAGGGAAGATTAAAACAAATAATAAAAAGCTCTACGAAAAAAATCTGATTAAAGTTCTCTGTGCAGAACTGACCTGTTTAGAAGTGTTACTGACATTTTGTTACATTGCTTCCCAGACTTATTTGGAGAAAGCTTTCTGAAAAAAAAAAATCACTGAATCCTTATATTATGAAAATTAGCAATTCTGCATGTATATAACTTCTATATAATTTTTATGCTTATTTGGCTTCTGGGTGAATTCTTTGGAATAGTCCTTTTTAAAAAATAAACTGTATACTCTAAATTAATCTGTTGAGTTTTTAAAAAAAATTAACTGTTGAAGATTTTAAAAACCTAAAACTCTCCTTTCCATTTGCTTAAAAATGTATGTTAGCTTCTCTTCAGTTTGAGGACTGTATGTATTAAATTAACATTTAAAGAAAATAACCAAAACCAAACATGACAATCATGAGCATTCAGGTATTATATAACAATAATTACGGAAATTTCAGCTTGATTTTTCAAAGCATTTTTCCTTAATCCTCAACCAAATAAAATAAAAACTCTGACACTGGTAATCTGCATAACAATTGCCCAGAAAGAGTAATTCATTAATATTCAATGAAGTTCTAATTTGCACAATGCCTGCAGCAATATGTAAACTTCATTTTGCTTTAAGATGGAAATTTGTTACAGTGCAAATATCAGTACGTATAATTTTATTCATCAGTCCCAATGAGCATTTGATTCTGTGACCTTGACTATATCTATACATTTGTCTTAAGATACACAAGAAAATGGAAATTAAGTCATAATATTTTCTGTTAGTCACTACTATATTTTATACATAGTTTTATATTTTATGTATTAGACACATTATACTTTAGTGCAAGGGGCCTTCATTATTTAAAGAAAGCCGATGTTATTGTTTAACCTTCACTGAAAAATATCAGGCTCATTTTCAAATATCCTATCCATTGATTCAGCCAACATTTGTTGAATGTCTCTTGTTTTCTTAGCACTGTGTGAGGTGCTAGAGATGTATTAGGGAACAAAACTGACCTGTTCCTTTCTATTGGAATTTTTATACTATGCCATATTGAGTTAAGGAAAACATTTGCTCTTAAATAAGAATGAAAATGTTTCAAATAAATTTTGTTTTGCAATGAACTAAATAATAGTAGTGATGTTACCAGCTAGCATTTGTTGAGTGATTTACAAAGTACCAAGCACTAGTCTAAGTGCTTGTATCAGTCCTCCAAAGGGAGTGCTGATGCAAAGTACAGAAATCTGCTGTCTTTTATAAAGAGTATTTATTTGGTGTAAAAGCTTACAGTTACAAGGCCATAAAAAGTCCAACTCAAGGTTGCTTTCTCACCAAAGTCAGTTACCACGTGTGGAAGCAAGATGGTTGCTGATTTCTGGGACCAGGGTAGTATCCTAGGGATTGCGGGAAAAAGGTGAGATTCAAGAAACATTTAACTGGCTGAGTCAACAAAACTTTCTGATGGGCTGTCAGTAAATTCTGAAAATAAACATCACTAAATGATTTTGGATTGGGGTTATGTTTTTGTTAATCATAATATTTACATGAATTTTAATAAATCCATGAAGCTTTCTATTAAATACACAAACACACACACACATTGTAGTGAATGTGCATAATTTCTTAGGTAAGAAAACTATGAGTATGTTGTCACATTAAGTTTATTGGTTTAAAATGCCTTTTAGGATCTTAGCCATATGTGGTGGTTTCAGTCTTTTGTGGACCCCAGAAAAGCTGGTTCTTAAAGCTAGTCCAATCCTGCGCATGTAGGTGGGATATTTTGATTAAATTACTTCAGTTAAGGGCCATTGTTTAGATTGCATGACCAAGGCTAGGTCTTAATCCTCTTTCTGGAGTCCTTTATAAATGGAGGAATAAAAGTCACAAACCTGGAAAAAAGCTTCAGAGACATGGAGGAATTCAGAAGCTGAGAGAGAAGATCCTGGAAGCCAGAAGTTGAAAGCAGTCAGGCCTGACTGAAGACAGAAAGTGAGACTGGCAGATATCGCCCCTGTGCCCAGGGCCACCAGCAGCCAGTCCTCAGGGAGAAAAACGTTGCCTGATGAAGTCTTGATTTGGACATTTTCACAGCCTCAGAACTGTTAGCTTATAAGTTAATAAATCCCTGTGGTAAAACCTAACCATTTCTGGTGTATTGCCTGGAAGTCTTCAGCAAACTAAAATACTAAGTTAAACTTCTATCATAATTTTTGGATCCTTCTCATTTTTTTTCCATAAACATTTTTAACTATAAAGTTATAAATCACCCAGATTGCTGAAAGTTTGAGAATTTCAAAAAGATTCATAAAAAGCTTCATATTTTGACCTGGTTCCTGATATTGTGTAGTGACATTTAACAGAAAATAGGATTTTGATGGTAGTTCTAAGAGGATCTATCATTTAAATCACTAATGGTTCCTTATTGTAAATCAGTGGCAGAGTGTTTTGATTTAAATATAAAGTAATATAAGTTTTGAATAAAATTCGGGCAAAAAGAAGTGGATGATATATAGACTTTATATAGACATTCTTTATTCCCTGAGAATAAGTTATGAATTAAATTCTGGTCTTTGTAATTCTTAGCAGGTATCTATTAGAGAAGAGTAAGCTAATTCTATATTAGAACATGGCTAATAAGGTAGTTTATATGATATCGGTGACCCACCTGCATGATAAATTAATGATGATGCTCCTCAAATGCAGCAAGATTTTTTAAGTGACTATAATTGTGCAGGGTCCAATTTGTCGCCCATCTGTCCCTGGCATGATGTTGGATGACAGGCCCCTCCCAATAAGCTGACTGCTTCTCCTTGTTCAATTGCAGTGCTTACCTTCTTGACCATTTGGTTGTGTGAACTATCTCCTTAAATAAAATGCTTTCCATCTTTAAAATGAGCAAAACATGGGTATAATGAGCAGAGTTTCAAGATAAGAATTTTTTTTTTTTTAATTTATTCTCCCTGCCCCAGTTGTCTGCTCTCTGTGTCCATTCATTGTGTGTTCTTCTGTGACCACTTCTATCCTTATCAGTGGCACCGGGAATCTGTTTCTTTTTGTTTCGTCATCTTGCTGTGTCAGCTCTCTGTTTGACAGCCCCATTCCTGGGCAGGCTAAACTTTCTTTCACTCTGGGCGGCTCTCCTTACGGGGTGCACTCCTTGCATGTGGGGCTCCCCTATGCGGGGGACACCCCTGCGTGGCACGGCACTCCTTGCGCGCGTCAACACTGTGCGTGGGCCAGCGCCACATGGGTCAAGGAGGCCTGGGGTTTGAACCTTGGACCTCCCATGTGGTAAGAGGAGGCCCTATCCATTGGGCCAAGTCCGCTTCCCAGATAAGAAATGTTTTAAAGTACTAAGAAGCAGTTTTGAAATGAGTAAGAGAAAGTACTGTAAACTATCCTCTTGAAACAAGGAAGAGCAAAAAATAAAATCACATAGTCAAATAATGTAGAGCACTTTTTCCGCCACTTTATGTTGTACCAGTCATTTCTGGTTAAGCATACCTTCCTCAGTAAGAAAACATTCCTGGTCTGAAACAAATATTATCAATATTGGGATGGTGATGAAATAAATGTATGAAGCAGTCATGAGTTCTAGGGTTTGTGTTGAGCAGCTGCCCAGGTTAGCTTTCCATTTGGCAGACTTTTCCTGCAACCACCTCTGTTGCCAAGAAGTCGTTTCAAGTATTCCACCTTTACACAAATGCAGGGGAGGACACTCTTCCTCTTTCTAATTGTGATGGAGGAGCTGGACTTTTTTCTTTGGGACATTAATCTTTTGTCTAGATTCAATGTCTGTGTTCTGTTATGCTTGCCATCAGCAATGCTGATACTCTAAAAGAGAAAAGAAAATGAAGGGAAAGAGGTGAGATTAGGGGCTATCCTAAAACAGTATTCGGTTCTAGGAGAATGACTGGCCTTGATGAGATATTTTGCAATCAAGTCTTTGAGGATATCAAATGTTTAATAACTGTAAGTTTAAAGAAAAATGTATTTAAAATATAAATTCCTAGATCATACATTTCCTAGGACTATATTTGTGTTAGTAAAGAATTTAGGAAGTATCTAATTTCATACCCACATATGAAAAAATAAGGAACATGATTGATTGTGGTTAACTTCCTTCTCCCTCCTTTTGCCTCTCAGCTGCTTCCTCCTCCTTTCCACTCTGTCTCTTCCTCACTTTCTCCCTTTAATCTTTATCTTTCCCACCTTTCCTCCTTTTCCTCCTCAAAAAAATAGAAAACAAAGAATTATTGAATGGGATGAGTATTCTATTTCTTGTTTGTATGGGATGAGAATTCTTTTGTGACCAGATAAGATGCATAGAAGAAGCTAGAAAGAAAGACTCCAGATAAACTGGAGAGGGCATTAAAGACCATGCCAAGAGTCAGATCTCCTGCTATTGTCTATAAATGATTCTGCCCCTTATTTTAAAAAAATCCAACCTGTGTGCTTATTTAAATGTGCATGCTCTTTAAATAAAATTATCTTTATGTATGCTATTATATCACATACAAATGAAAAACATGTCTGTATATGGTAGAGGTTCAATGCTAAGTTAATTTGTAAGAAAAGTCATGTCTGTTTTATTCACCATAGCATAATACTGATGATGATTCATTCTAACTTATCACTTAAGCAGAAATGTTTTGGAAAGTTAAGATTTACTTACATATCATTACCTTCTTATATTTGGATTATTTTTCCCTTCCCTTCAATTTCCCCAAGAAATCTCAATACAGGTAGACTGAATAGCCCTTTAACCAGTACAAGACTAATGGCCTAGGGTACTGGAAAAATTAAACCAGTCTTTATTTTGAAATAATTCCCAATCACTAGATCCCATTATATAATGAGATAGAGTCTAAATTACTTTTCATGGCATTGAACAACCTCCTCAGTTATTCCTTAGTCTAATTTCCTAACTCTCCTTAACCTATGAACTAGTTATATGGAACTTTTTGAAATTCCCCTAATGAGCCCTATTATTTCACTGTTTTATGTCTTTGCACATCTTATGTACTTTACAAATAGTTTTCTTCCCACTATAGACATTTCAAAAGTATTCCTCCTCTGTATTGCCTTGCCTGACATTCTCCTACATGTACTGCTTTGCTGATTATTCCACTCTTAAGCCACAAATGAACTTACATGGATGTTTATTGTATTAATAACACAAATATAGTATGATTATGTGTTTAAAATTCTGTCTTCCTGAGACTTTGGGCTTCCTGAACGCAAGAACTATTCATCATTTTTATAAATAATGCGTGGTAGAAGCTCAATGAATATTTGTTGAATGAATTAATTCCCTAGGGCAAAACTAAATTCTGAATAATACTAAAAACCTTTGTGTTCAGTTCATTATTTATGTACTCTTCATATGGTGAAGCTTTCTCAGTATCATGCAGAAGTGAAAAAATGGATCTATCTACTTAATTTTTCAAGCCAGAGAGACATTCTTGAGAAAGCTTCCCCATCAATATAAGACTGGAGGACTCTTTAAATGAATGTCACTAATTGAAGAAAGGAGGCTAATAGCCACAAGCAATGTCCCAGCAATAATGAGCACATTACCTTGACACAGTCATGTTCCATGGTAGGCTCACATGTTCTCTAGGCATGGGGTGGCAGCATTACTCTTCTCCAGTCTCTGGACACATTACCAAAATGCAAAATGTTGTATACAAGTGGAGCTGGCTAAGGGAACTGACTTCCTTCACACGTATTCAAAATGCATCAGGAGGGAAGCAGACTTGGCCCAGTGGTTAGGGCGTCTGTCTACCACATGGGAGGCCCACAGTTTAAACCCCGGGCCTCCTTGACCCGTGTGGAGCTGGCCCAGTGCAGTGCTGATGCGCGCAAGGAGTGCCCTGCCATGCAGGGGTGTCCCCCACGTAGGAGATACCCACACGCAAGGAGCGCGCCCTGTAAGGAGAACCGCCCAGCAGGAAAGAAAATGCAGCCTGCCCAGGAATAGCGCTGCACACACGGAGAGCTGACTCAACAGAAAATGATGCAACAAAAGGAAACACAGATTCCCGGGCCCCTGATAAGGATAGAAGTGGACACAGAAGAACAACAGCGAATGGACACAGAGAGCAGACAAAGGGGGGTGGGGGGGGGCCGAGGGGGAGGGAGGGGAGAGAATTAAATAAAAAATCTTTAAAACAAAAAGATTGAAAAAACAAACAAAAATGCATCAGGAGTGGGCATGACACATAAGTGGTAGCCAATTGCACATGAAAGCCAGAAGGGCTCCCTGAGCCAATGGCTAGTGATAACTGGGGGAAGTGCCCCTTAAAAGACCGTCCTAATATAGAATGCAAATATTACATTTATTTGAAAGCCTAAACTACTTGCTTAGTTGCATAAATCACAGATTAATCTGTTAATATTGCCTATAAAATGGAGGCGTGAACATGCAGCCAACCATCTTAAAGCATTACTGGGCAACCGTTACTGCTTCCCAGAAGAGAGAGGAGCTTAATCCTTCCAAAAACAATGAGCAAGTACACAAACAAATCAGGGCCGGGGGAGAGAGGGCGGGAGCAAAAGGATACAGCAGAATTCAGTTTGTAGTAACAAAGAGATGCTGTTTTATAGCCACAGTAAAAGTTCAGTTGTAGAACAAAATGAGAACAAACATTGCTTTCTTGTAATGAGCTGCTTTAAATTGATGGCATTATCATGTTTTACCATCTTTGCAAAAACATTTTTATTAGATTGATTGGCAAAAAGTAAATACAGCCCATTCCTCTTCTCTATCATTTAAATGCAGAAGAATACCTTATATATAGAAATAATGAAAGCTGCAAAAATAAAGGAGTCATAAAAATGCTGCTCCTAATCAGGAGACAACTCAAAGTACAGATAAGGAAATCAGTGAAAGAATAGGAATATATCACATTGTGGTATTTTCTTCCAGCCATATATTGACTACAATTATTTGATTAAAGGTAATTGCAAATTGCTTGTTGAACAGTACCTTTCATAAAGGTGTTACCAATAAATATTTCTTAATCAATATACAATATTTAATGATACATAGTATTATTTAGTTTAGACTATGAAGGAAAATATTATATTAAATAAGTTCTTAAGAAACTTGATTGGCCTTTGTTGGCTAGCTTTTAATACAGTATTCTTTTGTTTCTTATTTCAATCTGGGTGTGTGCCTGTGCATGAATATTAAGCTAATTCCAGTTGTGAAACTATCTAATTAGTGACTTTAGAGCTGAAATCTAATTAGAATTCATGTACTTTAAATTTATTTATTAAAAGTAATATTAATTACTTTAGCCATCAGTGTTTCAGTGAGCTGGAGGTAGAAAAGAGGACCATAAATGCTAATAACCGGTGCAAAGGCTTTTATATGGCTTCATTTACTTAAGAACTTCATAGTACAATGTGCATGCAGGATACAAGGAAGAGTTAACAGGCTGCAGTACAGTATTGACAGTAGGATACTTAAGGTCAAGCAATGTTGAATGGCAACATTACTGCTAGCAATTTTTCCTTGTAGAACTGAACTTTAATCCACAGAGATTGTTAAAGCCTCAGGTGGAGGTTGGGTGATAATGGTGGCTGTTATCCTAAGGAACAGATGGTAGAGTGAGTGACACCTATAAATGTGCAGGCTGTGTTGCTTAAGTGACAAGATGCTAAACCCTTCTGGCACTGAAGTAAAAAGACAGGTGTCTTGACACAAAAAGAAGTACTGAAACTATGCCTCCAGCCCTGTGTAACAGTTGAGCCAATTCTTCAAACCTAAGTAACTGAAAATCTAAATCGGGGTATATTAATACAGAAAGACTGCTCTTGGATCTTTCCCATCAATATTTCTTTACTGCCTGATTCCCTCCCTTCCTTTCTCTCACACTATCTCTTTTCCTTTCTCCCTCCCTCGCGCTTTTCTCTCCTTCCTCCCTTTCTTCTTTCCTTTTCTCACTTTTATCCTTTATTTTTCTTCCTTGTTCATCCTGATACCCATCATCGAACAAAAAGTTAGAAAACAATCAATGCTTTCTAAATTTCTGATTTTAGTGGGCTCATCCATTGAGGTGAAAAATTTCTGTTACTTATTTGTAAGACAAATACAGTAGTTTCTCTTTGATGGAATTATACATGACAGTGGAGTTCTTCAATTGCCTTTATGTCTGCTTTAAGTATAGTGTGAAGTTAATCACGTATACATATACCGTTTATTATAATTGTAATTAGCACTGTCAGTTTTAGAGATTCATGTGGCCAACAGGGAAACCACAATAGTGTAAAAACCAATTTAACGAGTGTACTTACTTTAAATTCCATTATCACTTCAACAGATTACTTGTTTTAAAAGGTATTAAAGCTAATAACATTTAATCTACTTGCTTGAATGTAGCAGCATTTTTTTGGAAGCCAATGAATATAAAACTTCAATAATCAAGTACAACAGATGTTAGAGTTTTCAGTGCAATTCTTTCTAGAAGAAATTAGGTTCTAATAGCCAACTCCTCATACCCTCTTTGTCTTCCCTTGGATTTTAAATGATATAGCCATATATTTTCTACAAAGAGAGATAAATATGATGAAGCAATAAACCATTTCATAATATTCCAATTAAATGCTCTTTCACTCGTAATGAATAAATAAAGACCTTACAAATGTTGAAAGAAGAAACGAGGGTTGTTTAGATATGTTTCATTGAAGTTGTAATGTTAGTGAATCATGCCACATGAGTTAATGTGTTTGTGGTATTTAGTGGGAATTACCTTGGGGACCCTCTTCCTCCTCACCTGTGAAATCAGAGACAGATACTTAAGTAGCAGCCAAGCCTTTTCTAGCTCTATTGTTCTAGACTCTCTTCTTAAGGGAAACTTTCTTTTTCCATCATATATAGCAAAGTGAATTTACTTCATCTACTCTTTCAATAAATCTAGTAGTTGGTGAAAAATGACAGCTAATTGCAAACCACAGCATCAGGCTTGGGGCATGCATACCATCAAGGCTAATTAATAGTAATTCTTAATAAGAGTCCAAGTTCTCTGAGATGAATGCCTGGTGCAATGTGGCTGTCTATTGATTAAATCTGGGCCCTGGTTCTGGGTCTTCTGACTATCAGATGCTAGCACATTCCAAGGTACCGCGCTGCCTGTTGTTTATACAGTACATGTGCACAATTGCGAAACTGTTAAATTGGTAGCAAAAATCCATTTTAATCTTTTATTGTTTTGCTTTGTTTCATAAAGGGAAATACTCTTCATTTTTCGGCTCGCTGTTGAAATTATTTCTGAATTATGTCATACTGGCTCTATTTAACCTTTTAAATACTGCCATATTATGTGTAATTACTCAAAGAGCTCTAATTTATTTTTTGACATGGTTTGCTAACCTAACCGTAAGTGTAATTTATACACATTATTTTAATGAAAAATGACTACATAAGTATGTATATAAAATCCTTGCATACACATGTATAAATATAGAGAGAAACAATTTAGTGATAAGAATTTTTCCAAGTAACCTATAGTAATGCATCAAATTTTTGCTTGCTTGAGTTTTTACAATGAGTTAAATATATATGGCCCATTTTCTCCTAGTTCTCAAAATTAAAATGTATGCATATGTTATATCTTTAATAAAAGTTTATTACATATGTATTTAACTGGGATCCCTTGAAATAATTTATCTAGCTGTATATAATGAAACATATTTTTCTACTGCTGTGAAATTCTTCGTGTGATCCTGGAATAAATCCTGAAAATAGTAGATTAACAAAAAAAATGGAAGATATTTTCAATGACTGCATTATATGAACCTCATGAATATACCTTAATAGAGTCTTGGAGTTTTGTGAAATCAAATTTGCAAAGCACTCTGGCAAAGCAGAGTAAGCATTCTAAATAGTAAATTATTGATTTCCATTGTAAAATTCATAACCAAGGTCTTTAAGTGCCTTGGAATAAGTACCTACTGACTTTAGGTCAGTAGAACAAATATTTTTTGAGCATAATTCAATATATTTAGGTGGTAATTGACACATTATAATATTTATATTGTAAAAAAAGATCACACGATAGGGCAGGAGTTAGAAAATGTGGTTTATGTATATTTAGGATACTTCTATAAAAAATGTTGTATGTGTATATGGATCTTAGAAATCTTTGCAGTACTGCAGTTTTAGTCATTCTAACATTGCCAATAAACTGAAATTTTTTCACTGAAGGATTTACCAGTTTACCATGGTAACGATTCCTTTTTAACATGTACTTAATTGTTCTTATAAAATACTGCTTAAGTTATAATATGCTGACTATGTCATAACTTCAAAACATAAAATAATTGTCAAACACTAAATCCTCTGTATTTTATGACTCACCAACTTTGATTTTGTTGTCCTTATTTAAAATATATTAATTTCTCACTGTGTTTATGTGCAGAGTATCTCTCTCATGTTACTGCAGATTAGCAGAGCTACAATAGAAAGTGAAGTCACTCCACCTACTCTCACAATAAATCCAGTGCTTGGTGAAAGATGATAGCTAACCTCACACAATAGCTTCTGCCTTGCCACAGGCTTGGAGCTGGAGAATTTGCATAATAATGCTAAATTGCTCGTTTAGAAATTGTCTTGAATTGAGTATTAACATTCCTACATTATGTTTGGATTGATTACTTATTGGAATTTAACTCCCAAAGATAGCCTACAATGGCTGGCTAAAATAAAACACAATTTTAAAAATAGTTTAGGAGATTAGTCTCCAGCGAGATGTGAGATTTTATCTTTTAATCTGTATAAAGCTTCATAGAATAAAAATATAGCTGAGGATTTCTGGCCATATGGAGAAATATTTTGGTTGATATTTATATATGGATTGGGCACTTGAAAATGAGATAGGTATACATGATATATGAGAAGTCCATTGCATATCATTGGAAAAAAAGGATAGAATTTCCATTACATATTGGGAGATTTGGTTATTCATTTGGGGAAGGGAAGAGGAAGAAACATTAAAAAGGACCCATTTCACACCATACACAAAAATCAATTCCAGAAGAAGTAAAGATAATATATGAAAGTGGATTTGGCTCAACTGATAGAATTCTGCCTACCACATGGGAGGTCCAGGGTTCAAACCCAGGGCCTCCTGACCTATGTGGTGAGCTGGCCCAGATGCAGTGCTGATGTGCACAAGGAGTGCCCTGCCATGCAGGGGTGTCCCCCACATAGGGGAGCCCCATGCCCAAAGAGTGGACCCTGTACAGAGAGCCGCCCTGCACAAAAAAATGCAGTCTGCCCAGGAGTGGTGTCACACACACAACAGCAAATGATGCAACACAAAGAGACACAGATTTCCTGTGACACTGACAAGAATACAAGCGGACACAGAAGAACAGACAGCGAATGGACACAGCAGAAAACTGGGGGGTGGGGGGGTGGGGGGGAGGGAGAGAAATAAATAAAAAAAATAAAATAAAAAAAAGATAATATAGAAATATATCTCCATAGACTAAGAAACATTTAAGAAACAGGCAAAACTAACAAACCATGAAGGAAAAGATAGGTAACTTCAGCAACAGTAAATGAAGAAATTCTCTTTATGAAGTCACCACAAAATGAATGAAAAGTCAAATTATGTACTAAGAGATATTTGCTACTTATTTTCACCCAAAAAGGATTACTATCCAAAATATATCATAAACATCTGTGAATTAATAAGAAAAGACAATGTATTGGAACAAAAATGGGAAAAATTTTTATAGAAGAGAGAGCTTAAATGCTTATCAGTATAAGAAATAATGTTCTGCCTTATGACTAGGAAAATGTTAATTAAAACCACAATGAGATATCATTTCATACTTATTAGATTAACAAAAATTAATAAACTAAGTCTGAACACTAAGTGATCTACAAATGTATCCATTGACATTATTATTTGTAGTGGAGAAAAATTGGTACGCCCACTTTAGAAATATCATTTAGCATTGCCTGGTAAATACCCTATTGAATGGGCCACAGCTGCTTTATCAAAGTACCACACACTGTTTGGAATTTGTCCCACACTTTTGGGGGAGAGCAGTAAAAAATTAAGGTTTTGGCAGGGTTGGGCTTTCTGTGAAGTCTGTGGTATTCTGGTGGTGTGTTGCTGGCAATTTATAACTTAATTTCTACCCCCATCACATGGCTGTCTCATCTCTTCCTGCTGTTTCCAAATTTCCTCTGCTTATACAGACTCCATTCTGAATTAAGGCCCACCCTGATTCAGTTTGGCCTCACCTTAGCAGATAGGATCATTGAATATCCTATTTATAAACTAGTTCACATCCACAAGACTGGGGGTTAGGACTTGAACATGTCTTTGTGGAGACCAACTCAGTTGCTACCCCCCTACAGCCCAGCCATTTTACAGCCAGATGGGTGCCTACATTCACAGTATCCTAACCAAATTTCAGCCTTCCCCAAATGTCTGAATTCTTTACTGAAGAATACACAAGTCTGACTATTCTTCGCTTGTATTTATTCATTAATTTAACAAATATTTGTTAAACACCTACCAAGTGCCAGACACTGCTCTAGATGTTGAAGATATAGCAGCAAAATAAGCCACACCAACAAAAATTCTGTCCTCATGGAGCTTGCCTTTTAGTGAAGGAGGCCAGAAATGAACAAAATAAGCAAGTAAATTTTATGGTATGTGGGAAGATAAAAACTGTTAGCCCAATAAAGGAGGAAAGAGGGAATACAGAGTGCTGGGGTGAATTTGTGATCTTAACTTTTGCTTTACTAATAGATAATATAGGGCCAGAAAAAATATGTTTAAAATATATTTTAAAATTATTTTTAAAAGATACATAGATCACACAAAATGTTACATCAAAAAAACAGGGATTCTCGTATGCCCCACTCGCCATAACCCCCAGTTCTCCCACATCAACAACTTCTTTCATTAGCATGGCACATTCATTGTAATTGATGAATACCTTTTGGAGCACTGCTACATAGCATGGATTATAGTTTACATTGTAGTTTACACTCTCTCCCAGTCCATTCTGTAGGTTACAGCAGGATATATAATGTCCTGTATCTGTCTTTGCAGTGTCATTCAGGACATCTACAAGTCCAGAAAATGTCCCCATATGACACCTCTTTTTCCCTCTCTCTGCCTTCAGCAACTCCAGTGGCCACTGTCTCCACAACAATCTTATAATTTCTTCCATTGCTAGAATCACAATAATTCTATAGTAGAATACCAGTAAGTCCACTCAGGTCCATATTTTATTCCCCAATCCTGAGGACTCTGGGATGGTGAGGGGGTTTCAATCCCACATGGCTCATGATGGGACTCTCCTGTTTACAGTTGTAGACTCAGTTCCTTGGTGTGGGAGTTGTCCATCCTTACCACCTTGTTGGCTGACCTAGGTAAGTACAATGAACTGGAGAATAGGTGTTGCAACTATGCTGAGGCTCAGGGCCAGTTGGCACATGGACAGCCCAGAGACTCAAGTCTCCTGGACATACACCCACTAACCCCAGCACCAACCATAGGTTCAATGAAAGGGACAGAAGAGGCATGTGTAAAAAAGGCACATCTGAGTCTAACTCCTCACAGTTGGGAGCACGAAATCCAAAGTAGGCCCACTGTCAAGGTACCAAACTCTGGAGCCATCTGCCATGAATGTAGGAACTCGGTGTCTCTGTAGCCCTCAGGAGCACCACTACTGGGGGTAGTATCTACTTTGGCTGTCTATGAGATACTGCTGAGACGTGTGTCAGGTGCCACCCTTCTGATGTACTCCCCACTCATTTTGACATCTCTTAGTCATATAAATTCACTTTTCTTTATCATTTCTCCCTTTTATTCAAGGTCCCAGAAAAAGAATTTTTAATCCTCTTTTGGGGCTGATAATAGTTTTGGTTGTCTGGAAGTAGAAACTAGTTTCTGACCAGAAAAACACTCTAATGAAAAAAAATCGCTCTGGTTTGATTAGTTCCATACATTAGAGGCTCTTGAAAGCTAGAGGTGAAATTTTAAGTTGCGTCGTTGTCAAGCAAAGATGATTTCAGTATGTCGCAGGATAGCACATACTAGCTGAAATATAAATTTTTGCTGTTAATGGCCAGGCCAATAATACGGCGAGCACTTAGAAGACTGCCTTGGAGTGGAAGTACGCTGGTTAGAGTCCGGGCGAAGGAGTGAAGTAGACATTTACGCACTTCTAAGCTTTGCTAGTTGTCACCCAGCTGAACCTGAGCAAGTTCCTCAGTGTGTCTAGGCCTGTATTACCCATAACGCACAGGGACCTTGTGAGCACTGAATGGGAGAGTGTTTACACAGGGCTTAGTCCAAACTCAGGCACATGTGAAGAATCCATAAATGGGAGATGTTTGTTGTAATTGTTGCTTGGTGGTTGGGGAGTGCTGAGCCTCCCTTGTGTAGGCCAAAAGAGACAAAAGAGCAGACTGATTTTAAAAGCCAAGTGACTATGTAGAGAACCAGGGGAATTCAGGGTCTGCTAATCAGAGTGGAAGTCTTGTCTCCAGAAAACGGTGCCCCTGTCTTGTTTTGCTGAGAGAGAGGTAAGACTAATCATGAGTTAACTACTGATTTCACGCAATACAAAGGCTATGAGGATAAAAGTAGGATGGCTTTAGTTTGCTAGGATTTTTGTTTTATTTTGTTTTGATTTTCCCCCTGGGCCTTGAAGATATTGACTTGGAGCCCAGGAAGAAAAGAACACTGTTTTCTCCTTGAACCCTGGGAGATGATAGACTCTCCTTTCAGAGAGGAAGTCAGTAAGCCAGCAAGCAATGCAAGAACCTAAGATTAGAACAAGAGGGAGATGAGGAATGTGCCAGTCTTCATGCTAAATGCCTTCACATCTGCAAGTTGATGTAATACTCACATCCCTATGCCATGGATATTATTATTCCCATATTACAGATGGGGAAAGGGATAGTCAAATGAACCACATAACTTACTGAATGTTGCCAGCTAGTAATAGTGTACAACAGAGATTTCAACCCAAGTCTGGGTGTGCTGTGTCCATGCTGTCTCCCTGACTGCTTTACACTGGAGAAAAATTTGAAAAATGAGATTTTATATTTCCAACTTCTGTCTCTTCTTCTTTAGAGTGCTGCCTCGTTTAAAAAGATGGATTACTTTCTCTGACATGATTTCTTATTGAAAGCCTTATTACAGTGTCACAGGTAACATAGAGGCAAATATTCCACATCAGATTAAGGAGTTATAGCACTGGGACCAGAACTGGTTGGAAAATAAATTTTCCCAGGTGATTCTGAGCACCAGCTAGGTTTGGGAAGCATTGGGTTAGAGTTCAAAGGCATCATTCAATAATAATTAAAATAAAGCAGCAAATACAGATTCAGGATTAGCTGAGCATTTTCCTTTTAAAAATTTGTACTTCAGAAAAATAATAATACAGTATCACAGGTAAAAAGGTTCTGTGTTTTCTACTGACTGTATGCTACCCCAAAGTTGTTTTTGAGAAGTAATAGATAAAAAAAAAAAAGAGTTGTACCAAGTGATTGACAACTGGGAGACTTCCCATGAAAAAACAAAAAATAGAAAATAGAAAAACAAACTAAGATGAACATATTTATTTCAGTGGCAGAGTATCACAGATTTGAAATCTATACTTTGTTTTACTTTACACCTAAATTTTCAAAGTCAAGATTGTTTTTTTTTTTTTTTCAATAAATTTGTGTGGGTCTGTGGTAGCTTAGTAAGAAATAGAGAATCTGTGGATATCACCTATGTTGTTTTTATCCTTTTAAATACATTGCTTATATATCTCTCATAATTCATAGTAGATTATGGTTTATTTTCCCCATCCTTAATATGTATTGTTTTAAAAAATTAAGTCATTGTCAAATTTTCTCAAATACCAACAGTTTTACTGGTTTTCCACTGGCAGTTGTAAAGTTCAGGATTTCCAATTTAACCCATTAAGCTGTTTGCTACATTTGAATCAAATATTCCCCAAATGGGATTTGGTGTTTTCCTCAAATGAAACTTAGCCCTATTTTCTTACAGGGTAAAGCAGTTGAAAGAGGATGTCTATTGACTCGGATAGGTCAGGGGTAGAAAGCAGGATGCATTAGTCTGCAAGTTAATAGAGATCCTTATGTTAACTGCCTTTTTAAAAGAAAATTTATACTTAATTAGAAATCTTGATGCAATCAGACCAACAGTTCAATATTGTCATCAATAATCCCAGAACTGGGGAAAGTGGACTTGGCCCAATGGATAGGGCATCCGCCTACCACATGGGAGGTCCACAGTTCAAACCCCGGGGCCTCCTTGATCCGTGTGGAGCTGGCCCATGCACAGCACTGATGCCCGCAAGGAGTGCCCTGCCACGCCGGGGTGTCCCCACCACATAGGGGAGCCCCATGTGCAAGGAGTGCACCCCATAAGGAGAGCCACCCAGCGTGAAAGAAAGTGCAGCCTGCCCAGGAATGGTGCTGCACACATGGAGAGCTGACACAACAAGATTATGCAACAAAAAGAAACACAGATTTCCGGTGACGCTGATAAGGATAGAAATGGTCACAGAAGAACACACAGCGAATGGACAAAGAGCAGACAAATGGGGGGAGAGAAATAAATAATAAATAAATAAATAAATCTTAAAAAAAAAAAAGAACTGCAGAACTTTCTTCCTCTTTCTTCTGCTAGCCAGCATCAAACATCATTGGAATACTGGTTCTCCTCATGGTGACAAGATGAATGCCGGTGACAATTTAGACAGTTTTCCTCATAAGTGGCAGGATCTATGAAAGCAAACCTCATTGCCAAGCATTGAGCATGGCTTCTTTGGTTCACATGAGACAGCTTGAGTGATGGTCTAATTGGGATAAGTATCAAGGCAAAGTCACACAGCTGACTGCAAATGCAGATTCATGCTTTTGGAGGTGGGAATTGTGCTGAGCTGTCCCTGATACATGGTGGCTGCATGTAACAGAGTTGACACCTCAAATACTACTACGTATCTATCATTGAAGATCGAGAGAGAGAAATATTGGCTAGTCAACCAACTTAAAATTATGTCTAACTAGTATGATCAGGAGAACATTAATTAAACTCAGAGCAATACTAATTTAGCAATTAAATTTTTGTCTCATTAATGTGCATGAATTAAATGAGATAATGTGCATGAATTAAAATTTAATAGCTGTATAGTGCTCAATGTTAAAAGTAATGTTAGCTAGTTGTAGTATAAAAGTGCTATTTTCTTATTAGTAGTTTTTCTAAATCTTCATAATTGATCATTGCTATCACTCCTTTGTCCCTGTGAGCTGGATGAATAACAGTCCCAGGTAGTAAAAGTATAATTCAGTAGAAACCACAAAACTTCAGCAATAAACAGTGAGTTAATGTCAAGATGCAGGATGGCCCAACAGAGTCTGTGCAATCCTATGCAATGATGCTCCTCAATTAAGGAAAATGATGAAACAGTCTGTGAATCAATGCTCACATTTTATCAGCAGCTTTCTATTGGATTACAGAAAAAGAGGTAGATCAGGATGATAGACTTGCAGCAATTACATCTTAATGCTACTCCTGTCTTGCTACTTTTCAACAGAACGAAAATTTCTGAGACAACTTGAACCAATGATGCTTTTCTTGCATAGCATACACACACACACACACACACACACATATCCTCCAAGGTAAATGCTTCTAGGGTAAATCTGCATCTTCCACATTAAAACAAAGAAAAACTTATCAAACAAATGCAAATTAAAACAAAATTATCTATAAAATTTTAAAAATTTGTTTAGTGAGGGGCTCTATACACTCCTAAGAAGTCAATTTGAAAATATTCATAACTGATATTAAAAATATTCATGCTTTCTGACTTAAAAACCTCTCAGCAGTTTTCTAAATACATAATCAATGATGTAGAAATTGATTATTAGTTATTCTGGTTTATTTATACCAAAGTATGAGACAAACCTTCAATAACCCAATGATAAACCAATGGATATATAAAGCATAGTTAATTTTAGATGGAAGTATTTACCCACTTTTTGGGAATATTTGATGCTATAGCTAATGATCCTGATAGGTTAAGTGAATAAAATAGGTGTAAAACTATTTTACACCTATTATTTAGTGACATCTCATTTTTTAAAAGAAAAATGGCAATAATTAGTGTTATATTCCCTGTTATAAGTTTTTAATAATAGAGGAAATACTAAAGGATAGTTTCAAGAATGGGAGAGAAGGGAAAGGCAGTGTACAGCAAATCCCTTAAAAGTTTAGAAAATTGACAGGTGCTTATTACTTAGAGATTACCTAGAGTTTATAAAAATTTGGGCAAGACAATTAACTATGATTTTCCTTTAGGAAATAAAATAAGATGTAATGAATGAATTCCAGAATATGTTTTAACTGACCCATTTCAGTAAAAATGTTATTTCAGTCTAAATGGATTTGTTTTGATAAGGTATGTGCCAAGTTGAAAGGTGTTTTTTTTTGTTTTTGTTTTACAGCATTTCATGAACACATGCATAGAAGATGTTTATATATACAAGTCTTAGGGGAAAATACTTGTATGAGTTAAAGTAAGAACATTAACTTTAGTAAAACTCTATGAGTTACAATTCAAGTCAGCTGCATTTAACAGAGACACACAAAGTAAGAGTCACTTAAAGCTCATCTAGGTTTTTTCCTCTGCCCATAAATTAAGCCTGGAGATAGATGGTTTGTAGGATTGCTTCAAGACGTGATTAGATACCTGCTGCACCATGCTGGAATATGACTTCCATTATCAAGGTCATGTCAGGTTCTAGAAGGTTGTTATAGACTCTACTCCCTTCTGCCAGATAACAAAAACATGAAGGAAGAAAGGTGACTCCTACTCTTTTTAAAGAAGACTTACATAGTGCATCTGCTGAATTTAGGTACCTGATCACATCAGGCTGCAAGGCTACTGGTAGATCTGGTCAGTTATGCTTGGTGGCAGTGTACCCAGCTAAGAATCACAGTACTATTACTAAGGAGGAAGAAAAGAATAAATGTTGGGGTAGATAAGCAGAAGACTTTGCTGCACATGTTGAATTACATACAATTTGGTAATATTTAAGATATTTTAATATTGCTGCATTGCACCTAAAGCAAGTCAGAAAATATACAGAGATGAGGGGAATGATAATGTGTAGGGTAAAGGATATATAAGGTAAAATGAAAACATTTCACATTACTATGATTGGTAGGAAAAATAACAAGATGATTACCTCCTGTGGAGGTTTGTGGGCGTATGTGTGTGTTTTAATATACTTGCATGAGTTAAAATAACCATTAAAATCTGTTCATTTTTGGTAAACATCAACATATCTTAATTCTGGTAGTGTTGAATTTTAAAATAAGTGCAGTAAGTGAAAACAAATACAAGTCATAGGACAAGTGCTGCTTTACACCTTCTCCTCCCCGCTGGGAACCACTGCATCAGGTTTGGATCTTTTCTAAGTTAGCAGAGGAGGTTTGTAAAAGCATAATAACTCAGCCTATAGCCAGCAAGAATTAGCTAACTATAGATGGTGCCTATGTTGAATTTATTCACCATGAATTTATTCTTAACTGTGTTCTCATTAGAAGATGCTAGTACATGCAAACAGACTTCTAAACCATGGAAATGTCTATGAAGGTTAGATACTTGCTGGTATTAGACAATTATGATGAAAACCTGGGACTTACTGAATACTCTTCATTTGGTGAAGACAGCAGGTGGGATGTCCCATGTTTTGGTAAGAAGTGTTTTTCCAAGTTTTATATGTTTGTTTCATTTCTTCCCTTTTTTCATGACAGCATTTATTATATCTGTACCTGAGCATGGCACTTTCAAGGGGAACTATACTGTCCATAGTATGAGCTAAAGTTACAAGCTAGTATGTCTGTGATTTTTTTTGCCAGGTGACCTTGTTTCTTACAGTTGTATCTCACAAAGGCTAGGTGATCACCACTGAGCTGTGGCAGGGCTCTGTAAGATGAACAAGGTCAATCAGATTCCCTCTCAGGGGAATTTGAACAATGATGTGCAGGAAGCATCTGCTGATAAAACTGGGAACTAAAGCAAAAATTTCTCATGCAGAGAGAGGCTAGGGGATAGCCCTCTGGGATCATGTAATGACCAAAGCTGAGAAAGACAAGGAATAAAACAGTGCAGGTAAGTTAAGAAGACAAGTGTTAGAGAAGTAAGATAGGCATCATACAGAGAAGGATATAAAATGCCTGGCCCCTCGGATAGCTGAACAGTGGTGAAGCTGCTTTGATTCTAATTCTAGGTAAGCCCTTCTTTAGAAAAAAGTTTGTTTGCTTGCAATAGGAAGAACAAAACTAAAATGCATAAATGCAAAAATGTTTAGATTAATTTATGTTAAATGAGCCATAGCTGTTTGGTGGGTCATTAATTTAGAAATATTAATAATATCCATTACAATTTGACAGAAAAGAAAGCTATTTATCTGAAGTTATGTGCAATTACCTCTTACATGACACTCCCATATCTGAGATATTATCTCTGAATAAATTCTAGAGCAACACTGTCCAATAGAAATGTAATGTGATTCACAAATGCAAGCCATACATGTAACTTTAAATTTTCTAGTAGCTATATTAAAGTAATAAATAGAAATGGGAGAAATTAATTTTAATAATATATTTTAATTCATCATGTGTAAAATATCTTTTCAACATGTAATCAATATAAAAGTTTCAATTTTACATTCTTTTTGAAATCCATGGTATATTTTATACTTAGAGCCCAACTCATTTTGTACTAGTCACATTTCAAGTGTTCTATAGCTGCATATAATGAAGGGTTCCCATACTGGATAAGCGGCTTCTAGAAAATGCCATGATTTGAGAGGCAGATTTGGCTAAACTGATAGAGTGTACACCTACCACATGGGAGTTCCAGGGTTCAAACGCAAGGCCTCCTGATCCATGTGGTGAGCTGGCCCATGTGAAGTGCTGATGTGTGCAAGGAGTGCCATGCCACGCAGAGTGTCCCCCCACGCAGGGGTGTTTCCCCCATGCAGGGGTGCCCCCTCTGTAGGGGAGCCCCATATACAAGGAGTGTGCCCCATAAGAAGAACTGCCACATGTGGGAAAAAGTGCAGCCTGCCTAGGAGTTGTGCCACACACACAGAGAATTGAGGCAGCAAGATGATGCAACAAAAATATATACAGATTCCCGATGCCACTGACAAGAATACAAGTGGGCACAGAAGAATGCACAGCAAATAGACTCAGAGAGGAGACAATATGGGGAGAGGGGAGGG
Organism: Dasypus novemcinctus; assembly: GCF_030445035.2. Classification (NCBI taxonomy): domain Eukaryota; kingdom Metazoa; phylum Chordata; class Mammalia; order Cingulata; family Dasypodidae; genus Dasypus; species Dasypus novemcinctus. Next base: position 72,140,809 of record NC_080687.1, read on the forward strand.
GAGAGAAAAAAAAAAACAACTACCATGATTCATATCATTAGCCTGCAGTTCTATTATGGAAAAAAAAAATCAGCTGGCAACCATCACTCCTAAACTTTCCTTTAACTTTTCAATTATTTTATTAGACCAGGAAATGATTTATGCTAAGCATAAATTCTTCCTAATTCCTAATTCTTAAAAATTAGGAATTTTTCATTTCATAAATAAAATGAATGTAAACTCTTAACATTTGCAGTTGGTACAGAGGGTAGCATGGGGGTGGGAGGGAGAAAGTCAGGGACTGTCAAGGCATGATGTAATTAAGACCACATGTAGGAATTGAAAAAAAATGAAATACCAAATCCTGAATCCAGGAAATTTAATATGTTGGGATTTACTTGTATAGAACAGTGAAAACATCTTATTCTCTAAACTTTTCTTTAAAGAAAATAAACTCATAATAAGGGACCACAGATATTTGGAATAAAATTTTTAATTAAAAATTATTTTTAAATGCTCAGGGGCTGCTGTTATACAGATAGCTATGTGATTTGTTTTATTGAATTAGTTTAAAATATAAAAAAATAACTTTATACCTTACACGCTAGTTTCAGGACTGAAGTATTGCTTTTGTATTTTGGATAAGATGAAATTTTAAAAATCCAAGTCCCAGAAACTCTTTTAAAAATACATTCATTCATATGTCCTGCTAATTCAGCATGTTGTCTAAGTCACTGAGTCCTTCTGTGGCCAAAAAAGTATTTCATTTAAGTCCCAAGATCACATAATCCTAATGTGTACCTTTTTATTCTCCTCAAAATGTTTTCTTTTGGTGCCAAGGACAAAATATAAGTACTGAACTAATAAACTCTTCAGAGACCAAGCCCCTACTAATTATAATTTCCTATGCTGATTTTTAATTCCTTTGTAATATCAGTAACAGTTTTAACACCTTGTCAGGCATTCAGGAACGTCCATCTGTGCAGCATAGTGTATTTGTGAAATAAACCCATCTGTACAGCTGATTAAAAATTGGATTAAGTCCATGTTTTGACTTTGCCCTGAAAAAGGTGAATTCTAGTGCAGTTGTTGCTTTTTAAGGGCAGAATGTGGAGTGATTGACATCCATGGAGGAAACAGGACAAAATGTTATTTTGTTTTTTGACTGGTTGTCATTTAATTTGAATTCAATGCTAATTTAAATAAAATCAAATATTACTTAACTGAAATTAGGTGTCTGTTAATGATTTCTTTGTAGTAAAAGACATACCTATAACAAGCAAATCCCAACCATTTTTATACTAAACACAGTTGGCCCTTTCACACTGTTTGAGGGGAAATCAGAATGCCAAATTCTTGTGAAATGTCTAACTCCCCATTGTTTAGCCTGGCGTGAACTAAAACGCCACAATTACAGTTTCCTACCATTATTTCAATTAGTTTTGTTTTGTTTTTTGCCTTTTAAACTGCATGTGTTCTGATAAAAAGTGAAAACAAATTTTCAAATTTATTCATTCAGTCAAAAACTATTTATTGAGCACCTATTATGTGCTAGGCACTCTCATAGACCCTGGGGATAAGCATGAAACTAAACAAAAATCATTTGCTTTTATTGGACTTACGTTCTATTCGGGGGGGGGGGGCACCTAAAAAATAAATAAAAAATATATAGTATTTTAGATGTTAATAAGCACTATAGAAAATTATAAGGCAAGGTCATTGAATTTGGAGTAAGGCTGGGGGAGTAAGTTTTAAATAGTGTGGTCATGATGTATGTCACTGAAAAAATGGTTTTGAGTGAAGATCCTAAGGAAAGGAGCAAGCTGGCCATGTAGGTATCTGGGAGAAGGGCATTCTACGCCAAGGAAGCAGCCCCTTTCCAAGGTCAGGAGAACAATTGATGTGTTTGACGGGCAAAGACAGGCCATGCAGGCTGGATTCGAGCCTGGGGGCTGGCAAACAGGATCCATGCCCTCTGCTACTCTGCACAGCCTCATTTGGTCATGCTAGCAGGAGCAAAGAAGCAGATGGTAGTCCTGGTGGAACTCAAAGCCATGTCTTTAGGAAATAAGATTTTTAAAATTAAATTAGATAAAAGGTTTGTTGTCATGGAAAACCTTTCAAAATTGAAATAGTGCTCAAGGAAAATGGAAACAATTAATATAATGTAGTTGTACTACATAGAATTATGTACATAGAATTATGAATAATCCCAGTGAGAATGGGACCAGAAGAATAGCTAGTGAAATCAAGGTGACTGTGTAGTGAGCAGTTTGATAAACTAATATTTTTCAACTACGAAATATTAACAGAAGAAACTACAAGTGAAGCAAAGACAAGACAAAACAATAGTTTAATATGTAAGAATGATGGCATCAAAGCTCAAATCCTTAATATACTATAATGTGGGAAAATATTAAGGAAACTAGAAATGACTTATTTAATCTATGTTGTGAATGAGATAAACACACAGGGCGAGGTCTACCACCCAGGGAAGAGGGTTACTGTTGACAGACAAGGACTCGGTGAAGTAACGCATGGCAGTGCCAGTTACATTTCATTTTATAAATCCTGACAGGCCTGAGTTTGAATCCCGACTAGATCAAGTAGTAACTTTATGATTCAGAACGTATTATTTAAATTTTTTTTGATTATCAATTTCATTATTTGCATGGTGAGATATATAGTTTATACTTAGGTGAAATAATATTTTAGAGCATTCATCACAATGTCAGGCAGTTAGTAAATACCCAGTAGCTCAAGTGGGTAGTATTGTACTGTTAAGTGTAACTCCTGCATAATTTCCAACTTTAGTGACCTCTTCTGTAATCTGTCTATTCAACTCAGTAAACACTGTGTAGAGATGTACTAGAGCAGGCATCATGTTGAGTACAAACCTGGTAAAAAGCTTTATACCTGCCATCAGGAATGACTGATTGGTACATAATCTGCAACATGAAAGGAAAAGGTGTTAAAGTGAGAGGAAAACAGTGCAGTCCACCCTGGGAGGCCAAAGGAAATATTTTCACAGATGTTATTGGAAATGATGTTGTGGAGAAAGGAATATTTGAGTGGGAGCTCAAAGAATGGAGAGTTTGAACTGGAGTTTGAAAATGGCATTTCAGAGAACAGGATAAACAAAGCAAGTTCCTGGACTATGGGATTCTTTCAGAAGACTCTAGATAAAAACCAGAGGTAACATCAGGGAACCTTCAATACAGTACGTGGAGGCACTTTCATATTGACCAACGGAGCCTCTTGTAATTTTGGGTAGCTCAGTGCTCTCTCCACGAAAGATGTGAGTTGCTATCTTCCCAATGATTCCTCTCTATCTGAAAGGGAACTCCCATGATATAGCCAAACATCCCTTAAATCTAGGGTCACCGTGTGCTGGATTGCTTAGGGCAGTCCTGATTAATGACTGTTAACCTAGGTTAATTATGAACAGAGCCTTATTTCACTCTCAAGAGCTCTATTTTGGGCAATAAATTTTATGGTCCCTCTACCCAAATCTAAAAGCATCGGGTGAAAAAGGTTGTACATTTTTTAATATCTTTTTTAATTTTTTTAAAGATACATAGATCACACAAAATGCTACATTAAAAAATATGAGGTTCCCATATACCCCACTCGCCATGATATACTTTTACTATGCATATGCCCTGTTTCCCGAGACACCAATGTACTTCTTTATTTCACTACTTATTCTTAAAAAGTGATCCTTTTTAAAAAACAAATGGGTGTTATGTCATTCCTGAAAGAAACACTGAGCTAGTTCATAATCTATATCTCAAATCTACTCAGGTAAAAGGCCCTTCCTTTCATAAAGCATTAGCAGTAATCAGCATAAAAAATAGGAATTAATCATCATGCAGACAGAATCTGATAATTATAAAGGATTTCAATGTCATATACTTTGAAAATAATATCCAGATGAAATCATGTGAGGAAAAGTAGCAAGTTAACTGATGGTAAAGTGGAGAAATTTTCCAGACAGCCAAGTACCCAAACTTGAGTAGATAAAACAAAGCTCTCTGATTGAATATGAGTAAATAAGAACATTGGCCAAAAGTTAGGAGGACATGGGTAATTGTAATTATACACAATAGACTTACCGCCCACTGAGTACTGATTTTACTCGAATGTAGGCCACTTTAATGCTTAGGTGATAATAACAATACGTCATTTGGGGTATTGTAAGTCACCTTGAGGGACTGATAGGTAAACTCTAGGGCTGAGCAATACCCAAGTGTTAGTGCCTTGATGAAGCACAATAAATACATTGACTTCTTTTATAGAACAAGCAGGACTAAAATATAAACATAGTGCGTTATGTTTGGTACGCCAGTCTCAATCTGTTTCACAAGCTTTGGAAATTATGGTAAATAGCTCTTAGATTTTGCTGATAAGCTCTCCCACCTCAACCCCCAGAGAAAAAACCTAGTAGGTGAGCAGGAAAAAGCAGCGACTCCATCATTTTCTCCCTCTTTTTTTCTGCACAAGTATAAACCATCTGTTCAGGAGCTGCCTTCTTCCTCTCATCGCAGAAGCAGACGGTGATTCACATAGGGAGGGTGCAAGCACGTTAGGTTTGCAAGGTGGCTTTTTATTCCACAAGGTAAAGACTGGGTGAGGCAGACATAGGCTCTCATAATAGCAAGCTGTCTCCTGTGGTCTGCAGTCCTTTGTGAATAAAACTTAGAGACTCAGGGAGAGTCGTACCTGTAGCTTGATAACAGACGATTATGAATATGTTTGGACATATGTCTCACTGCTCAATGCAAATGTTAATTTAAGAAATTGCAGGAATAAGTGCAGGAACACTTATTCAGACCACCCTGTTTTTTTACAATTCTGTAACCCCTAGCCACATATGGCTCTTTAAGTATAATTAAAATGAAATAAAATTTTAAACATTTTAGTTCCTTACTTTCCTCAGGCGCAGTTTAAATGCTAAGTAGCCACAAGTGGCGAGAGGCCACCATATTGGACAGCACAGATATAGAATATTTTCATCATTGAGAAATAGGCTATTTGAAAACACTGACTAAGCTTATCATTTTCTTTTGCTTTGTATTTGATGTGATGTCAACCGTCATACATGGACAGCACACAGCTAGCTCACTTCAAGCCGTGTGCTTGAAGAGATACTTCATATTCCCATAGAAAAGTAAAATTTGACAATTTATACATAGCTTAATTTATTCAGGTTCGTGTCTAATCAAGCTAAACTTAAGAGAGTTGCTGGCATCCTTTTGTAATCAACTAAATTTAAATGACTGTAACTATTTTTGTGAGACTTTTTTTTCCTGTCTTTTCATCCATCTCAATCTATGTATAGATTGCAGAGAAACAATAGGTGCTCTAATGTGCTAGGTATAAATATTGTTAGTCCTAATATCAAAGATGATATTGACGTCCTTTGTAATGATGTGCTAAAAGTTATATAATTTTATATTTGTACAGAAAAAAACGATGAAACATATTATTTATAATGTGTAAGACCTTGGAGTTTTCATGCCTTATTTTTTGTTATTTTTTCGTTAAAATGTCCTATTATACCTCTGTTGATTCCCTTTATGGCATTTAGGAGTCTCACTATATATACTATAATTAACAGCTTGATATGGGTCATTATTATATGATTATTTTGTATAAAATATTGAAAATTAAAAGAGTATTTCTTCTTGGTGTAATTTTTTTCAGGGACAATTTACACAAACACCCAATAATTGAGTCTATACTATAAAAGAACAATACCCAGCTTTTCTTTGTTGAAAGTTTATCAAACATAAACAAAACAAAACAAAACATAAAAAGTCTCCAGAAAAGAGTTTTATACCTAGGAAAAGAACAATCTATGAGTGGAACTCCTCAATGTAAACAAGGCCTGCCACTGAAAAAAAATTTTAAGAAGCATAACATATCTTTGAATTGTAAATTAAAATACTCGACAGTAGACACAAAGGACGAGAGTTTTAGGAATGGATGGAAATATGGATGAATGATTTCCTTTTCTGCAGCAAATGGCACACAGTATGATTACTGGAGCATATATGATCAGATTTCTGCATTGAATATACTATATTAATCAAGCCATTTTATTGCATTTGCCAGGTGGTTTCTTGTATATAAAACTATATTTCTGAAACTGATAAAATACTTTGCACACCTTATGCCAGAATGCTGGCCACCTTATGCTTTGTGCTTAGAATTCAATTGTTTCACGTTTTTGTGAAATTTTAATTATGGTTATTTTAAATTGTGATAGTCTTCTAAAGATAGAAAGGATTTCGACTATTTTTCAGCTTCTTGATCTTCCTTAAATCTGGGTTCCTATGCATAGTCCAAGAAACTTTTGTCTTTCTAGAAATACTACGATAATGCTATCTCTATGTGTCTCTTAGGTTCTCTATTTAGATGCTTTGTCTCATTTAATGTTTGCAACATTTCCACAGGTAGATATATAAGTTCTGTTTATAATTGGGAAACAGATTTAGGGAGATACATACATTTGTCTAGCATCTACAGAAAACCAAAGTTAGAGTCTAAACTTTGAATCTGATTAGGACTTTACAGCATAGCCAATGATCTTCATCAAAACTCTCTACTGCTTTGTGTGCCTTACAGCAAGCCTAGTATCTGCCAATTTCTGATTCTGATTCTGATTTTAATGTAGAAAAATAGTAGATGGTTTTACATCTTGTTTTCCTAGCATCTATCATGACTATAAATTAGTATTACAATTAGTGATTTAATATCTGCTTCTTTGTCAAAAATATAATTTTTATGAGGGCAGGGTCCATGCTTAATGTGTATGGAAAGAAAAATAGGTGAATGAAAGATTGAATGACAAAGACTAAAGAAAGGAGGGAGGAAAATGAGAAAGGAAGAAAAGATGAAAGGAAAGGGGGAAAAAAAAAAGGAAGAAATGATCTGTGTTTTCCTGAAGGTTAGAATCTAATTAAATGAATTACTTAAAGCTACCTGAGTGCTATGAAGGAGGACAAGAACACAACAGAGGGAGCAAATCTAGGTAGAATGTGGCATTTGTGCTGAATCTTGAGGGCTAAGTATAAGGTAATTTGTAACTCAGGTTAAGGATTTAAGATTCATCAATGACCCAGTCTGCATTTTTGATAGATTTCTTTAGCTTCAATGCTCAGAATATACTTAAGCGGGGCAAGAGTTTGTCAGGATGGAGGAGAGAGCCTTTGCTGTAGAGTCGGAGAGGCTCTTTAGCAGGAGCTGTGGCCTTTGTCGAAGGGACTGCTAAGGGCAGCCCTGAAATGAGGAATAAATATCCAGACCTGTATCTTCACCTCCCACCCAGTCCCCTGCTGATGTCTCATGCCTGAACCCAGCCAGAAGACAGTGGGTAACAGAACCCTGCTTATTCCTTCAGAGGGGTCTGCTTCCTGAAAACAAGGCAGGTGAAAAAGAGGAAATCTCCAGTACCCTAAGGTATGAATTAGTTCACTTGAGAGATGATGGTGACTTGATATAAGATTTTTGGATATACTTATTTTATCTTCCCAGGTATTACTAATCTACAGGCTTATAAACTGAACTCCTTGCTTACTTAGGGGATATGAATAGCATCCTCTTTGTAGTAAGAATCAAACATTATTTCCTTTTCTTTGGCTAAGAAATTTGAGTATCTATTTGCAGTTAAGTGGTATTAATATATGCAACTCCATTTCCCAATGTCACCTCCAGACTTCCCTCTCTAGAAAATTAATTTTTTTGATATTGTAGAAACACAAAATATTGAGATGTATTCAAATGTATTCAAATAACTACTGGTGTGTCAGTCATTATTCTCTGAAGTAAATAATCCGCCCCCCCCCAATAAGCCCCTTCACCTCCTTGCTCCTAATAAATACCTGGTTTGTTCTAGGACTTTCATCCATTTGTCTCCCCACACACTCTTCTGCTGTAAAACTAGGGGATTGAGCAGATGGATGATCAGTGAGGTTCCCTGAGTTTCTACAATTCTCTGGTTCTATTTCCTTGAAGATCTTCTCTTTGAAAGCCAGCATTTGTTGCAATGTATATTTGAGGTGATCATCTTTAAGAAAAAACAAAGCAAAACAAACAGTCCATTTTAATTTCAATCACAGAGTGATATGATCTTGTTGAATTTCTAATTGCAAAGCAGCTACATGTGCTCTGTAGGTCAACTTTTAATAGCCTAAGTATTTTTGGTTGCTAGAATTGTAACCACACTGTTATCAAAGTGACTCCAAGAAACCTAGAGAATTGCATCTTTGAAAAAAGTATTTGGCTATTAATGATGCCAGAGAACTTCAGGAGATTGCCTTTCCAAATATTAATTTTTCTATATTATCCCTACTTTCATTATAGTGCTATACCCAATTAAAGCATCAAGGGCTTAACCTATATTTGTGAAAAAAGCAGTTTATGATGAGTATAATCGTACTCCCATAGGTCCAATTATCTCAGTTGGCTCCCAATTAATCCATGGAGTTGTTAGGTCCTCCTTTTAATTAGATCTCTTCCTCTCAAAGAACAACCTTTTTTTTTCTTTTATTTCACTTTATTATTTCCTTTACTGGAACCCTGCAGGGTGGGAATACTACTTTGAAATATTCTTGTTTGTTTGATGGCTGGTTGAAACATAATAAAGATGGTATTTTTAACCATAGTCTACTTCTGAGTAGAGTATAAATGCAAATCTTCTCTATGGAAAGTTAATGTAAGTATGTACAAAATGAGAAGAGGAATACCTTATATATTTTAAGTTTAACAGTTTTCTCATTAAATCCCACTGGTCTTTTATATTTTGTCCTTGAATGTATAAAACAATATAGAATTACCTGTTGTTTGTTTTGTTTTGTTTTGTTTGCTATCTGATTTACCAGTTAACTTTATTACCTCTTAAGGACATTAATTTATGTTTTAAATTAAAATGTAATAAAAATAGCTGTAGAGGAAGACATTTGATCCACAGTGATATTTTGCCTGTTAAAACTCCTCTAGGCCATAAAGTACCAAGGATAAAAGGTTGCTTTGTCAGCAAGGGGTTTCTTTTATATTTGCTTTTTGATAGCTGGTACACTCTTGCATTCTCTTTAGAGTTCGTCAAGAAAACTGTGAATTTATATATTAAAATCTAAAACTGTGTCATTCTTTCCAGCCAACTTTCTCAACTGTTAAAAATATTGTTTCAGTTATAAGTAAAACTTTCTCATTAGATCTAGAATTTATATACCTTTATAGGAGTAGAATTTCTTCTATCACATCCTGCAAACTGTTCATTCCTCTGTAGTATATTTCTCTGAAGAGAAGGGAAGTAAACCATTTCATCTTTAAATTTATTGACATTACAGGAATTTAGGAAATTAGATTTCATGAAGACCCAATTGCCTCAAAAGCTTTGTTATATATACTTAGCCTTATGTAAATAAGTATGAATTAAAATTTTTGGTAAGAAAACCTGGCCAACCTTATAAGATATAATTTAGGCCATTTGCCTTCATTATTTTTTGCTTTTAATTTTATCTACTTTGCCATAGAGAGGAAAATTACACATTTAACAGGGAGTTATAGTTTCACAAGATATCAAGAAATAATAAAAGTCATAAATATATAAAAAGCACCTATAAATACAAAATTTGTGTGAAAACAAGTTTAGACCAGGAGCCTTGAGGATGATAAACTGAGACCTTGACTCTAGGACTTTTTCAATCTTTTTCACTGAAGAGTTGATTTGTAAATTCCATATTTTCTTCCCTAAGAGTAAGTATCACTCTCCGTTGCTATTATTACTCAAGTTTCTCTATTTTCCTAGACTGAATAGATGCAGTTCTCAGCTTTAGAAATCTCTGCATTTTCTGGAATGTTTACAAGACTTACAGTAAATGTTTATGAAAGGAAGGGAAAAGAGGAAGGAGGCTCATTCTTAATATATCTATGTGGTAGGATTCCTCCATAGACCAGGTTACCTACTACAAGCCTTCTCTTCATATTTCAGTAAGAAAGGAAAAAGCCAAATTGACCGAATTTCAACAGAATTCACTTGCCCCTGAATTCCACACTTTAGTGTATGTTTCTTAGAAAAAGATTACAGATAATCTGGATAATCTGGGCCCTGGTCTTTTGTTGTCAAACTGTTCAACATAACTGCCTTTCCTGAAAGGTACCTATCATATGTACTCTTAATAAAAGTTGAAAAGGATCAGTAGGTATATTGTGATTGGGATAGGTGTCAATTTTAACCTCCAGTTGGCAAGAAATAATAAAAATGTATGTAAACCAGAAGTCCCAGTTAAGACACTAAAATGAAAAATATCTGAATAAACATCAAATTAGGCACTCTTCAGATTGACTTGACTAACAGTTTTTCTCAGTTGGGAAGCTGAATGAAATGCAAATTGCCAGGCAGTTACTTAGTGGTCAAGGAATTCCAACAGTGGGATCTGTTTGAAGGAATTAGGCTGAGGAATTTGCCTTAAATTTAAGGCATCTGCACTTTCCTTAAAATCTTCTGTTTGGCCTTATGGAAGACCTTCTTCCCAGGGCAGCTCCTGGAAGCCACTATCAGTGTGTGCTCCAGTGACTCCTTTTCTTAGGCTCCTTTATCAAGCATGCCCCCCTTCAGACTGGTGCAATCTTTCTTTTATAGGTTTCTACTTCAGTTATGTTTTCAGACTCTAGCTCAGCCCTGGAAGCCAGTTTATACACATTAAACTTCTCTACTCAAACCATTAGATATAGATTATATGGCTTAACTCAGTTGAAAGCAATGTTATTGCCCTTCTTTTGCATATAGTACCCTACTGTCTCTTCATGTACCAAGCACATTAGATGCTCAAACAAGCGTATTGAATGAACCACTATGTGGTACTCTAACATCACATTACAGTATCTGATATCAGTGTGAGACACATACTTATTGATGAAACTAAAATCTCAGCTTGTATTTGAGCTTGCTGTTTTACATAGTAAAAACTCAGTCATCTAGCACCATTAAGACTGACCCAGAGCAGTTAATTTCACAAACACATGGAAGTTAGGATGTAATGACATTATCAATGACTGAAACTCTTTCTGTGTTCTTCCTCTCCTCCTTCTCCGCCTCCTTCCTCCATCTCCTCCTATTCTTTTTCCTCTCTCTTCTTCTTTGTCTTTATCTCATTCTCTCTAAAATATACTTTCTAAACTCAAATCCATAGACAGCTGCTGTGCTAACTACATTAGAATTATCTGTACAATACCACTTAAAATATTCATGAAGATTGTATTTTGCTCTGATTCTAGGGTAAGATCTTATAATATACTTTTCTTTCTAATGCGCAATCATGTTTGGAAATGACTGAGTTTATCCTATATTTGTGTGTCAAGTGCTCCAGAGAGCTCTTTGCTCCCTCCCTTCCCTAACCACCAGCCCCTTCTACCTGGGCAAGTTTGTGGTCTGGGTCTCTCCTCTCCTTTCATTGCTGGCTCGCTCAACAGCTGCTAGTATGGCAGCTGCTATCTGGCTCTGCCATGACCCCTGGTCTCTACCAGTGGACCCATAGGCGCCTGTAAACTCCTCCATGTTTTGATTAACTCCAGTTCTTTCTGCTCTCCCTCTCCCTCTGGCAGTCAGATTGTATTTCAAGGAGTGACAACCTGAACTGTCTTACTAGTTTGCACCAACATGTAGAGTGACTGTTATTTTTCATTGTGAATGGAGTAAAACCAGTCACAGTACATGGAAAATGATCATTAAGGTCTTCATTTAATCCACTGTTTCTATACTTCTACTCAGGTACTGTATTTAAAATCTCTGGTTTCTGGCAGACCGGCTTTACTGGGGTGTATCAGAGTGAGAAAAATGAAGAAAGGCCAGAAGATAAGTTATAAAGCCTATTAAAAAACCAGGTTGACATCATTAACTCTATTTGTGGGTGGCATATTCTGTACCAAGCACTATTCTAAGCACTTTGCAAACATAGAAATATGTGCTACTATGATTAAATAATAGCCCTGAGGTCCCTGAGCAAGTCAATGAACAAAAGTTTTAAAAATATATAAGTAGGGAAGCAGCTGTGGCTCAAGTAGTTGGGCTCCCATCTACCATATGGGAGGCCCTGGGTTCTTGTCCCAGTGCCTCCTTGAGAAGGCAAGCTGGCCCGTGTGCAACAGAGAGCTGACGGCCCATGTGCTGCAGAGAGCTGGTGCAGCAAGATGACACAGCAAAGGGAGACAAGCAGATACAGAAAAAACACACAGTGAATGGACACAGAGAAGAGACAGCAAAGAATGAAACAAGCCACAAGGGGAGGAATAAATAAATAAATAAATAAATAAATCTTAACATATATATATGTAAATATTATTATATTTTACATAAAAGATGCTTGTTTATTATTTTCAGGTAGAGGACCTGAAGTCCTGGTCCATTGTTAGAACCCATATATTCTGACTGAAAACTTAATTGTTTCCATTACTCCATTATAGCCAGTATCTCAGTTTCAGTGCTTTTTACAAATATGGTTGTTATACCCTTTTAACATATTTTTAGGATGATTTAAAGTAAATTTTAAATGATAAAATTCGCCTTTATTAACAGACTAAAGAATTAAACCAAGTCACCCGTTATAACTTTATTTAGGAACTTTTAATGAACAATATATATTGTGTTCACAAATTAACAAAGTTGCTGAGAAGCTAACAAAGATAGTATATCAATTCAAGGAATGCCTGTCTTTATTTTCTTCTGGAGTCATAGTACGGAACTCTGGCCTTTGTTCATTTTTCCCATTCTGAAACACCCCAGTGGATGCACAATTCTTGGTAAAACAGCTCCAACTCCACTCAGGTCTCTCCCCATAAGGAAATCATATTTGAGTGAATGATCTCAGTGCAGGGGTACCCATAATTCTCCACTGTATTTTTAAGGACCTCATTCTCAATTTATGGTACCTCATTATTTCTAACAAATCATCCTTTATGTACTTTGCAACTAAATGTTTCACAATGTTATGTTGCCACCCAGACTCTGTGAAATACTGGTTTGCAGCTTATGGCTATGAATATTGTCTACTTATGGAGAATATCACATAAAAAATAAAATACTCAACCATCTAGCCATTATGCAGCACCTCTATTCACAAGAGAGCAACATTTGGCATGAGGTACTTCCATCTTGTAGCCCATTCAAGAATGTTAATGGCCATGAATAAGATCTGATATATTATGAATACCCCAAGGACAAGACCTTAGTAAATATTTAACAATTTGGGGACCACATGGAAAAGTGACAAGGAAAAAAGATCCCTGTTTTGTATAAATTGAGCTAATTAATTATTTTGAATATGACTTTTTTTCCCCTCTGTACCAATTCCTTAAAAAATTGGCATGTTTGATACTGGCTCTTGGGAAAACTTTTTTTTAAATTTTATTTCATCTTATTGTATTTGCTTAATGTTATTTTAGGGTTCTGGTAACACATTGCACATTGTATATGTTTATAAGAACCCAAATATAAAGAGAGCAGAATTTTCTAATCAAATGACACATCTACTAACAATGATGTAAAGCTTTAATAGTATTTTTGGCATTGCTCATCACTTCTTTGTTCAGTGTTATTTCTTAGTTATATTTTGCTAGAAATCACAGGAATTTGTGCTATTCTGGGAAAGCAGAAATTATCAACTGCAGTCTTCTTAACTATTAAGTCGCCCTGCACATGACTCTGAAATCCCTTCATACATTTGTTATAGAGAACATAAAATAATTGTGTTGTTCCTTTCTTTTCTTTTTTCTTTTTCTTTTTCTTCTTGGACACCAGGCATTTTAAGTTAAATTATAAAATTATTTTATGAGAATTCCTGTCACTTTCTTTAAACTATTTAACCTTTAGCTTAATAGAGGTGTAACTTAATGATCTATGATTGTTTCAAGGTCTGGAATTGGAACATCTCATATAACCTACATAAAAAGTTTTACACACAAATGTTAATGGCTCTGAACCAAAAGAATTGAAGTCAGCTGCCTCCTGTCTGAGTCACAAGCTCTCTGTGGCCTGGATCGTATCTTTTAACTGACCTTGACTTTTTTTTTTAACTTAAATAAAATTTTCTCTAAAGTCAAGGCAAAAATAAGAATCATGAAGTTCAGTTTGTCTTGAGGCTGTATGTATGTGCATTGGTTAATTATATTTTCTGTATACAAACCTTGTCCATATTCCAACTCTTAAGAAATATAATACAGATGGGCCTACATTCAACTTCCCAGTTTTTACTACTGGGCATTTTAAATCCTGAAACCTACTATCAAGACCTAATAACCTTAGCCCAGGAGTCTTCAGAAGCTTTGATTGGGTCCTTGAGCATGTTCTCTATGGAATCCCTCTTACGAGCCCTTACAATATCTCACCTCTCCTACTAAATGCCACACTCTTAATAATGCTTTTATACCTTGTTTTGCAGTATAATTTTGCCTTCCACAATTTTGAAATTCCCTTTGGACATCTTTGGGACACTGGGGTGGGCAGGGGTGGGAGTCACTGGTATAAAATATTCGCCTATAATTTTCAATCTGGAGTTAAACAATTCTATTGACCTTGGTGGATCACATTTATCTTAATCCAAACACATTTTTATTTCCCTTGTGCTTACAAAATTCACATCCTTGCAACTAAATACTGCTTTGTGTATGGGTCTGAGTCTATCCTTCTTATCTTACTTAGTAGTAGTTGATGGAGGACATAATACTCAATTATATAAGATAAAGAGAAAATATATGTGCTATGTTTAAAATTCCATGTCATTTATTTATATATGCATACATATATACTCATACACACATAAATTTAGTCTTTTTCATTTTGAAAAAATGGTTTACCACATATTTACTTTAAGCATTGACCTCTGAATTTCAATGTGAACTGATTCATAGTATGTATCTATTGGTCTATAATCTTGAATTTAGAAACATATATGATATGGACTGACCCAATGACTTGCCATAACTGTTTCATAACATCAAATAATTCAATTTTAAGATATATACATTAAAACAATCTGCTTATTTTATATATTATATTTGGTGCATTCATAAGAATAATGTAATAATTTCCAATATAGCTCTCATATAATTACTGATGTTTCACGTTTCTAATCCATTTGAGAGTATATCAAGGAATTCAGGGCTATTTCAGTTTCAAAATTTGAAGATATTTATTTTTCACATTCAGAATTAGGTAAAATCCCATTTTCTGTAGTTCTTTATTCTTTCAGGTACACAATAGCATTTAGTTTTGTTATTGAGGTGCTTGATACTATTCTGTGCATATGAAGATTATTGGATGTTTTCTTTCTACAATATCTGGATATTTTCCTTATTTGGGGGAGATAATATTTCCCCTCATAGGTGTTACATGTTTTTGACTCTGGATTGCATATTTCCTGCTTGAATTCTAATCCTAAATCCTGAAAGATAAATTTGCTCATGTATCTTCTATCATTTTCGCATCCCATAAAATTTGCATTTTTTAATGCATTCACATAGGAATTGATTGGATAAATGAATGACATAACCCAATCTTGGTAATATGGGTAAACCAGGGCCTGAAATTTCGGAGCTCTAGTTTTGTAATGTTTAGTTTAAACTAAGCCTTCAGTAAAAGAACTAAAATAATTCTGTACCTTAAAGAATAAAATAAAATAAAGAATTATCTTTTAGGTAGTCATCTAAATTGTCTGTGCCAGATTAATGAATGGCTGTGCTCCACAAAATCATTTAAAGAACCATGTTAAGGGTCCATCTTCAACTGGTATTTTCTAGGGTCACTCTAGAACAGGAAGAGGGGAAGAAAATGGAGATCTTTGCATACAAATTGACCCAGAAATTAGCCACAAACCATACCTACCTCCAGGAAGTGTGAAAAATACATCGTCCCTAAATGGGTAGCAATTCTCAGCTACAACTCCAATATTGTAAAATAAATAGAGAACAGTATTAGGTGGACAATTTATGTCAAGGCACTGAAACATTTGATACATAATGCTGACACTAGTTGGAAAGACAGATGGAGCAGGGGAAGTAGAGAATATGTAATAGTTAGCCATAGTTTTGCCCTGCTCACATTTTTCCTCCAGTTAGACTCTTCTGAGCCAGTTTTCTTGAATGGATGACATTTTAAAAAGAAGACACAGTCAATAAAAATCATACTGAGAGCATGCAATGTTTTGGGAATATGGACATGAAAATGTTTAAGGCAAAATTCTAAAGTACTTACCAGTAATTAAGAAAGATAGACAAAATAAAAATATTTTCAGTAGATTAGGATATATATTATATGAAAAAGAATCCCTGAAGAGTGCCACTCACTAACCTGTACATTTAAATCATCATTGAAAGCCACCATTTTTCTGTTGAAAGACTCAACAACTCTTTACCTTCAAATTTCCTGTAGTTCCAATTGCCTAATTCAGATTTTTATTTGGCTAGCTCGTATATATATCAAAATTCACGTGTCCAAAATTAAACATGTGGTGGAGCCTGAAATTTGATCTTCCCCTAGTTTTCACCATCAATTTAACTGAGATTTGTTGACCCACCTGTTGAAACACGAACCTGGTGTCTCTTTTTCTCTTTGCCCCCGAATCTAATCCAATTTTTCATGTATGTGTGTGTTTATCTTAGATCCATCTACCTCTTTCCACTTCAAATGTCAGAACCATATCAACCAGATCACAGCAACACTCTACTAACTTTTCTCCTCAACCCCTATTTCTTCTCTCTCTGGTTCATGCTGCACAAGGAGTGCAAGTAAACATGTAAACTTACAAATATAATAATGCTTTCTCTCATTAAAATGCAAAAATTTACTTCCTTTTGCAATTTTAATAATACACTCTTTAATAATACCTGAGACCTGACAATTTCTAGACTATGTTTATTTCTTCAACCTTGGCTTGTTTCTCTTTCCTTCTCACTCAATTTCATGTTCTGTGTAAAAGCTTCTCACTCATTTTCACTGCCATGAAGAAGCCAATCTCTGTGGATCTTGGCTCTTGCTGTCTCCCAGTTACAAATGTCCTGGGCGACATGTTTCCTTGACTGGACCCTTCCTATCATTCAAATTTTAACTGAAATATCACACTTTCCATATGTCCCTCCCTCTTCCCCTTTTCTCACTTATGATTTTTTATCAGTTCTCATATGAAACATCTTGGCTCAATCCTTTACTTGTTCATTATTTGCCTCTATCACTACATCATAAGCTCAAAGACTGGTTTTATTTTTCACTGTACACATGCCTATGGATTGCTAGTTACAAAAGCACAATTAGAAATGTGCTGTCCAATATGGTAGCCAACAGACATGAGAGTATTTAAATTCAATTAATTAAAATTAAATAAGATAAAAAGCTTAGTTCCTCAGTCATAACAGCTACATGCCAACTGTTAAATAAACTCATGAAGTTAGTGGCTACCATATTGGGAAGCAAAGGGAATATGCCCATAAATTCATTGAAGCAATTCTTTTAACATTATAGCTGTGTATTAATAACATTTCTGTTGCTTGCCTTTGAGAGATCACTACAGCACTTCACTGAGGCATAATTTTTATTACCAAACAGAATTATTTGCTTACATTACTGGTATATGAACACAAGGGATTTTAATAGGAGTTTTTTTTTTTTTTACTTGTTTTTGTTCTTCTTAGCCTTTTTTTTTTTGTTTGTTTTAAAAATGTGAATTATTGCTATTTTATGTTTTGACATTAAAGAACTTGGACTTCTACTTTACAAACTTTACTCTTGTCTCCCAGAAGAAAAATTTCTCTTTGAAGTTATTGGGAGATCCAAACAGGAGCAGGAGATAGAAGAATTATGCCATGGGGAAAAAGTGTTATTCCTTTTCATGTATCTATAAAATGAAATAAAATATATTTAATGAATCACCAGTCTATTTGCTCTGCTCCAGAACTTGCAAGGTACCTATATTACTATGAAATATAGATGCCAAGAAAAACTAGAGTCCCTGAAGTGTGGATAGGAGTGTTAGAAGGCAGAGAGGAGAACTCTGCAAAGAGATAAGAATTAAAAATAAGAGAAAAAGAAATAAAATAGTGGGTCCACTATTATCTGTTTTTATGAGCTAGAATTATATAGAAAGTAAAGTGCCATCTGTTTCTGAAGACTAATCTTCATGAATGTGCACTCACTAAATCTTAAACAGATCCTATACATTATACCTACAAAATAGAAATAGAACATATCTGGCCTCAAAAGGTTTATATTTTAGTTTGATATTAATATATCCACATCTATCCTGCTTTGGTTGTATGGCTATGCATATACACATTTTGTTTTTATAGTTATTCATACAAATACACATTTTGTTTTTATATTTATTCCTAAATTTTATTTCTAAATAAATAAAGCCTCTTTATGCTTATTTTAGGGAAAACATTTTTAGATTATAAAATTCAATCCATGATTATTTTCATTTTATTTGGTTAACTTAAGATGGCAATATTTGTCATAATTTGTTATTTTAGAACTGTATTTGTTGTAATTTTAAAGTCTTTCATTTAGCATTCTTATGGATGCATTTATGGTTTATATTTTCTGTTCTGTTTTTTACAAAAATGATTTTGGGGGGAGATTGATTTTTTATTGTCACAAACAATATCACTGCCACTACAGTGATGAGGTGAGGTAGAGGTAAGCAGAAATCACACTTCAATTTTAGGCCATTTTTAGACAATAAAGAGGTCATGCCTTCCCCTCTGCCCCCTTCTTTATATTAGCATTTCCACGGGCAATAACCTTCCTTCATTCCCATAATTCCAGCCTGGGAAATTACACCCCTATGTCAGCAAGTCCCCACTTTCACCTAGTAGCTCAGTTCCCACCACCCCCCTGCTCTATCTGCCCCCACCTACATAAACAAAGAGCTCGGACCTAGTTTTAGAAAGCTGATTCTCACTCTGAGAGGGCAGTAGGGCCACCATTGATTGAAAAGTGAATGGTCTCTGAGTTTTACTTCATACCCAGGAAAAGAAATAAGACAGTATTATGTCTCAGCACCTTGCTGGTAAATGTCACACTCATCAGCGAGTCTGAGAGCGTTCCTCACCCCTATTCTATAACCACTGATAGGGAGATGTTCTCCTCAGAGATATCAAAATGGAGATGATTGCTTTCTCCCTCTCTCTTGCAGGCTACGAGCTGGCTCTCTACTCATTGGCTTGCACACAGGCTTTTAGCAGAGTTGAGGGTCTGGGGAGAGGTGAAACCCCAGCTCCATCAGAGCCAAGGAGGTACTGAGGTGAGGAATGGAGAATGAGGGAGAAGAGACAATCCCCACTGTTTCCCACTTCCCTACCCCAATACACAACACAGGTTTTCTGTTGTCAAGACACTGAAAACAGATCTAGGAAACTTGGTGCATTGATGAGGCTCTGCTCTGTCCCACAGAGCCAGGGCATATGGTAGGAGCGGAAGGGCTGAGCTTGGTTTGAGAGGCACAGCAGCCACATGTAGAAGCTCCTAGAAATGCTGATGAAGCTGGGCAGGAGAAGGAGGTCATGAGAGAGTTCACCTCTCACTGTTTATGCTGCTTTCCTAAACTCAGATGTATTTAAAATATCTGTTGGCTAATACTTTCCCCACTGCTTTTCTTTTGTTTCCGTGCTTTATATTCTATTAAATTAATGAATTAATTTCAGGTCTGGCTTCACAGGTGTGTGTGCTCCACGGTTGGTTTAATGCTCTGGTGTCATTCTCTTGAAATTCTATATTGGAACAAGGGGTCCTATATTTTCATTTTGTACCAGGCTCTTCAAGTTATGTAACCAGTCATGATTAGTTTACTTTTAACAATATTTATCAGGTCAGTCTCAGAGGCATCTCTCATTTCTCTTTCTTGCCTTAGATTCCACATTCCATCCGTCACCTATTTACCACTTAAATACATGGTAAATTCTCTTTTTCCCACCCCTGCCACCACTTCCTTATTTCATTGCCACAAAATCTGTCTCCTAAACCATTGTGTTAGTCTCAAGGTTCTTTTTGCTATCTCTGTAATTCACCACTTATACTATGAGAGTTATTGTTTTAAAGGAAAGATGTAACCAAGGTTGCCACTTATTAATTTAGAAGGCTATCATTCTCAACAGACCATTTTTTGAAAAATTATTTTTCTATTTCATATGTTTCTTGAGTCTTTTGTTTCATATATCTCATTTTTTTCCTATTGATTTTGTAATTTATTCATTAAGTATACATTTATTTGTTTTTTCTAAGAATTTCCATCATTCTCTTCTTATTTAATAGTAATGATGCCCTTTCTTCTTTATCAAAGGAGTTCATTTTTTTCTTTTGTGAACTACTTTTATTTTGTTATGCTTTAAATACACATACAAAAAATATTATTAGCTTTGAAAATTATACAATATCCTAATATAGAGAAAATGTAAAAATAAATTAATACAGTAAGATTTTTGTATACATCTCAAAGGAGTTTAGATGATACCTGTTTATGAAAAGATTCACAACATGTCTTATCTATTGTGTGTGTGTGTGATAGAGACAGAGAGAGAGAGATGACAGACACGCAAAATCTTCCCTACTGTACCTGCATTATTTCACTGTTTTTGTGCTTATTTTTCATCATACTCCTTGCAGGGCCTTTTTTTCAAAGTAGCTAGAGCTAGGATGCAAGTGATGGCTCAGTGGCAGGCTTGTGATTGTGAAGTCGATCTCGTCTCCAGTTTATCCTACTCCTGAAGCAGAGCTTAGACTATGGGTGTATGTTGGATAAGGCAGATAAGGGCTAGATGTCCATCTTCTAGTATAGACCTTCACCTCTGATTTTAGGCATTGTGCATTTCCCTTTAAACTGTATTATAGAGTCTTTCTAAATTCTGGTCTTGAGCCACTGGCATGAATGGGAAAGACAACTTTCTAATGTGTTTAAGAGAACTGATTTTGGAATTAAACTTAACTCCAATGCTACCAATCCTTCTTAATATGATAATATCGTGGGCCCCTAAACCACAGTTTTTTTACATGCAAAACTAAATTGTAATGTTTCTGTCATAGGGTTCTTCTGAGCCTTAAAATAGATAATTGCCTGACATGAGGCAAGCACTTAGGAAATGATTGTTGATTACCTAGTATCTGTTACTGCTCCTGGAGTGAGTGCAGAAGGGTGCAGATGGATTTTGATCAGGCTGTCTTCATAGTTCATGATTGTTAAAGTGCTGGTAGAATGTGAAACAGGCACAGTCACTATTATTTATCACAGATATTGCCAGAAGACTTCTTACACATCATATTATTGCTGAATAATGAAGTGTAAGAAGACAAAGCCTTTTGTGTTCTATAGAGTCCATAAACTAGCTGTTTCATGTATCTGGGTTTCTGCTAGGATCCTTCAGCAATATTATGTTTCGATAATGATGACTGCAAGTGGGTATCCAGAATCTGACACATACATGCATAATATTTACTATTGTTTACTTTCCTGAGCCATCATGAACTATTTCTCAATAAGCTGCACATGGAATCCGTTTCAAAGACCCACCGTATCCCAATGTGATCAAGTAGAGACAAAGTGGCAAAACTTTTAAAGCATTGCTATGGAGAATAATCAAAATGAGAGCAAATGCACATCTGCATTTGAAAATACATGACCACTTCTAGAGAATTATTTTAGTCAAACTTGAATGCTCTGTTGGGCTTCAGATTGGGGAAAAACCCCGAACCTTCCTTTGTGATTTGTTATGGTTTAACTATTATGCGATCATCCACTTCAGTAATGTGTTTGACTTCTGACAACTGCATAAACCTGCCAAGCTATATATGAAATAGAGCTTGTCTCATTAAAGTTGTGCTAAGAATAAAACAGATAATTCTAAAAGCATCTATTTTATACCCCTGTATTGCTATTGGTCTAGGTCTTTATAATGTGTAACTGCTGTTTAAGTCATTACTATAGCCTTGTGGATGGATAATCGGCATTCTAATCTATCCTATTTCTCAAATTTACAATGTGTTTTGGGATATATCAGCAAGTCAAGCTCTTCTGCTTGAATGTATGTGATCAGTACCACTGAATCCAAAATATGAAGGTCTAATGAATTGGCTTTAATGGCTTCCTTACTTCCTTAAATGTTTTTACTTTAATTGGTTATCTCACACTATAACCTGAACTACATTGAAAAGTTCACAGCATTGATGCTAATAGTCTCTTTCTAATTACTGCGTAATGAACAAGGACTGGCAGTGCAGTTTTAGAGGTTAGACATCACTATTAGTAATCATCTTCATCTTTTTATGAAGCTGAAACCTTAAGTCTTCAATTATAATGTGGAAATTATATATACATATGTGTTTATGTATGTGTGTATCAGTCTTAGAGTAACACTCAGCAAAATGTACCTTTAGGATATTTTATTTTTAGATGATAGGTAATTGATGTATTTACATATACATGTGTATGTGCATATTTATGTATATATTTAAATGCATGTGTTTTAGTCAGACAAAGGGGTGCTGATGCAAAATACCAGAAATCTGCTGGGTGTTAAAAAAGGGTATTTATTTGGAGTAGGAGCTTACAGATACCAGGCCATAAAGCATAAGTTACTTCCCTCACCAAAGTCTATTTGGAGGAAGATGGCTTCCAACATCTGCAAGGGTTCAGGCTTCCTGGGTTCCTACTCTGGCTTCAAGGCTTCTTCTTTTCTGGGGCTGGCTTCTCTTTCCCCTGTGAGCTGACTTCCCAGGGCTCCAGTTTAAGTCTTCAGCATCAAACTCCAAAATGAAAGCTCCAACACTAAAAGCTCTAACTCTGTTCTTTGACATGCCACCCACCAAGGGGTAGGGACTCAATGCCCTAATCATAACTCAATCATTCCCAGGTACAGATCAGATTACAAGCATAATCCAATATTTCTTTTTGGAATTCATCAATTATATCAAACTGCTACAACATGTATATATGCACATTTATATATAACTTGTTTTGAGAAAATAAATACTACTTAATAATTAAATCATTAAATTATTTGCCAGAAGTTTATTTAATTTAATATCTTCACTCATAAATGTATCTAGCCCTCATGGATTATCACTACAGACTTGTGTCTGAACAAATTATTCAGATTGGTCACAATTAAAATATTCTAGTGAAGAGAATTATGGACAGGTCATATTTTTACACATTTAACCATAATGTTTTTCAGTATCAATACATGACTACATAAACTATTTATACAGATTGTCATTACACTTCAATGTTTAGGGGAAAAAAAAAAAAGAAAATGAGCAAGAAATCTAACAAATCATGAAAGAAGGAGGGAAAAATCAACTGTATGTAGCAATCCCAAGCCACTTGCACAAAAAATACTAAGCATTCTTGTACTTACTGCTTCTAATACTGGTTCTCTAAAACACTGAATTTTTAACAAGGTGGTGAGAAAACTTTAATGTAGTTTTATTTATGCACATTTAAATTCAATTTGTCTTTAAGGAATAAAAATATTGCTATTATTGTTAAAGAATATTGCTATCAAATTCCCTAAGAAAAGAGAAAATAATAATGTGTCGACTTTTTGTAAAAAAAGATCTCTATGTAATCATAGAGACCTCTATGTAATCATTGAGAGTTTTCCCTCAGTATAAAACAATAGCTACATACAAGTAAAATGCTTATTTGCTAATATGACAATTTTCCTGGCTCTTTTAATGTGCAAAACACATGATTTCCAAGGCCACAGTTTGGGACAATTATATACAATTTAAAAATCAAAGCAAAACAAAACAAAAATTCAATAAAGACCTTAATAACAAATGTATGTAAAATGTTTATAACATTGAAGTTATAAAAATATTTGATAGAATTTAAAAAAAGAGACCCTTAGATTTCTTTTATACAAATTAAATTATATGCACATATTTCTTTTTCTCAGGTATTTGCTTTTTTTTTTTTTAACTTCATACTGAATTTTTGTCCTTATTTTGTTTTGGAGATATTTTGCTATTTGTTATGTTAACTCCATTTAAAAAAAAAAGATTTATTTATTTATTTATTCCCTCCCTCCCCCGTTGTCTTTGCATAATCTTGTTGTGTCAGCTCTTTGCCTGTGCAGCGCCATTCTTGGGCAAGCTGTACTTTTTTTTCTTTCACGCTGGGTGGCTCTCATTATGGGGTGCACTCCTTGCGCATGGGGCTCCCCTACGGGGGGACACCCCTGTGTGGCAGGGCACTCCTTGCATGCATTAGCACTGTGCATGGGCCAGCTCCACACGGGTCAAGGAGGCCCAGGGTTTGAACCGTGGACCTCCCATGTGGTAGGTGGATGCCCTATCCATTGGGCCAAGTCCGCTTCCCTATTAACTCCATTTTTATTCCTGCTTTGTTTATTCCTTCCTCTCTCTCTTTTGTTTAACTATCTAGTTATCTGCCTTGAACAACTTGGTGTTTGTGAGAAAGGGCATACAATTTCGTTAGGATTTTTTTTTTACATGGCATCTTTTTCCGTGTTTGTTTCAACTATTTACATGTATCAAGAATATTTTGTTTAATTTATATAATTAAAGGAAATATTCTGAGATGTTTTTCATAATTACTGTTTTAAATGTTTTCTTTTTCTTAAAACTAATCTTAGTTGAAACATATTTTCATATCTGAAAATATTTTTGAGTGCCTCTTTTAATATAAAATTATTTTTAGATGTCGAGAAAAGAGTACAAAAAATTTCTCATTATATTGTTTACAATATAGTTATAGAAAGAACAGACAAATCAAAGTATGTGGTAACTTTCAGAGAATGTCAAGTAAATGAGAGACAATAAAATAAAATGATTTAGATGAAAATGTCGATGTGTTTTAAGAAAATAAACAGGAATGAATCAGTTACTAGCAGTATTTCTGAGAAGTGCGAAGCTCAATACAGATGTAAAGGAAACATTTAAATTTTAAACAAGAGGTGACTGGGAGCCAGAAAAAGGATCTAAGACAGGTAATAATGTATTTGAGCAAAATAAGAATGTTCTCCATGTTGCCAAATCCTAAGCATGTCTTGCTGTGATAATTAACAGACAGCTAAGCACTAGCCACTCACCTGCTTCAAAACATAAATATTACTTTATGTCCACAACAAATTATCCTTTCACGCACACATTATTAAAAAATATATACAAGTTCTCACTGGATTGGGAGAAATGCTAGATATCTCTCTTTGATAGAATGAATTATTATTAATTTAGGATTAGTGTACTCTAGACAGAATATTAGCATCTCTGTTTTATCTAAACACACCAATTTGAGGACACGAGACTGTCAGTATATTTGTGGAAGCTCTCCCACTGTTCCCAACAGCTGCTGAAATCACCAACATTTCAATACTATTAATTCAACATGAACAAAATCATTAGCATTGTACTGAGGTGTTGGAACCAGCTCACTCCTGCATGCTTTCTCTCTCCAGTCAAATTAGGAAACCTCCTGGTCAAGAGCAATTTACTATTTGTTGAATAAAGGATAGTATTCTGGTCACATTTTGAGATGTTGTTCCTTGTGTTTGTCTTAAAAATAGTGGTGAATTTAACTCAAGATTGAAACTGAGTATTAGTGGTTTGAGAGGAGGGACTTTTCTATATTTTATATCATGTATGATACTTAGAAAAAATCTATAAAAATTTAAATTAAAAAGGCCATAACAATATCATTATAATTAACAGCTATTTTATCCTTTCTGTACACTAGTCATTGTTGTAATTGCCGAAGATGTATTGAACTATTTGATCCTCACTACAACCTCATGAGTTGGGTAATGTTATTCTCATTTTCCAGATGAGGAATCTGTGCCTCAGAAAGAAAAAATAAATTGCCAAAGTTACGTAGCTAATAAGTCCTGGAGCCTGACTTTGAATCCAGACAGTCTGACCCTAGAAAATGAACTCATTTTTCATACAGCTAAATGTAAAAAAAGAGAAAACAAAAGAAAAAAAGACACCAAATATGTCTGTGTCCAAATCTTGTTTTAATTTCTTTTTGAATGTGAACATGTTTTGGATGATACCTGAGCAAGGCTGTGTTTTTTATTTATTACCATTACATATTATAGTATATGTTGTTTTGCTTCCTTATAACTTTAAAGGAAAGTTAAATTTTGGTTTTAACATTGTTTTAAAAAGGAATAAACTGTCCAATTGAAAAATCACTGCCATATCTTTAAAATATTATGAATTTTTCTTTCATTACTGTGGAATAATGTACCAGCTGTCTGTTCACCACAGTGATTTTGTACATAGGGTAGAGAAGCAGTGATACTCTTGATGGAAAGATGTGCAACACAGGCTATTAAAGGGGACTCCGTGTGTTTAATCCGCTTCAGCAATGGAACTGCAACTCAGGATTTTGTGAATAAAAATTAGCTGCCTTGTATAGTTCATTGAAAGAGACATATTGATCTATGAGAGAAGTACAGTTTTCATTTTTGGAAGAAAAAATTGCAAAAGATCTCTCCAATCATAATGTACCATAGATTTTTTGTGTGTTATTCTCTATAATGAGGATTAACTAATGTTTTAAAAAATGTAATTGACTTGTTTATCTTCAAATTATTTCCTTTTTGCAAGAGGATTGAGCTGAAAAATAAATGAAAATTTAGAGAAAAAATTTTTTAAAAAAACAACAGAAATTTATCTCTCTGAGATATTTTACTCCTGGAGAGGAGGAAGTGGCCAGTCAATGCCAGGACTACTGTAAATATAAGATATCAGATTTATGGAAGTCTATATGTCAGTGGACCAACTGGGACGGACCATCCTATTTCACAAAACTGTCCATTTACCTTGGAAAAGTAACATATCAAGCAAAACGTGATTGTTTATAACTGGATTTCTTTCGTGTGTTTATGTTGGGTATAATGGGGAGAAGATAAGGGAACAATATAATATAGATTCATCCTATTTCCTTTATATATATCATTTGCTTAGTAAGCAACATAAAATAAGAGTACACTTGACTTTTTATATAGTTAAAAAGTTTGGGGAGTAGATTTTCTCACATGAGCATATATAGGGTAGAATGGATGTTGGAAGGCTAACATAATAATGTTTTATATAGGTACTCAGTGATTTACTGATATCCTTATTTAACTTTTACTTCAAAGTTATGTTTTTGAGTGTGTCTCATGGTTTTAGGCATTTGCTCTAAGTATGTAAACTAAATTACTATTCCATAAAATTTCCCCCCTCTGGCAAATCTATTTGGTCTTTGTAGAGTCAAAGAACATCTTTTTACTAGAGGATATTAATTGAATATGATGGAAATAATAAAAACATGTTCCAGGAATTGATGACTGCTTAAAGAATGGTTTGCAATTTAGGGATGTCAAAGACAAGGGTCAGAGTTCCATTACCCAGACTTGTAGGGATTTGTAGGAACTCTACCTTCAGTCATGGAGCTGGTAGAAGATTTCAAATGACATTCGGCAATGATAACTTCCATTTAGTTTGTCAAAGCACTGCTGATGCAAAGTACCAGAAATGGGTTGGCTTTCATAAAAGGAATTTATTTGGGGTAAAAGCTTACCAATTCAAGGCTGTGAGAAGTAAAAATGTAAAAATGGAGGCACCATCAGAGATGCTATCTCACAAAAGTCAGCTACTTGTTGATTCTGGTGGTTTGCCACGTGGTGAAGCAAGATGGCTGCTGATTTCTACCAAGCTTTCAGCCTTCCCTCTGGGCTTACCCTTTCCTTTTATTAGCTGCTCCATTGGCTCAGCCTCTCAGGTCTTCAACCGTAAGTGATCCTCTCTCCCACATGGCAGAATTAAACATTGTGACTCCCTTATCCTGAGTCTGTCTGTGTGTCCTTTATATGATACCCTGAAGGGGGGCAGAGACTCAACCTGAGTCAAACCTCACTGACATGTAAGCCTTCAATCAATCTTATCAAGTTCTAATCAAAGGTGCCTCAACTGAATTTAATTCAGTTGTAGGGTACCACACTCAGAGGAATAGATTAGTTTACTAACATCATCTTTCTTTTTTGGGGATTCATGAAAATAATCTCAAACTGCCATATATTCTGGCTGGCTATTTGCTCACTCTGCATCTTTCTCACATTCCTTATTTATTTTGTATCCCTTCCTTTTTTATATTTGGAGGACAAGTCTATTTTTCCCAATAGGCTTTAAACAATTAAGGGCAGGCAATATTTCTTATGCCTCATGTCTTTACTTGCTTTTTCTTGTTTGTTTGAATATTTTGTTACAGTAGTTTTTTTTTTAACTCAGTAAAAATCAACTAAAATCCCAATATAATTTTTAAAATGATAAAATAAAATCTATTGAATAATTTAATCTTAAAATATATCTTAAATTGGACTTTTAAAATTTTCTGGGGTTCCTTCAAGTTATTCTTGCATCATCATGAGTATTTGAGATGCCTAATGCATAGGCTTTTATATAGTTAGCAAATCTTCATAACTAGAACTTTGTTCATGCTTAAACATTGTTTTCAACACACAAAAAGAAACTGCCATGGTAGTTTAAGAGGGCATGCATTCTAATCCATATTTTATTCCTCCATGCTGAGGACCCTGGGATGGCGATGTCCACTCCACCTCTAAATCTAGAGGGAGCTTAGATCCTACCTGGCTAATAGATGGGATTCTCCTGCTTGCGGTTGTAGACTCTCTCGGTTCCCCAGTATGGTGGTTTCCCACCCTTACCTCCCTTTTAGCTGACCTGGGTAAGTCAACGAACTGGAGAGTAGGTGTTGCAACTCTGTTGAGGCTCAGGGCCCAGCTGGCACATGGACAGTTCAGAGATTTAAGTCTCCTGAGCCTACACCAACCCCAACACCAACCACAGGTTCAGTAAAAGTGATAGAAGAGGTATGTGTAGAAAGGTCACATCTGAGTCTAACTCCATCATGCTCAGGAGCACAAATTCCAAAGCAGGGCCCACTGGCAAGGGAACATTTTGTGTGATTTGTGTATTAAAAAAAAAGACAAAACCCCTCATCCAGAAAAAAACTTTTAAAAATAAATAAATAAATAAATAAAAAAAAGAGAGAGCATGCATAGACATGAAGTTTTAAGATTCTGTTAACTTTCTGAATTGTTTCTAAAGGGTGCGTGTGGCTAATTTTTTGAATAGAAAACCTATAGCTTTTAGTAAAGTTCTAAAGTTTTCTGATAAGGAAACTTCAAGAACACTAATCTATGGGTAAATACTGGCAACTGGCTGCAGGATAAATCTTTCTATTTTGAATCACTAAGCTAATGACATAATAGGAAAGCAGGCAAACCAAAAATGCAAGCGATTGTGTGTTTATATATGGAAAATCAAAAAAGAAGAGAGCTGAGAACATTTGTTAACCTGTCAGTGAAGCCTCTTTAACATAAAACAACATTTTTGTATGATGTCATTTTACTTGTCAATGTTTTATTATCATTCATTAATTTAACATCATTTTTTGTTTATTTTCTGTAATGCCCTATCCCAGTCTTGTCTGAGATACAAAAATTATAACGCCCAATATTTTTTTTCCTCTCAGGATCTTACATTTTATATAGCTTTATAAGTAAAGCAAATCATTCTGAAATGATCTTTATAAGAAATGATCACTTAAAGATGATAGTATTAAGGGTCAAATCAGGGGAAAGATCTCCGGGAGACTGAGTCATTAGTTTTGCCTTAATGGAGAGAATTTTTGCGAGATAGATTATATTCATATTGTGGAAAGGAAGTGTATTTTTCAGAAAGAGGAATTCCATGGATACGCATAGAAGTACACCTAAGCATCTTCAAGGTCAAAGGGCAGACCCATCTAGAAATATTTTGTGATTCATCTTTGGTGGCCTGGAAAAATATTCTATTGGCCTATTTTCAGTGTGTGCCCAGGCATATGTACTATCACTTATATGTTACCCTGAAAAGAATATTTTTAATGAGAAGTCCAATTTTCAGACTGTAAGAAAGAATTATAAATATACTAATTTATCATAGTATATTATATTTAATTAACTGACTGGCAATGTAAGATATATGAATCAGACATTTAATATACTCAACTAACATTTATTGCATAAATACAATGTACCAGAATATAAAATATCTTTGTCTTATTTATGGGATATTATGTCTTATTTAACCTTTAAAATTATTGTATAAGAAGATAAGATCAAAATCACACAGTGACAAACAGATTCAAAATTCTGAAATTCTGACTCCAAATTTATTGCTTTTTCTACTATCATTTCCCTCATTCCTACCTTATTTCCTATGTGTGCCTATGCTAGATCTATGATTCTTTTCACTTTTACTTCACTGAACCCCACATTCCTGCACATGTATACGTATATATTAGTAGATACTGGTACCTCTGTGTAAATGTATAGGATCTGGTATATCCTTGTGCTTGTGCATAAAGTATACCCAATCTTTAGTTTGTGAGTCGTTTCTCTGATATCTCATTAAACCTCTTCCTGTTTTAATAATTTGAAACCTCTCCCTATTTTAGTAGAATGAGTTTTAGTTACATGGAATAGTTAAGCTTTATATTATATTTTGGAGCATCTTGGCAGCATGTTGTGCTACATGAAGGGAGTGGAATCTCTCTAAGTCTTCACAGTTGTCTTAATTACTGATATTCTTTTGGCATTTTGAGAAGTCAATAGCACAATCCATTGTGTGTGTATTTTGCAATGGAAAACTATCTGGTCCACTATATTCTGTAATTAAACAAGATGTTCCTTGTATTTTAGATATTCATGTTAATAAAAATTTAGATACATTTTTAGCTTTAAGATATCTCAGTCTTAACCTAGTTCTTAAATTAGGAGCCAGGTTAACAGGGAGAGGCTGCATTTGATAGTTATTTAGACGGTGGACTTTGAAATGAAACTGGTTTTGAATTCTGGTATACTAGGTGCTGAATCTTGGACAAGTTACTTATAATTCTCCATCTTTGGAAATGGGCATAATAATATTTATTTCACGGGTTGATGTGATAAGCCAAACATATACAGGTGCAGTGCCTAGCATATAGATAGCACTCACTAAATAGAAGTTAGTGGTATTAATTTTATGAGATATATATTTCGATTTTCTTTCAAAAATTCACAATGAAGCAGCAGATATTAATTAATATTGATGTCTTATAGACTACTAGTATGCTAGTAAATTGGCAATTGGATATATTGTCTGAATTGTACAATTTGGTTTATTTTTCTTTTCTTGTTTTGCTAATTTCTAAGAACTCCATAAAGTGATTAATGAGCTAATATAAAGTGTAAATGTAAATACAATTTGTTGCTATTGTTGTGAAAATTTTCCAAGTCTAATTTTTAATAGTCAATTTTATAGTGGCATTCTTAATGTTATAAAAATAGTTGCAAACTGAATTGACAATTTTTTTTGGCCTTCAGAGGGTTAATGTTGTAAAAAGACTACTTATAAACATTTTTTTCAATGTATAAAAATGCTATTAGTCTTAAAACTAGTATATACCTATAAAGTTTAGAGTGCCATATACCTATAGAGATTTTCCAAGGGAAGTCATTGAGATAGGATTAGCAGATTAAGCTGTCTACCCAGCTAGTTAATTTATGGCATAGGAGTATTTATGCAATAGCTTACACCTGCCAATTTACAGAATGAATTCCTGGCACCAGGTTTGTACTTTGTGTGTTTTTAGTTACAAGATTAATAAACATCTCCATTAAAAATGAATAGTGTGGAGGAAGGTGATCTAAACAATTAGCTAAAGATGATTGAATAGCACTTTTCAAAATTTAAAAATGTGAAAGGAATGATTTGTGGCAATACCTAAACTGAATTATAAGGAGGAGTTCTCAATTTCAATTCTATTGACCGCGTAGTTAAAGGAATATTGTGAGAGTTGGAAATATCCTGAAAATGATAATTATGTAAATGAAAACACTCCGTGTCTTAGTTCCTAAAGGCTGCCAATACAATATACCAGAAATGTGTTGGCTTTTACAATGGGAATTTGTTAGCTAAAAACACATGGTTCTGAGGGTAGTAAATTGTCCAAATCAAGCACTATCAAGAGGTACTACCTCACCAAGTTATAGCTGTGGGTCATCAGGCACATGGTGGCCTCATTTAAAGATGCTTTCTCTTGGAGCTCAGCTGTGGGTGATCAAGCACATGGAATGGCAAAATTCCATTCTATTTGTCTCTCCTGTCTCTTTCTCTTCCAGACTTCTCTTAAGCTTTGGGCTTCTCTGTGGGCCCAGGCTCTCAGAGGCCTCTTTCCTTTCTCTGTGCTCTGCTGATTCCAGCTTTTGGCCTCCAGGACCTTTCCTTCTCTCTGTGAGGCTGTTTTGTTTTGTTTTTTTGTACTTTGTGTTTTTTTGTCCTCAGTTTATAAAGGACTCTAGTAAAAGGATTAAGACCCACCGTGAATGAGGTGGATCACATCTCAAATTCAGATTCTCCTTACTGAAAGATCCTACTTACAATGAGTCTACACCCACAGACACACAGATAGGGGTTACCTTTAAGAACATACCTTTCTGGGGTCCATATGGCTTCAAACCATCATAGTCTCTTATGACTAAGTTTATAAAATTATATGCAGAGCATTTCCAAGTTTAAATTCAAAGTCACAGATACGTTTCTCATATCTACCTAAGGATTATGGCCTACAACAGAGCTTCCCCCCCAAATGGGATAACCTACACTTGTTGCTATTAAAATACTTATTAGTAAACTATAAATATCTATGCTGTAATGCTTAAATTCTAAGTTTCCATTTTGGTGTCAGAGATATTAGCACCACACATGCGCATACCATATACATCTACGTGTGCATATGTCTCTGCTTTAGTTGGTAGTACTATAAGGTGAACTGCAAGAACAAAGAAGGGATATACCTGCAGTGAGTACCTTTTATAATGTTGCTCTAATTGGCCACATTTCTTTAAGGATATTGAAATTGTGGTCAACTTAAAAATCTCAACTAATTCTCATATTTGTCTATCTATCAATAAAAATGTCATTTTTCAAATGGGCTTATTCTGAGTTCAACGATTCAATTGATTTATATTTTTGTAATTTGGAGGCATAGTTAAATGATGTAGCAGAAAGAAACAGTTCTTACTCAGGAAAGAAAGGGAACCAAAGTAATGAGGGTACTTGGTAGATACTTAGGGTTGTAAATTTGGTGCTCATGACTTTGAAAAAAAATGTAACATTAAGTTAGTTTTTCTTGGGGATGATGATGCTTTGCCTCTTACGTCAAATAGTAGCTTTTGAATAACTTTTAAAATTATTTTCCGAACTTGGTAAAGTCCATATGGATACATCACGAAATTATTTGAACCAGGTCAAAGTAGACATTAAATTTTGTATTATGATACAGTTGATAGTATTAGGTTTAATCTTTAAAATATTGTTTACACAAATAAATATAGCATTTCACTATGATATCAAAAGCATATCTTGTATGCAAAAAAATAATCAAGAAAAATTTGTTTTTTCAAATATATATATAACTTTTCAAGACAAATCTATGAGTGTACAGGCTTCTACATATGATGACATTCTATGGTCCATAATAAAATATATAGGGCCCTGCAACTTTTAAAGAAATTCAGTAGAGTCTTTTTATAATGATAGATGTATATACAATTTTGTTTACAATTGATAAAGAATATTTCAAATTGTATTTTAAAGAAAGGTGTGGGAAAGCTATCTTGACAAATAGGACATATAATTTAATATTATGGTAATGCTAGTTTGGATTTGGGCTATGGCATTTATAATATATCTCCTTTGACTTGGGATTTTACTGCTTGTGAATTACTGAAACTTGATTCACTTATGAGATATGTTTATCTCAATTTCAGTTCAAAGTGAATTTCCTTTTCTTTCCATGCAGGAGTTTATATTGAATGTTCAGTGGGGCTATAATTCATCATGCTGTGGCTTGGGAAACATATTTATAAACTTAATAATATACAGATAATTTACATTTCTATTGCACAGGAAACACAGAGTTTTATTAGTCTAATGACACAATATGAAATGTTATCTGAGATTATAATTCAAGAACTTCATAATCAGAGGTAAATAAAATGGATTACAAAGTCTAAAGGCTAAAAATAACTCTAAAAAGCCATCCCTTCTATGTTCACTAGAACCATATTCAGACACAGATTGGATACAAACTGTCTGGCTTTAATGCCAATCCTATATATAAGCATGGTGCTTGTACAGAAGAAATTCCATAACCTTGCCTTGCAGGTTATTTTAATATCTGAAAGTTTTCATGGAAATAAATCTTTAACAAGGTTTATTGCTCTGATTGCTACCATTTCTTCTTCCATACACTTAAGAAATAACCAGTCACAATCTTTGAATAATTCTTTTCTAAACCTGTATTACAAAATCACATTTAACCATTTCTGCTTGGAGTTACATTTTTCATTCTCTAAATTAAGGAATACATATTGTGTGTCCACTTTTTGTGTTCATCACTCTGCAAGTTATAAGAAATGCAATGTGGAGATAATATAGACTTATCTCTCTGCCCTCATGGAGCTTACAGGTTAGCAATCATACAGCGGTGCAATTGTGACTGTGATAACTGATGTGCAAAAGAGGTCCATACTTCCCTGGGAGCCTATATGAGAAGAATCTGACTCAAACTGAAAGCCAGGTAATATTTCCTTGAGAAAGAGCTGCTTGGCCAAGATGTATAAATTGTTTAGAAGTTAACCAGGTTAAAACAAGAAGCAAAATATTTCTCAGAATGTTATCCAAGCTTTCTTACATACTATTTGGTAAGTTCTAAAATAAAAACTGGTTCTTACCATGAAATTTACAGATATGCTATGAGAAGGCATATCTAATATTTTTAAGTGAGAGGAAGTTCTTTCAATAGCTCCAGTTTTAAAATGAAAGGAGAAATGAAAGGAGAAAAAGAATCTAGGATGTGAAAAACTTAAATGGATATATAATATATTGTCAGTAACATAAAAATTTTTAATGATTCAAATTTTGCTAATAAACAGAAAATCAGATATTTTTTGGAAGAAAAGGTTCAAAGTTTCAATAGTTCCTTTGTAAATCCTGAACTATGTTAACAAATGAAATGAAGACAAAATAATGATTTGACAGTCATTTAGCAAACATATTGAACACATATTATTCTATAGCCTTGTGGTTATAGGGACTAAGATGCCATATTTCTGTTCTCAAGGATTCTGTTGTCCACTTGGGAAGTCAGAAATGTGAAAGTAACTGACTGATTTTAGCATATTGTGGTAAGTGCTAAAATCTCTGTTAGGACATAGATCCATTGGTATATAAGAAGAAGTCAAGAAATTTCAGGAAAACTTCGTGAAGGAGTTGCCACTGAGTTGAAATTTGAAAAAAGCATAGAAGTAAGCCAGGCAAAAGGGACTGATGGTTAGAAAATTTCTTCTTGGGCAGAAAGAGTAACAATAGCAACATAAGCTGGTAAGTAGAATAAATAGCAATTTGTTCCATGTGGCAGGAAGGAAACTATGCAGAATTTGGAAATGAGAGCAGGCTGCTGAAAATAAAGGCTGAAACATCATCAGAAGCTTTGTACAGCGCTCTAAGTTCGGTCCTCTTCCTGAAGCTAAGGGGGACCTTTGAAAATTGCTCAACAGGGGAATTATATAGTGATTTGCAATTTAGGGATGTGACTGTGAAAGCAGAAGAAATAGTTAATTTTAAAACATGCGTGCAAAACCACATACACATACATGACTAGAAGCAGGGAGTCTGCTTAATAGTCGATTGTGCTAATTCTGGTGTGAAATGCTGAGACCCCGATGTGGCTGGAATTTGTGATGAATTTGAGCCTGAGGTAATTGGAGGACTAAAGAATATCTAGCAGGGTTCAAGGCATCAGGTGTTTGGAAAGGTTGTGGCACTATCTTATTTTAGTCAACAAAGGAAAACAGGAAGCGGAACAGTTTTGTGGTGAAAATGTTGAGTCCAGTTTTAGGCATATTGAATGTTAGATATTTCTAGAACATCCAAGAGGATGTGTCTATGAAACAGTTAAATTTATAGGCAGAGAGCTCAGAATAGGTATCTAGACTGACTGTACAAACATATGTCATCAGTAAGTAAATGGCAATTGAATTAAAAGAATAAAAAACAGCTTTGAAAGATTATCTTCTGTATCAAACTTAACTATTTTAGACCCATGAAGGGAATCAAGAAATAACAAGAGAGGGGGAAAAAGTTTACAATAATGACATTACCCCTTTCCTTGCCAAAATGACTCAAAATACAAAGTGTAGGAAAAATAAGGATAATAAAGTCAAAGGCCGTTTAAGGAAAAAATATTAGAGTAATGGACTACTGCTTCATAAAGGTGTTGTTTCTACAATCAGACAAACTAGATTCCTGGTTACTGAATAATTTGAAGCTGCCTTTGGTTTACAAAGCACTAGGAAAGGAACAGAGCTGAGGGGTTAAAGTTAGGTGAATGTGCCAATTCATATAGAGGTCAATATCAGAAAATATAACCATTCCTAAAAGGGAGAATGCTTTCAATCTTATATTTCATAATCACTTAGGAAAGAAAGATCATCTGGAGCCAGTATGGGTTCACTAAAAATGATAATTGTTAGAATCATTGTGGCATGAGTAGACTTTTCATCAGGGACAGGATTTGCCATTTTTATATCAGCAAATCCCTGGTGTGTGTTGACTGCCATGACATCTTCTTAAGTAGTCAAAAACTAAATCTAAAGAATGATAATCTTATGTTAAATGATAGAATCAAGATTTACAGAAATTTTAGCAGGACTAAACTTAAAGATTTAGTTGTAAAATTTAAAAGTAGATGAGATTTGGCTTGAAGAATATTTTATATGAATTAAAACCTGGAGAATTGAAAATTGAGATTTATCTTTAATCTCCTATAGAATAATAGAATAACACTGTGACAAGAGGGGTAAAGTGTGAGGGTGGGAGGAAAACAGAGAGAAAGAGAGAAACAGAATAATTTTAAAAATCCCCAACGAAATTTTAGGGTTCATTAATTGAAATGTCCATGTATTTCACAGACCCCAAGAAATTGAAGTATGGGTTCAAAATAATGAGTAATTTAGAGACTCAACTGTACATCTTAAGATTAGAGTAGCACAGAACTACTGCACAAAATTTAAAATAATATTGAAAAATTACAGTTATTAAAAGGTACAATTAAAATATTGAATTGTATTACAACATGATATCAAAAATGGTTAACAGAACTGAGATTTTAGGGAAGATCTGATAGTTCTCTTCAGGTAATTAGAGGTTTATTCCTGCAAAAAAGGAAAACATGTTTATTTTGTCTTACTCTAGGTGACCTGAAAGTCAGGATAATTGGAAAGCGTAATTTTGAATTATAATGTTAAGTAATAAGGAGGCATTTTTTTTTGGTCTTTATTTTTTTAATATTACATTTAAAAAAATGAGGTCCCCATATACCCCCCACGCCCCAAGGAGGCATATTTTAAAATAATGTATAAAATAAATTTAAAAGACTTACAGCTGTCAGTAAATAAAATGCCTCACTGTCAAACAAAGAGTTCTTTGCCCCTAGCAATATTTTAGAATTCCTTAAGTAACCAACTAGTAGAGATTTTACAGTATATAAGATTATTCAGGCTGCTAAAATCCTTTGAATTCTATTATAAAATAATGTTTCCCAAAATTGAAACCTCATGGGAAAAAACAAATGATAAGAATACTTTTATATTGTACCCAGTTTACATTAAATACAACAACAAACAACATTTTTGTAAGAAAAAGGAAGAAGGTGGGATAAGAGTAATTAAAGGAAAATAATTCAGCTTTGCCTATTGTGTGTGTGTACACATGCACACATCCTACAAAAGTACAATCTATTATCTTTATCATGGATAAAACTTTAATTTTATAGTAAATTTTAGTGTTTTTTTTTTTTTTTACCTCTACTAGTGTGATAGTTTCAGCAAACCTCTTCAGTCTTTTAGTTTTAGAAAAATTAGACAGAGAGACAATGATCAGTAGATACTTTAATTATTAGGTAGATAGCAAATTAAAACCACTGAACTGGCCTCTTGTATAGTATTTAAAAGGAGATATATGTTTCATTCATGAATAATTATCTTAGGAAGCATTTTAGATTTTAATAAACAACCCAAATACTTACAGATATGCTAGAAATGAAATGAGCAAGCCAAGAGATATGTGAGCAGAAGTTATATTAAGATATTTTGAGGTACTCAGCAGTCTCCAAAAGCCAGATTGGCTAAAATTGAGAAACACATTTATTTAGTTCTCCAAACATTTATTTAACACATACTACACTCCAGGAATGTGCCAGAAATTGGCTACCAATATAAATAGAGCTATCATTGGGGGTCTTTAGAAGTAGGAAAAAAAGACTCATTCAAGCTATCCCAAGCATGGAAAGATTATTTTAAGTATACTTTTGGGAATAAGTGGAGGAGGAATTCCACAAAAGCCCTGTAGCAGCTGGGCCTCAGAGAGATGGAAGTATATTTTGGGAACCAAGAGTGACTCAGGGTCTCAAGTACACGTCCAGTGATGAACGTGGCATGTGTTCTTAGATTGTCACTCTACAATTATGCTTTAAAATGCTTCACATACTTTTCTATTTTTCTTACTCTCTGTGTTTTTATATTTCTTTTACCATCTAATTGGCTTATCTTTTCCCTGATATTATTTGTATATCTACCTCACTGTTTTCCTCAAAGCTCCTTCTGGCCTCAGCTCCTGAGCTCTCACCCTCCATCTTTTCACTTTTTGCTGGCTTTAACTTCTGTGATCATTCCATGTTACCCATCGCAAGCATACTCTCCCACCTCCACCCCTCCCCCCCCATTCTTTCTCCCTCCTTTCCTCTTTATTTTGTCAGGAAAAAATGTGAAATATTTTGAAATGAAAAAGAAAAAAAATGATTAGTGGGTATCCTATGCAGCTCACTAATCTGGATGATTTCTGCCTTGTGAGAGCTATTTTACCACGTTGGAAGTTGTAGAACAGTGATAATATGGAAATGATCTTTAGCCACAGAAATGCAAATGAATTGTTCCAGTGGAATGCAATTGATTATTGCCCTGTGGGTAGCTTTGTTCTGTGTCTAATTGAAAATTCATTTCCGAATCCCTCATTCCCTGTATATGTTTCTACTCTTTGAATTCTCCTTTGGACTAGTTTAACATCTTACTGGTTCCCTCATTAATGAATGAGGTAAATAAATTATTTGACACATGTTCATTTTATATTTGCATGAGAGTTATAATTATATCATCCTTTAAAATGTAGCCTTTAAGTTGAGATATAACTAGACCCTATCATAGGTCACTTTTACAAGCTTTTTGACAAGCTTTTACACAGGTGACTACAGCAGTTCACTAGTTATGGCTGGGAGGTTACGGGATAGGGGCAGGTGAACTGTTGGTGAGCAGATCATATAGCTAGTTTTGTAGAAAAGCTGAAAACTTTTGCATTCAGGCTGGGTGAGAAGGGGAGAAGTGAAGCAGAGAGGTGCCAAACTGATTGCCTTTTTAAAAGGATCACTGGCTGTGGTTTGGATAGGAAAGAGAGGTCAATGGTAGAAGCAGTGAAAATTAGTGTTGCTGTTTCGGCAATCCAAATGAGAGGTGATAGTAGTTTGGACTAGCAACCAAGCTGTAATGGTAAAAAGAGTGTAATTTATTCAGATTCTGATGAATCTGGTTGAACCAAAATAATTTGTTATTGAATTAGATGCAAGGCATGTGAGAATGGGAGGGATAAAGAATAATATCAAGGTAGTGGGCCTAAGAATTTGAAATGGTTGAATATTTGGGGGTAGGGGGCATTTTTACACATGTTTAAATTGGAAAAGTCCTTTACATTTACAAATATAGATGTTGTAGAAGAAGCCACACATCCAGGAGAGAAGTCAGGGTTGAAAAGATAATAGTGAGAATCATTAACATCTATTTTGCAATAAAACCCCAACCACTTGTATAAATAAACAAAGGACATCCAAAAGAGAACAAACAATTGCCATTTATGCAGAGCTTACTATAGGAAGGGAGTCAGCTACCTTCACTTGCATTTGATAGCCCCCAAGGAAGGCAAGGGAATGGGAAAGCTTCAGGTATGCTGTCATTGGAGGTTGTTGACATGGGAAAGCTGGAGATCGGATAACTAGGAATGGGACCTCTTATGTGTTTTATTTAGGGAGGCTCTTTGGCTTCCTCTGTTACGAAGTTGGAAGCAGAGGAGGGGCAGAGTGAAGGTGAAGACAAAACAGGGAAATTGGTATTAGTTGACAAAATCCTGACTGTTCTGGGTTCAGTTGCCACAGAAATTGTGGTTTGGCTTCCTGGGCTTCATATATGTGGGTCAGAGTTCTGTTATCACACCATCTGTCCATTACCCAATTTAATATTTGTTCTCCCATACTAAATAAGATGGCCGTGGGAGTAAATAAAAGACAGTCATAGAAATTTGAAGATTCACACTCATGACAGTGTGTATAGAATTATTTTGTAACTCCTTTGGATGGGACAGGGGGATGTTTTTCACTTCTTTCTGTGGCAATTTCATGTCCTATGCATCTCTGTATTTCCCATTGTGCTTATGATCCAGGATTAACTTATCTCTGCAAGGACACAGCTAATTTAGATATTATTGTTGGCTTATTTAGGTAACACCTGAAGTGAACAGTAATCAAATGTACTATTTGATTTTCATGAGCATTAGGTTGTTGAGTGACGATAACTTAGCTGTGAGTCACAGGTTTGGAAAGAAACAGGAGGATTTCTAAAGGTGAAAACAAATTTCTGGGCATTGTCAACATCATAATTGATTAGCTTTGCCCTAATTGTAATTTTTCCGGCTTTTGTCTTTCATCTCTTTTCTTCCTTCATTGCATTCTATTTTCAGGTTTTCCCCCTAAACCTTGTATCTTTCTTTTAAAGAGTAATTTCCAGTAAGGAAAGCCATATACTTTACATTTTAAAGGACTCTCTGTGGGGTGAGGAGCACTACAAACTCTCTTGCACAATGACACATTTAAATGCTACCCAACCGCCTTTACTGCTTCTCCTTGGCACAGCAGTCTCCAGTTCTGCAGCTTTTCATTAGAATTCTGGGCAGGTTGCATCATGTTGGCATCCCTAGCCCTCCCTTTGTCACTATGCCCTTCCTTTTACCCTCTGCTCTTTGGCTTCTGCTCGAATCTTTTGTTACCCACTTCTTTCACCCTCTAGGCCATGCTTCCTCATCTTCTTTGTCTTCTTCTGTTATGATTTATGATTTTGCCTGGCTTCTTCCTTCTTCAGGATCTGTTTCCAAGCACCTGACTACCTTAAACCACAGTCAGCACTTTGCCTAACAACTTGCCTTTATTTGCAAATGAATTTTTTTAAATAGAGCACTGACATAACACTCCTTGTTAGTTGAATTAAATACACAAATCCTTCAGTATAATTGCCTTATACCACTTCCTTGGAGCTGTAAAATTTAGTGGTGTTCTCTTTTTGAACACTTTACTCTAAAAATTTCACTTAGAAATAATTGTACATTTCATCAAGGATGGTTCTTTTCCAAAGGATGTCAGATTCGGATCTTTCTCCTTTTTTCAGAGATCTAGAGGAGCCCTTTTAAGTTGTTGATTTTTTTAAGGGTTAGAGGTGGGTGAGGAGACATGAGGAGAAGCTCGTGTGATATAGGAAAATGGAGCAGGCAGACACTGACTTGTGGTTTGAAATTCTTTGGTCACATATAATATTCCAGAAAGCAGTGTCAAGTTATGAAAGCCAAACATAAAATTGTGGGGGGATTTATTATGAGAATGCACAGATATGCCTTATAACAGAAAAGCAGAAATTAGAAAATTTCAAGGGTTAGCAATAGTAATCTTCACTGTTTCTCATCACATTTGATTTTTTAAATTTTATTTTCTTTTCTGCTTGCCTTTCTCCATAAGGGAGACAATAGCTGCTCCACAAATTATGAATTCAAGAGATTTGCAGACAGTGAGACAGAAATCTCTTACTCCACAGGAGAATTTGAGGGGAAGAAACTCAGCTTGGCCCAGTGAAACTGACTGAGTTTAATTTAGTAATTACCAGGGGTGAGGAAAGGGATGATACAACACAATTAATTATGGCTTCCTGGGAAGTCCTGGCCCCAACAGTTACTAATTGTTTAACTTGTAATAATGTGCTCAATCTCTTTGAGCTTTAGTTGTCTCAGTTGCAAATGGAGAAAATAGTATTTACCTCATTAAATAAGATGACCATTGTGCTAAGGTGCATTGAGGAGCAA
The DNA here is from genome assembly GCF_030445035.2 of Dasypus novemcinctus. Classification (NCBI taxonomy): domain Eukaryota; kingdom Metazoa; phylum Chordata; class Mammalia; order Cingulata; family Dasypodidae; genus Dasypus; species Dasypus novemcinctus. The sequence goes on from NC_080687.1 coordinate 72,183,116, forward strand.
TAGTAATTGCTGCATAAATTATTACTGCCAAAAATAATACATTATATGCAATCTTCTTCTAAAAATATACTTATTGTGGAGAACATTCTAATTTGATGTACTCCTGTGCCTGATATATAGTATCAGACTCACAAAAATGAACGTTAAAAATGCAAGCAACTCTTGTCTCTTGAAATTGTGAGGGCATAGACACATGTATGTCAGTACTGGTAAATGTCCCTGGTTATCTAGATCACTCTAGGTACTGTAGAAAGTGGGAGAGTATTATAGCTTCTTTAAAACAAATATGGAGGATGACTAAAGGAAAACAATGTCCAAGAGAGCTTGTGTTCATAAATTCGTTCCTGTAGAAAATGATTAGAAACTACAGGAAGGTTAAAAACAGGAGGTTCATGTTATTGGAGGTTAGGGGAGATATGAAGTATTTCTAGAATCGGATGTAGAATGCGAGCAGCATTTTTTTTTTATTCATTTTTTTAATATTACATTAAAAAAAATGAGGTCCCCATATACCCCCCACCCCCCTCACCCCACTACTCCCCCCATAACAACATTCTCATCCATCATCATGAGACATTCATTGCATTTGGTGAATACATCTCTGAGCATCGCTGCACCTCATGGTCAATGGTCCACACCATAGCCCACACTCTCCCATGTTCCATCCAGTGGGCCCTGGGAGGACATACAATGTCCGGTAATTGTCCCTCCAGCACCACCCAGGACAACTCCAAGTCCCAAAAACACCTCCACATCTCATCTCTTCCTCCCATTCCTCACACCCAGCAGCCACCATGGCCACTTTCTCCACACCAATGCCACATTTTCTTCGATTACTAATCACAATAGTTCATGAATAGAATATCAGTAAGTCCACTCTAATCCATAGTCTATTCCTCCATCCTGTGGACCTTGGATTGGTTGTGTCCACTCCACATCTATGTCAAAAGGGGGCTTAGATTCCACATGGATGCTGGATGCAATCCTCCTGCTTTCAGTTGTAGGCACTCTTGGCTCCATGGTGTGGTAGTTGACCTACTTCAACTCCATGTTAGGAGATCAGCACTTTAAGAGAAGACTGCAGAAGGTCATAATGAAAGGGACATGCTTCGATGTTTTTTAAAAATGGAGGATTTAAGTACTGGGTGTGAATGTTATTAACAATTAAATCTGGCATGGGGGTTCCTGATTTCTGGAACTGAAAAGGTGTTACTACTTCAAGATGCTGTTGTCAAATGAAATGCATTGTGAGGGTTGTAAAAATACAAATTACACTACAAATTTCAGGTAGAATTAGAATACAGTTGTAGGGGAATTTATGTGGCTCAAATGACAAGATCTCCACGTACCCTATGGGAGGACCTGGGTTCAATCCCTAAGGCCTCCTGGTGAAAAAGAAGAGAAAGTGTGCCTGAACAGTGAGCCAAATGCCCACATGGAAAGCTGAGTGTCCATATGGGTACCTGCATGGTAAGCTGAGTGCCTACACAAGTGCCCACATGGTGAGTTGAGTGCCCACATGGGATCCCATTGATAGATCAGTACAAATGTGGTGAGCTGAGTGCCACGCAAGTGTCAGTGTGGTGAGCTGAGTGCCCACATGAGAGTCGTTGGTAAGCCAGTGACCACGTGGTGAACCGAGTGCCGTCAAGTGCCAGTGTGGTGAGCTGTGTGCTGACGTGGTGAGCCGAGTGCCTATGTGAGTGCCTGTGTGGTGAGCCCGTGTCCGTGTGGCAAGCCAAGTGCCCAAGCTATGAGCCAGTGCCTGCACAAGTGGGTCACGCAGCGAGATGATGATGCAACAAAAGAGAGACAAAGGGGAAATTCAAGGTGAAGCACGGAGAAACCAGAAACTGAGGTGGCACAATTGGCAGGGAACCTCTCTCCACATCAGAGGTCCCCAGGATCAAATCCTGGTGAAATCTAGAGAATAAAGACAAGAAGAGTAGACAAAAAGAGAGATAGATATAGAAGATCGCATAGCAAATGGACACAGACAACAAAAACAGCAGGGCTGGCAGGGGGAAAAGGAAAAACAATAGTGTTTTAGGGGAATAGGAGTTCTGTCCTATCATAAGAAGAAGAAAGGGTAAAATGTCCAAGATCTAATATAAACATATTCAGAGAGCATTTATAATTTATACCAGCATTTCCCAAAGCATATTTCACATTCCATAAGTGTTAATAGCTAATACAGACCAATATCTTTACTGCAGGACTGAGCAGAAACTTTAACAAGCCAATGTGCATTGTGATTGCACAGTGGAATATGTAATATGTTGAGATTTCCAAGATGTATTTGACACTTCTGCAAATTTCACCTAGTGAGAATTGGGATTCTGCAGACCCCACTTCCAGAAATGTAACTATTGTTTTTCCATATCACATTGGAATTATTCCCGAATTAGTAAAGTATCATCAACCCATACTGTCTAACAGCAGAATGGTTTCATACATACTTCATTAAAAGTACTTGAGGGAAGTGGTTGTAGCTCGGTGGTTAAGTGCCTGTTTCCTACTTATGGGGTTCCGCATTCAATTCCTAGAACCTCCTTTAAAAAAAAGTACTTGAACCTACTGCATGCAAATAATTGTTTTAATTTTATTTTTAAAGGAATTTTAGATTACAGAAATGTTACATCAAAAATATAGGAAATTCCCATATACTCCACTCCCTCTCCTTCTCACATTTTCCACTATTAATAGCATCTTTCATTAGTGTGGTACATTTGTTACAACTGATGGTACAAAATTGAAGCATTGCTATTAACCATGGTCTATAGTTTATATTATGGTTTCTACTTTCCACCATATACTATTATAGGCTTTGACAAAATGTATAGTGGCCTGTATCCATTATAGCAATGTCATGCAGAATAATTCCCATGTCCCCAAAATACCCCATGTTCCACATATTCTCCCCTTCTCCTCCCTTCAGAACCTCAGGTGATCACTATCTTTATATCAATGTTACAAGTTCTTCAATTACTAGAAGAATAATACAACTCCTTTGATCCATAATTGCATTGCCCCCTTATGTTTGTTTGTTCATTCCTCAACCTTTAAGTTTTTGGGATGTGATGCCCACTCTACTTCCAATAGAGTGGAGGCTTTGAAATCATGGGGTAGATGGAAGGAACTGGTTTTGCTTACAGTTGTCGATACTCTCTGATTTTGGGGAAGGGCATTGTCCATCATCACCATTTTGTAAGTTGTCCTGTGTGAGTCCAGTGAACTGGAGAGAAGGTGTTGCAACTACACTGAGATTCAGGGCTCAAAGACATATGAAAGACTGAAGATTTAAGTTTCTGGGACATATATTTAACAAGCATAGAGTTAATTATAGGTTCAAATAAAGGGATTAGGAGAACTATGTATAGGGAAATTATAAATGAGTCTAACATTCCTCCATTGGGGAACTAGATTAATGTATATTTCAAAGTAAGGCCCACTGATGGGATGCCATTTCCTGGGGCTGTGTGCCTTGAATATAGTGTTCAGATGTCTTTGGAGTCCTTGGGTGCACCCCTGCTTGAGGCACTGTTTACTGAGGGAGCCAATGAGAGCCTGCTGAGACATGTATAAGCATAAACTCTGGAATGGCTTCCCAAGTCAATTTGAAAGCTCTTAGCCATAAAAATTCTTTTGTATTTAATATTTCCTCCTTTTTGTCAAGTTCTTTTTCCAAAAGCATCACTAGTTGGTGCTTGATAATAATCCCCCTGTCCAGGGAGGCCAATCCCTGGGAGTCATGTCCCACACTGGGGAAAGGTAATGAGCTTATATGGTGAGTTTGGCTTAGAGGGAAGCCACATTTGAGCAACACAGAGGTTGTCAGGAGGAAACTCTTAGGAAATATATATTACTAGGTTAAGTTCCAATTTTACATGAATAACGTTCATAAGTACAAGTATTAATAGCAAGGGCCCAGCATATTTGTCTGTCCTCTTTCAATCGACACAGCCTATGTACTCTAGAGACACTTGCCACTCTATTAAAGAATGTGGCGGGATTCCCCAGAATGGGAATTTAGTTTTATGTTGGTTATTGTGTAGGTCTCCACCCACTGAGATACCACCCCTTGACTACATGAACAGAATCATATTCCATAGAGACATGCACCAGGTGCATCCTTCCCCACATATCCCCCACCATGGATACCTTACATCTGTAGTCTGACTCTACCATAGTTAGAAATTCTCTGTAATCCAAAACCTCCCCCAAAACAAAGCCAAATAAATTTTCTTGTATTGTACTTTTCATCACTGTGAGATCTGTTTTCTTTTATGTATGTTTACAATTTTTTCTGTATGTTCCCTCAAATAAATTTTTTATTAAATTAATGCTAATGGTTACAAGTCCATAACTTTTGGAGATGTTGCAAAAGAAGATTATTTTTTAAAAATGTGTGACAGTGATTCAAACACTGCAATAGTCACATTCAGTGTTGGTGCACAGACATTATAGGCATGCTTATTGTCATTTGTCTCAATCAAACATACAAAATCTTTTACCTAAGTATACCAAAAATTCTATTTGGATTTTTTTGGGACCTGGAATATATAATTATGAAGTTACTGTTATATTCGTCACACTTATTACCATAAGTTTCTTTTTTTTTTCTGATGGTGACACTAGGGTTTTGAGTTGTGCCTCAGGATAGGCAATGGGGCTTACTCATGGTGCTCTTGATGTATGAAGTCAATTCTTCTTGACCAGTGACACCAGGAAGTTAACTGTTAGGTGGATATTATACACAAGCTGTCTGTCATCTTCATGTGGCCAAAGCTACCACAGTTGACACAGCACCTTCTTTATCTGGAGCTACATCGTGGACTTCACTTTGACTTTGTCCACCATATTCTCATTGTGGGTCAGCAGGGAAGGCTGCTTTTCAGCCTTTTTCAGGCCTGGGCCCAGGATTCATGGGATCTGCTTGATCAGGAACTTAGAGGCCAAAAGATATTCTACTTCTTGGCCAGTTTCTTCACCAGCATTTTATTTTTGTTGAGTTTCTTTAGAGTTTGATGTCCATATGGGAGATATCCACAGCCTCGGCTTCATCACAGTGCTGCTGGTCACCCAGGACACACATTCCTTGGGACTAGGAGTGGACTTAAGTCTTATGGTGCCAGAGAAACATTTGTCCTGAGTGTCATAGTTCTTCAAGCTGATCTGCAGCTATACTGTTTCCAAAATCTTCTGGCACTTGCACTGGTTTCCGTGCATGACTTCCCCCACTGCCTCATAGAGGTGTGGTGAGACACTTGGCTGCTTGTGGTCCTTGGCACCACAGTAGCTAGAAATGACCTACCGTAAGTTTCTTGCTTTATTGTGTCCCAGAATTCACTGGGATCCTAATTTTACTTTAATGCTTTGGCATTGTTGAAGTTATTGTTTAGGACTGGCAACTGAAAAATTTAAAATCATACCACAGAATGGATTTGATATTTGGTTTCCTACCAAGTCTGTCCATTAACTCCCTTATCTCTGCATTTTCTAACAGAGATTTGTGTGGTATGTGTGGCATTTAATTAGGAGTCTGGTGATTCTGTGGCCGAAAAAAAGTCCATGTATTCTCCACTATATACAACTACTGGTACTGTATCCCTAAAGAATATTTTCTTCGCTTTTTTTTTTAATATGCTGGAGTATAAATGCTTTTTAAAATGAAATCTGGGAAATAGCCTTAAATTAAAGGCATTTAACATTTCATACTGATTCTTCATGTCTGGGACTTTGGTCTCCTATGAGACATGGTGGCTGCGAGATCAAGTATTTACTTGAAAATTGGAGCCAACTTCAAGAGGAGAAAGCTACAATTATAATTTTAGGTTCATAGATACCTCCTCCTTCTGTTGTACTGCCATGCTTGTATTTACTTAAACCACTGTTGCTTTTATCAGTCCTTGTCCCTTTATTTGTTGTTAATGATATTCCTGGATGAACAACATTGCTGGGTTGCTTAGAAAAAGTTCTGGAATTTGTTTCAAGTTATTATGTTAATTATATTTTGGCACGGAACAACTTCACTATAGTGAAGGATTAGAGTTTTCCTCAAGTTATTTCTTTAAACAAAGTGATACAACTGTTTAGCCATCATCTTTATAACTATTATTAACTTATGAAAACTAGGTTTCATGCTCATATTTAATCCATAATATTAACAATTGATGGAAATAAGGACATACAGGAATATCAATGACTTGTCTACAACCATCTAGCTACAGAGCAGCAGAACTGGGATTCAAGCCCAGGTATGGCTAGTTCCAGGGCCAGATTACACTCTGTTAAACCACCCTTCCTTCTACTACATCTTCAAAATGCATTATTGAACGCTACATTATATAAGGGGTTCTGGCTTGAAGATCAGTACAAAGATAAGCCATCTTAAATAATCTTTGTACATTTAGATAAAAACAAAATCTGTTGACAGGAAATAATTCAACAACCTGTTTTATCACATATCTAGGCTTGCATTTGTCTTAGTTAATAAGTAGGCTGGCATCTGGGATAGTTCATACCCATGCCTGTCACATGTCTCTAGGTAAATGCTACTAAGACTTTGAGAAGACAAAAATAAATTTGCTCTACAAGGTATTAGAGATCATCTCTTACAGCCCAGGCTTAAACTCAGACCTTCTATTACCATAGGCCATGCTTAAAACTGATTTTCATTTCGTGGATCTGCACTTATTTAGGTGCTTTGTTCGCATAATAAAGTTAGAATCATCAAACCACTTGTGGAGGGAGCAGGTGTGGCTCAGTGATTAAGTGGCTGCTTCCCATGTACAAGGTCCTGGTTCAATTCCCAGTACCATCCCCCCCAAAAAATTGCAGTTGTTCCCTCTATAATTGCTAATCCCCATGTCAACTTAATTGCATACTTTCTAGAAATCATTCTCTGATGGTTGCTTTTTATGTCTCCTTTTGCTTTGCAGCACTTAGCAATTTTGAGACAGGTCGTAATGTAAAAATATTTTATTATATTTTAATTCTATTCATAATTTGAAAATATATACATTATCGTGGAGTCATTTTTCTAGGAACATAGTATAGTGGGTGTATTAGTCAGGGTTCTCTAGGTAAACAGACTCAACAAGGAATATCTGTTGATAATAAGAGATTTATCAGAGTCTCTAATGCAGCCATGGGGATGCACAAGTCCAGGTTCTGCAGGCAGGCTACAGCCAGGAGCTCCGATGAAAGTCCAGTAAAGATTCTTGATGAGTTCTGGGAGATGCTGGCTGTCCAAAGATGAGCTGGGAAATTCTCTTTCAATGCTGGAATCACTTCCCCTTTTAAGGGATTCAACTGGTTGAGGTAGGCATCATTTACTGCTGATGATAATCTCCCTGATTGATGCAATTATAACCAGCTATCTATGATTTACCACTGCAGTAAAGTCAATGGTGACTAAAGTCCATAAATGCCCTTGCATTACAGTTAGCCCAGTGCTTGCTTGACCAAACAACTGGGCACAATTACCTGGCCAAGTTGACACAATAGGCTAATCATCACAGTCCACCCCTTGTCAACTCAGCAACCATACTCATCACCTTAAACCATATTTAATCTCTAAGTAAAAACAATAACAGATGTGTGTGTGTGTGTATTTCTGCCTAACAATGTTCAACTCTCCTACATACAACTGGAAATGCATTAATTCCATACAGAATAGGGTGTAATTTCTTGGGTAATATTCACTTTCAAACTTTGACATCCTCAAATATTATGACATGAAATGGATACAACTAGTTATATAATAAGGGGGAAATTTGGGGAAGAAGACAAGTTCGTTTTGTGTACATATACTGTCATCATAATGGAACAAGGAAGAAAGATCCATGACCATTATAGTCCCTGTTTCTGTAACTGGTCACGTGGTCACAGTTCGTATTTATCACTACCTTCTTCCACTACCTATTCCATGTTTCCATTACCCTCAGCAAGCACTTCAGCTGGCAGTGGTTCTTTGCCTTGTGGGGTGACCCAAACTTTCATTCCTGAAGATTCTGAGCCATTGTTAGTCCTGCTTGGATTGGGCTGTTGAAATTTTCCATTGACTTTAATCATAGGACAAGGCAGTACTAGGAGATGCCCTAGAGGATTTCATGAATTCCAGGCAAACTCTTCTTTACCCCCGTTATGTAGATGCAGTCTTATTTCCCCTTGATAGTCAAGATCAATTACCCCAGCCAGTACAGTAATTCCCTTCTTTCAGAGATATGAGGAGCCCAAAGTGGCCAGGAGGCAGTTTTAACGTCCAGTTCAGTGGAATCACTGTTGTGTTCCCTGGTGACCACACTCCTCCTTTTGGAACTAAAACCTGCAGACCAGCAGAGTTTGAGGTTGCAGGGACAGGAAGCAAAAATTTTCCTAGTGGGTTACTAGGAGTAATAGTGAGTGGTGCCACTCCCAGTTCTACCCCTTGATTCCTGGACCCATGGATCCTGGCTATGGGAGAAATAGCACTATAGAGTGGACACTGATTTAAAGCAAACACAGCCTCCTGGAGAACATTGCTCCAGCCCTGCAAGGTATTACCACCTAAGTTGGCACTGTAATTGAAATCTTCAAAAGGACATTCCACCATTTTATCAATCTAGCTGCTTCAGGGTGATGGGGAACATGGTAAGACCAGTGAATTCCATGGGCATGTGCCCATTCCCACACATCAGTTGCTGTGAAATGGGTTCCTTGATCAGAAGCAATGCTGTGTGGAATGCTATGGTGGTAGATAAGACATTCAGTAAATACATGAATGGTACTTTTGGAAAAAGCATTGTGTGTAGGAAATGCAAACCCATATCCAGAATATGTGTCTATTCCAGTTAAAACCAATCACTGCCCCTTCCATGGTGCAAGTGGTCCAATGTAGTCAATCTGCAACAAGGTAGCAGGCTGGTCACCTCGAGGAATGTGCCATATCATGGACTGAGTGTGGGTCTCTGTTGTTGGCAGATTGGGCACTCAGCAGTGACTGTAGCCAAGTCAGCCTTGGTAAGGGGAAGTCCATGTTGCTGAGCCCATGTATAACCTCCACCCCTACCTCCATGGCCACTTTGTTCATGAGCCCCCTGGGCAATGACAGCAGTGGCTGGGGAATAAGACTGAGCATTAGCCACAGAGTGGGTCATCTTATCCACTTGATTCTTAAAATCTTCCTCTGCTGAAGTTACCCTCTGCTAAGCATTCACATGGAACACAAATATTTTCATATTTTTCACCCACTCAAAAAGGTCAATCCTCATACCTCTTCCCCACATCGCCTTGTCACCAATTTTCCAATCATGATACTTCCAAGTCCCTGACCATCCAGCCAAACCATTGGCAACAGCCCATATAGTGGACAAATGCACCTCTGGAAATTTCTTCTTCCAAGCAAAATGAATAATCAGGTGCACTGCTCGAAGTTCTGCCCACTGGGAGAATTTGCCCTCACAACTGTCCTTCAGGGATGTCCCAGAAAGGAGCTACAGTGCTGCAGCTGTCCTCTTTCAGGTGGTACCTGCATATCATGCAGAAGCATCAGTAAACCAGGCCCAAGTTTTCTCTTCCTCAGTCAACTGACTGTAAGAGACTCCCCAAGAGGCTGAAGCTGAAGCTGGGAAAGAGAAGGTAACACAACAGGGGTGGTGGCCATAGGCATTTGAGCTACTTCCTCATGTAACTTACTCATGCCTTCAGGACCTGCTTGAGCCCTATCTCGTATATACCACTCCCACTTTACTATGGAGTGCTGCTGTGCATGCCCAACTTTATGGTTTGGTGGGTCAAACAATACGTAGCTCATGATAGGCAACTCAGGTCTCATGGTAACTTGATGGCCCATGGTTAAGCATTGAGTCTCTCTACTAAGGCCCAGTAGCCGGCCAAAAGCTTTTTCTCAAAAGGGGAGTAGTTATCTGCAGAGGATGACAGGGCTTTGTTCCAAAATCCTAAGGGTCTGCATGGTGATTCTCCTATAGGGGCCTGCCAAAGGCTCCAGACAGCATCTCTATTTGCCACAGAAACTTCCAGCACCATTGGATCTGCTGGATCATATGGCCCAAGTGGCAATGCAGCTTGCACAGCAGCTTGGATCTGATGCAGAACCTCTTCTTATTCCAGTCCCCAATTGAAAGTAGCAGCTTTTCTAGTCACCTGGTAAATGGGCTTGAGTAGCTTACCCAAATGAGGAATGTGTTGTTTCCAAAATCCAAAGAGACCAACTAAATGTTGTGCCTCTTTTTTAGTTATAGGTGGAGCCAGATGCAACAGTTCATCCTTCACTTTAGAAGGACTATCTCGACATACCCCACACCACTGGATACCTAGAAATTTCACTGAGGTGAAAGGACCTTGTATTTTAGTTGGATTTATCTCCCATCTTCTCTCACACAAATGCCTTACTAATAAACCTAGAGCCTTTGCTACTTCTTGCTCACTAGGTCCTATCAACATGATATCATCAGTATAATGGAGCAGTGTGATGTCTTGTGGGAGGGAGAGATGATCAAGGTCCCTAAGCACAATATTATGACATAAGGCTGTAGAGTTGATATACCTTTGAGGTAAGGTCATGAAGGTATACTGCTGTCCTTGCCAGCTGAAAGCAAACTGTTTCTGGTGGTCCTTACTAATAGCTATTGGGGAAAAAAACATTTGCCAAATCAACAGCTGCATACAAGGTACCAGGGGACGTGTTGATTTGCTCAAGCAATGATACCATATCTGGGACAGCAGCTGCAATTGGAGTCACCACCTGGTTAAGTTTACAATAATCTACTGTCATCCTCCAAGATCCATCTGTTTTCTGTACAGGTCAAATAGGAGAGTTGAATGGAGATGTGGTGGGAATCACCACCCCTGCATCTTTCAAATCCTTGATGGTGGCATTAATTTCTGCAATTCCTCCAGGAATCTGGTATTGCTTTTTGTTTACTATTTTGCTAGGTAGGGGCAGTTTTAGAGGCTTCCATTTGACCTTTCCAACCATAATAGCCCTCACTCCACAAGTCAGTGATCCAATGTGGGCATTCTGCCAGTTACTGAGTATGTCTATTTCAATTATGCATTCTGGAACTGGGGAAATAACTACAGAATGGCTCCAGAGACCCTCTGAACCGACTGTTAGACAGACCTGAGCTAAAACTTCATTAATCACCTGGCCTTCATAAGCCCCTACTCTGACTGGTGGACCACAGTGACATTTTGGGTCTCCTGGAATTAATGTCATTTCTGAGCCAGTGTCTAATAATCCTCAAAATGTCTGATCATTTCCTTTTCCCCAATGCACAGGTACTCTGGTAAAAGACTGTAGATCTCCTTGGGGAAAGGTGGGAGGAAGATTAAGAGTATAAATTTTGGGCAGTTTAACAGGATCCTTCCGCAAGGAGACCTGGCCTCCTCCTCATTCAAGGTACTCTGGGTCTGTAAAATGTCTCAAGTCTGGGAATGATTAAGGGGCTGTGATTCTCTGCATCTGTAATTTGAGTTAGAGTTTCTTTCACTTGACCCAGAAATCTTCTTTTTATACAGATCACAAAGAAATTTAGTAGACTGCCCGTCTATTTCACTGCTAGCCAATGCTGTAATTCTACACAACTCAGACTATTCTGAGTGCTTTTCTGAATCTGCCTTTCATTGCAGTAGCCACACCCACTTTGACTTTGGTGATTAACTGCTGATACTTTACTTTTACCAGACTGACATTCAATCATCTCCATAATGTTTATGGATTCTAATTCCATCACAGCTCTCGCTACAGTAATATCTGGACTACAGAGAAGAGCAACCACAGAGCTCTTCAGGGAAGATGAAGTTAGTCTTACAAATTTATTCCTCACAGTCCTGGTTAAAGGCATGTCCTCTGGACATTCCTGGGGTGGGTGGGCAGTTCTCAAATGGTAAATCCATTCTAACATGCCAGTCTCCCTAACCCTTTGATTTCCCTCTTCTACTGTGTACCAGGGCAAATCTAGCATCTCAATTTCAGACATGCTAGGACATCTTTTGGCCCATGTTTCAATCAGCCATCCAAACAATCCCTTAGAGCCCTTTCTAACCCCTCCAGCTACAAGGTTGAATCCAGAATTTCTGCTTAGTGGGCCCATATCAATAGATTCAGCCTGATCCAACTTTATATTCCTTCCACCATTATCCCATACCCTTAGAGTCCATTCCCATATGTATTCCCCTGATTTCTGTCTATATAAGTTGGAAAACTCATGCAGTTCTTTCTGAGTATACCTTACTTCCTCATGGGTCACACTTTGTATTTCACCTTTGGGGGTTTGTTGTGATTTTAGTCTAGTAAGAGGTCTTGAAGACAAGAGAGGTGGTGGGGGTGGGTAAGGAGAGGATTAGAAATGCCTTGCAAGCTAGTAACCTCAGGGCATTCCCTTGCATTTTCTTCTGGTGAGACTGGAGTAATCTCTTCATGCAGAGTTTGGAAGGCAGTTTCCTTAGGACAGACTGGAGGCTTGGCAGTGCCTGCTGGAGTTTGGCTGGTACATGCCTCAGGGCTGGGAGGAAGTTCAGACACCCTGGTGCCTGCTGGAGGCTGGGCAGGGCAGGCTTTGGTTTGGCTGGGACCTACCTCAGGACTGAAAGTTGTTTCAGACTCCCTAGGGCAGGCTGGAGGCTGGATGATACAAGGTTGACAAGGTGTGGCCTGGAAAGGGCAGGCCATGGCAGGCTTATCTGGCAAAGTCTCATCGGAATTCAGCGTTCCAAAGTCTCCATCAATGTCGTCATCATCCCATATGTCACCATCCCAGTTTCTGGATTCCACGCTTTCCAATACCTTCACTTTAACTGCAGAAACCCTGCGGGGCTGATATTTTAGTTTCCTTTGTAAATCTGCTACTCCAACAATGAGAGTCTGAGTTTGGTTCTCAGCTATTTTGAGCCTGTGGCTACAGGAGACAAGGTTTTCTTCAGAGCACAATTAGAAACTTTCACGTCATCCATTCTGTGCTTAGGTTTCAAAATCAAAGACTTTAAATATTCTCTTTCTTCGGTAATAGTATCCAGAGTATCTAGGAGAAGCCATCCAACATCATTATACTGTTTGACTCCACAAAACTCTGTTAAGGTGTTGAAAACACTCTCACCCAGATCCTTGCTTCTTACAAGCATGGAAGTAAGGGAATCCAGTGATACTGTTTTGCAGATCTCGATGGTCAACTTGCACCATGGACTGTTAATAGCCTCTTCGTTATTGAAAAGGGAGTCATCAGTACCCTTGAGTCCAATTCGAGTTGAAAAATAATTGCAAAACTCCCAGAACCATCTCAGACATCCCATGTTTAAGACTCTATTCCTCAAGAACCACTCCTGGTACCAAGCTGTATTAGTCAGGGTTCTCTAGGGAAACAGAATCAACAAGGGATAACCATCAATAGTAAGAGATTTATCAGAGTCTCTCACGCAGTCATAGAGAGGCACAAGTCCAGGTTCTGCAGGCAGACCGCAACCAGGAGCTCTGATGAAAGTCCAGTGAAGATTCTTGATGAGTTCTGGGAGATGCTGGCTGTCCAAAGATGAGCTGGGAAATTCTCTCTCATTGTTGGAATCACTTCCCCTTTTAAGGGATTCAACTGGTTGGGGTAGGCGTCATTCACTGCTGAAAATAATCTCCCTGACTGATGTAGTTATAACCAGCTATCTATGATTTACCACTGCAGTAAAGTCAGTAGTGAGAAGTCCATAAATGCCCTTGCATTACAGTTAGTCCAGTGCTTGCTTGACCAAACAACTGGGCACAATTACCTGGCCCAGTTGACACAACGGCCTAACCATCACAGTGGATTACAGAATCAGATTCAAGCAGGTCTAGAGGCTTAAGGTAACTAACTCAGAAGGGTATGTCATGAGTAATTTTTAAAGTGATTAACACCTCTGAACTTCAATTTGCACACCAACCAAATGTTCACACATTGTTGTTGTGAAATGTAAATAACAAAACATATATGAAAGCAATCTGCAAAACTATAAAGTAGCATGTATACTACCTTCCCTCTTAATTTGAGTAGGTTGTAGGGCAAATAGGCTAAATATGAATTCTTTCCCTCACACTTGGCTTTTAATTTTGATAAATCTATGAGTTCCAGTTTTTCCATCCATTTTGTATTTTTTAATACAAAATTAAAGTATTTAATTCCCAGGATAGTTTTGCCCTGAGAACATTTTGAATAACTACAAAGTAAGAAACAAGTATTTTCCTTCCTTTCCATTGCTTTAGTATTATCCAAACCTATTTCAACTGTTTTTTTTTTTATGTGAAAGACAACCTGTATTTATTAAAGTTATTACACTGTGAAAGTCAACTGCATGTGTTAAAATGATCCTGATATTTTGATTGCTGTAAGGGAGACTAAAATGATCTCTAACTTGCTGTATTTGAGAAACACGGATCTCTATAAATAAATAAACTACTTATTAGCTATGTTTATAGCGCCTAAAGAATATATGAGTTCTATTCTAAGAATCAGATCTAGGAAGAAAAGACATTAACTTTGATATGTGCATCTACTTAGAAAATATCGGGAAATGGACTTGGCCCAGTGGTTAGGGCTTCCGTCTACCACATGGGAGGTCCGCGGTTCAAACCCTGGGCCTCCTTGACCCGTGTGAAGCTGGCCCACGCGCAGTGCTGATGTGCGCAAGGAGTGCCCCCCCACGCAGGGGTGTCCCCCACGTAGGGGAGCCCCACGCACAAGGAGTGCGCCCAGAAGGAGAGCCGCCCAGCGCGAAGGAAAGTGCAGCCTGCCCAGGAATGGCGCCGCCCACACTTCCCCTGCCGCTGACAACAACAGAAGCAGACAAAGAAACAAAATGCAGCAAATAGACACAGAGAACAGACAACCGGGGGAGGGGGCGGAATTAAATAAATAAATAAATCTTTAAAAAAAAAAAAAGAAAATATCATAATAAAGAATATTTAAGTGAGTTAATATGAAGAATGATAGAAATGGTGACTGATTATCATTATTTGCTCCTTTCTAAGGGAGTAGTTAAACGAATATGGTTGGAAGAAATTAGGACCATGTAAACAGAAAATGGTAAATAAATTGATGTTGACAAACCTTTTAAGCAAAATTGCACTCATATGTCTGACATAATTCTGCACTGTGGTTTCTAGTTTCATTTTATTTTTAAAATTACCATTGTATAAGTAAATACCTTAAAGAGTCCCCTAAGAACTTAAAGAAAATGAGATACTTTTGATATGTAAATTTTAAGATCAAGATGTATACATTAAAATTTACCTTGATGTGACAAAATGACCATAACTAAGACCACATTCAGGTTTTGTGAGGCTGAGAAGTTCATATAGTTTGGAAGACTTTCTTTCAGAAATAAGTATTTTACTTTTGAAAATTTCATTAAAACATATGACCATGTTTGCACATCGCTCTGGCTCTCCCCTAGGCTTTGGAAGAGGCCTGTGCAAGTAAGGAGCCCTAAAGCACACGTTTCTTTAGCTTCGGGGTAATTCTACCAATGAGTATTGCTGATTGAATGTACAAGCATATCTGAAGGAAGAACATGTCAATAAGAAAATGTGGGTCAGCCAAGAAATTGTATAATCAGGAGAGTCCCTGAGATCAATATTGACATTGCCCATCCAAGCACTGCCAGGGAGAAAAATCATTGCTAATAGATTTGAGAATTTGAGTTTCATATCGGCAAGACTGCCCATATTGTGAGATGGATCTATTTGGGCATTTTAGACTCTTAGCAGGATCTGATTCCTTATTTACAAAGCCAACATCGGATTACAGCCTCCACCCACCCGTAGGCCCAAAATTTGTTTACAGGAAGAGGATATGTGCACAAGATGCATCAACCCCTCTGATCTTGTCAGCAGTTATTACTGTAAATTAATAAATAGGCCTATTACTTATATACATTAATTTATCCAAGTTTTACCACTGATTATCTTTCTGAAGATACTAGGTAGACAGCCCACAAGTTGAGTAAGTAACCCAGAATTTCTCCTTTTACCCAGCAGGCACAGCTATTTTCTGCAGCATTCTTTATATTAGCAGAGATTATACTAATCTTCTAGACAAAAACAAATGTTTTCTCGAAATAAATTAGGAGCTTGTCATTTGAAATTTGTTCAACGACTATCAGAAATCAAAGATATAAACCTATTCTCAATGCTTGCAGCCACGCTCTTGCTTCCTGCTGATGCTATCAAACATGTTATTTATTAATCCTGTTTTACATGATACACCTGATTCTAATACTTAGAGCAGTTTCTATAACTGTTACAGATAGGAATAATCCAGTCTCTCTGTTTTGCTTTATGAAATGTTTTAAAGATTCCAAGTGCTCCTTCACAGTAGTCTATCTAGGAAAGCAGATGTTGAGAGAAGGAGGAAGGCAAGGTATGAATGTGAAATGGAGCTTTCCTTTAAGTTAAACCACCTCTGGAATGCAGACACTAATGCACATCCATATTGATCTATTGGTCCTTAGTATCTGTTTATTGCTGCATTTGTTTGCCTGTGCATTATTTATTGACACCTTTACACTATGAGGAATCGGGTAAAGACTAGACTGTTTTATTATGGGGAAGTAGATTCTTGTGGAAGCAGATAGCACATTATACACAAAGACATGCAAAATGATGAATTATGTATGTATATCATCTGTACGATAACATTTTACAGTATCAAGTAAATTATTGAGTTAATTTATAGAAGAGAAACCCAATTATAAACTATATATGGTGCAAGCATACCATAAATACAATGTGATGACTACTATAATAAATTATTCATCCTCTTATTTTCAGGTAAAAAAATGTCTCATTATTTCTTTTTATTAATCACCTCATTTTTAAGTCATATATCTGTGAAACCCAAGTAAAGCCATAATTAGCATTAGTGAAATACCAACAAAACTGCTAACTTTGAGGAGGAAAATATTATTTTGGTGAGGTAGTTTAACACTTGTGATTTGAAAAGAAAAGATATTTTCAAGACAGCAGAAAATATACACAGCAGATACTGTATAACAGAAAGTAATTTAGATTTTTGGCAGTATAGATATTATGAAGGTTAGACTTTCAAGCTCTCTATTAGTCTAGAGAAATAGAAAAATACCTAGAGATTGATGATTTGGGGCTGGAATTTGAATTATGCTCGGTATGACAGACACAGTCTATGCAGGGTTTCATTGTTTCCTGCTCAAATGTACTAATTATTCCTCTCAAAACCCAGTAAAACTATGAGACCATATATATATTCAAATATAATGTTTGAATATTGAATTTTCACTCTTTTCTTGGTTCTTAGGAAATTTAAATTTCAAGGTAAACTCAGAATAAAATCAGGGGTCTTTTATGTGACAGATTGCTCCTTACTTAATTAACTAATTTAAACCACAAAAAATGGCAATGGCCATACCTTTTTTTTAACATTCAGTGCATGTTTGTTATGCTATAATCTCATTTTAACTCATGGAGAACTAGAACTAGAAATAGAACAGAGTGCATGAACACCTAGATAAGCCAGATGATGATAGACAGACATGGGTAGATAGACAGATAAATAATTGTTTATCCTACACTTATTGCTCATATTAGTATTTTCATTGTGATTACTCATTGAATTGTTGGCTGGAAATCACTCTCCATTCCTATAAAATGATATGTACTATTTTCTTTAAAGCAACATTGAAAGGCAAAGTCTTTTTCTTTATCAAAATATAAAACAATATATGATTTCATTAACATTATATAGCCTTAGCACTCTTCCCTAGGCATTTCCTAGGAACCTACAAAAACCTTCCAATGTATATTAGTTTTATCACCATTCAAATACATTGCAAGATGAGACATTGATTAACTAATTGAGAGATCCTTCATAAGCAGACAGTAAGGTTCAAAGTGCTAACTAAAATAAGGCTACTTACCAGGATTCAGGTAAACTTAAATTTACCGATTCTTAGAAGTTGACACATTTTTCACCACATCTCTCAGAAGAGTCTACTACGTGTCATCAAAAACTGTATTAAGCATTAGGGATATCAAAAGTGCATGCACTCTAGTTCTTTCCTTCTCATATCAGTTCATATTTGTGTACCTATTTGATTATATGTTTAAAATTTCTGTGGCCTATCCTAGACATTTACTTACAGAGTCAGGGTTGTCTCTGAGAACAATGTAGCATGGGAACCAGAAAAAACTTTGTCAGGGAGAGAGTCCCTGGGAGGAAAGGAGTTTTAAGTATGAATGGATGTTAACTGAATACAAAGGAAACATGCATTCCTTTCCCTATTTCTTCCACATCCCCTTAGTACCCCTTAGAAGGAATAGACCTCTGGTCTTAGAAAATGTTGCAGGGAGTGCTCATCAATAGTTATGATTTACTGTGTTATGAAAATATGTGTCTTTAAAGCAAAGAGCCATTTCAGGGATATTCTAAAAGATTATTCCAAAATGTTCCAATATTGTAGTTTTCATATGTTTTTTTTAAAGATTTATTTCTCCCGCCTCTCCCATCCCCCCATTTGAATGCTTTCTGTGTCCATTCGCTTGTATTCTTTTGTGTCTGCTTGTATTCTCATTAGGTGGCTCCAGAAACCAATCCTGGGACCTTCTAGAGTGGGAGAGAGGTGATCATTCTCTTGTACCACCTCGGCTCCCTGTTCTGCTATGTCTGTTATTGTCGCTCCTCTGTGTCTCTTTTTGTTGCGTCATCTTGCTGCACCAGCTCTCCACATCAGCCAGCCCTCCTGTGCTGGGCAGTGCTCCTATACAGGGTGGCACTCCCACATGGGTCAGCACACTGCATGGGCCAGCTTGCCTTCGCCAGGAGGCCCTGGGCATCGAACTCTGGACATCCTATATGGTAGATGGGAACCCAACTGCTTGAGCCACCTCTGTTTTTATAATTATTAGCTCCTCAGTATTACGTTTTTGGAGCTACTTTGAACAATTAAAAGTTTCTTGCAAAAATATTGAACAACATTGGCATCAGAAAAGGAAATACAAAATTGTTGTAGAAAAGAGGAAAGAGGGGGCTAATGGGTAGTAAACATAATAAAGAATAAATCTAAATTTGATATAAACCTTTTAACTCAAAAAGAATCTAACTAATTATCAAGTTCTTGAGCATCAGTTCTATAAAATTTTGATAAATGATTGCAATCCAGAGTCAGGAGTAGTTAACATCATATTACTAATATGTTTTTGTGAAATAATCAAAGAAAATTAGCGAGTTATAATGCTAGAAGATGATGTTTTGGTCTCTTAGGTTGGGCAGTCAGTAAGAAGATGAAAGATACATCATTGCTAATATTTATTTTTCTAGGAAATATCAGTTTTATTCCTTTTGGAATATTTCATTTTTGATCTTTATATATTTCTTTAGATAAGACTCAAAATTTCCCATTTTAACTCCTTTCATGTGTATAATTTAGTTCTGCTAATTAGATTCACAGTATTGTGCTACCATCATTGACATCCATTACCCTACCTTTTTAATCACCTCAAAAATAAACTATGCACAATTAAGCAATAACTCCTCTTTCTTCCCCTTCCCCTCATAACCTGTAATCTACTGTCTCTATGAATTTGCTTATTCTAGATGTTTCATATGAATACCTACAATATTTGTATTTTGTGCATGACTTATTTCACTTAAAATAATGTCTTAAAGGTTCATCCATGTTGTAGCATATATCAAAACTTCATTCTTTTGTGTCTGAATAATATTCCATGCTTGTATATATAGCACATTTTGTTTATCCATTCATCTGTTGATGGACACATAGGTTGCTTCCACATTTTGGCTATATTAATTGACATTTTGCATGACTTTTCTCTCACCTACTAGAAACATTATCCTCCAAAGAGGCTAGCTCATATTACTTTAATATATGTTTCATTTATGTCTGCTTATTTAAATTCCATTCAATACATTGCTTCTGTTCTACCTGGTTAGACAGAAAAGACTGTGATGCATCCTTCAAAAATCCAGAAGGGAATAGTAATGTTTTTCTCATAATATTTAATTTGATTCTATTGTTTGCTGGATGAGATTTTTCTGTTTACAAAGGTTTCCAGAACACCTTTATATTTACTGTAGGAATAATTTCTTGAGGGAAATATCTTGGCAAATAAGTTTTAAATTAATTTATCATCAAAGTAACTGTTTAGAAAAGTGGAATGGGTTGTCTTTTTCATTCAAGAATGGCCCTTGCTTCTCTATTTTAGAGAACAGGTAAAGGGGCAAATAGAGATTTCAACATCCAGAATGTGTCTACTCATAAAAAAAAAATAATGTATTAAAAATACTGCTCTTGAGATCTAGTGATAAGATGTCATCAGATAGCTAGGCTGATATGTAATATGCTTGAATATTTTGTTTTTTCAAGCTGATAAATTATTATATGTAAGTTCAAAATAATATGTATCAAGTAATAGTATTTGGTATTCATCAATACCCACATACACACATACACACACACACACAGAAAAACACATGCATAAACACAAGCATAAACACATTTCATGTGTTTAATTTTTCAATATGTTTTGACTTGAATTTTTTCAAAGCAGTTTTTTCCATATCACAAATAAATACTTCTCAATTTTTCTGTGTATCTGATTCCCCAAGTCTTTTAAAAATCTATTTCCCTTATTTTAAGGAGTACTTTTAATTATAGAAAAATTACAGAAGAATATCATGGGGAAAATCATAACCAAACTGATTAAACACCATTAGAAAATGAAAGAGAGAGACAAGAGGGAGAGAGTGAGGCGATAGGGATAGGGGATTTGGGGGTGGGGTGGGAATTAAGTAAGTGGTTATAGAGTTAGTAGGCCTAAAAGATTTCCAATGAAATTTAGGCAAAATGGAATAAATTATAATTTAGTTTTTATATCCTGTTTTTCCTAAGAAAAGCAACATTTTAATACAGAATTATATGGGAGTATCAGTAAGAGTAAACATTGCACAAAACACAAAACATGCATTATAACGTTTATAATTTAAAGAATAGGCAAACAGAGTTTATTCTAGTTTTGTCTTCGTTTGTGTTTTGTTTTTGTTTTTTTTTTTAAGAATATTGTAGTAAGGTTTCCCTTTGAAAACAGAAACTCAGTGGTCATGATGTTCCAGACTGACCAGACACTTTCAAATCAAAACTAGCTTATTCTGTCTAAAAAATTAATGTGCCAATTGGAAACATGATTTAGACAACTTACACATTCATTGGGAGAAGCAACATGCAACCAAAAATTCAGAAGATTTACTGACAAAATCTAAGCTTAAGTTATTGGATAATCTTAAATGCATATTTTAATTAGCCTCTTTTGCAAGTACCTTCTTCTGAACTAAACTGAATTTCTTTAATATTGGTCATTTAGAACAAGAGCACCACTTGCTTTCTGCATGTATATAAATATATATGCACTATATATATATATATAGTGTGGGTATGTTTTATTTTTATTTCCATGCATATATTTAATAAAGTATTCATCTTTCTCTGCATGTTGAAAATGTCAGTACAAAGGGTAATATATGATGTTTATGTAATATTGATAATTTCACAATTCTACATTCAAAATTAATAGCAATAGGAAAAAACTTAGTATAGTCATTTGAAGGTAATATTTCCAATATAGAACATTTGAAAATATTATCTAAATGGCTTCTGTCTTCAAAGATTGTCAGGGTCCATTTTTCTCTGAGATAAAAATCTTATTTTAAAATTGTAATAGGAATTTATTCTGTGTTCAAATGTATTAGTTTTCCATTTCCTTGTCTGCATTGTAATAGTCATTCTTGTGGTTAAGTGAATGAGAATCATCAGATTTTTGTGTAAGCTATTTTATGGAAAATAAAAACTCTAAATTCAGGCCTGAACTTTAACAAGCATTATTAAAATGAAACTATCATATTTGAGTAGAAAATTATTGTCTGTGTTTTGTGATTGTTTCCATGTCTCTTAAATATCAGTTTTGTGGAATAATAACCACATTTTTCTTCAGTGTAATACAGCAAATGTATTAAATCATATAATTTCATGTATACACATGGTGCTTATAAGACAAATCCAAATGGAAAATATTCCTCAGAAATATTGAAACATGAGAGAAGAAAACCTTGACGTTAAAATTAGTCCAGAATCTCAACAAAAACAAATGAAATGTTATTCCCCTTTTAATTTTCCCAATGTCTATCTGCGTAACTATTAAAAATTCAGATTCACAAGCAAAGATTTTAACTCTTGTACTATAATCCATGAAGGAGAAACATAATGAAAGAGAAAGAAAAATAACTTTAGGAAGCTGAAAAAGGATCATGCAATGTCGTAAACATGGGAACTGGGAAACAGAGACATAAAGTTGCTATTTTGTGAGTTTGAATCAAATGTCAGCAGTATGTTGCTGTCCAGTACAGAAGCCAACAAGGGCTAAAAAAATCAAGTAAAGCTACTGCAGCAGATGTTCCTTGAAACACTGAGTTTACAACAGACTCCAAAAAGCTCAGGGCTAAGAATATAAATGACTCTGAGAATGTGACTGTATATTATAAGGAGGATAAGGAATTTATGGTAAAGAATAAGCCTATGGTAAAGAAAAGTTTAACTCCAATTTTCATTATTTTCAAGATTATTGACATAACCCAGGGTCTAACAGTATTGGGTTTTATAATCTTTCATGTTTAAAACATGAACATGAAATAACATTTTTTCTTCATAAGCAAAAGAGCACTGAATTACTTCTTTTTGGCACTTGATGATGATGCTCAAGGATAAGGCTGAAAAAATAAACTTGCAACATCTCCTAATCACCTTTAATAAAAACAAACTATAGTACATTGGTTACTATATGTTGAATTAATTAGCTTTGCAATTGATACATGCACATGGATAATATTACGCTTGAGAACCACACATTGCTGACAACTTCTTTGACTTCTGGAGGAAGGCAAGGAGCCCACACTTCAGGTACTTGTAGAGCAGTATGCCGAGCCCAGAGACCTGCCCCTTGGCACCAGGGCTAAAGTGGTTGCAATTTATGAGTAGCCTGAGATTGGTGCACAGAACAACTTGTAGCTTCTTGAGCATCCCAAAGCCTAGGTGGTCCAGGAAATTGCTGCCAAACTTGGCCTGAGGAAGGCTGGCTGGTTATTTACAGTCCTCGTCTCAGCAGATACCTGAAAGGGTGCAGTCTGATACAGTAAAAATAATGACACTTATATCCTGGGTTCAGAAGAGCTTAGCACTGCAGGAGTGATACTCCAAATAAACATTTCCCATTCTCCTCCTGCATTTCTGTTTATGCCCTAGGATCCGAGGCTCAGGGTGTGTCATGATGGGCTTCTGGAGAATGGAACAAACACAAATTAAACTTCTTTGCCTGGGTAAACTGATTTTATCATTCAAAGTATCACATGCATCCTGGAAGAGTCACACATCTTAAGTGTATAGCTCAATGGCTTTTTTAAAGGTATACACCTAGAAAAAAAGAGTGTAAAGTATAATCACGAATGTAGTTTATTCAGAGTAAAATAATCATTTAAAATATGTAGTCTTTTACTGTCCTTCACAGTGCCATGAGTCCTTAAATCTGGAAATGTTAATAACAGCAATATAGAAAAATTATATTATTTTTCCACTAAATTGGAATAACCTCCTTCCAAGAAACTGTGCAGTAAATCACTTGTCAAGTCGTGTTTTCTACCAGCCATCTCACAATATACTACAAATGAAAAAGCCTGAAGACTATCTTATGGCTAAAGCTTTCAAT
Source organism: Dasypus novemcinctus (assembly GCF_030445035.2). Lineage (NCBI taxonomy): Eukaryota > Metazoa > Chordata > Mammalia > Cingulata > Dasypodidae > Dasypus > Dasypus novemcinctus. The sequence goes on from NC_080687.1 coordinate 72,206,883, forward strand.
CTCAATTCTGATCTTGTCCCTGAACTGAGGGTTTATGTAGAATCAGTATATTTCCCAAAGATGTATCAGAGAACACCATAACTACTATGACACTTTTGGGTGGTATAATCATCTCCCTAAAACAAACCTCTGAAAATTTGGTTAGGGGCAGAATGAATGATCTCTATCTAAACAGCAACTGAATGTCATAGATTTTTGCTCTTGGGTGTTATTTTCGAAGTCAGGACTTGTTTTGCAGACACTCCACTTTTGAGCTATGGGGCCTGTGGTTTAATTGCAAATTTGATTCTCATATCACTGAAGGCAGTACCCATCATTTGGGTCACATACTTATACTGAAGAATCCATGTATTTTCAGCATCACTGTGTGTTTTTGATGTGGAAAATAACTTGTGTGATAGTTTACATCTGCAGCTCTTTTTGTACATTGCCTCTTTAATATAGACTTAACTTATTGTCATTCAGGGGATTTCTTTATATCAACCTGTAGTCTTCCACATCTTTGTTTAATTTTCCTGTGGAAATAGCATCTAATGTAACATTGTTTGGAATTGTACTTGTTTTCTATGTGCTTCAAACTTAACCAGACAAATGAAAAGTGTCTTGGAACTAAATCACCAAGTATACTTCTAAGTTCAAAAGAAGAATTAAAATACAAGGGCTTTCCTATGTATCATTTGAATATTTCCTTGAAAATACGCAAGAAAATATAGAATCCAAAAAGTAAAGACAATTCTAGGAAAGAATTTTCTAGTTTCTTGGTGTGAAAATAAACAAGTAAAATAATTTTCTAGGATGGACAAAAATAGTGAATCAAAGAGAGTATATTAAATCTTATAACTATTTGAACTATTGCATTGTTATTACATTGCTTGGCAATCCAATACACTTGGGAATGATATGCTCAGGATGCATTTAATAAATGCAAATTGCTCATGATTAGATCAGTTCCTTCCAAACACCCCTCTTGCACATACAAGGCAGGGGAATGGACTGTGTAGAGAGGAACACGTATTTTACCCATTGTTAGAAACTTTTCATCTGTACAGTCTTCATACTCTCTGTGGGTTCTTAGTTTGGTGAGTTCATTAATAGTTGTTATATGAATTTTGTAAAAAAACCTACATAATCTCATTTATCCCTATCTTGATCAGCACTGAAGAATGCAAGTGATGAATATGTCTTTTTGTAAATGTGACTGAAGTAAGTGCTACCTTAGCTAAGACAAGTTCATTTCAAATTTCTGGGCTACTGTAGCTTTATAGCTGACTCTATATGCTGCTATTTGTATTTGTCACTTGTTTTTACTAAGTGCTTCATCATCATTGTCTCTTTCAAATTTGTGAAATAAGTCAACAGCATAGATACTTATAGATTAAGAAACCTAGTCAAAGATGTTCTGTAGTGTTCAAAATGGAAGTTTAAATTAACAACCGCAGCCCAATTTGCCTTAAATGGCAACTGCTTAGCTCCCTAGATGACACTATTTCTACGTGTTTTAGTTGTGGACCAATTATTATCATGCTAAGTTCACTTCAGTCACATTGTCAATATATTTCATGTCTACAGAGAGAAAAAAAGTTTTTCTAAAATTAAAATATTTGTGGGAAAAAATATTTAATGGAACCTCAGCACATATTAATTTGAAAGAGTGCTTATTCAAAATTTGTCTTATTTTTGGATCAAAGCTTTGATCCCAGTCCTATGATCCTTACATTTGTCTTGCTGATGCCTCGGTACTCTTAGTTCAGTATCCCTGGACTCAAGTCCAAGATTTAAGAGTCTCCATTACTATGTCAGATGTTCTCTGCTAACCCATTTTCTTGCCTTGATGGGCAGCATTCCTGAGTCATTTGATAACCAACTCTTTAAGTTTTGCTCTGATGACTAAATTATCTGCTTCTTAACTCTTTCTGACTCAACTTTTTGTTTCCAAACTTTTCACTGGGTAAGGAATAAAACCTATGACTGGTGTTTCATCTTTTGTTCCTTTCAAAATTTGACCGTTCTGTCATGACTTCTTATCTAGTTTTACTTTATAAAACATCATTTGGCACTTTTCATTTTATTTATTTCCTGGCTTTTTAGAAGTGTGGGACTTTTGGGTAGTGGTAAACCAATAAATGTTAGGACAACTACTAGCAGTTAATGTTTGTTAAGCAAGTACTATTTACCAGGTAGCTTACTAATCAATTTATGTATCTCAGCAGATGCAGTCTCTCTCAGTTTGCAAAGACTGGTTGGCTTAAACAACCTGAATTATTGGCTCACGGACTAGAAGTCCAAAATCGAGCTTTCAATAGGCCATGCTGTCTCTGAACTCCAGCTTTCTGCTGGTGGCATGTTTGCAGTCATTTTCTGCCTCCATCACATGGTGATCTGTTTCTTTTTTCTGTACCCCTCTGTGACTTCTACCACTGTGTCCAAATTTCCTTTGCTTATAAGGACTACAAAAATACTGGATTAAGGCATGCTCTGTATCAGGTTAGCCTCATCTTAATAGCATCTTCAGAGATCCCACTTACAAATGACTTTGTACCCACAGTACTTGTTGTTGTACTTGAACATGTCTTTGTGAGGGACATGATTCAATCTACCATTCAATTCTAAGAAAAACCTTGGAATCTGTTTTTGATTTTTTGTTTCATTTTTTGCTCTTTATTATCAGAAAAATGGAGTTTCAGAAAGGGTAAGGAATATGTTCCAGTTTGCAAAGCTAGTAAGTTTAAGAGCATGAATTTGATCCAAGTTCTGTCTGATTTTATGTCCTTTGAAGATAGGGACTCTGACTCCAGCTTAACATCTTTGTATCCCTATCACCCAACACAACTCCCTATACCTGGGGATGCTTTGACGTTCACAGTGATGATGACATTGGATTTTATTGTCTTGTTTTAATTCCCAGGGTCAAAAGCATTTCTATGTTAAATTATTTCTTCCAAAAATTCTTTCTCCAATTCAAATGCATACTCTAATCTTTGTGTATTTTCTCAACTATAATTAATTACTCATTTACATAATATTAGCTGTCCTTTGGCCCCAAGTGTGCTTTTTATTCTTCCCCAAAGTATTTCATTACAGCCACTCTGGTTGTGATCAATAGCTGATGAATAACTTCAAAGGAAATTGTCTAAAATCAAATGCATACAAGGCCAAGGGAAAGTAGCCACTAGATGAAGGGCTTTTGTTTTCAATAATGAACAATTGAATGTAATTATTACTTATATAATCAAGTTTCCTGTAGTCCTCTTAAGTTTATGATTAATCATATAGTTTATTGAATTAAATCCCTAGTTAATTTTTAACTTATAAGTTGCATTTTGGTCCTTCAGTTTTATGAGACTTTATGTTCTCCAACATTAGCATAATGAATTATCTTATAATTCTATATTTAGAAATTACAAATTTTTCTCTGGATAAAGAGATGTGGACATTTTATTGTAGCTATATAAATTTATTTATGGAAAATGCCGTGTTTTACACTGTTTCTCAGGCACTTTTAAGCTCCTCCTTCTAAAATAGATGAGGTGAATTTTACTTAGGTATGATGGGCTTTAGGCAGTTGGTTGTTTCTTCCAGCTAACTGTATAATTTAGGAGGAAGTTAACGGAAACAACAAGCAGGTTGAATCAACATATAGTTAAGCTGGGAGAAATGTACTAGTTTTCAACTTTGATTAATGCTGTCATGAAGAATAATCTTTCCTACATAAAATATAATAATAACAACAGTTTATATGCTATGTTTTGCCTTTGTTCTTCATTTTAAAATTTCTATCATGCTATGCACATGTGCTATGTGTAATCTTCCTGTGATATAAAATTATCCCAAGAAACTTTATTTATTTTCACAAAGAGAAGGAACTGAGTTATCTTCTCCATAATAGCTCTATTGTGTAAAACACCACTATAAATTTAAATCCTTCTAACCATTCTTAGGAAACGTTTCTTTGATTAAAGAAAAGGTATATATTTTATAGTCCCAGGTTTGATGTGACATTAAAAAATTAAAATTAACGTTGTAAATTTAACTAAAATTCATATTCAGTTATTCATGCATACAAATTGCTATAAAGTGTAAAATAATAAAATATTTAGCATTAGAAATATATCTCAGTGCACTAATATTTCAATACAAATATAATATTTAACCAAGTAAAGAATATATTTGAAGGGACTACATACTGAACAAAAGTGAACAAATTAGTTGTTTTATGTCACTTGCATTTTCTAAGTCAGCACGTAGGAAATTTGTTTCTCTAGGGTATGTTTATATACAACCTATCTAGAATGATAGAAATATGAGTTTATTTTCCTTTGCTAAAAGTTACATCTACTAATCTCTTTCTTTTCATGACAACATTTCCATTGTAATCATTCTGTCTTGTTGTGTTACAATAATTTCCTATAATTTATAAATGAATTGGAAATATTCCTCAGCCTCCTTCCCCACCGCCTCTTTTTATTTACTTAAGTTTTCTCAAGTGCCAGAGGCTTGCCATGCTTGTCATTTTTATATTTTACATTTAGGAAGAATAAATCCAACTGAATTTGCTTTTATTTAGACTCTTAATAAAACATGAATTATCTATGTAAGACAGAAATGTAACAGAAAGAAAACAGCCCTAAGAAATGTCTAGTTTTATGGCTCATATCAACTTAGCCTCAGGCAACTAAACTGTCTGTCACAGATGAGACATAGGTTTCTGCTTTAACTAGAGGGAAGGCAAGTTCCAAAATTGGAGCTATGTATTTTTCTTAAATGGATAATAATTCTTTCATTCATAATTGAACATATTAAATTTCATTTCATGAACAAACTTGTTGTTTTAATCAAGGTTAAGCAACTATTCCAAGTGTTGTTTCTGTATGTCTTACATCCCTGAGTTTATAAAATTAAATCTAAAAAGTGGTTTTTCAACTTTGCACAATGATACCTTAAGTGTGATGATACATTTTTAGTGTTCATAAAAGAAAGAATAATCAAAAAAGACATGCTTATTTTCATCACTTTTTATTCTTTATGGACTGATTCAACATCTGTGAGAATGCATGATTACAAGAAAGTTTTTACCAAATAGAGTATTTTAAAAATTTGAATGAATGTATCTGTTTATCAGATCAATACACACTACCTTGAGGAAATGAATGAGCTCTTAACCCCTCCACCCTCCTGGATCCAGAGGTGAGCAACTTCGAAGGAGAATTAAATAGGCTTTAACAGAAAGCTTGACCGGTTCCTCACATATAACTATTGTTCATTAGGTCAATTATTAAAATCCTGGCACTCTGTTACAATTAATTACATAAACAAAGTGGATATAATCCATTCTGTTAATGCTGAGTAACAAGAGAGGTATATGTGGTATTGCTTGTATGTGTGAGAGAGAAGGAAGGGGAGCTCCTGAAAGGAAGTAATTGGGTAAGTGTATGTGTTGAACAGAATATGGATATTTAACAAAAGTTTTAATAGTAATAAAAAGCATGTGCTACTAGTAAGCTTAAATATTAAAATACTGTACAATCTCTATTTAAGGACATTGTCCATAGGAGTAATAACTCTTGTTTTAGTTCATAACCACTATGTAATTTCATTTTTAGTATAAACTTCTTCTGATGTGCATGTATATACACATATAAATATATTATTATTATTGCATTTTTTTCACAACTAAATTAGTTTTATATCAGTGGAAGAGTCTTGTTATGAGAGTGATGACATTAGAAGGAGAAACAGTCAAGTGAAATTCACATGCCATATATTCCAAGTTTTCATTTTCCCTTGAAAAACTGGAAGTCTTGTCAATGCAATTTGAGTGTTATGATTCATATTCCCTTTTGTCATAGCACACTCATATATTTATTTTCTCAAACAAAATATCTGTATTTTGAAAGCTTTACTTTTTAAGTTTCATTTTAAATCTCTTGAGTGCTTCATAATTTCAACATTTCTCTTTTGCAGTTTTTTATCTTTATGTGCACACATTTCTTAAAGGAAGTACTAATTCAGGGAATTGTGAAAATTCCGTTTCTTTGTCTCATTGAATGTTGTATGAGTCAGAGTTGCCTGAGCTGCTGTTTGAAAATGAAACATAATGCAAATAAGAGAGAGTAGAAATGAAAATGCTCTTGGGGGAGCATGCTTTCTACTTAGGGGCATATTTTTCAGAATTAGACCAAAGTACCAATTGTGATTTTTTACTGGTCTCCTGACCTTGGGCAACTTACTCATTTTGTTCAACTTCAGTTTCTTCATCTGTAAAAAGGAAATAAAAATAGCTATATCACAGGATTGGCTGTTATGGGAAGTAAACGAGAAATAGTACATGGCTTTTGGCAAATAGTGAACCAGCATTAAATGAATACATATACTATTTTCTTTATTAAATCATTATTATTGTATGCCTCAACACTGAGTATCAGAAGAATAAACTTTAATGTACAAAAATCTAAGAAATTATCTTGTTACTGTAAAATAAACAATAAAATCAACCAAACAGCAGCAGCAACAGCATATGGAGACTGTGAATCTGACCTTAGAAGAAAGCAGTTGATTCTGAACATAAGTAAATGTAGCTAGGTAAAAAAAGACAATCATGATAATTAGGAATTCCATGGTTCCTCAGCCTCTCCTAAATTAATCTCAAGTGTAAGGTGGCCTGTGCATTGACAGAACTTGAGTGTATGGAATGATGCAAAATTTGAATGAAGAAAAACATGTGGCACAATTCTACTCAGGAGAGACTCATTGCCTGAATCTAATGCTATTCCTTATTTCAAAATATCTGAAGTTTTCAAGTAGATTTGTCATTCCAGTGCAGGTTATGAAATGCAAATATCTCTAATTTACCTCTAAGTAGGGTATTTATTTGTTTATTTCAGACAAAACTGAATTTAAAGAAACCAGAATTCCATGAAAAAATTAAAATATATGAGCATAAAAAAGAGTCTTACTCCCTATGCCTATGAAAAGGAAATGAGTATACTGAATTCTATAGAAAGATGACTTCAAAACGTGGAAAAAGATAGATAAGAATTTCCCAAAGTAAATTATTTTATTTTCCTTTACATGTATTTTTAAACATCTCTGTGAGAACCTTGCTGTTTATAAGAAAACAGTTTCATTGTTGGGGTAGGGCAGCACATTTTGCCAATTCAACACATGTTTCACAGAACAAATAAGTTTGCTTTTCAAAGTCTGGTCCTGATTTATAAAGAACGCTTAATTTGTTTCCTTTTGTTGAACTTCAGATTAATCAAGCCAGCATTTTCCATCTAGCCTTTGAATGTTCTTCCCTGTTTTTCCCTCAATTGTAATTACTTACTGGGAATTCTTGTGCAGTTTTGAGAGCTTACATTAAGACACCTACTCAGAAGTTGTGTAAAATGGATTCATATGCTGCTGCGTTCTAAGCTCATCCTTTTCATAACCTTTGGAAAGCTGAGAATCCCATGTTTTATCAATGGATCATTTTAGTTTTATTCACAATTATGTCCTCAGAAGCCATGTAAAATTAAAGAAAGAAGGGAAGGGAATGATACCGGTCTTTTCTGCAAGACCTCTTGCAGGCTTCTGTCTCATTATGTTAACAATCTGCCAAGAGAATGGAGTTGGATCTCCAGAGCAGCCTAGATTGATTTACTTCACAGGCCTTTCTACCAAGCCTAATTATTGCATTACAAATAGCAATTCTTTCACCCCATGAAGAAGCACTTTGATTAGTGTCTGCAGTACAGGTGCTGGGGTCTGCTAGCGTAAGTGCATGTTAACTAGCTTCCTACATCACACAGTCAAACAGCCCCACTGGCCCTGGAACAGGAGCAGATGCCTTGTTTTCCATATGTCTGAGGTCTCTAAAGGAACATGATTGAAACAGTTATAGACAATGCTGTATGATATTTTTATTATTAGGTCAAAATTGACATACTCTATACCAGGATACCTTAAAGGGAAATCATAGCCTAACCTAGTCTGTCACTATGAGTATTATGTTGGCAATAGGATTAAATATTTATATCTTATTTTGGATGAGATTTAGTATATATCTAATTGCAAATTGTAGTTGCCTTTTGTATTAGTTTTCTGTAGCTACTGTAACAAATTACCATAATCCAGGTGGCTTAAACAACAGAAATTTATTCTTTCACAGTTCTGCAGTCCAGAAATCCAAAGTTATGGTGTTGGCACAGCCACGTTCTCCCTGGAGGCCCTAAGGGGAAATCCATCCCTGCCTCCCTCCTGGTTTCTGATGCCTACCGACCATTGTTGGCATTCCTTGGCTTGTAGCCACATCACTCGAATCTCTGCCTCAGTTCTTACATCACCTTCTCCTTTCTGAGTATATCTCCTCTGTGTGTCTCTTATAAAGACTCTTGTCATTGAATTAAGGGTGCATCCAAATAATCCTCTGGAGATCCTTAAGTTAGTTACAGCTGCAAAGTCCCTATTTCCAAATAATGTCATATTCATAAGTTACTGGGTTAGGAAATGGATATCTCATTTGAGAAATGCCAATCAACTCTCAAGACATTTTTTTTTAAAGATTTATTTATTTATTTCTCTCCCTGCCCCCCCTGCCCCAGTTGTCTGTTCTCTGTATCTATTTGCTGCGTCTTCTACTTTGTCCACTTCTGTTGTTGTCAGCGTCACAGGAGTCTGTGTTTCTTTTTGTTGCGTCATCTTGTTGTGTCAGCTCTCCATGTGAGCGGAGCCATTCTTAGGCAGGTTGCTCTTTCTGTCGCACTGGGCGGCTCTCCTTATGGGGCACACTCCTTGTGCATGGGGCTTCCCTATGCGGGGTCACCCTGTGTGGCACAGCACTCCTTGTACGCATCAGCACTGCGCATGGGCCAGCTCCACACGGGTCAAGGAGGCCTGGGGTTTGAACTGCGGACCTCCCATGTGGTAGACGGACGCCCTAACCACTGGGCCAATTCTGCTTCCCTTTCTAGACTTTTGAACCTCCCAGACGTGACCCAGGCCAGTGTGCATGGTGATCTGTCATATACTCAACAGTATATCCTGTTGTACTGTTTAAAGACTCATTTTAAAATTAAAAAAAAAAATTGTTTCTTACCAAAATTTGACTTGAGAGAAAAGTAGTATGAAGCAGTTGAATAAAAGGAGAAAAATGTTCTCCATTATAAGAGAGGAGTTTGAAATATAAAGGAGATAGTAGCACTAGTGATATGTGAAATAAAAGTGATTAACAACTTAAAAACTAAAGAAAATGTAAATAAAAATAAAATGTTTTTAAAGCATAGGTTTCCCATCACGGGCATGCACTGCCCCCTGAGGCATATTAGACAATATCTAGAGACATTTTTGAATGTCATGAATGTGGGGTGCTACCAGCATCTAGTATCTAGTGGGATGCTGTCAAACATCCTTCAATGTGTGGGACAGCATCGCAACTTTGCCCCTCCCAAAAATGACCTGGTCCAGAATGTCAATAGTAACACTGTTGAGAAACTTTGCTTTAAGGAAATCTTAAATTAAGAAGGACCTTGGGGAACAGATGTGGCTCAACCAATTGAGTACCTCCTTCCCACCTGGGAGGTCCCAGTGCCTCCTAAAAAACAAACAAACAACAACAACAACAAACAAACAACAAGCAAACAAACAAAAACTATCTTAGGGTAGCTGATGTGGCTCAGTGGTTGAGTGCTGGCTTCCCCACTTATGAGGTCCAGGGTTCAATCCCTTGCCCTGGTACCTCAAAAAAACAAAAGAAAACAAAACAGAATGACTTTGCCACTGTTACTTTAGTTCTTCCAAATATTGTCAAAAAGATATAGAATAAAATAATACTTCGACCATAGGGCATTATGTAATGCAAGTTCTCTTTATGTATGTGAGAATCTGTCATCTTTCTTCCTTTTACTCTCTGTGATGGTGGTTTAAATGGTGGGGAGTAAAGAGGATTTTTACTCAATTTCATCACTTGACCTTATAGTTTGGTTCAGTTCAGTTTGGTTTGGTTTAGTAAATTTCAGAAAATGATTTTTATGAAAGCATTCATGAGAATTGCTAATATTAGTGTTTCAACATTACTATTAAACTATCATGCCATATCCAAAAGCACAGTTAACAACACACCAGGAAATCAAGAGTACCAACAACTGCAAGCAGAGGAATTGCATCCATCATCCATGTGGAATCTAAGCCCCCTCTTGATTTAGAGGTGAAGAGGACATCACCATCTCAGGGTCCACAGAATGGAGGAATAAAATACGGATTAGAGTAGACTTACTGATATTCTACTATGAAACTGTTATGACTAGTAATAGAAGAAATTGTAGCATTGAGGTTGAGAAAGTGACCACAGCAGTTGCTGAGGGCAGGGAGAGGGAAGAAGAGATGTGATATGGGAGGATTTTTGGGACTTTGAATTGTCCTGCATGATATTGCAGGTCAGATGCTGGACTTTATATATCCTGCCATAACCCACTGAATGTACTGGGTGAGAGTGTGAACCACAGGGTAAATTATTATCTATGTGGTGCAGCAGTGCTCCAAAATGTGTTCACCGAGTGTGATGAGTGTGCCACAATGATGGAGGAGGTTGTTGGTGTGGGAGGAGTGGGGTGGGGGACAGGGACGTATATGGGAACCTCTTACATTTTTTAATGTAACATTTTTTTGTGTGATGTACATATCTTCAAAAAAATACAATTTACAAAAATGATGGGGTGGGGGGTTGGGGAGCAGTGTATATGGGAACCTTTTATATTTTATGTACTTTTTAAATGTTTTTAAATGTAATGTTCTTTGTGATCTCTTAATTTTAATTTAAAAAGTATTTTGAAAAAAGCATAGTTAAAACATTTGTAATCTTCCTTTTTTAAATGAATATATTTTTTATAAAAGAAAATCATTAGGATCCTTTAAAATCTTGAAGGAAAAGTTTTATAACCAATGAGTTGAAGAGAAACTACTTGATGAAAAAGAAATAATTTCAAGTCTATATTTGTCATAGAGTGTCAAAGTGGAGCTTCCATTTGATCTTTTTTTAAAATTTTATTTTATTTTTAAAATTATTTTTAATTATCTCTTTTAAAAAAAGATACATAGATCACTAATAATGTTACATTAAAAAAGATGAGGTTCCCATATATCCCACCTCCCCACCCCACCCCCACTCTTCCCACATCAACAACCTCTTTCGTCATTGTGGCACATTCATTGCATTTGATCTTTCGGTCTACGAATCAGAGGTAAAGTAAAGTGACTATAACCATTTGACTGCGCAAAAGGAGAGTTACTCAGGGTATTATTAATCAAAATATCTTCCCAGAGAATCCAGTTTTTCTGTGAGAAAAGCAATTTCTTTGCCGCATTAAGAGTGGTGGTTTGTGTAGACATAAACAAAGTTATAAATTGTAGAAACCCAGTAATGAATGAAGAATAAGGATTTTCCTTACAGAAAGATTAGAGAATATTTATTTTGCCTGATATTGCTATGAATATGGAAATTACTTTAAGATGATTATTTTATGCCCTTTCTAAAAGAGATGTGGCTACACAAATAAAAGCACACATTAACATTTCAGTTACCTTTCTTATAAAAAAGTTTGTGTAATTATCAGAAAAACTCATCAATGGTTACTGAAATATTGAGCTGTTGTAAAATAAATGAAGTTTCAGTGATCATTAATTTAGTGCAATTGAAAATTATTTCCCTTTTCTTTGGCTTTATACATTCTCTGAAAAATGAGTTTACAAAAACTCAACCAGATTAACAGTCACCTGTTCCATAATTCTACTTACCAGCACATTTTAATAAGTATCTAATGGCCTCCTTTTTAATCACCTAAATACATAATTCATGAGTTTATATACTTTTCAATATAGTAAAGATTTTAAAATCCAAAATAGATAACCAACTGAATCTATCGTGTTTCCTCATCATGCTTATATTTTCTGAATTGTGGTAAGTAGATAATAATGTAAAGAAAAACATGTTTTATCGCATTTTTTAAACTTGTCTGTAAAGTGCCAGAGAGTAAATAGTTTTAGCTTTGCACTCTATACTGTCTCTATTTTAGCTACTCAACTCTACCATTGTAGAGCAAACACAGCCATAAGTAATATGTAAAAAATTTGTGTCTGTATTATTTTATATTTATATTGACTTTTTCTTCTATCTTACTTTGCTATGTATTTGTTCTACTTTTTCATGTTTTTTATTGTCTTTTATTCTAATTGTTTTTAACATTTATTTTCAGAATATAAATCATAATAGTGCTCATTTAGGCATGTCTTGAAAACACTGATTTGTCTATAACAATATCATACCAACTATGTTCACCTGATAATTAAGTTAATATCATGTGAATTACATTGAATCTAATATTGAAGCACAGTCAGGGACATTAAAACTGATCTGAGTATTGAATCAGTTAATTAACAAAATATTCTAAAGGAGCCAAAATTTAAGAAAGAACAGTACCTGTGTCAGTCAGGATAGAGTTAGGAAAACAGAAGCTCTATAGTTTATTTTTTAAAAAAGGCTATTAACATAAGGAAATGGTTAAAGTGATACTGGAAAACTGAAATAAAGTGGGAACACCAAGGGAACATGGAAAGAGGAGTTGCTGGAAGCAGTTATTATCCTTAGGGCTGGAGAGCAAAGGGAGGAAGGAGGAGGGAGCAGAACCTAGAAGCTTGGCAGTGGTACCCTTTGCATCTGGGCACAGAATTCTGAGGAGAGCCAGCCTGACTAGTTAGGATAGCTCCAGAGTTCAGATGATGAGCCTCTTGGAGTTGTAATTCTAAATAGGCGATACTAATGGTATCCTTATCTATTATGGGCAATGATGGATCTGGAAATGTGGAATGAAGCTATAATAGAATCTGAAACTAAGTGCACCTAGAACCAATTGCCACATCCATGGCATCCATTACTTGGATGATGCTGACAGGAACAGGACAGTAATATTCTCTCCTCAAAGGTAAAGCTTTCATCTTCAGAGGCCCTTTTTCCACTCACCATCCAGGCAACAGGTAGGTAGGAAAAAGCAAGTTCCTTCTCCTTTCCTCCCGCCTTCAATTTTGCTAGTGCTTCATACTGGCAGTTCTTAGCTCAGGGTCACTTGGCAAAAAGAAATATAGTTTGCATAGTTCCAGCCTCTGTATCTTGAAACAATAAGTTTGGATTGAAAGACAATAGCTGAATAACCAGCACACTATCCAAAGCTGATTTCAAAAGCTCTCTTATAGGTGTTTATAGAATAGCAAATTACATTTACTTGTGGCATAGCAAATTATAATTAACTAACTAGCTAGTGCACCTAAGATTATTACTGAAGAAGAAAACATGATTATAGGTGTTCAAGATACTATTGGATCATGAGAATCTTATTATTTTGAATTTATTTTGAAATAGCCCAGTGTGGGGATATAGTAATTAGACATTAGATCCAGGTTTCATTGAAACCCATGCTTGCAGAAGCTAGAGATTATGATGGGTTACATTACAGTATTTAACTCTCACATTTAGCAACAGAAACTAGAACACATATATTTCAATATAACACAATTAGTGGTTAAAATATTTACATAACTGGTGAGTATGTATCCTTTAAGAAATGTTCACACATTGAATGCAGCAAATTATTTTCTGGGCACCTGCAGTAGGCCTGGCATTGTCTAAGTGCTGGATGTGCAAAGAAGAATGAGAGCCAATCCTAATATAGAGAAGTTTCAAAATATATGATATGGTATCTATTACACTTGGCCATGTAACTTTCATTCAAATATCTTCTGGAATATTAGTTTAAAATAATCAGTTAACACATAAAAATTTTTGTACAATGATATTTTTTTCTTTATGGGCCATCTTTTTTCTCCTACTGGTGCATTTGTCTGAGAGTAACCGCAAATTAATGCCTGAGATCACCTGAGGGTGTCCCTGATGCAATCAATATAAACCAAAATACTCTCTTGAGGAGTAAATGCAACTTCAATTGTGTGATAATGTTTTTTTTTTCTTCCTTAACTGACCTTATAAATTAACTTGCCTGTAACCCACACAGTTATTTTCTGATATTTTGGTTTCTGTTGATCACCAGACAGCCCCTTAGGCCAATGCTGAGCACAGCCACTATTAACAAGGTGTTTATGCTTTGGGTAATGCATTTCTTGAAATCACATTTTATATAAGATTTTATTACTGACTTTCCTTATAGAAATTCAGACGAGATCCCTACAGCTATCAAATACAATGTCACCCACAGATGACTTTTTTTTTGCATTTATAGAATATTTTTAACTGATGATATAAATGCATTTTGAAAACAACAGATAGTTAACTAGGTTTATCAGCTGAGATATCCCTATGGGAATATACTCTAAACAGCAGGACTGCTAAATGCCACTTGAAAATTCCACCTTCATTTTTATTTAATTTCTTGTGTGCTTTAGTTTTAAAAGTTGTGAGGTAATGTGTGGCTGGAGACAGGTCAATGTGTACAACTGTCTCTTCTAAAACTGTTAACTGGAGCTGTCCCATTTAGCATACAAACATGTCTTACAGATGGGACCAGAACTTCACAGCTACCTTTTCTACTTTGTATTCCTGATATTAGGATTAATTTACGAGCATCCAACGAATTACATCTTCATCTTTTGTCACGTGTATTTATTACATAATTCTGTTTAGGAGGACACAGTTTGACCTGTTGTATATATAGTTTGAAAAACTATACAACCTGCTAAAACAATTTTATTTGCTACTGGGAAAACAGCTGACCAATTCTAGGGCATTTTTATATATAAACAACTGGAATATTGTTTATAGAAAGGAATCTATACAAACACCCTTGCATTTTTAATTTAAAAAGTTTCTATAATAGAAACAAATTATGACAAATTAATAAATAACATTTTCAGCAAGTTTTTTTTTAAAGATTTATCTTATTTATTTCTCTCCTTTCCCCTCCTCCCCTTTGTCTGCTCTCTGTGTCCATTTGCTGTGTGTTCTTCTGTGTCCACTTGCGTTCTTGTCATGTGGCACTGGGAAACTGTGTCACATTTTTTGTGTGTGTCATCTTGCTGTGTCAGCTCTTCATGTGTGTGGCGCTACTCCTATGTGGGGCTGCACATTTTTTGCGTAGGGTAGCTTTCCTTGTGGGGCACACTCCTTGTGCATAGGGCACCCCTACATGGGGTGTACTCCTTGTGTGTGGAGTGCCCCTACACGGGAGACACCCTTGCATGGCATGGCATTCTTTGCGCATGACAGCACTGCACGTGGGCCAGCTCACCACACAGGTCAGGAGGTCCTGGGTATCGAACCCTGTGCCCTCCATATGGTAGGTGGATGCTCTATCACTTGAGCCGCAACTTCCCTCAAGAAGTTTTTCAAGTTCACAATGCTACAATGATATATGGCTCCTTACAAATCCCTTTTAGTTTCTATTCTTGCCTGTGACTACTGTGAGAATCTTAGGTAGGGTGAATCTCACCTAAATATTAAGTAAGGTGAATCTCCTTTAAATCTTAAATAACTCCATCTCAGAGAGCTTGATTTCTTCTGTGTTCTTGCGGTAGGTAATTGTAGTACCAGTCATATTGTTTCTTAATATTACATATATTGTTCCTTGTATTGTTGCCATGTTGACATTTCTCCTCAAATGGTTGCTTCCTTGTTTATATCACCTAGTGTGCCCAGTACTGCATAGTATTATGTTGACATCTATCTATACGTTGATCATTTTACAGTGTTACTGTTCTTGAATAGAGATTTATATAATTGTTTTGTCAGTATCTCTAAATAATGCTTTGACTGGAATATTTTACAACAGAAATGTAAGGTAATTCTAAATGTAATTGAAATATCTGAAATATCTGAGTTATATTGTTAGACCATAATTATGAGTATTTGTGTGAAATAATGTATATTTTAAGCTGAATTGAAACAGAATTTGTAAATGGATAGTACTGGATCAGTATGAGTTTGCGTGTATGTCCTCAAAGATGGTGTATATTTTTAAAGACATTTTCTGCTTTGGGATTGTAACTAAATATCTTAAAGAATTGAAATAAAACTTAGTAGTATTAATTTTCTTTAAATCTACTATATGAATTTTAATCAACAGCTATAGATGAACATAAACATGTTATTTCACCTAAGGACTTCTTTTTTTGAGTATTTTACTATAGATGAAAAACTTTGAACTATGGAAAGGTCTTTTAAACCAAATAAGATGCTTCTAACCCGCCCAAAGTAAGAAGTAGTCCTTTATTTATTTTCATTAATTTCAGAGAGAAAACATTTCCATGTTATCATGGAATGATGTCTGAAATGCTACCATGTTATATAATATTAGTATAGTTAGTGTTTAAAGTTTCCTTCAAGGTTAATGAAGTTTCCTTCAGATTGGCAAAATTATTCCATGCCATATGAAAGCTTATAGCAAATTAAATTGGTTATACCATGGTCATCCTTTAGTCTACTTGCTACTGATTTATGCACTGATGTGTAAAGTTTTGAACAGAAATTCAGAAGCATAATGATCCATATCTCCAGAGGTCCAAGCCAGAGCTTTGGATATAAAATGGTGGATTCTTTAAAACGTATTTTCCATATTACCCAGATTTAAGCAGATGACAGCTTTAAGCATCCCTTCTTTTTAATGGAAGCTTTTACCTTCATTTTGAAATTTGTCATATTTTCAGTTTTCAGTATGTTTTCAAAACTAATGTACAATGAACATCTATTTGGAGATAAGAAAAGAAGATACTGACCATTGATTTAAAATATAACTTTAATATGAAATTTGAAAAACGTTACCATACTTTTAGTATTTTATGGCATTTAACATATGTTTACAAATATAATGCATGTTTTCTTTCTCTCATTCTTATTCTCTTCTAAAGAACTCTAATTTCAATGAGTATAGAATATGTGGGTTTATTTTCCCAATGGTGATTATAGTGATTAAGCTTATTTTTCCTCTGAGATATAAAGACAGCTATTATAGTAATTTTAAGATGCAAAAACATCTCTATGTAAGTAGTTTCTATTGCTTATCCCATAAAAAGTTAAAATAATCAGTATAATCAGGTATAGTTGTCTTTTTTTTTTTTTTTTTTTAAACTCCTACCTCAATGAAACACAAGAGGACAGATTTCTTGACAATACACTGGGCCAGCGTTATTTCTTAGTATACTTTAAGCACTCTGTAATGATGGCAATTCAGTTCTTCCGGTACACTAGCTAATGTCAGTAGAAGTTCTCAGCACTTGATAAGAATTTAAACGTAGGTAAAAGAGAAATAATTTAAACCTAAAATATTGTCAATCATTTTTAAGCTCTTAGTGCAATATATATGTCTTCAGGACCAAATCCATGAAACTCCTGATATAGTTCATGAACTATGGTTGAGAGCAGTCATCTTTTTTTTTTTTTTAATAATTTTTCTCATTTTTAAAGTAGCTTTAAATTACATAAATATTACATAAAAAATATAAGGATTCCCATATGCCCCATTCCCTCCCCTTCCCACACTTTCCCATATCAACAACATCCCTCATTAGTGTGATACATTAGTTATAATTGATAAGCACATTGAAGCATTGCTACAACTAGGGATTAAAATTTATGTTATAGTTTACACTCTGTCCTGCACAATTTTGTAGGTTATGACAAAGTATCCAATGGCCTGTATCTTTCACTGCAGTGTCATACAGGACAACTCCAATGTCCAGAAAATGTCCCAATAGTACCCCTATTCTTCCATCTCCAATCCCTCAGAACATCTGGTGGTTGTCAGTGATAAGAGTTCTTCCATTGCTAGAATAATAATAAATCTACTTTAGTCCATTGTTCTTTCCCAAATCTTGAGAATTTGGGGATGGGGATGCCCACTCTGCTTCGAATTGAGAGGAGCTTAGATCCTGTGGGACAGATGGTTGGAAATATCTTGCTTGCAGTTGTAGGCACTCTGTGTTCCTTGGGATAGATGCTGTCCATCATCCTCTTCTTGTTAGTTGTCCTAGGTGAGTCCAATGAACAGGAGAGTAGGTGTTGCAATTCTGCTAAAATTCTGGGCTCAACTGGCACACCAACAAATCAAAGACTTAAATCTCTGGGACATATATTTATCAAGTATAATGCTAATTAGAAGTGTAAGTAAAAGGGACAGAAGAGCCAGGTGTAGAGAATCTATAAATGAGTCTAACTCTATTATACTGGGGAGCATAAATTCCAAAGTAAGGAGTGCAGTCATCTTGCTTACATTCCAATGTTAGGTTTGGCTATTCACTGGGGCTCTTTGATTCCTTTCTGAGCAAATATTCATGTATACTTTCTGGGGGGATGTATTTTGTTGTGGAAAGAATCCCGGAAAGAAAACAGGGAAAGCTCATTTCCAATCCTGGTTTTGAAATCCATACCCTGTGATATTTTGCCAACTCAGTTTCCATTTCTGTAAAATGATGAAATTTTCTTGGGTGACCTTAAAACTTCAGCTTAAGTGACTTTTTGAATTGCCTTTCCTGGCAAACCACCTACGCTCATGATTAGAGACTTTCTCTCTGTTCCTATTGTTTTTTATACTTAAGTCTTGGATATGTTTGCTTTATACACCAACTAAGAATTCTTGAGAGAAGATGACTTTGATGATTCTTTAATCCTAGTGCCAAGTAAATGTAACCATTCATATAAGTGTGTTTTAAGTATTTGTTGAAATAATAAATGAATGAATGCTATTTTCCTATTCTGAAATTCTGTCTGTCATGCCTATATTATCTACTAGTTTTTTTCAACTTTAAAATTAGAGAATTCTGTATATTTACCCGTTCCATTCTTAGGCTTTCTTAAATAACCTAATTCACCTACTTGCTGTATTCTAATGGAGGACTATTTGAAGCCAAAAAGCAAACAAAAATATTACATCAAAGAAAGAATGGTGTGAATCCTAAACGTTAAATAATTTAGTGTGCTACGTTCGTGTAGAAGGAAATAATACATAGAATTTATTTCCATAGCATTGTTTCTCAGGATTACATGGTTATCCATGTGTTTGAATCACTCTTCACTGGTGTGTATCCCTATTTATATTTCTGTAGGCTTTATGTGGCCCAATTCTGTAAACAAGATAGACAATGGTCATCAAATTTTGTAGCTGTTTAAATTTTCAAAGGATAAATTTCTTTTAATTGAGAAGATAATGCTTAAGATACATCTTAAGGCAATAGTTCTTAAAAAAAAGAAAAGAAAGAAAGACACATTCAATAAAGCTGAAGTCTGTGCCCTGCTTATTCTCGAGTGGATAGTACTGTTTTGTCAACAGCTCCATCTGCAGACCAGGGAAAGCTTGTGAATCTTCCTTGGTAACAGGTTATAAAGAACGAGCTCTCAGCCTGCAGTTGTCTATTAACATTTGCTTTGAAAGGCAACGCTCAAAGACACTGTTTTGAGGTGAGTTTTTTTTAGCAGTGTCAGGTTTTATATGATTCCAGTGAGGATAGCTATAGGCTCTGTCCATGGGAATTCATCGGGAGAAAGGGAAGAAAGAAAAGGGAAGCAATAACTTTTACTGAAGGCCCGCAATCAAGCATGACAAACTCTTCAGTCAGCTGTTTAAATAAGTACACAGCTAATTATTTTTTTTCCTGAAGAAAATTGATTTATCTGAACATTTTCCCCATGAAGGCAGTTTCTAAGCTGTCATGTACTCAGCTCTCTTTCCCTAGTGACGTGAGTGAGAACAGTGCAGTTCCCACTGCCAATGCTGTAATTTTAGTAGTTTGAATAATATGTGCTCCTAGCAATAGTGTTGTCAGCAGTGACTCCACATTAAAGGAGGTAGGTGAGGGAATGAGTTTAGCCATGCTTGAATGAAGTGTGCGTAGGGGGTCTCTAGTTTCGGAACACTAGAGGGCTGTATAAGTCTTTTGTTAGTATCCTGTATGGTGCTAGATTCCCTGAGAAGATGGGGTTCACATTATGGATTAAAATCAAACCTCATCTTTGTAAATGCAAGCAGAATTCATTCATAAGAAGAGCTTATACACTAGTGGCTAGATAAATACATGTGTATTGACTCACTTGACCTTCGAGGCTACTTGGCCTTAATTTCTAAATTTCCGTAGATTTTCCCCACACAAAATCATAGGAGATAATATAGTATCCTATATGATCAATATGTTTCTAATTGAGCATATTAACAACATGAAAAAATATGCAAGTAAGTACAATGAATTTGCTACTGTGTGTGCAATATACATAACAATAGCGTTATTATGAGGCCGAAATTAGTAATAGCTGAGAAAATGTACAAGTGCTGTATCTATGTAACTTGGCTATACTTATTGTAATTGATCAGTGAAATTATATGATCATTAAGTTGCCATGGAATACTGACTTTCAATCAGTGGCTTCTGGAACAATTGTAAACTGAATTAGAGTTTGGAAAATTGTGTTGTTGGTGAAGTAATTGAGGCAAATCCATATCACAGATAAAGAACATTTGTGTAGTTTTTTTTACCTCAGTGCTTAGATATATATATTTATATATATATGTTTATCAACTTTTATTTTCAAGATAATGTGAACTTTTCACTTTTACTTTCATGCTGAACAGTTATCAACACTTTTTTGCACCTCAGCACTTAAATATTCTTGAAAAATTAGAAAAGCATTTTTATATAAGACACCTACACACATATTCCGGAAGTCATCTCTATTCATGAGTAAAACTGAAAAGTGCAGAGATAGACTAACCTTCATATACAAATGAATGGCATACATGGTGATCTAAATAGTTTATATACTCATTACAAAGCTAAGATTACATCATTGTGGTTGAACAAAGGTACAGGGAAGAAGGCGTGAGCTTCAGGCATGTATTACTGAAAAAGATGAAGCAAAGCCCACCGAGTCGGATGTATAAAATAAGTACTTAAATAGTTATAAAAGTAGGCAGAAGTTGACAAATGTCTTAGAAGAGGAAACATTTTAGAAGAGTGGAATAGTGTATCTAGATGCAAGTATTAGGAAAACCTTTATGAACATGGTGCGTTTGAATAACAGGCTGGGAATTCTGGTAACATATTGACAAGGATAGATGAACAAAGGACCATTAAGGAGAATGAAATGCACAGGCTAAGTTTTTGAGGCAGAAAAGAGCAAGGCTTAATTCCACAACATAAACTTTGAATTCAAAATAAGAGATTTTGTACTTTATCCTCCAGGACTTAAAGTGTAGGGAGAAGGAAGAAGCAAAAAAACAAAAACAGAAACAAAACTAAGACCTTCTGAAGAAAGTAATCTTAGAGGACAAAATGAACGGTGCAAAAGGAAAACTGTTGAAGGCCCTTTGCAATCTAATTTCACAAGTAGGTTGTGAAACAGGTGGTGTCTGTAAATATGGAAATTAAGTGACAAGACTTAAGGAATAAGGGGGAAAATGTGTATGACTTTTGAATTTGCATACTTATTATTAACCTATTCAAAACGTATTTATTGTGGAAACAAAAATTCTAGAAGCCAATAGAATATAGGCTTGTGTATGTCCACTAGGTAACTAGAAATTCAAGTCTAGAACTTGGAAAAGAAGCAAAAGCCAGGTATTTTAAAAAGGAGAAATCCCCATATAGTAATAATGGGCTTGGAATAAATCAAAAGTCTGTTGGCATGAAAAGACGTGAAAGAAATAAACCTTAGGAAGTGTATTTTTGTAAGATCTGGAAGAAAAAATATGACTGCAAAGCAAAAGAAGAGGATAAGTGAAAAATCATAGGCAAATAAAGGAACCAATGAACATCAGGGAGTAGAGTTTTAAAGACTGGTTCCCTAACATTTCAAATTCTGAAAACTGGAATATCCTCATCAGCAAACTCAGAGGATAACTTGTGAATGTTATTGTCTGTGCCTTCCCTAGTATTTTTTCCCCTTTATTAGAGAAGTTGTGGGTTTACAGAACAATCATGCATACATAATTAAAGGATACCCATATACCATTCTATTTTTAACAACTGTTATTGGTGTAGAACATTTGTTACAACTGATGAAAGCACATTTTTTGAATTGTAGTATTAAATGCAGTTCATGGTTTAACTTAGGATTCACTGTTTGTGAAATCCATTCCATGAATTTTTTTAAAAAAAATTTTATTCTGTTACCATAGATACAGCTTAATATTTCCCCTTTTAAGCACATTCAGATAACATTTCAGTGTTGTTAATTATATTCACAACATTGTGCTACCATCACCATCACCCTAGTATTTCTGAGCTTGAATCAAGCCTCATCTTCAGGTTGGACATATAAACAAAGCCCTATTTATTGAGATTTGTGATTGCCTCACAAGAATCTTGTGCTTCTTCCATATTCTTGTCTCGTAGGCTGCCTCTTAGATTAATTTACAGGTACCCAAATTCTATCTTTATCCTACTTTATGTAGGAATTCTACATGTCTTTTCTCTGGGTCCAAGTAATACCCAGGTTTTTTCTTTCGGAAAAGTCTTTCGCAAAAGTTCCATTTCTCTATATTTAGTCTCTTTCTTAAATTTCATTGTGGTAGGCATAATTAGAGTTTAGACGATAAGTTTCTAAGAGTTTCTACACTGAGAGGCACCCAGTTTTCTAGACCTGTGCCCTGCCTGGGCATGCTGTCTTTAAAGGAAAGAATAAGGGCTTGAGAATCTGTTCAAATCCTAGTTCTGCCACTTATTAGCAAATTATTCAGGTAGCAACTTACTCACTAGCAAATGTGATAAAGTGGTAGGAACTAAGCAATGGTTATACTACCATCCTTGCACTCTTATTCCACATAGTAGATAACATCAGTGCATATCAATGCATATTTTCTAGGGGATACAGAATATTTATTTTGTCAAACGATTTTTTGCAGATATGGAAAAACTGAAATCAAATTGTTCTTTTAATTGCAAACATGTCATTGAGCCTCTGAATTGACCACATTGAATGACCTCTCTGTATGACTTGAGATATTACTGAATTGATGGCACGCCCTTATGATATTAAATATGCCAGTCATCTTATGGTTATTTATTTCTGACTATTGATTTAGGAAGCTATAACAAGTTTCCCAGAAGTAAATGTGAGTTGCATTTTAAAAAGTAATAAAATAAATCTCTATTAATAAGATATATTTCAAGCTCTTAGAATTATCAGAATGAATATATTTTTCATTGGTAAGAATGAAATGAAAAACAGTTACTTTCTTCACACATACATAATTAATATTCTAAAGAGACTATTTTCACATAAGGTGGAAAATTTAGGTAGCAGAAAGCATAAGAAGAATCCTTTTCCCTTCCTTATATAAAGCTTTTTTAGTAATGGCTATGCTTTTTTTAAAGATAAAACTGTACTTGTCACAAAAAAACAATGCCTTTTACTATATAAAAAATGAAGCATATGTTCATAGACAAAGCAGGTAACTCAATTCTTGTTTTAGATTTAGATACAATAGTTGTAAATTTTTTTTTCTTTTTTTAATTTATCAATTTATTTATTCTCTCCCCTGCCCCCCCGCCCCCATGTTTGCTCTCTGTCACCGTTCACTGTGTGTGTTCTTCTGAGTCTTCTTGGATTCTTGTCAACGGCATTGGGAAACTGTGGTGTCTCTTTTTGTTGCGTCATCTTGTTGCGTCAGCTCTCTGTGTGTGTAGCACCATTCCTAGGTAGGCTGCACTTTTTTCACGTGGGACGGCTCTCCTTCGGGGTGCACTCCTTGCATGGGTGGCTCCCATACATGAGGAACACCCCTGCGTGGCAGGGCACTCCTTGCGCACATCAGCACTGTGCATGGGCCAGCTCACTACATGGGTCACGCATGAGGTCCTGGGTTTGAACCCTGGACCTCCCATGTGGTAGGCAGATGCTCTATCAGTTGAGTCAAACCCACTTCCCTGCACTTCTAACTTCAAAGATTTTCCTTGCAATAAATAATTTAAATAACAATCGCTTCCTAAAAATGCCAGTCAATGACCCAAGCAGAAAATGAAAGAACGTATATAACCACCTAACACTAATGATTAACTACGGGCATTTTAGGTAATAATTTGGAGTGTTACGCTTTATTTCTTCTTGACAACTCATCAAAATCTACCTAGAAAAAAATTGCAGTGCGTACTGATGATAATTATACTCACGACAGCATTTCTTATAATATTGATTATTAGGAATGTAAACACTTATCTAACATATGTAGGATATATTTTAACTAAATTTACAGATAAGAGTTGGAACATTTAAATTATATGTCAAAGTTCATAACATGTAGATGCAACTTGGCAACCATAATTTCTGACTGCAAGCCTGCTGCTTATCTATTGTGGGTTCTAGGTTTTGTTTTCCATCATTACTGTTAGGCAATCTCTATGATTTCTTTCTAAATAGTCATAATTTTCATGCCTTTGCTACATTGGCATCTTGATCTGCCTCTATGTTTGTTTCTATCAGGAAAACAACAGGAAATCAGTAAACAAACTTCAGTGGGAGGAATGAGATATTAATTTAGTGTGCTTGGGAACCAGAGGCGACTTAATTCACTAGGTCAGTAAGTAGACTGCTGCTGGAGACTCTTCTGTTCTCATGCTTGTCTGTCTGCCCTTCAGAAATGACTGAACTAATCAGGAGCTTCCTCTACTTTGGGCAAATAGTTCTAAGTGTTTGTTCTTTTGTTGATTAATAAGAGTTTCACAACAGGTAGTTTAAGACAGAGAAATGACCAATTTTCTGGAACAACCAAGGGGCAAAATTGTAATTAAAATAGAGGCTCTTAATTGATCAGCCTATAGGTGTCAAGTAAAAGACTAGCGCAAGCTGTCACCTATTTCCTTGTAGTGTATTATAACTGCAGGCATTTCCTAGCTATGACTAGATCAAAGGATTTTTAAGTTTTTTCTTTTTTTTTTTTACAATTTCATTCTATGTGCAAGACATTTTTCTAGTCATTATAAAAAATATTAGAAGCATAAGAAATAGTCTCTTTTCCTTTCTTTTCCTTAAGTCTATTATCTACTATGGGGAGAATAAGGCATAAAGCCTTGAAAAATTAAAGAAGACACAGAATGTTGTCTCTGAGTCATTGTTTTGTAAATAAATCATATGAATTCCTTCATGTAGAATATCACTGTGAACTTCCTTAGCAAGACTTCATATAAGAAAAGGGCTTCGATTAGGATTTCAAAGGTGGCTAAAATTTGTGTAGGTGGAGATGAGGGGGATGCCAACAGACTCTCAGTTTAGAGATGCAACTGGTGGGGTCTGTATGCAAACTTTCAGACTTTATTTATTTATTTTTAAAATTTCTCTCCCCTCCCCCCACCCCCAGTTGTCTGTTCTCTGTGTCCATTTGCTGCATCGTCTTCTTTGTCTGCTTCTGTTGTTGTCAGCAGCACGGGAATCTGTGTTTCTTTTGGTTGTGTCATCTTGTTGTGTCAGCTCTCTGTGTGTGCGGCACCATTCCTGGGCAGGCTGCACTTTCTTTCATGATGGGTGGCTCTCCTTACAGGGCACACTCCTTGTGCATGGGGCTCCCCTACGCGGGGGACACCCCTGCGTGGCACGGCTCTCCTTGCGCACATCAGCCCCGCGCGTGGGCCAGCTCCACAGGGGTCAAGGAGGCCGGGGGTTTGAGCCGCGGACCTCCCATGTGGTAGACAGATGCCCTAACTACTGGGCCAAGTCCACTTCCCAAACTTTCAGACTTTAAACCATTTACAGTTCTACCACTTCCTGGCTATTTATTCTCATGTAGCGTCCTCGTTATTAGTCTATGTTTCCACATCTGTAAAAACAGAGTGATAATAATGCCTACCTCATATGGCTGGTGTGAGGATAAATGAGGTGAAGTACGTAGACACAGCACATGACCACACAGAGTGCCAGCTGTTAATATCAAGATATGGGACCATGAATGCATTCATTAGACTGGAACAGAGTCGCAAAATGAGATGTTAAAATCAAGGTGGTTTAGTGTTTGGTGTGAGAGAGGGGAGCTAGGACCATCTGGAAATTTCCCTCAGTTTTGCTGTAACTAATGCCTGTTTGTTTCTGAAGCCAATGTGGTCTTAGCTCCATCGAGGGCAACAGCCAATGACTGGCGACCGGCATGACTTGTTGGTTAAACCATGAAAATTGATGCTGTGTCTGGACTAAACTGGAGTTAGGCAGATAGTTTGAGGGTGCCTGCTGGGCAAAAGGGGCGGGGGAAGACAAATTGGAAGTGTCCTTTAGACTTGCCATCATCATTGCAACTTCCTCGATTGTGGGCTTTTACTAGCAGCCTAGCTTCTTTGTCATAACAGGTTGTAACACTGTATTTAAATGACAACTGCCACTGCAAGTAGATTTAACAAGGCAGTAGTCCCTAGAGGCATTATAAAATGATCCCAGAAAGCCTCTGCCATTTGTTCCTAACTACTCCGTGGACTAATAAAAGCCACAGAAAGCAAGAAATAGGACTGCAATCCCATTCACTCTGCAACTGGTTGTGTAAAACCATGATTTTCCCTGTACCTGAGATGTTTGCCCATAGAGAGTTATTTTTCAAACTGCCTGTGGAAACTGAACAGATCCTAATGCCACCAATAGCTTTCAAAGCTTCAACTCTGATAGCAGCTATGAAAGTAATTAGATAAAGAAAATTAATTCTACTTGGGAGCACATAAAACATTTCATTTGAAAACTAACATGAATAAAATTATAGCTATGGTAAATATAAAATAGGAAATCTAAAATTACAATACATTCGGACTTTAATATTTCCATACAAATTAATGTTTTGTTAACTTTCAGTAAAGTATGCAATAGCCAGAAGACCAACACAACAGTCAGAAGGAAGGATGCTCTTTTTGTCAAAGCCTTTGGGCAGACCAAACATTGAGACTGAGCTGGAAACCGAAAAGATTCTGCAAGAGCAGCTAAAGCAGTGCATCAAAGAGTTCTTAGTTGTGCATTCACTCTCTCTCTTTGTCTCCCTTTCTCTCTAGAGAAAAACACAGGTAAGTATCTAACTAGAGATAGAGTGAGGTAGATAGAGATGTAGCTAGAAATAGATGCAGATACAGACATAGACATAGAAATGAATTATGCATTTTTGGTAGGGACAAATCACCCGAGGGGGTGGAAATCTATTATTGAGAGGCAAAAAACTGTTAAATATTACAATGGTCATGGGCTTTCCAGTATAGTACATAAAGAGATGTACAGTATGTCTATCTGTGGTATTAAAATTTCATGAGGTATAGGCTCTATTAGGGAGAGAAAAGAAGCCTAAAATGACTCATGACTTGTTAGTGGGGTGATTGTGGAAAAAAAGGTTGTAAAACACGGAAATGGATGTATGAGTTTTGAGTCACTGGTAACTTTTTTTCCAGCCCCTCTAATTACACAGAAATAGGAATTGGGGGGGAGCATCAAAACTAAATATAAAACAACTAAATAAAAATAAACCTGCTATTTGGGTGTATATATATTTATACCTATAATATCTGATAAACGTATCTTTAACTTCAACCAACTTCACACATATATATAATGTGCTTGCTATGTACAAGACAATGTACTTTCTCTAAAACATAGCACTTCAGTTGCTCTTATGGGAAATATATGCTTGATGAAAACGGATATCAAACTATTACTAGCAGGATGATGCAGGAAGAAAGGAGAAGCACACTACTTTGAGGGCATGTAGCAGAGGAGCCCTTAAAAGGCCATCTTTTAAGAAGAGACTTGGATGATAAAGAGAAGACAGCCAGGCAAAGGTGATTGCAGGGAATATTCCAAGCTAAGGTTTTAGGAAGTCCAAAGGCACAGAGGTCAGAAGTGGTTTGTCATGTTCAAATAAATGAATGGAATCAAGAAGAGCTGAAGTTTAGAGACCAGAGAGGCTAGTGGAAACTATGAGACCGAAATGGTAGCTTAGAAATAGGTGGAGGCCACTGAAGCCATACTAAACATTTGGAATATATTCCAAAGGAAAAGAGGAAAACATTGTGTAATTTTAAGGACAGCGATTGACCTGATCAGGTTTGTGTTACTCAAATTCTGTCTATGTCAAGTTAATTATCTATTACAATGACTAGCAACAGATTATTTTCTTCTTAGTATTGAGGAAACTCTTGCAACCATATGAAGGTCTTGTTTAAAATGAAAACTCTAAAAGCTGGGATGCTTGCTTGGCACCATGCTGTCTGGAAATGGGAGAAAAGGAAAGGAATGATGCCTGGGTTAATTTAATGAAATATATAAATAGTTTATTGTAGGGGATAGGACTCTTACAACAAGTTTTTACAGAGCATGGTTCTTACAGAGGATGGTTCATATTAAGATGCCTGCAACATGCACTTTTTTCAGCAGTTCATGTGATGGACTAACTAGAAATAAAATTTAAAATAGGGTAAGAATTTAACTGAGCTGCTCTTCCAGAACCAGCATGATTCCTGTTTGCAATAAGCTTATGAAGTAGTTGCTGTCCTGTCCATGCAGTGATGGTGTGCTCACCTTCTGTGACTGTAGTCACCTGTCCTTTTTGAAAATAAAATTTAAAGTAATTCAAAGATTTTAAGCCATTACAATAACTGTAGTACACAGTCCATTAAATGATGCCACTGCTCTATCAATGCTTTTTTATTTTTTCACAAATAAATGAAAAGCAAAGTTTTATCTGAAATATTTTCTGTAAATTCAGAGAACAAATTGTGAAAGCTTAATAACTAAAGCATTTCCAAATTTTAAATAGTTCACATATGTGTAAAATATACTATAATGAAGACATAAAAAATTAAGAAATGTAAAACTTATCTTTCTGTTATCTATTTTGACTTATGTCAATGCATAGTTAATATGCACATATAAAGATATTTTAGTATGTTTAATTTTGCTGCTCTTTTCTCCTTTCTTTTGAATGATATTAGGCTGCAAGGATATTTATAAAACATTACATTTAAACGTTATTATTTCCTTGAATTGGTAACTTTTGTATTTTTATTTTGAGATTTTAGGGGAGTTTATTTGGTACTGTCCATTGTGTATTATGCTCACTGGTGGTGACCCTACGGTGTTTATGAAATGCCATTAATCAAAACAGAGAATCGTAACTAAAAATGCAAATTTACTACATGGTAGTCATCCATGAATGAGAGCATGGCCTGAAAGAATAGTAAGCTTGGTTAGAAACACTTCAATTCCTTGAAAGTTGAGAAGGGTGCTGAGTAAAGGATATAAATATTGTTTTTAAATTAACAATACCAAAAATTTCAATATACTGACCCAAATAAAACTGTCAAGGTCATTAGAGACAAGCTATATATTAAGTAAAATAGGCTGCAAAATTAATTGATTACATTTGAAACTGGCAAGGTCCCATTAATCTCCATCGTTCTTCAATGAAAAGAAACTTTCTAAATTACCTGTAAGTAGAATGGTCATCAATTATAAAGTGGGAAAATACTGAATCAGCATCTACATATATGCAAATGGTTTCTGTTGCTCTCTGACTTCAATCAGTTTCACAGGATTCCAAGATGGTATGCTGTAAAACTGAAAAGCTCCTTATAACAGGATGCATGCCTCATTCAAGAGGATGTCAGCTTCAAGGGTGGCTTGGATTTAGGTGATCTTCCAAAAATGTTTGCCAAAGAAATGCAAGAGTTGAAATTGTGAATCTGCACTCTTAAATATGTGTGCTGATTCTTTCCAGGAAAAATAATAAAGACAAAAATATGAAAACCATACCCAGGTTATTAGAATTCTTTAGCTGTGTTAAATAAGATATATTAAAAAAACAGTTTAACTTGATGGGTTATCCAATGAATCTCCTGCCTTTATTTAAACAAAATTTTCAAAAGATCTTCTAAATAAAGATGTATTCAAGATCTTGCTATGTACCAAGTAGCTAATTTTCAAAAGCATTTACATATTAAAATTATATAAATGGTTCTTTTAGCATTGGAA
Organism: Dasypus novemcinctus; assembly: GCF_030445035.2. Lineage (NCBI taxonomy): Eukaryota > Metazoa > Chordata > Mammalia > Cingulata > Dasypodidae > Dasypus > Dasypus novemcinctus. The sequence goes on from NC_080687.1 coordinate 72,236,821, forward strand.
AATGCTCATATCACTGAAAGCAATTATGTCTCTATATCCTTAGATGTATTTTAATAATCTATTGGGAATTTGCTTTTCAAATTAAATTACTGTAACATTGCTGCATTCATGCAAAAATGAAGGTTTCAGATACATTAATCTAAACCTCCTCTTCTCTTTCCCTTTCAGTGGAATACAATAATAATTTGGAACAAAGAAATTAAAAACACATGAGAAGGTTATATTGAGTTGGTGGCATAATGTAATCTTTAGACTAAAAGCTTCAAAAAGTCCATTATTGGATCCAGTGCTTCTGTGTCTGTGTGTGTGTGTCTGTGTGTGCCTTTGAATGTATATATTATTATCTATTTATACTATAATTGAGCTTCACCCTTTCAAGTTTTCAGTTCCACCAAGCTGACATCATAATAATTCCGGTATTTGCATTAATGCACAAAGATCATTCTATTTTATGAATTTCTACAATTAGTAAAGAATTATTATAAGATCATATCTAAGAATTTTTAAATGATGAAATTATTCAGCATATAGATTGCATATACAAAATGGTCAAGAATTTTGGCAATAGGTTCATTTAAGTGATTTGATGAAATATGTGAACAGAAAAATTAGGAAGCTTGGGGTAAAGCATTGTTTGGACAAGTATGCATTATGTATCTATTTATACAATGTGCATACTTATCCAAAGTGATCATGGATGATAAATTAAAAATCATGAATACGTATCTTAAAGTTTTAATTTTAACTTAGAATATATTATATTCACTCTGTTTCCAATCTTTTGATGCTGTACCAAGGCCCTTCTGAGTGTGATTCCACTGATTGGAGCTTTGCCTTTTCCTTTACACACACACACACACAAATGCACACACAAAGTGCACTGAATATGAATTCTAATTTTGTTTTCAGTCATCTGAGCACAGAATACTTAAAGATTTTTGGAATATTTCCCTATTTTTTAATTTTTTTTTTTTTTACAATTGCTTACACCAGTCTCAATGCCTTTTTTTTTAGCAACTTCATCAAGGTTTTCCCAAGTACTCAACTTAATCTCCATAGAAACAATATTTATCTTTCTGCACTCATATTTCATTGCAATTTCATATGATTTCATGAAAGCTAATTAAGTTATATAATTGCAGTAAAAGCTATTACTGAAATAAATAGATTGGGAACAAAAACACCTGAAAGTTAGTAAGCAGTATATTCCACTTGTGGAAGTATATATGCACCAGCAATTGTGCAAGTGTCCAGCTAACTCTGAGTCTGCAACTGGCATCAGTCAGTATGGTTTACAAAGTGCAGCAACATTGATAATTAACTGGAAATCAGTTAAGGAAGATTATTCCACTGTAATTAAAGTGTGCCATGGAAGTTTTTGGATAAACATTCTGACCTTTATACAAACCCACAAAGAATCATATTATACATGTCCTAGAGAAATACACACACACGTTTATAATTTTCATTATATTACTTATGTTTTTGTACTAAATTACTTACTAGCCAAAGGCCCTCAGCAGCTGAGTGGTAAACATAGGTAAGGGACCCATATTTTCTAGTTCCTAATTGTTTTATCTTTAAATTTTCTTGATAAGCATATTCTCTTTCTCTCATTAAATGTTCTCTCCCTGTGAAAGAATAATCAGAATGTTTGAGAACAAGGAGAACATATGCTTTGGATTTCCAATCTGGGTTTTGCTGATTGCTAGCTTTGGCTTTTTAATAAATAAATTGTTCATTATATCTGCCATGTTTAGAACAGTGCCTGACTCACAGTAAATGCTATATAAATATTAACTTCTTTTAATTTACTCAATCACTCTGAAATTCAGTTTCTAAATCTGTAAAATGGGTATATCATAAGATAATGTATATTATGGACCTAGGTAACTCTCTTCTGTAATAAACCAAATGTTTTGTGTTCAATATTGGCTCATGCATTTAAATTAGTTCTAAATTGGGAATATTGTAGAATATTCCAGGATTGGATTAAGGGAGATAAAATCTAAATGTTCTAATTGCGTGTTTCTGAAATTCATTTCTTTAATTGCACTGATTTTTTGTACACATTTAAAAGCACATGATTGACCATCACAACAGCTGACTGTAATATTTATTATAATTTTAATGGGTTTTCAAATAACCACTGATGAAGAAAAAGTAAAGCTAAAAGGAACCAAGACAGTAAGCTAAGGCCAGTGTTTGTAGAATAACACCTGGTACAGGTGGGGAGCAAACTGAGAACTGGAACATATTGACTTTGCAAAAAAATCAAATTACAGATTTTTACTGTTTCAGGAGTAACTTACTCCAACATTATAAACCGGATTTCTGTTCATTAATGCTTAGTTATGCTTAAAGTGAAAATTACTGTTCTTTACTTTTAAGTAAAACTAAAAATTCTTTATTTTCAAGTATTCCAAAAAAATTAGGTATTTTTAAAGGAAATCAAAGTATCACTGAAGCAGAACATTAACTGATACATATTTTGAATATTTTTCCAGTATTGTATGTGTGGTCCATTTACTTTTGCCAAACATTTTAAGTAAGTGTGTTTATATATATTGTAACCTAGATCACTTGTCATACTATAGCTTAAAGAATAGAAACTGTTCTTATTTATATAACTTATTAAAAACTAATAAAAACATTGTTGACAAGTGGCTTTTTATAAGTTTGTGTAGACATGGATTTTTTCTTATTTTAAGGTACTTAAAATAAAATTTCATATTGATTAGATATCATTTTTTTTAAAAAATTATATTATCTTAAAATTGTTGTCTGGGCATTGTGTTATAGTTTTCTAAATTGCTTTATAAAGAAGATAAGATGACAGGTAACCTGATGGCTGTATACCCTGTAATGATTTTCCAACCATAGTCAATCCATTAACCTTTAAGACATTCTTGTATAGCTATCTTTATCTTCTTGAGTTTGATCTAAAAGAACTTTTAATCCACATACTTACTTTGAGGAGTTGGATTGTGAATCAATATTGAAATGTAAATAGATGCTGGTATTTTAATAGCATTAAGTAAAAGAAATATATTGATTATTTTAGGTTTGTAAGCTCTAATGCATATTTTACAGAAAAGGATGCTTCTGTACACTTGAAATTTTGTGGTTTAATGGTCCCAACAGTGAAAAGACACGTGAGATGCACTTTGAAATATGCATGCCAAAGTTATAGAATGATACTCAGCTGTGTATATTTCAATGCATAGCTATCACTTTTCTGTAGTTAAATGTTAGGTTAGATCATAATTAAATTTCATGATCCTGAATTTCAGAAACAATACATTATTAAGAGGAATGACATAATAAACAAAACAAGCCCAGTTAGGAAAAAAGACTTGGGTGAAGATCCCAACTTCACCAATAACTCCTCATGTGGTCTTGAGCAAATTTATGATCTCACCAAGATATTCCAAGTTTTATGCATATATCTAAGTCACCTCCTACTATGGGCACTATAAATGGGCAGGCATATTTAATTTAACATTTAATGTCTTTGCAATACTCCCCTCCCCCCCAATATTTCATACTGATTAAAAATAACTAATGTACAAGCTTTTTTATTGGAATTGAATTTTGTACTCAAATCATGTGTTATGTTTCCATTAAACTGCCATGATTGTAATGATGTCTTTTGTAGAAGATTGAATATTCGATGACTCACTATAAAGTGAATAGCTTCTCACTTGTTTTTAGAAGTAACAGTGCTAAGGTGAGAGTTTACTTAGAATGCCTCACCAAACAGCATGAAATGGAAGCCATTGAAATTGTGAATCTTCATGCTATGAGTATTGAGATAAAATATGTAAAGTAAACAGCACACAGCACTGAGACTGACAAATGATAGATGCCCCTTAATAAAGTCTGGGGCTACAAAACAGCATGTATCTGTGAATGTTAAAATTGTCTAGATACTTTTCAAAGTTGTTTAAAGTGTTGGAGGAAAATTTGAGCATCTTCCTGTTTCATGTTTCTTGCATACTATCTGAATACAGAACAGAATAATAAAAGTAGAGATGATGATTACAGAATTTATTGAATGAGATCCAAGAAGTCAAATGTCTACTACAAAATGAAAATCTGACACAGAACGGCTGCCTCACACAAAAGCCTAGCCTGTTTGTTGAAGTCAAGTATCCTGGCATCTCTTCTGACCATTGTGAAGAAAGGGAAAGAAAGGGACAGGAAAAGGATTAATATTCTCTAGAAGCCAGTTAGAGACTCTGTATGTTCTAAGTGCTAAAACACCACTTAATCATCATACAAAGTACACTTCATTATCATTAGGCTTGATTTGTTTAAGTCACTTGTTCCCTTGACCTATGGGTTACTCCAAATCTGTGGATGAAGATTTGATCCTGGATCTAAAGACAACAATTTTGATTATTCTACTTTTCAGGTGATATATTATTCTTTATAACCACAAGCACGCAATAATTCACAGAACAATTACCAGTCCATTCTTTGCAAAGTCAGTTAAATTCACAACTTTGAAAGTCAGGCATATTTCATTTCCTTTTCCAATTTAAAACAATTCAAAGGTGACTGAAAGTGCTGCTTATTATTTCAAACCATAGAGCTTTTCGATAAAAATCAAACCATAAGCAAAGATACAAGCAACAATTTATGAAAAGAACATATTGCTCTTTTTCATTCATGCATATTGAATTTAATTCTTTAGCTTAGAAAACTGAAATTTATACAAAAATTCACAAAATGCAAATATAGTCCTTTTATTCTAAAGTCTTTGTTAACTTGTACAAATAAGAAATCTGAAGCATCATGAGTTTAAATTTCTTTTTTTTTACAAAATGCCTATCTAGTTTTCCAGTGATATCAAGCCATAAAAGAAAACTAGCTTTATGTTAGATAAGGTAAGTGGGAACACAAATCACACTGACAATTAAGTTCAAAGATTATCAGGACTGATTTAGAGTTAAATATATGGGGAGATGCTTTAGAAAAACAATTTAATAGAAGTTCCCTTTATTCCACTGAAAGCATCAGTTAACTATACTTTTACTTCTAAACTCAGTCTAGATTTTCATTCTTTATAATAGGAAAATTTATTCTACTTTTTTTCTTAGACATCTTAAAATCTTAGATGAAATAAAGTAAAAGGTAAGTTAAAATTAATTACTTTAAAAGAGAACATTTATTCTAATAGACAGTTGGCTTGAACTTGAGGATCAATAATTGTGGTGGAGTTATTTGAGTAAATACAAAAGGAACTTGGTTATTGTTCTAATCCTATGGTTAATTATATTCATTTGATAGACCTGATATTTATTGGAAATTTTTATATATTCAACTTTTTAATATATAGAAAGAACATTACAAATGGCAGTTGTTGTTTTTTTTAGGTTATAAAATTTCTTATATAGAAATTATGGGAATGAGCAAAGGGTACCATAATGGTTTGCTCTCAGGGGCCATTTATGATAGTATTAAACTCTAATATTTATTTATTTATTTTAATTTTTAATTGTTTTTTTGAAAATACATAGATTACAAAAAATGTTACATTAAAAAATATAAGAGGTTCCTATATACCCCACCCCCAAGCTCCCACTCCTCCCACACCACTTCTTTCATCATTGTGGCACAT